>NC_053028.1:529119291-529828451 GCF_003073215.2 Triticum urartu | reverse complement strand
CAAGCTTGGACCGGAAGAGTTGAAGGAGTTGAAGAAACAACTCGATGAACAAGAGCGCATGGGTCTGATCAGACCGAGTTCATCTCCATGGGGTTGTGGTGTTCTTTTTGTCAAGAAGAAGGATGGAACGGAACGACTCTGTGTCGACTACCGCCCATTGAACAAGAAAACAATAAAGAACAAGTACCCACTTCCTAATATCAATGAGATATTCGAGCAACTTAAGGGTGCCCAAGTATTCTCCAAGCTTGACCTCCGTATGGGTTATCACCAGATTCGCATTCGTGAACAAGATATCCCCAAGACAGCATTCAGAACAAGCTATGGTTCTTATGAATATATTGTCATGTCTTTCGGCCTTGTCAATGCTCCTCCAACATTCTCTCGCATGATGAACTTCATCTTCAACCCTTACACAAATGAATTTATCCTGGTGTATCTCGGTGATATTTTGGTCTTTTCCAAGAATAAGGAGGATCATGCCAAGCATTTGAGATTGGTACTTGACAAACTCAGAGAGCATCAATTCTATGCGAAGTTTTCCAAGTGTGAGTTCTGGCTTGATGAGGTTCTTTACCTTGGTCATATCATCTCTGCCAAAGGCATCACTGTTAATCCTGAGAAGGTGTCTGCAATTGTGAATTGGGAACCGCCTCAGAATGTCAAGCAGCTCCGTAGTTTTCTTGGGCTTGCAAGCTATTGTCGAAGATTCGTTAAGAATTTCTCTAAGATTGCAAAGCCTCTTTCCAACCTCCTCCAGAAGCATGTAAAGTATGTCTGGACGCCTGAGTGTGACGTTTCTTTCAACACCCTCAAAGAGAAGCTAGTCACAGCTCCTGTCTTGACTCCTCCTGATGAATCCAAACCGTTCGAAGTTTTCTGTGATGCCTCCCTGCAAGGTCTCGGTGCTGTGTTAATGCAAGAGAAGAAAGTTGTCGCTTATACCTCTCGTCAGTTGAAGCCCAACGAAAAGAACTACCCCACTCACGACCTCGAGTTGGCGGCAGTTGTCCATGCTTTATTAACGTGGAGGCATCTCTTGTTGGGAAGGAAAGTGGACATCTTCACTGATTATAAGAGCCTCAAGTACATCTTCACTCAACCCAACCTCAACCTCAGGCAGACTCGTTGGGTCGAAATGATTCAAGAATACAATCCGAGTATTGAGTACCAGGCAAGGCCAATGTCATTGTAGATGCTTTGAGCAGGAAGGCTTACCGCAACAGCTTAATTCTCAAGCCCTTCCAACCGGATCTTTGTGAAGCTTTCTGCAAACTGGATCTCCATGTTGTTCCTCAAGGTTTCTTGCCAACCTCCAAGTCTCTCCTACTTTGGAAGATCAAATTCGTGAGGCACAACTTCTTGATTCCATGGTGAAGAAGGTGAAAAATGGGATTGCCAAGAGCCAACCCAAATACAAGTGCTATCGCATTGATGACAAAGACACTCTTTTCTTCGAGGATCGAATTGTGGTTCCTAAAGGTGATCTAAGGAAATTCATTATGAACGAGGCTCACAATTCCCTTCTATCCATTCATCCTGGAAGTACGAAGATGTACCATGACCTCAACCAGTCGTATTGGTGGACTCGAATGAAGCGAGAAATTGCTCAGTTCGTGAATGAATGTGATGTCTGCAGAAGAGTGAAAGTAGAACACCAACGGCCAGCTGGTCTCCTCCAACCTCTTGCTATTCCAGAATGGAAGTTTGATCATATTGAGATGGACTTCGTAACTGGATTTCCCAAGTCCAAGCGTGGAAATGATGCTATCTTTGTTGTCATCGACAAGCTTACTAAAGTGGCTCATTTCCTTCCAATCAAAGAATCTATCACAGCAACTCAGTTGGCAGAGCTATACACCTCCAGGATTGTCTCCTTGCACGACATTCCTCAGTTGATATCTTTAGATCATGGAAGCATCTTCATTTCTAAGTTCTGTGACTCCTTCTAGAAGGCCATGGGCACCAACATTCGCTTCAGCACAACCTTCCATCCTCAAACTAGTGGCCAAGTCGAGCGAGTCAATCAAATCCTTGAAGATATGCTCAGGGCTTGTGTCATTTCCTTCAGTATGAAGTGGGAGGATTGTCTTCCATATGCCGAGTTCTCCTACAACAACAGTTCCAAGCGAGTTCGAGCAAGGCCCCATTCGAGATTCTCTATGGCAGAAAGTGTTGTACTCCTCTTAATTGGTCAGAGACTGGTGAATGCCAACTTCTTGGCAATGACTTAATCACAGAGGCTGAAGAAATGTGCAAAGTCATCCATGAAAATCTCAAAGCCGCGCAATCGCGCCAGAAGAGTTACTATGATAGCAAGCACCGTGACTTGGCTTTCGAGATCGGAGACCATGTCTACTGCTACGTCTTGAGCTTGCGTTGGTTTTCCCCGAAGAGGAAGGGATGATGCAGCAGAGTAGCGTAAGTATTTCCCTCAGTTTTTGAGAACCAAGGTATCAATCCAGTAGGAGCCCACGCTCAAGTCCCTCGTACTTGCACAAAGCGATAGCTACTCGCAACCAACGCGATTAGGGGTTGTCAATCCCTTCACGATCACTTACGAGAGTGAGATCTGATAGATATAATATTTTTGGTATTTTTGGTATAAAGATGCAAAGTAAAAAGTAAAGGCAAAGTAAAAAGCAAAGCAAGATTAAAGTGATAGAGATTGATATGATGAGAATAGACCCGGGGCCCATAGGTTTCACTAGTGGCTTCTCTCAAGAGCATAAGTATTCTACAGTGGGTGAACAAATTACTGTCGAGCAATTGACAGAATTGAGCATAGTTATGATAATATCTAGGCATGATCATGTATATAGGCATCACGTCCGTGACAAGTAGATCGAAACGATTCTGCATCTACTACTATTACTCCACTCATCGACTGCTATCCAGCATGCATCTAGAGTATTAAGTTAAAAACAGAGTAACGCCTTAAGCAAGATGACATGATGTAGAGAGATAAATTCATGCAATATGAAATAAACCCCATCTTGTTATCCTCGATGGCAACGATACAATACGTGCCTTGCTGCCCCTTCTGTCACTAGGTAAGGACACCGCAAGATCGAACCCAAAGCTAAGCACTTCTCCCATGCCAAGAACTACCAATCTAGTTGGCCAAACCAAACGGATAATTCGAAGAGACTTGCAAAGATAACCAATCATACATAAAAGAATTCAGAGAAGATTCAAATATTATTCATAGATAGACTTGATCATAAACCCACAATTCATCGGTCTCAACAAACACACCGCAAAAAGAAGATTACATCGAATAGATCTCCACAAGAGAGGGGGAGAACTTTGTATTGACATTCAAAGAGAGAGAAGAAGCCATCTAGCTACTAACTATGGACCCGAAGGTCTAAGGTAAACTACTCACACTTCATCGGAGAGGCTATGATGATGTAGAAGCCCTCCGTGATGACGGCCCTCTTCCGGCGGAGCTCCGAAACAGGCCCCAAGATGGGATCTCGTGGATACAAAAAGTTGCGGCAGTGGAATTAGGTTTTTGGATCCTTTTCTGATCATTTCAGGGTACGTGTGTATATATAGGAGGAAGAAGTACGCCGGAGGAGCAACGAGGGGCCCACGAGGCAGGGGGCGCGCCCTAGGGGGGCGCCCCCCACCCTCGTGACCGCCTCTTTTGTTCCTTGGAGCAGGGTCCAAGTCTCCTGGATCATGTTCAGTGAGAAAATCACGTTCCCAAAGATTTTATTCCGTTTGGACTCCGTTTGATGTTTCGTTTATCCGAAACACTGAAATAGGCAAAAAACAGCAATTCTGGGCTGGGCCTCCGGTTAATAGGTTAGTCCCAAAAATAATATAAAAGTGGAAAATAAAGCCCAATATAGTCCAAAACAATAGATAATATAGCATGGAGCAATAAAAAATTATAGATACGTTGGAGACGTATCAGGCATCCCCGAGCTTAATTCCTGCTCGTCCTTGAGTAGGTAAATGATAAAAAGAGAATTTTTGATGCGGAGTGCTACTTGGCATAATTTCAATGCAAATCTTCTTAATTGTGGTATGAATATTCAGATTAGAAATATTCAAGACAAAAGTTTATATTGACATAAAAAATAATAATACTTCAAGCATACTAACAAAGCAATTATGTCTTCTCAAAATAACATGGCCAAAGAAAGTTATCCCTACAAAATCATATAGTCTGGCTATGCTCCATCTTCACCACACAAAGTATTTAAATCATGCACAACCCCGATGACAAGCCAAGCAATTGTTTCATACTCTAACTTTTTCAAAACTTTTTCAATCTTCACGCAATACATGAGCGTGAGCCATGGATATAGCACTATAGGTGGAATAGAATGATGGTTGTGGAGAAGACAAAAAAGGAGAAGATGGTCTCACATCAACTAGGCGTATCAACGGGCTATGGAGATGCCCATCAATAGATATAATGTGAGTGAGTAGGGATTGCCATGCAACGGATGCACTAGAGCTATAGGTATATGAAAGCTCAAAAAGAAACTAAGTGGGCGTGCATCCAACTTGCTTGCTCACGAAGACCTAGGGTAATTTTTGAGGAAGCCCATCATTGGAATATACAAGCCAAGTTCTATAATGTAAAATTCCCACTAGTATATGAAAGTGATAACATGAGAGACTCTCTACTATGAAGATCATGGTGCTACTTTGAAGCACAAGTGTGGTAAAAGGATAGTAACATTGTCCCTTCTCTATTTTTCTCTCATTTTTTTATTTGGGCCTTTTCTCTCTTTTTTTATGGCCTCTTTTTATTTGGGCTTCTTTGGCCTCTTTTATTTTATTTTATTTTTCATCCGGAGTCTCATCCCGACTTATGGGGGAATCATAGTCTCCATCATTCTTTCCTCACTGGGACAATGCTCTAATAATGATGATCATCACACTTTTATTTTTCTTATAACTCAACAATTACAACTCGATACTTAGAACAAAATATGACTCTATGTGAATGCATCCGGCGGTGTACCGGGATATGCAATATGACAATGATGGAGTGTGTCATGATGAACTAGACGGTGGAAAGTTGCATGGCAATATATCTAGGAATGGCTATGGAAATGCCATAATAGGTAGGTATGGTGGATGTTTTGAGGAAGGTATATGGTAGGTGTATGATACCGGCGAAAGGTGCGCGGTATTAGAGAGGCTAGCAAAGGTGGAAGGGTGAGAGTGTGTATAATCCATGGACTCAACATTAGTCATAAAGAACTCATATACTTATTGCAAAAATCTAGAAGTTATCAAAGCAAAGTATTATGCGCATGCTCCTAGGGGGATAGATTGGTAGGAAAAGACCATCGCTTGTCCCCGACCGCCACTCATAAGGAAGACAATCAATAAACAAATCATGCTCTGACTTCATCACATAACGGTTCACCATACGTGCATGCTACGGGAATCACAAACTTTAACACAAGTATTCTTTAAATTCACAACGACTCAACTAGCATGACTTTAATATTATCACCTCCATATCTCAAAACAATTATCAAGCTTCAATCTTTTCTTAGTATTCAACACACTCAAAAGAAAGTTTCACAAATCTTGAATACCAAGCATATTATTATTTAAGCAAATTACCATGCTATTTAAGAGACTCAAAATAATTTAAGTGAAGCATGAGAGATCAATAGTTTCTTTAAAACAAATCCACCACCGTGCTCTAAAAGATATAAGTGAAGCACATAGAGCAAAATTATAACGCTCAAAAGATATAAGTGAAGCACATAGAGCAAAACTACTACGCTCAAAAGATATAAGTGAAGCACATAGAGTATTCTATCTAATTTTAATTCATGTATGGCTCTCTCAAAAGGTGTGTACAGCAAGGATGATTGTGGCATACTAAGACACAAAGACACAAATAATACAAGACGCTCCAAGCAAAACACATATCATGTTGGTGAATAAAAATATAGCTCCAAGTAAATTACCGATGGAAGTGGACGAAAGAGGGGATGCCTTCCGGGGCATCCCCAAGCTTTGACTTCTTGGTGTCCTTGTATTATCTTGGGGGTTCCATGGGCATCCCCAAGCTTAGGTTCTTTCCACTCCTTGTTCCGTGATCCATCAAAAGAATTCACCCAAAACTTGAAAACTTCACAACACAAAACTCAAAATAGAAAACTCGTGAGCTCCGTTAGCGAAAGAAAACAAAAGACCACTTCAAGGTACTGTAATGAACTCATTATTTATTTATATTGGTGTTAAACCTACTGTATTCCAACTTCTCTATGGATTATAAACTATTTTACTAGCCATAGATTCATCAAAATAAGCAAACAGCACACGAAAAAACAGAATCTGTCAAAAACAGAACAGTCTGTAGTAATCTGTAGCTAGCGCAAGATCTGGAACCCCAAAAATTCTAAAATAAATTGATGGACGTGAGGACTTTATCTATTAATCATCTGCAAAAAGAATTAACTAAATATAACTCTTCAAATAAAAATGACAGCAGTTCTCGTGAGCGCTAAAGTTTCTGTTTTTTACAGCAGGTTCAACAAGACTTTCCCCAAGTCTTCCCAACGGTTCTACTTGGCACAAACACTAATTAAACACAAAAAACACAAAAAAAAAACAGAGGCTAAATAATTTATTTATTACTAAACAGGAACAAAAGGCTAGGAATAAAAATAAAATTGGGTGGCCTCCCAACAAGCGCTATCATTTAACACCCCTAGCTAGGCATAAAAGCGAGGATAGATCTAGGTATTGCCATCTTTGGTAGGCAATCCATAAGTGGCTCTCATGATAGTTTCATATGGTAATTTTATTTTCTTTCTTGGAAAGTGTTCCATGCCCTTTTTTAATGGAAATTGAAATCTAATATTCCCTTCCTTCATATCAATAATCGCACCAACCGTTCTAAGGAAAGGTCTACCAAGAATAATAGGGCAAGAAGGATTGCAATCTATATCAAGAACAATGAAATCTACGGGCACATAATTCCTATTTGCAACAATAATAACATCATTAATCCTTCCCATAGGTTTCTTAATAGTGGAATCCGCAAGATGCAAGTTTAGAGAGCAATCATCAAAACTACGGAAATCTAGTAAATCACACAAAGTCTTGGGAATAGTAGAGACACTAGCACCCAAATCACACAAAGCATAAAACTCATGATCTTTAATTTTAATTTTAATAGTTTATTCCCACCCATCATAGAGTTTTCTAGGGATAGAAACTTTCAACTCAAGTTTTTCTTCATAAGATTGCATCAAGGCATCAACGATATGTTCGGTGAAGGCTTTATTTTGACTATAAGCATGTGGAGAATTTAGCACAGATTGCAACAAGGAAATACAATTAATTAAAGAGCAACATTCATAATTAAATTCCTTGAAATCCAATATAGTGGGTTTAGCAACATCTAGATTTTTATTTCTTTCAATCCCACTTTCATCAATTTCATCATTAAGATCTAAATACTCTGAATTTTTAGAACGCCTTCTAGGTAAAGGAAGATCATATTCAGTTTCATCAAGATTAATATTGCAAAATAAATATTTAATAGGAGACACATCAATAACTTTTAGATCTTCATCTTGATTTTCATAGGTATTGGAAGAACACGCTTTAATAAAGGCATCTTTGGAGGCACGCATCCTAGCGGTTCTTTCCTTGCACTCATCAATGGAAATTCTCATGGCTTTGAGAGACTCATTGATATCATGCTTAGGAGGAATAGATCTAAGCTTTAAAGAATCAACCTCAAGAGAAATTCTATCAACGTTTCTAGCCAAATCATCAAGTTTAAGCAATTTCTCCTCAAGCAAAGCATTAAAATTCTTTTGTGAATTCATAAACTCTTTAACACTATTCTCAAATTCAGAGGGCATATTATTATAATTTCCATAAGAGTTGTTGTAGGAATTACCATCATTATTAGAAGGATTACTAGGATATGGTCTAGGATTAAAATTCCCTCTATAAGCATTGTTACCAAAATTATTCCTACCAACAAAATTCACATCCATAGATTCATTGTTATTCTCAATCAAAGTAGACAAAGGCATATAATTAGGATCAGAAGAAACACTCTTAGTAGCAAATAATTTCATAAGTTCATCCATCTTTCCATTCAACACATTAATTTCTTCTATAGCATGCACTTTTTTATTAGAAGATCTTTCAGTATGCCATTGAGAATAATTAACCATAATATTATCTAGGAGTTTAGTAGCATCTCCTAAAGTGATTTCCATAAAAGTTCCTCCCGCGGCCGAATATAAAAGATTTCTAGAAGAAAAATTCAATCCGGCATAAATTTTTTGTATAATCATCCACAAATTCAAACCATGAGTAGGGCAATTACGTATCATTAATTTCATTCTCTCCCAAGCTTGTGCAACATGTTCATGATCAAGTTGTTCAAAGTTCATAATATCGTTTCTAAGAGAGATGATCTTAGCGGGAGGAAAATACTTAGAGATAAAAGCATCTTTGCACTTGTTCCATGAATCAATACTATTCTTAGGCAAAGACGAAAACCAAGCTTTAGCACGATCTCTAAGCGAAAAAGGAAATAGCTTCAATTTAACGACATCATTATTGACATCTTTTTTCTTTTGCATATCACATAAATCAATGAAGCTATTCAGATGAGTCGCGGCATCTTCACTAGGAAGGCCGGCGAATTGATCTTTCATAACACGATTCAACAAAGCAGTATTAATTTCACAAGATTCAGCATCGGTAAGAGGAGCAATCGGAGTGCTAAGGAAATCATTATTATTGGTATTGGTGAAGTCACACAATTTGGTAGTATCTTGAGCCATCGCGACAAACAAGTAATCTAACACACGAGCAAACAAAAAGTAAATGGGCAAAAAGAGGCAAATAAAGAGGGAGGATAGGGAGAGAGAGGGCGAATAAAACGGCAAGGGGGAATTGGGGGAGAGGAAAATGAGAGGCAAATGGCAAATAATGTAATGCGAGAGATAGGGATTGTGATGGGTACTTGGTATGTTGACTTTTTGCGTAGACTCCCCGGCAACGGCGCCAGAAATCCTTCTTGCTACGTCTTGAGCTTGCGTTGGTTTTCCCCGAAGAGGAAGGGATGATGCATTAGAGTAGCATAAGTATTTCCCTCAGTTTTTGAGAACCAAGGTATCAATACAGTAGGAGCCCACGCTCAAGTCCCTCGTACCTGCACAAAGTGATAGCTACTCGCAACCAACGCGATTAGGGGTTGTCAATCCCTTCACGGTCACTTACGAGAGTGAGATCTGATAGATATAATATTTTTGGTATTTTTGGTATAAAGATGCAAAGTAAAAAGTAAAGGCAAAGTAAAAAAGCAAAGCAAGATTAAAGTGATAGAGATTGATATGATGAGAATAGACCCGGGGCCCATAGGTTTCACTAGTGGCTTCTCTCAAGAGCATAAGTATTCTACGGTGGGTGAACAAATTACTGTCGAGAAATTGACAGAATTGAGCATAGTTATGAGAATATCTAGGCATGATCATGTATATAGGCATCACGTCCATGACAAGTAGATCGAAACGATTCTGCATCTACTACTATTATTCCACTCATCGACCGCTATCCAACATGCATCTAGAGTATTAAGTTAAAAACAGAGTAACACCTTAAGCAAGACGACATGATGTAGAGAGATAAATTCATGCAATATGAAATAAACCCCATCTTGTTATCCTCGATGGCAACGATACAATACGTGCCTTGCTGCCCCTTCTGTCACTAGGTAAGGACACCGCAAGATCGAACCCAAAGCTAAGCACTTCTCCCATGCCAAGAACTACCAATCTAGTTGGCCAAACCAAACGGATAATTCGAAGTGACTTGCAAAGATAACCAATCATACATAAAGAATTCAGAGAAGATTCAAATATTATTCATAGATAGACTTGATCATAAACCCACAATTCATCGATCTCAACAAACACACCGCAAAAAGAAGATTACATCGAATAGATCTCCACAAGAGAGGGGGAGAACTTTGTATTGACATTCAAAGAGAGAGAAGAAGCCATCTAGCTACTAACTATGGACCCGAAGGTCTGAGGTAAACTACTCACACTTCATCGGAGAGGCTATGATGATGTAGAAGCCCTCCGTGATGACGGCCCTCTTCCGGCGGAGCTCCGGAACAGGCCCCAAGATGGGATCTCGTGGATACAGAAAGTTGTGGCGGTGGAATTAGGTTTTTGGCTCCTTTTCTGATTGCTTGGGGGTACGTGTGTATATATAGGAGGAAGAAGTCGTGGAGGAGCAACGAGGGGCCCACGAGGCAGGGGGCGCGCCCTAGGGGGGGCGTGCCCCCCACCCTTGTGACCGCCTCTTTTGTTCCTTGGAGCAGGGTCCAAGTCTCCTGGATCACATTCGGTGAGAAAATCACATTCCCGAAGATTTTATTCCATTTGGACTCCGTTTGATATTTCGTTTATCCGAAACACTGAAATAGGCAAAAAACAGCAATTCTGGGCCGGGCCTCTGGTTAATAGGTTAGTCCTAAAAAATAATATAAAAGTGGAAAATAAAGCCCAATATAGTCCAAAACAGTAGATAATATAGCATGGAGCAATCAAAAATTATAGATACGTTGGAGGCGTATCATCTACCTTCGCGTCTCTCCAATGAAAGGTACTCGTCGCTTCGGTATCAAAGGGAAGCTTGCCCCTAGATACGTGGGTCATTTCAAGATCATTGGCAAAAGAGGCGACCTCGCCTATCAACTTGAGCTTCCGTCCAACTTCGCAAATGTGCACGACGTGTTTCACGTGTCACAGCTTCGCAAGTGCTTCAAGACTCCTGAGCGCATCATCAACTTCGAAGAGATTGATCTTCAAGAAGACATGTCTTATCATGAGCATCCCGTTGCTATTCTTGAAGAAACTGAGCGCAAGACTCACAACAAGTCTATCAAATTCCTGAAAGTGAAGTGGTCACACCATTCCGACCGGAAGCCACCTGGGAACGCGAGGACCACCTCCGTTCCGAATATCCGGAGTTCTTTCAGTCCTAGATCTCGGGATGAGATCCTTTCGTAGTGGTGGAGTGTTGTAACACCCCGGATGTAACTTGCCATATTTGTAACTCCGATTGTTGCCATTTCCGGCTTTAAGTTATGAGATTCCCTTCGTGGTTGGGTTTTGTCTTTGTTTTGCATTTTGTTCATGTCATGCATACCATATCATGTCATCATGTGCATCTCATTGGATACGTGTTCGTCTCATGCATCCGAGCTTTTTCCCAGTTGTCCGTTTTGCAATTCGACACTCCTACGTGCACCGGCGTACCCCTTTTGTCTCTTTTCGTGAGTGGGTGTTAAACATTCTTGGAATGGACCAAGGTTTGCCAAGCGGCCTTGGCACACCACCGGCAGACCGCCTGTCAAATTTCGTGCCATTTGGAGTCCGTCTGATACTCCAACGGTTAACCGGGGAACCGCAAAGGCCTCGTGTGTGTTGCAGCCCAACACCCCTCCAAAACGGCCCAATAACCCTTCCAAACCACTTCCATGTCCTCCGTCTTCGGATCACGATCGTGTGGGCGAAAACTACACTCCATTTGGACACTCCTACCTTCTCCTAGCTATAAATATGTGCACCCCGTCCAATTTCCGGGTCCCGAAACCCTAATTTTCGTCCTCTCCGCCGCCGGACGTGTCCGCTCCCGCTGGACACGCCCGCGCCGCTGCCCGCAGCCAATCACGGCCAGCCACGTGGCACCGCATCACCGCCGGCCCGCTCGGCCCGTGCAGGGCCCCCGCGGCCCGACCGCGCCACGCCGCGCCCGAGTCCCAGCGTCGCCGCCTCGAACCCACGACGGCAGCCGCCTTCATCGCGCACCGCCGTCAACCTCCGCCGCCCCGGCGACCTTCGCTCCCCACCGCCGAGAGCGCCTCACCTCGAATGCCGGTGCCGCCCCGGCCTCTCCTCCGGCGACTTCCTCCTCCGCCTCGGCCACCTTTCGACGCGCCGGATCCACCTCCTCAGCTCCGGCCGCCGTCCCCGACGTCTCCGGCGAGCTCGCACCGGCCATCCTCGAACTTCGCATCAAACCCTAGATCTGAGATTTCGGGAGGTCATTTTTCCTCTTAGTCCTTTCCCCTCATGTGTTATGCCTCTGTTCATTGCATCATAACTCCATGACCGTAGCTCTGTTTCATGCGCATGATATATCAAAATGTTCATTGGGAGATGCTCTTCATTTCGTTCCATTGTGACATTCTTGTTTTGCTTGCCATTTGCAAACTGTGCATCCATTTCTGGTGATCTTTATATCGATTTTGATCGAAATCATCTCATCTTTCCAACGGCACACTTGGTTTGTCAAGTTGATGCCTTGATCAATCTTTTTCCTTCCGGAGCATGCATATGCTTTGCTTATCACATCTCGCATATCATGCCATGTTTTTGCATCATGTTGATTATGCATTGCATCGTGATTGATTGTTTGTGCTTTGCTTGTGTTCTTGCTTTGGGTAGAGCCGGGAGACGAGTAAGTGATCGAGGAACCTGTTGAGTACGCTAACGAGGATCAAGCTTTCGTCAACAATGAGAACTTTGCAGGCACGATGACCATACCCTCGAAATCACTTCTATCTTTGCTTGATAGTTGTTCACTCTATTGCTAGCCCGCGATACCTACCACCTGCTATATCATGCATCCCATATTGCCATGCCAAGCCTCTAACCCACCTTTCCTAGTAAACCGTTGTTTGGCTATGTTACCGGCTTACCGCTTTGCTCAGCCCCTCTTATAGCGTTGCTAGTTGTAGGTGAAGTTGAAGTTTGTTCCTTGTTGGAACATAGATTTTGTTGGGATATCATTATTATCTCTTATTTACTTTAATGCGTCTATATACTTGGTAAAGGGTGGAAGGCCCGGCCTTATGCATGGTGTTTTGTTCCACTCTTGCTGCCCTAGTTTCCGTCATACCGGTGTTATGTTCCTTGATTTTGCGTTCCTTGCGCGGTTGGGTGTTATGGGAACCCCTTGACAGTTCACTTTGAATAAAACTCCTCCAGCAAGGCCCAACCTTGGTTTTACCATTTGCCACCTAAGCCTTTTCCCTTGGGTTCCGTGGACTCAAGGGTCATCTTTATTTTAAACCCCCGGGCCAGTGCTCCTCTGAGTGTTGGTCCAACTTGTCAACCGCCGGTGGCCACCAGGGGCAACTCTGGGCTGGCCTACCAGAAGTTTGGACAATCTGGTGTGCCCTGAGAACGAGATATGTGCAGCTCCTATCGGGATTTGTCGGCACATTCGGACAACTTTGCTGGTTTTGTTTTACCATTGTCGGAATGTCTTGTAACTGGGATTCCGAGACTGATCGGGTCTTCCCGGGAGAAGGAATACCCTTCATTGACCGTGAGAGCTTGTGATGGGCTAAGTTGGGACACCCCTGCAGGGTTTTGAACTTTTGAAAGCCGTGCCCGCGGTTATGGGCAGATGGGAATTTGTTAATATCCGGTTGTAGAAAACTTGACACTTAACTTAATTAAAACGAATCAACCACATGTGTAGCTGTGATGGTCTCTTTTTGGCGGAGTCCAGGAAGAGAACACGGTCTCGTGTTATGCTTGAACGTAAGTAGCTTCAGGATCACTTCTTGATCACTATTAGCTTCTCGACCGTGCTTTGCTTCTCTTCTCGTTCTCTTTTGCGTAAGTTAGCCACCATATATGCTAGTGCTTGTTGCAGCTCCACCTCACTACCCTTTCCTACCTTTAAGCTTAAATAGTCTTGATCGCGAGGGTGTAAGATTGTTGAGTCCCCGTGACTCACAGATACTTCCAAACAGATGCAGGTGTCGATGATGCCAGTGCAGGAGATGCTACCGAACTCAAGTGGGAGTTCGACAAGGATTCGGGCCGCTCACTACAAGAAATATGTCAACTTGTGACCTTGACTATTGGTCACTGAAAGGTCATTGTTTTTCATTTGCGACCTTTTTGTGACCAAAAACAGAAGGTCAAAAGCTGGCGGTCGTAAACTGAAATTAACGACCTTCTCTGTGAGAAGGTCGTAGACGTTTACGACCAAAATATGCCTACTGTTGTGTTTTGGTCACTAGCAGCCTCCCCAGGCCACATAGGCATCCGACGTGGCAATCTGATGTGGCACAAGAATCAACCCGGTTCGATTCAGCATTTTACATGGGCCGAGCCCAACACTTCGGCCTTTTTAATATATTTTTTCCTGTTATTTTTTACTAGCTACATGGGCTTGGGCCATTGTTTCGGCCTTTTTTGCTTTCTGAGGTGCAGCCTTTTCACATTCTATATATTTTTTATTTTCGGGTTTTTTTGTTACATTCAATTTTCAGATTATTGTAGTCAACTGGATGCACATTGTCAGATTCTTCTAGGCACTAGGTCCCAAACATCAGGTTTTAATTTTTCACAACTTGTAACTCAATGATATACAATCAGAGAACACATTTTAAATATATTCAAATAACAGCCAAATCACCAATATACCAATCAAGTTTATTACATTCCGCCAATCACAATATAACCATACAATATTACACCAATCACAATATAGCACTCTACAGATAAAACACTCAACAAGTATAGGCACGTCTCCAACACCTTAGCGCCTTGAGCCTGCAAAACATCACATCCAGCCACATATTAATGATCAAATCAATTCACCCCTTGACGGCAATAAAAACGGTGCTCATGTATGAACGAAAATAAAATAAACAATCTTTGAGGCCATAGAATGTGCTACAAAAATCTTAACAAATGCATAGATGTCCACACAAAGCACATCCTACATGCACCAAGCATCAGGCATATGTTCAAGAAGACAAGTAATTTGAGATGGAAACAAGTACAGCTAACAATCTGACATGTGTAGTAGCACCAGCAAAAGAGCAAGACATGGAAGAATTTACAAGAACAACACCCTGGGAGTACAATTACATGTACATGAGGTACTGCTGCTAGTGTATAACAAAGCATGAGTCCAGCTTGTGTAGGAGCAGAGCATGAGTCCAACAAAGCATGCTATAGGAGCAGAAAAGAGGGAGCTAGGGGTAGGAGATGGAGCCAGCTCACCGAAGAACTTGGGAGTCCAGCTTGGGTCCTTGTTAATCTGTTGCTGCTCCGGTAGCTCTCGTGTGCGGGTATAAGATCAGATCCAACTGTCTGGAAGCGGCCGTTTGTCGAGCGATCTTTCATTTCCTGGTCTGCAACAAGAGGTAAATGCTAGAGATTAGCAACTGCTGCCAAACCCAATGTGACAAAAATTTAAGTCAATCTTTGTGAGCGTGTAGTAGATTGTTCACATCCTAATGAGATACATGGCAAAGAAGCTTGAACTATACTAGCAACAGAAAGCAATCAACAGTATCTGAGAGTGACTGATGGTTGTTTCAACAAACAATCAGTTTCTTGACATCTTAACACAGACTCAACTTTGAGAGAGCGGACTGATTAACATTTTTTGTCCTGCCAGCTAGATGTCGTGTAACTAAATAACTGTTGGTTCAGAGTTAGATGCAGTATAAAATCTGCCAATTTGCAGTGTATGCCACACATTCAAAGAAATTTGTGTGATGTTCAGAATATGCAGTGTACGCCACACATTCAAAGAAATTTTCAGAACATCTGACACCCCTAAAATTCAGTCAGTCTAAAATTTGCTAGGTTATAAATGTTCAGAAACAAACTTGGCAATGTTCCTGTTTACATGATCAATCTGTTTACTGTCAATTTATAGAGAAATGAAGTTTTTCTCTGTAGGAGCATGATTTGTTCACAAGACTAAATGCACCTGTTAACTGTTAACTACTGTGTCAAATCATTGAAACCAATCAAAGTAGGGAGAAAAATAGATCCTCTATTTAATTGTCATAAGAATAGAAGCTGAAGGACAGAGATGAAGCACCCTTAGCTCAGTTTGCTAGCACACAGGCCATAAAAATCGGCAAAACATTCAAAAAGCATGACTCTAATCTTAATGTTGTGTGGAAACAGGACAAGAATTGTACAAGTTTAGTACTGTACACAGCAATGAGCATAATTTCAATGCTGCACAGCAAATTTAGTCAGTTATCGAATCACCTTCAATCACACACAACTGTTCCAGATTGAATCCCCACACACCGCATATATAAACCGAACTACCGTATAGACAGATCACATTTGCTTTCCCAGATGACAAAATGCAAGACACAATCACGGATAAATCCATGGGTAGAGACCTAAGCCAGGAGAATCACCACCCGTACCTTGCCTATCCACAGCATGTTGAACACATCCAGGAGAATCCTGTAGTTCTGGATCATGTCGTACTCCGTCTTGGCATCAAAATTCACCTGCAAAACACCCCAAAATGAGCATCACATCGCAGCCATCTAAGCCAAGCCACCTAAGCGCAGTGCTCCAGAACAGATCAATCAGGCCCGAACGCCTCCTAACCTTGTGCATCAACACCAACCCAGGGTGAACTATGTCCAGCAGCTGGCACTGCACCGCCCCCAACGCCGCCTGCGGACTTGATGATCCAAGCCCCCACGACGACCATGTCATGATCCATGCGGAGCTCCACCTCCTGCACGTCTGATCCATGCTCCAGTGGAGGCTCAGGCTCCACCCTCGAATCCAGCGGCGCCTACAAAAAGATAGAGAGAGATTGAGCGAGTCAAAAAGAGAGAGGGGGCAGGTCCAATATACAAGTTATCATGGTCTATTACCATTCGCAACAGACTAAATCGAGCACCCTGGTATGAGCAAAATGCATTACCATTTTTGTTAATAAATATGCATCATGTTCAGGTACTGGTCATGCTATTGAAACTGATCATTGCGACTAACACCAGCACAGTGCATGATTCCAGCAAATGTTGATTGAACAGTCACCTAGATCGGTATTGATTAACATTAACCAAATAAAAAATGTATAATGTGCATGCATGGCAGTAACAATCTTGCATATAATGTTTACTACACAAACATTTTTAGCTTAAAAGTAGAAGCAAATTTGGGCTATTCATTCAATCATGATAAAATGGTTGATCATGCCCCCAAAATACGTTTGAGTGGCAGGACACGGCATAGGACAGGCCACTCCGTAACTGAAATATTGAACTGGGTTGTTAGAGCTAACCGTAGTGAGACTAGCAAAATGACAAACAGGACGAAAATATAAATACAAAGGCCAACTGAAACCTAGCTCACACATATTATGCAAGCGTGAGAATACTCAGGTATACTTAACTTGAGTTTAGGACACAGGTACAGTTTTAAATGCATATCATATCAGGTATAAAATCATGCACCTGGGTTTAACTTATCAAGGTTTGTGGTCAACAGACAGGGAAAACATCTTGATTTCTAGGTATCAAATTGTCAGAACATCATCCGTATTTCTTCGCAAAACCAAAATTAACAGGATAAACCAATCCACCATAAGATTAGACAAGACATTTCATCAGCATAACGACTGATAACACTCTGCAGATGCGACGAGAAATCAAGAAGCAGAGAACAGCTAGGTGCTCCCGTGGCGAAAAGCAACGACCAGGAACAGATCGGATAGTAGATCCTTGCATAAAACTAAGAAATAAGGTTGAGGTTCTTGAGGAGATCGAGCGGCATGGCGTGGTAGCGGTCGTACACGGGGCCGATGACGGCCTTGACGGTCCCCTCGACGTGGTCGACGCCGGGGCATAGCGGGCCGGTGTCCTGCTTGGCGTATGCGCAGGCCGCGGTGACCAGCAAGACAGCCTGCGCAACCGCCTGCTGCACGAACTCGAGGTACCTTAGCCTGGCCTCCTCCTCCTCGGGCGTCCTCTCCACCTTCACATCCTCCTGCGCGCGCGCCAACAAACCACAAATCAGCACCAAATCATGAGGAAATTGAAAAACCGAATCAAATCTCGGGGTGAGATCCCTTACCGCCGCGAGCTGAGTACTGATCGAGGTGGCGTCGTTGTTGCCGGACTGCGCCATCGGCTGCGGAGACCGAGCACGTTGCCGGGAGCGAGAGGGAGGAGGACGTCAACGTGGGACGCCGGCCAGCCCAAGCCCCATCGGTGGAGAGCGCCTGCTCGATCCAGATCGAGGTCCTGATTGGCATCTGGTGTTGCATCTCATTCCGGCGGGGCGATGGATCTGGGCGTTGCCTCACCCCTCGCTCGATCTGTGGATGGGCGAGAGGGTGGAGCAACAGTGCTTGGGGGTGGGGGTTGAACTCCGCCGGAGGGAGGTGGCCGACATGCGCAGGAATGGAGATGGAGGCCGGGGCGGGAGGGCGAGGGGTTCTGACTTGGATTGGATCTGGGAGGGAGAAGGGGGCAGCGGCGGCTGGAGTGGGAGGGGAGTTAGGGTTTGGGTGGTTGGGCTGTGGGTGGGATGAGGGGTGAGAGGTAAGGGGTGTGTGGGCCGTTGGATCTGGGGGTATCCGACGGTCTGTGATGCTTGATCCGTGTGACCTGTCCATAGACCAATCAGAAGGAAGTATAGGCTTTGATGATGTTATGACCATGTAAATTGGTCTTAATCGATTAACAATAAGCAAAGAACTACGAGTCAGCTAGATGATTTTGTCTAAAATCATCTGCCTAGCTAGCCGCCCGATCTGCGCATTGGCTATCGTTCGATCACATCAATATGTCACGACAGCACCAAACGTGAAAAAGTTTCAACGCAGCACCGATAACATCCCCACGAAGCTCCATTACAGCTCTCAACAGCGTGCTAAGAGCTCCAACGCAACGCCACGGTGCCCGATGAAGCTCCATTGCAGCGTCGGGGAGATCCAACGTAGCACCACGGCGCCCGGTGGTACGTTCCCTTCTCTCATTGAGTGCCCGAAATGAGTTTTTTTGTGAAGGACCTACCATATATTTGTTGCAAAATTGTACCAAATAAACTTTCTAAAATACTAGGACATATTTAATGCACAATCGACCAAATGGTTGGGTGTCAAAAGTTTTTATCCACCTCTGGTGAAAAAGACAAATTTCCGCCGATTCAGCTGGAAACGGGTCAAATTTGAACTGCGGCTGCCTTATAGTTTGCTCTTTATTTTTTCCAAAAATCATTTCTAGGTACATAAGTATCTATTTAATCAGAGAAACGGCAAAAAAAATTCAAGATTCAACCACTAGCTCGGAACGGTCATTCCCGCCGTTTTGACCGCATTTTGAAACGGGCATAAAAATTCAAAAAAAATCAAAAAATTGAGAAACCTTCGCATTTTGTCATTATATGTGGCCAAGTTCCTAGGAAAAATAACAAACTTGTAATATGACAATTATTCTAAAAAAGTGTTCCCAGAAACGAGCTATCACGTGTGGAGATCAATGGCTTTCAAGCCAAATGATCAATTTTATGGCCACATTCATGGCATAGTTTGTTCAAATGATCTTATATTGTGCACAAGGGTGCATATTGGAATGGCAAACAATGTTGCCTAAGGAAGTTTTCATTTTCTTTGGACGAAAAAACCATTTTCCATTTTTTGAGTGCCCAAAAGGAGGTTTTTTGTGAAGGACCTCCCAAATAATTGTTGCCAAATTGAACCAAATCAATTTTCTAAAATACTAGGACATATTTAATGCTCAATTGACAAAATGGTTGGGTGTAGAAAGTTTTGATCCACCTCTCGTGAAAAAGACAAATTTCCGCCGATTCAGTTGGAAGCGGGTCAAATTTGAACTGAAGCTGCCTCATAGTTTGCTATTTATTTTTTCCAAAAATCATTTCTAGTTACATAAGTACCTATTTAATCAGAGAAACACCAAAAAAATTTCAAGATTCAACCACTAGCTAGGAACGGTCATTCCCGCCGTTTTGACCGCATTTTGAAACGGGCATAAAAAATTCAAAAAAAATCAAAAAATTGGGAAACCTTCGCATTGTGTCATTATATGCGGCCAAGTTCCTAGGAAAAATAACAAACTTGTAATACAAAAATTATTTTAAAAAAGTGTTCTCAGAAACGAGCTATCATGTGTGGAGATCAATGGCTTTCAAGCCAAATGATCAATCTTATGGCCACATTCATGGCATAGTTTGTTCAAATGATCTCATATTGTGCACAAGGGTGCATATTGGAATGGCAAAGAATGTTGCCTAAGGAAGTTTTCATTTTCTTTGGACGAAAAAACTATTTTCCATTTTTCGAGTGCTCAAAAGGAGGTTTTTTTGTGAAGGACCTCCCAAATAATTGTTGCAAAATTGGACCAAATCAATTTTCTAAATAATAGGACATATTTAATGCACAATTGACAAAATGGTTGGGTCTAAAAAGTTTTGATCCACCTCTCGTGAAAAAGACAAATTTCCGCCGATTCAGTTGGAAGCGGGTCAAATTTGAACTACAGCTGCCTCATAGTTTGTTATTTATTTTTCCAAAAATCATTTCTAGGTACATAAGTACCTATTTAATCAGAGAAACACCAAAAAAATTCTAAGATTCAACCACTAGCTAGGAACGGTCATTCCCGCGTTTTGACCGCATTTTGAAACGGGCATAATAAATTCAAAAAAATCAAAAAATTGGGAAACCTTCGCATTGTGTCATTATATGTGGCCAAGTTCCTAGGAAAAATAACAAACTTGTAATACGGCAATTATTTTAAAAAAGTGTTCCTAGAAACGAGCTATCACGTGTGGAGATCAATGACTTTCAAGCCAAATGATCAATCTTATGGCCACATTCATGGCATAGTTTGTTCAAATGATCTCATATTGTGCACAAGAGTGCATATTGGAATGGCAAACAATGTTGCCCAAGGAAGTTTTCATTTTCTTTGGACGAAAAAACCATTTTCCATTTTTCGAGTGCCCAAAAGGAGTTTTTTTTGTGAAGGACCTCCCAAATATTTGTTGCAAAATTGGACCAAATCAATTCTCTAAAATACTAGGACATATTTAATGCATAATTGACAAAATGGTTGGGTGTAAAAAGTTTTGATCCACCTCTCATGAAAAAGACAAATTTTTGCCAATTCAGTTGGAAGCGGGTCAAATTTGAACTACAGCTGCCTCATAGTTTGCTATTTATTTTTTCCAAAAATAATTTCTAGTTACATAAGTACCTATTTAATCATAAATACATGGTTTGGTGGCGATACGTCGAGGTTTGGGCGGTGGCCGAGGGCCCCAACTCTAGAGCGCGTAAACTCACATGCCCGCCACGTGGTCATCGCGTGACCGTGGCATTGCCATGTGTTCTGGGCGGCCTAGGCATGTCTAGTGGGTTGGGCACTCCCCAGGTAGGTGCTAGGAAGAATATTACAACATAAGATTCTCACGAGGAGACCAATCGATGCTCAAACATGAATTAGCAGCCAAGTGTTTGATTAGCGGTACGGGAAATGTACATGGCTAATGGGCGCAAGTTTTGGCTGAGGATGATCAGTTACTAAGAAGACCGTCTTCACAAATTTTCAGCTCAAAAGAAGGAGCCTAGGTGGTACTTGCTTTGCAAAGTACCACACTAGACATAAATACGAATGTTGAAGCTGGGCTCAAAATAATGAATGGATTGAGCTGGCATTTGGTGGCGGATGGTTATTTGGGCATAGGAAAGCACTGTAGAAAATGGATACTATTTGGACATGCCAAAGTGGTACATCCTTCACAAAGTGCTGCTCTGAACAGAATAGG
This sequence comes from Triticum urartu, assembly GCF_003073215.2. NCBI lineage: Eukaryota > Viridiplantae > Streptophyta > Magnoliopsida > Poales > Poaceae > Triticum > Triticum urartu. The sequence goes on along the minus strand of NC_053028.1, from coordinate 529,806,822 downwards.
AAAATGCATATTGTTGAATTATTTTTGAACTAGGAAAGGAAGGTTTTTGACATATTTGATGAAGATATGATCCAAACAATTTATGAGATTTTTTTTGGGAATTTTTGGAATAACAAAAATATAGGTTGTTTCACAACCTAGGGCAAAAATTGACACATGGACATGACACATAGGCAAAACTGATGAGATGGCGCCTAGTCATCGCAACCCACCACAATTTACAAGGCTATGACCATCTATATTGGTCGTTAACAACTAGAAATAAGGCAGCGGACTAGCGATGTTTGCTTTATGACCATTTCGTGTAAGGAAATTACGACCTTTCTGACCAAAATGGTCGCAATGGCTTAGGGTTTGGAGCCCCTCGAATAGCTTTTGACCAATTGGTCTCAAATGGTCATAGATCTATGACCAATTCTTTCAGGGTCACTGACAGAAGGTCACTAGTTGACATATTTCTTGTAGTGGTTACTATGTTTCTTTTCAGTAGAGGAGCCCAGTTGGGGCGATCGGGGATCTAGCATTTTGGGTTGTCTTTCTTTGTTTTGGTTCCGTAGTCGGACCTTGATTGTATTCTGGATGATGTATGACTATTTATGTCTTGTGTGAAGTGGCGATTGTAAGCCAACTCTTTATCCCTTTCTTATTCAGTACATGGGATGTGTAAAGATTACCCCTCTTGCGACATGCCTACCATGCGGCTATGCCTCTAAGTTGTGCCCCGACACGCGGGAGATGTAGCCGCATTGTGGGTGTTACAGGGCGACTCCTGATGGGTGGGCCTCGTGTGGTGGCGAGAAAGAGAGAGAGAGAGGTGAGCGCGGGGCCAACTTGTTTGCTGGGCTTGGCTTGACTCGGTCGTCCGCATGAGTGAGAGAGACGGGAAGTTGGGTTGGGCCATATGTAGTTTAGGTTAGATAGATTTTCTGTTTCTTTTTTCCTTTTTTATTTATTTTGTTTTCTGTTTTTCTTTTCTAATTTCAAATTCCTTTTGAATTTGAGCTTGGTTTCAGAACCAAGTATGCTCTTTATCAAATTTAAAATTTTAATATAGGGTCAACCCTAGCACTTGGTCTTATTGGAATTTAATTTCATGACCAATAAAACATAAAGCCCATATATTAAATATTCCCATTTGACTTTTGAACTGATTGAAAAATCAAATTAAATTCAAATATTTTGGGAAATTTACCAGTGGCTCAATCCATTAGTTGGGACTTATTGAACATTTTATTATGTCCAAATTAAATATTTGATTTTTCACCCTGTTTTTTGGAATACCAGTTTATTCCATAAATTCTTCTAGGGGTCAATTTAATACCTAGTGACTTTAGGGTCTCAATAAAATAGGGGTTTATGGATATTACTCACAGCCCAAAATGTTTGACAAAATGTCACAAACATTTTGTGATATCAATTTCTGGTTTTATGAATAAGTCCAGAAACTTATTCGAGCCACATTTTAAATTAAATCAAACAACTCATATTTAAATTTTAGCTAATAACAAGAAATCACAAACCATTTTTGTAAATTTTATTTCCTTTTGAATTTCTTTTTAACATTTCATATTTGGAAAAATCTAGGTTGGGACAAAATAATACGCTTGTAAATCTCAAAGAATATGTATAAATGGCAAGCGGGGTTGCAATCTTTAGAGTGTCACCCTGGAAGTGAAGGAGGTACTAGACCAACCTAAATAGTGGAGTCTCCCCACTCCACTAAGTGATGGGTATGAGGAGAGAAATAGAACACCTGACACGTGCGCTTTAGGGCGAATGACGTAGGCGTGCGACATGCGCGTGAATGGTCCACCAAAATCCGATCGGTGGCCTTGCATGAGCACAGTTTCATTTTGTTGTTTTATATTTTGGTTCTTTGGCAGACAAGTTGTTTGTCTTTCTTGTTCGGTAAATGTGCAATTGGGAAATCAAGTAGGATTGGAATCGTGATCGTGACACGGTACCATGTGGGTTTTCCTATATATACGACTTACCGGCCACGACAAAGAAACACCGAAACAAGCTAAGGTCTTGCCTTAACCCACAACTTGCGCCGCTACCGTAGACTACTCCACCCCGAACACCTGCATGCACCGGCTAACGGGAGTCGGGAAAGCAGGCCTCGAAACATCTTTATCCTTGTGATCCTGCATCGAGAAAGGACAAATTAGGTTTCTGGGAAGTGTTCAGCCTTCACCTTCGCGCGACTGCTCAACTTCGTCACCGTGGGTTGTCTACCATCCATGTCGTCGTCGCATACTGATGTCTCCAACGTCGTCTGCTTCGACCGGTCTTCACCAACGCCATCGTCAACACCAATGTTACTGCAGTAGCTACGGCTACCAACGAATAGTACGTGCATCGTAATCTGTTCATGTCGACTTACCTGGCACGACAAAGAAACACCGAAACAAGCTAAGGTCTTGCCTTAACTCGCAACTTGCGCCGCTACCGTAGACTACTCCACCCCGAACACCTGCATGCACCAGCTACCAACGAATAGTACGTACGTCCGGGCAGCAGCGTCGTTGACGTCGCATCCCTTGTTGGAGGTGCTGCTTTGTACGCAGCGGGTCGGAGCCTGGGTCTGTGGTGGGTCAATTTCGGAGGACGCAACGGTGGCGGGTCATCCGCGCTTTGTCGAGCTGCCGTTGTTGGCATTTCTTTCTTCTTCTTTGTTCTTTGTTCTTTTCTTTGGGCTTCTTGTGCTTCTCGCCCAAGCATTCCTATGTATCGGTGTTGGTTGCTTTGGAATATAAAGCGTGGGGAAACCCTTTTTCGGGAATCTGTTCATGTCTCCAATCATGGTTGCTGTTACACGTGCAATGTTGTTGTATATGTTTTCCTGATCATCTAGTTGTCACACCTAATACAGGAGTATCGGAGGACCTGCGTGGGTGAGAGAGAGCTGGTGGTTATGACAGTGGGCCATGTGTGGCCGTGTAAGCGTGTGGGTACTTAGTCCCTTGTGCAACTCTGTATTGGTTATGCAATGAGAAAAGTCTGAATCATACTCACCCCATGTTCTCTCTCTCACCTACCCTGCTTCTTCCTCATCCCGATCCTCTTTCCTCTTTCCTCACCCCGATTCCCCTTTCCTGTGTGGCCGATCTCAAATCCACGGGCTTCGGTCATCACAATTGGTAATCAGAGCCAACAATTTCCCCCCAATTTTTTTGCGCCGCGGCATCCTCAACTCCCTTGGCTGATCGGTAACATCCACCGCTGTAGGTCGGAATTCACTCTGGTGAGATCCCACGAAATCCTCAGCGGGGTTCGATCTGTTCGGGGCAGATACCACGGCGCCATCCAAGCCTTCCGTCCAGACCCGGCAACTCCTCACGGCCATGGGTGAACAAACATCAAATCTCACTGCTCTGCTGGAGAAGCTCTTGTCCAGGTTCGATGAAGAGCAAGCTCTGGCAACCAAACATGCGGAGGAGCAGGCCACGTTCAACACGCATGTCTCAACCGAGCTGCTGAGCCTTTCCAAGCAGATCGGGCTCACGCAGGCCGACGTGGATGACGTGCGCAAGGTGGCTTCCCCGACGGCTTCCTCCACTGTGGCATCGGCGTCGCAGGTGGACGACCCCTCAGCGATGGGTCTCCGCAAGCCGGCGGCCACCAACGGCCTCCAGCAACCCGCACCTCCACCAGCGCAGCGGGACGCACCTCATCCAAGTGCGTTGCCGATTCTGCAGGCCATCACGGGCCACGACTCCGTCGCGCGACTCGTCAATGAAGGCCCACCCCTACTCGCTCGCCCCGAACAGCCATCCGCGGTGGAGCATGTTCAGCATCCATTACAGCGTGATGAGCACGCTGCCCGGCCACGAGAGGAGTACGCCACCAAGCCACCGAAGCACAACTTTCCCCGCTTCGACGGCGAACTACCTTGGGTTTGGCTAGACCGCTGCCTCGCCTACTTCGAGCTCTACAATGTGCCCCCACTCAACTGGGTGGCGACGACCGCACTCTATGTGGAAGGTCATGCGGCTCTCTGGCTCAGGGCGTTTCGTCAGCAAAATTCGGTGATCTTTTGGGAGTTGTTTTGTCGTGCAATTGAAGAGGAATTTGGCCCGGAGGAGTTTGAATCCCCGATGCACAATCTCCTGCAACTCCGACAGACCGGCACGGTCGTGGAGTACAGGAAGCAGTTTGAAGTATATATGTACAATCTGCTAGCACTCGATGCCACACTCAGCTCGAAGTTTTTTGTCACACAGTTCTTGCCGGGTCTCAAGGATGAACCGCGTGTTGCGGTGCACCTTCAAGCTCCAACTAGCATCACCAGGGCGACCGTATTTTCTCGGATACAAGAGGAGGAGCTCGATCATCAACGCCCTCATTTCCGATCATTCCCTCCAGGACGACCTCCTCCCCTACCAGCAACACTTCCAACACCAGGCCGACCTCCACCACCAGTGCCACACATCCCAGCAGCACCCCGTCCAGCTCCAGCTCCGCGACCAGCGCAAGATGATTTTGGCCGGGAACGCCAGCTCCGCGACTACAGACGGCAACGTGGTCTCTGTTTCCGCTGTGGGGACAAATACTCGCGGGAGCACCAGTGCAAGAGAGCAGCGCAACTCCTCACGATCGAGGTAGGGGAGCATGGAGAGGTGATATCTGACGAGGCCGTGCATGCATTACAGTTGCTCGATGACCCAGAAGATGTGGCCAATGCGGCGTGTTGCCTACTCTCTGCACATGCAGTCAAAGGGACTGAAACATCAAAAACCGTTCGTCTGCGTGCAACTGTAGGCAATCAAACCATGCTGCTATTGGTCGATTCCGGCAGCACACATAGCTTCGTCAACTCGACGTTTTCAGCAAGGATTGGAGCAGAAACAACCAGTATTACCCCAATCTCGGTTCGGGTTGCCAACGGTCAACGATTGAGTTGCAACACTATGGTGCCAAAGTTACAGTGGCAGGTCCAAGGGCACCAGTTCAGCACAGCTATGTGGGTTCTGGACCTCGGGGTTTATGACACAGTGCTTGGCGTCGATTGGCTAGCGCAGCACAGCCCAATGAAGTGTGACTGGCAACAGAAAACAGTGCAGTTTGAACGAGAGGGACAAACAGTGCACCTGACCGGCGTCCAATCGGACGAGCCACCAACGCTAACTGCCCTCGATGCAGCGACTCTCTGGCAGATGCATGACGCTAATGAGATTTGGGGTGCTGCCCTCTTGGAAATTCAGGTGAACCCAGCTTCAGACTCTGACGGAAGACAACCACCACCCATGGTGATTCAGAAAGTACTGATGGAGTTCAACGACGTATTTGCAGAACCAACTGAACTTCCTCCCCATCGACAATATGATCATGCGATCACACTAGAACCGGGTGCAACACCAATCAACTGCAGGCCTTATCGCTACTCACCATTGCAGAAGGACGAGATTGAACGGCTGATACGTCTCCGTCGTATCTAGTTTTCCAAACACTTTTGCCCTTGTTTTGGACTCTAACTTGCATGATTTGAATGGAACTAACCCGGACTGATGCTCTTTTCAGCAGAATTACCGTGGTATTATTTATGTGCAGAAACAAAAGTTCTCGGAATGACCTGAAACTTCACGGAACAACTTTTCAGAAAATATAAAAAATCCTTGCAAAAGATGAAGGCCAGGGGGCCCACCACCTGTCCACGAGGGTGGGGGGCACGCCTGCGCCCCTAGGGCGCCCCCCCTACCTCATGGGCCCCCTGGAGCTCCTCCGACCTCAACTCCAACTCTATATATTTGGTTTAGGGGAGAAAAAAATCAGAGAGAAGAATTCATCGCGTTTTACGATACGGAGCCACCACCAAGCCCTAAAACCTCTCGGGAGGGCTGATCTGGAGTCCGTTCGGGGCTCCGGAGAGGGGAATCCGTCGCCATCGTTATCATCAACCATCATCCATCACTAACTTCATGATGCTCACCGCCGTGCGTGAGTAATTCCATCGTAGGCTTGCTGGACGGTGATGGGTTGGATGAGATCTATCATGTAATCGAGTTAGTTTTGTTAGGGTTTGATCCCTAGTATCCACTATGTTCTGAGATTGATATTGCTATGACTTTGCTATGCTTAATGCTTGTCACTAGGGCCTAAGTGCCATGATTTCAGATCTGAAACTATTATGTTTTCATCAATATATGAGAGTTCTTGATCCTATCTTGCAAGTCTATAGTCACCTATTATGTGTAATGATCCATTAACCCCGAAATGACAATAATCGGGATACTTACCGGTGATGACCGTAGTTTAGGAGTTCATGTATTCACTATGTGTTAATGCTTTGTTCCGGTACTCTATTAAAAGGAGGCCTCAATATCCCTTAGTTTCCGTAAGGACCCCGCTGCCACGGGAGGGTAGGACAAAAGATGTCATGCACGTTCTTTTCCATAAGCACGTATGACTATATTCGGAAATACATGCCTACATTACATTGATGAACTGGAGCTAGTTCTGTGTCACCCTAGGTTATGATTGTTATATGATGAACCGCATTCGGCATAATTCTCCATCACCGATCCATCGCCTATGAGCTTTCCATATATTGTTCTTCGCTTATTTACTTTTCCGTTGCTATTGCTATCATCACTACAAAATACTAAAAACATTACTTTTGCTACCGTTACCACTACTATCATATTACTTTGCTACTAAATACTTTGCTGCAGATATTAAGTTTCCAGGTGTGGTTGAATTGACAACTCAGCTCCTAATACTTGAGAATATTCTTTGGCTCCCCTTGTGTTGAATCAATAAATTTGGGTTGAATACTCTACCCTCGAAAACTGTTGCGATCCTCTATACTTGTGGGTTATCAACGGCAAGTAAAAGAGATGCTGCGTACGGGTGTCATCACTCACAGCATGAGCCCCTATGCAGCACCCATCCTTCTCGTCAAGAAAAAGGACGGCACATGGCGTTTCTGTGTCGACTACCAACGTCTCAACGCGGTGACAATCAAGAACAAGTTCCCACTACCTATCATTGATGAGCTGTTGGACGAACTGGCTGGTGCCGCTTTCTTCTCCAAGATAGATTTGCGCGCCGGTTACCATCAGATTCGTATGCGGGAGAGCGACGAGGAGAAAACAGCTTTCAAGACACATCACGGTCACTTCCAGTTCCGCGTCATGCCATTTGGAGTCACCAACGGGCCACCAACCTTCCAATGTGTGATTAACTCTATCTTCGCGGAACCAAATCGTAAGTTTGTCATCAGTTTTCTGGATTACATATTGGTTTTCAGCCAATCCTTACATGAACATGTGGAACATCTACGCACTGTCCTCTCCATCCTGTGTCAGAATCAACTCTACGCCAAATTGTCAAAGTGCTCCTTTGCGCAACCAAGCATTGAATACCTGGGCCATGTCATTTCCAAGGAAGGGGTTGCAACAGACAAGAGAAAAACCAGTGCCATGAGTGCATGGCCTACTCCGACGAACGCCACTGAACTCCGGGGTTTCCTAGGCCTGACTAGGTATTACCGCAAGTTCGTCAAGCACTATGGGATTCTTGCCAAGCAACTCACCCAATTGCTCACCAAGAAGGGGTTTGTCTGGTCTGATCAAGCTCAAACGGCATTCGACCTCCTCAAGAAGGCCATGATCAACACTCCGGTCCTGGCTCTTCCGGATTTCACACGCCCGTTCTCCATTGAAACGGATGCGTGTGACACCGGGGTGGGCGTGGTACTCGTGCAGGACAACCATCTGATCGCGTATTTGAGCAAAGCATTGGGCACCCGCAATCAATGCCGCTCCATCTACGAGAAGGAATTCCTAGCGGTGATCATGGCAGTCGACAAGTGGCATGCTTACCTCCAAAGAGCACCATTCGTCATTGTGACTGATCATAAAAGCCTCTACAGCCTTGGAGATCAACAGTTGGACACAGAGCTGCAACGCAAGGCGGTGTCTAAACTGGCGGGGCTCCAATTTTCCTTCAAGTACAGGCGTGGCATTGACAACGGCGCAGCAGACGCCCTGTCTCGTGTTGGGCACCTTCTTGCCCTCAACGCCCTCTCTATGTGCCAACCACAGTGGCTACAGGAGGTAGCCAATTCTTATGAAACAAACACTGATGCTCAAGACATGCTCCAGCGCCTAGCGATCTGCAGTCCGGACGAGCAAGGCTATGAACCCCGGCAAGGCGTGATTCGCCTACATGACAAGCTATGGATTGGGGCCAACACTGCTCTCCAAACCAAGTTGATCAACGCATTTCATTCCAGTGCGATTGGGGGTCATTCTGGTGTCACAATGACCTACCAACGCCTCAAGAAACATGGCGCGGCCTCAAGCAGGCTGTGGAGGATTTTGTGCGTCAGTGCGAGGTATGTCAGCACGCCAAGCACGAGCACCTCAAATCCCCTGGCCTCCTACAACCCCTCCCAATTCCGACGGAGCCATGGCGTGACCTCACCATGGACTTCATCGAGGGCCTGCTGCCGTCAGAGGGCTACGAGGTGATCATGGTCGTCGTCGACCGGTTCACCAAGTACGCCCACTTCGTGCCTCTCCGGCACCCCTTCACAGCGGCGACCGTGGCACGCGCCTTCTGGGACAATATCATCAAGCTGCACGGCGTGCCACACTCCATCGTCTCCGATCGCGACAAAATCTTCACCAGCAACATGTGGCGCGCCCTCCTCGACGCCGCCGGCACAAAGCTCAGCTACTCCATAGCGTACCACCCATAAACGGGCGGCCAAAGTGAGCGCGTCAACCAGTGCCTCGAGATGTACCTGCGTTGTGCCGTGCACGACCACCCAAAGCAATGGCGCCAGTGGCTTCCCACAGCAGAGTTTTGGTACAACACCACCCATCACGCGTCGCTGAAGACATCCCCGTTTCAGGCACTCTATGGCCAAGAACCCAATCTGGGAGGCCTTCCGATGCTAGCCAACAACCTACCCGAGGGTGCAGGTATGGATCTGGACTGGGCGACTCACAACGGCTGGCTACGTGATCAACTGGCGCGCGCGTAGAACAAGTACAAGCAGAAGGCCGACAAAAACCGCACCGAGCGCTAGTTCGAAGAGGGCGACTCTGTTCTGCTCAGGCTACAGCCTTACACCCAGTCGTCAGTGGTGAATCGCCCCTGCCCCAAGTTAGCCTACAAGTTTTTCGGTCCATTCCAGATTCTGCAGCGCATTGGGGCACTGGCGTACAAGCTGCGGCTACCTGACGACAGTCTCATTCATCCAGTCTTCCACGTCTCCCAATTGAAGCCCTATACACCTGATTATACACCAGTGTTCTCCGAGCTGCCCCGTGTACCAGACCTCACGGCTGTTTCGTTGCAACCCATTGCCATCCTCGATCGGCGCATGGTGAAGAAAGGCAATAGCTCTATAGTGCAAGTGAAGGTACAATGGTCCTCGCTCTCCCCGGACATGGCCACTTGGGAAGATTACTCGGTGCTTCGCCATCGCTATCCGGAAGCACTCTGCTGGGAAGAAGACGCTCGCGCTCAAGGGGAGGCAAATGTCACACCTGATACAGGAGTATCGGTGGACCTGCGTGGGTGAGAGAGAGCTGGTGGTTATGACAGTGGGCCATGTGTGGCCGTGTAAGCGTGTGGGTACTTAGTCCCTTGTGCAACTCTGTATTGGTTATGCAATGAGAAAAGTCTGAATCATACTCACCCCCTGTTCTTTCTCTCACTTACCCTGCTTCTTCCTCATCCCGATCCTCTTTCCTCTTTCCTCACCCCGATTCCCCTTTCCTGTGTGGCTGATCTCAAATCCAAGGGCTTCGGTCATCACACTAGTATACTAGACCGTTGCATGCTAATAATAATTTTAATCATGGTTTATATTCTGAAATGAACCATGGAATTGCCTAATTATCGAATAAAAATACCACCGAGTCATGAAACACCATCTTGACTCAACGCAGGAGCCAGGTTCTGGGGCAACTGGACGACCCACCATCCCGTGAAGTCAATGGAACTGGTCATCGGTATGTATTTCAAAATGAAGCCTACCTGATCGGTTTCTTCCTTGCAAATCAACCAAATCCACCACAGCCAGCCTTGATTCTGCAGCTAGCACACGGTGCCCCACCTGCCACTAGTATTTATCATTTCATTAGCGCATGGTTGTCGACTTCCTGGTTTGGAGGTCGATGTCGTTCCGGTCAACGTACTAGTTCTCAGACTCCCGTGTTGATTTGGGCTCCTGGGATCTGCGAACACGTTGACAGAGACACTAGCGTAGTTACATTGCTTGAAGAAAGTACCAATCGATCCATGTATGATGTACCGTCAAATGCACTGCGCTCTGCACGTATTAGTTTCTTGGCAATTAGCAATGTGCAATTAGCAACGTACGTGCTTAGTTTTTTGAGAAATACGTACGTGCTTAGTTGAAGGATCAACTAACCGCGTAAATCAAGGTGCACGAAAGTTCGAAGAAAGCATCCGACGGAGAGGTCCGTTCAACACACACAAGTTTCAAAGTCAAACTCAAACCACAGAGACCGCCTCCCCCTGTTTTTTCGGGGCAAATCACACATTCCTTTGGCTTACATTTCTTTAATCTGGATCGAGAAGTTGACTTCTTTAACTTTTTACGGAAGTGGTGCACACAGCACACAGCGAGGGCCTACTGTTTCTTATGTACACTTATGAGCAGTTGGCGGCCTCTGGCCTAGCGGTGTAGCAATAGTCGGCCGAAACAATATAAAATGACAATAGCCATATGTAAGTCGCCTGAATTTGCAATTTGAGTCGGTTGATTTTTTAAAGAATCAAGTTCGTCAGAGAAAAGGAAGAAAGGAAGGAGCAATCGTCGCGATCTATCTTAGGGTGGCAGGCTTGCCGAAGATCTACCTTAGGATAAGGATGAAAACGGAGCGGAAACAGACGAAATTGAGTGCTATCACATTTGTTTTCATATATTTTTGCAGAAGCAGAAACGAATACAGAAACCTCAAAAATGAATATGGAAACAAATACTACCAGAAACGAACAAGGAGCGAATACAAAGCGAACATGAAAACATAAGTGGGTGTTGACCGGAACCTAAAAATAAATCTATGATATTTTATCCGTTAAATGACGTCATTTCGACAATTTCATATAGCTCAAAGTAATACACACACTCATGTCTTAAATAAACTGAAGATATTGCTAGAAGGACATGCATTAAACTACACAGGTATAGTACTACTCCCTCTGTTCCTAAATATTTGTCTTTTTAAAAATTTCAAATGAACTATAATATACGGATGTATATAGACGTATTTTAGAGTGCAGATTCACTCATTTTGTTTCGTATGTACTTCCTCTGTAAACTAATATAAGAACGTTTAGATTACTAAAGTAGTGATCTAAATACTCTTATATTAGTTTACGGAGGGAGTAGTCACTTGTTAAAATTTCTAGAAAGACAAATATTTGAAAATCGAAGGGAGTACATCACAATAATCTGACTAGTGAGTATTTGAGAAAAGATGTTGGATTCATTCGTCCTGTTATAGCCACCCCATATAAAATAGTCTGTGGCGGGAAGAATCTCTTGAGTGGTTTACCCTATAAATTCGCCCCTTCCTGAACGGCCACGAACTCCTCTTCCACCTTCAGATCAGACCAGTCAAAGGAAAGAGAGAGAAGACAAAGAAAGCCCAAGAACTGCCGCCGCAGTTTCAAAAAAGAACTGCCGCCGCGAGATGGAGCCCTTGTCGGGCGCCGCCAACGCCGCGGCCGCCGCCGCTGGCGGTGGTGGTGCATCAAGGGCGCCGAGCTTTGCCTCGCAGACCAATGCCCTCCTACGCAAAAATCTCATCTTCCAGGTCCAATCCATGGCCATTCTGCAGTTTTTTCGATTCTTTTTTGGGTTAGCAGCATGGAACCCTTTGGATGGGGTTTCCTGGTTCTTTAACATTTAGCAATAATTGAAAAAAAATCAGGCTTATTTACTGGCTTCCGTCGCTCCCCGGTGATGTTACCACAATCTACCGCTACTGCGCCCACAGTTTGGCCCATTTGCGGGAATTCATGGGTTGTATTGACATGTACTCACCGTAGTTTTGTTGTTATTGTTGAGCTTTTAGCAATGACCGGTCAATTATCCTGCTAGCATGATAAGAGAAGGCTGTAATATTTTGATGCAAATCGAGAACGATATCGTTGTCAAGTTGTCAATACCACTCATTGGGTAACACTCCCTCCTTCCCAAGATTTTAGGCACATTTGACTTTGCACGGTCTTTGATGCATGACTTTGACCATTAATATATAGCAAAATACATGGATTGAACATGTATCAATAGTATCATCGTATTTGTCTTGCAAAACAATTTTGTTTTATACCTCTTGATATAATTTTGAAGGCATACATTAAGTGAAAGCCATAGTCAAATTTATGCGATGAAGACCAAAAAAGTCAATGCGCGCCTTATATTTTAGGAAGGAGGGAGTACAGTTTGTTAACACCATAATAGTGCCTTGTGCACTTGGTAATTGTAGTCAGTATTTCTTTTAAATAATTGTTTTTCTTACTAACCGGCGCTTAAAAAGAACAATAAACCATCCATTTTTTTTTTGAAAGCAACCATCCATTATTGATTCTATATATTTTTATTTGTTTAAAAGAGATTGTATATATTTCGTTATTATGGCTAGCACATGTTTCCAGTATATTTCAACTTTATTGGTTAATACATTAAGAAAAATAAAGGGATGTGCTACACGTCGATGTTTTGGCGAGTGGTCACATATCAACAAATCAATTCAAACTTCCACCAGCACTACCCGTAGCCACTAGTTGCTCGGAAACCTGCAGATCAAGAGGTGTTGGTCAGTTTAGGAATTTTTTTTTGGGAGGAATGGCTCACGATGGTACCATATATAGCATATTTGCCTTTAAAAAAAGGGGGATATGCAAAAAAAAAAAGCCCCGGCAGTTCCTAACTTTTTATCACATCACTGACATTAGTTTCTGTAATTGCATACTGGCTGTTTGTGTCGTCCTAAGAAGTGGCAAACCATGTCTATTGGATAAATCCCCCCCCCCCCCCCCCCTCCCTGGTAGTTTCTAACAATGTTTCATCACCTTGCAGAAACGCAACAGGAAGGAAACCATTCGGCTAATCATAGTTCCGATATACCTCTGCGTATTACTCAGTGTTCTCCAGCGAGTCATCAACAATTTATTGGATAAACCGAAATACAAGTGTGGTTGCATGTGTGTTGATGTGAATGGCACTGGTCCTTGTCAAAATGTGTGTGGCATTCAGTACTCTACATTGGACCAGGCTGGCAGTTGCCCTATACCAAATCCTCCCGAATGGCCTGCTCTCTTGCAAGTACCCCGCCCCAAGTATCGCGCCATCCAGGATTCCTCTGAATCATGCAGAAAATCACAATCCTGCCCGGCTGCCATACCGTTCACGGGGGTAAATGAAACTCTATCTACTAGTAAGTAATCTGTATCATATAACTATTTTAATCGCCACAAATCTTCTTAAGCTACTGCGCTGAGAAGTAAAGTGTGTACTTTGTACCGGAATTTCTATGTTTCCAGTAACAATGGAAATAAGGGTGATAGATAAGTCTGCAAACATATAGTGCATTCATCATATTCCTCTAACCATCAACTCTGCTTGTTTGTTTGGCAGCTGTCATGCAGAACATGTTCACAGACTCGCCACTTTCAAATCTTTCTGATAATGCGAGCATATCTGGTCTTCTCCTAGTAAGTTAAAATAACCAGGCTATTACTTGTATGTATGTTTGTTTAAGGAACATGTCAGTCGAGACTTGCTTTCTTACCATGTATACTTCCAGGGGACAGATATGCCAGGTACTTCTACGGGCTTCATCGAACCTGCTTTTATCTCGGATGTACCCATTTATGTTCTTCAGTCGGAATGCAAATCCAGGGATTCAGTTACACTCCGAACTACAATTGATGCTATTAATGTTCAGAAAGGTAAATTTTCTATGTATTACTACTTTTGTTTCTCAGTGGAATGGTCTAGCATAATAGTTCTCATTATTTTTCTATTTCATCAGAACCATTGAATTCTATACACTCCCATGATGATGTTCCGATATTATCATTTATGCACCTCTTTAGAAGTGTTTGGTTGAATTGGATTTCACATCTGAACTTCTGAATTCATTGAGCAGAGATAAGATGTGTTCAAGGTCTACCCTTGTGGCGGAATAGTTCAAGAACAATCAATGAGGAGACCTTTAAGGGTTACCGGGAAGGAAAAATAGGGGAAGGAATTAGTGAAGTTGCAATGGGTATGGCACTTTTCCTTCTCTATACAATATAAAGTGCTGTTGTTTCCTTATATGCGGGCATTAATGCACCAGCAACACTAACTACTTCTGTTGCTATAGCTTATGATTTCCAGGACTCAAATGAGAAGCGTTTCAATGTGCTTGCATTGTATAACTCGACCTATCAGAATATCTCTTATGTCCCGATGCCATTCGGACTTCTGCGTGTTTCGCGTTCACTGAATGCGGTGCGTGCCATGTACTTCATTGATCATAACATTGACCTGTTACTATTAATTTTGTTATGAACCTGCTGAAAAAAAAATTGTCCTCCATATTTTACTGTTCTGAACTCTGAACCACTTTATGATCCCATAACAAATCCACAACAAGATCCACGAAAACATGCAACATGACATGAAAAAAGAGGATAAAACTGATGAGCAAACATATCTATATATACACCTTGCTTTGCTACTAATATGTCACTGAATGATACTTTCTGCATCCTTTTTACTACTAATTGTCCTGTCTTTAAGAAGAATGCCGAATCATCAAAACTGTTCCAAATTCATTACAGTAATTTCAACTTTTCCAAAATGATATTAGTCTATTTTTAACTTGGGCTATGTTGCTCTTTTATCAATGCAACCAGAAAGTTATATAACTCATTCGCTCATTAACATATTGCTTAACATGTGTGTAGGTCTCAAATGCATATCTCCAATTCCTACAAGGTCCAGGTTCAGGCATAAAAATGTTGCTTGAGTTCACAAAAGAAATGCCTAAGCAAGCGACTCGTCTGACGATTGATTTTTCTTCCCTTATTGGCCCTCTCTTTTTTGAATGGGTTGTTGCGTTGCTTTTCCCGGTAAATGGTACCAGATTTGACTTTTTTTTGTTATAACAAGGAACTTGATTGGATATAAGAGGATATCTAGCATACAGTAAAAGTTACTCGAGAGTAAATTGTTGCATGATTGCAATGATTGAACCTCTTAAGTTCTAATGCAGGTTATGTTGACATACCTTGTATATGAGAAGCAACATAAGCTCCGAACAATGATGAAAATGCATGGGCTTGGAAATGGCCCTTACTGGATTATCTACTACGCATACTTCCTTATTTTGTCTACGGTGTATCTTGTGCTATTTGTCATTTTTGGAGCCCTTATAGGTATCAAAGCTATCAAAACACAGTTATCATAAAAAGAATAGCAGTTATCAAGCCATTTACCTAAATCAGTTGTTACTTTGCAGGTCTAAATTTTTTCAAGACGAACAACTACAGTATCCAGTTTGTTTTCTTCTTCAGTTTCATTAACTTGCAGATTGTATTATCCTTCCTAGCTGCAACATTCTTTTCGAAGGTTAATACTGCTCAAGGTATAAATTATTTTACCATTTTATCTTCGAATTTGTTACCTCTTGTTCAATGCTGCAAGGTATGTGATGTTTGTTGCTTCTTATCTTCTTTGTACCAGCAATTGCATATCTGTACATATTTGGATCAGGGTTAATGGCAGGATCTCTTATTCGGAATTTTCTTGAAGGTGGAAAATTTCCAAGTAAGTTCACGATCATCTAAAGAAAATTTCCAAGTTCTTACCTATCAAATTTCACATTAACTTTGTTCAGTAGAATTAGTTACAGTTTTAAGTTTTAACCATGCCATAGCAAGTTAATGTCCTTTTTCCTGATGAACATATACCATCCATTTTGAGACCAACCTTGCGTCCTTGCCTATTCTGGAGACAATACCTGCATTTTCTTCCTCTTGTGTTACTGCAGGAAACTGGATTACAGTTCTGGAGATAATACCTGCATTTTCTTTATATCGAGGATTATACGAGCTTAGCCAGTATGCTATTAGGGCTTCAGAAACAGGAAATCCTGGCATGCGATGGAGTGATCTAAATGACCGTACAAATGGAATGAGGGATGTGCTGATCATTATTATTGTTGAGTGGTTGGTTTTGCTTCCCGTTGCATATTATTTTGACTATGCTGCTTCAGTTGGAAACAGCTCTGGTCTCCTTTCCATCATCAAACGTCTCCTAAGGAAAAACCCCACTTGGAGAAGGATAGCTGTTAACGAAGTCGCTGATAACGATGTTCATGTAGAAATGGAGAAGCTAGACATTATTAAAGAAGTAAGTTGTTATATTGCAGTTCATCTCTTGTGCACACAGTTCAAACTTTCATCTTGTTTTATGTGTAGTTTGAAAATTTGAAAATTACCTGTAGGGCTCCATTATTTTATTTACTTTTTTTTCTTTTCGAAAAGGGGGTTACCCCAGTCTCTGCATCAGAACGATGCATACGGCCATTTTATTAAAACAAATAAATAGGGTTGTAACAAGGTCTCAAAAGTCTTCAACTGAAACAAAAGCTCACGCAGAGCCAAAAAGGCTAGAAACACATACTAGCCAAAACAGGGACGCCACAACCGGCTGGCTAAAGCAAGATAGGTAAACTAATTGTCTATTCTATTACATGACCGCCATCCAAACCGGTTGAAGATATCCCGCGCTACCATCTCCCAGCGGATAGATCCAGTAACCAAATGCTCCCTGGCCTCCATCGGAGTGAGTAGCGACCACGAACGGATCAATGTCGTGGCTCGGAAGATAACCTGCATAAAATGAAATCGTGATGTTCTGTTAAAAACCAAATCATTTCTGCAATTCCAGATAGTCCACAGTAAAGCGCATACTCCCACACGAATATGTCTCGCTAAGTCGGGCTCAATCCCATTAAGCCATGTCCCAAATAACATGTTAACAGAATTTGGTGGAGTAATATTGAAAGCAATGTGGACGGTGCGCCAAAGAACTTTGGCCAACGGGCAATCAAGAAACAGGTGCTTAATTGTCTCATCCCAATCACAGAAACTACACCTAGTTGATCCTGTCCAATTACGCTTTGTTAGGTTGTCTTTGGTTAAAATGACTTGTTTATGGACAAACCACATAAACACTTTTATTTTCAAAGGAACTTTGACAGCCCAAACATGCTTGGAGGTAGGAATGAAGCTCGAATTGATTACATCAATATACATTGATTTAACTGTGAATACTCCAAACCTAGTTAGCTTCCAGGGTAATTCATCGGGTTGTTGGGACAATTGAACCTCCATCAGTCTCCTAACTAGACGGAGCCATTCTTCCCAACGATTGCCCGCTAGTGACCGTCTAAACTGAATATTAAGGGGGATAGATTGAAATATCGTTGCAACGAACACCTCACGACGTTGAACAATACGATATAAAGACGGATATTGAATGGCCAAGGGTGTCTCTCCGAGCCAAGTATCCTCCCAAAACCGTGTACTAGCGCCGTTGTCAATAATAAACTTTGCCCTATTAAACAAGGATTGTTTGACTTTCATCAGTCCTTTCCAGAAAGGCGAGTCGGTCGGCCCAACTGTCACTTGTGACAAAGTTTTGGTCTGAAGGTACTTGCTATGAAGTATTTGCACCCACATGGCATCAGTCTCATGGGATAGCTTCCACAGCCACTTACTAAGAAGGCATCTGTTCTTAACTTCGAGATTCTCAATACCAAGCCCCCCTTGGTCTTTCGGTCTACAGATGATATCCCATTTAGCTAGCCGGTACTTTCTTTTTAGTTCATCACCCTGCCAAAAGAAACGTGATCGATAAAAGTCCAGTCTTTTCCTGACTCCAACTGGGACTTGAAAGAACGATAAGAGAAACATAGGCATACTCGTGAGCACCGAATTTATCAAAATTAGTCGGCCTTCGTATGACATGAGCTTGCCCTTCCAGCAACTCAGTTTCTTTTCAAATCGGTCTTCGATGCACTTCCATTCTCTGTTTGTCAGCTTACAGTGGTGGATTGGTATGCCTAGGTAAGAAAAAGGTAGCTCCCCCAAATCACACCCAAACAATTGCCTATAGGCCTCTTGTTCTTCCTTGGCTCTACCAAAGCAGAACAACTCACTCTTGTGAAAGTTAATCTTAAGCCCGGTCAATTGTTTGAAAAGGCATAACACCAGCTTCATATTTCTCGCCTTGGCCAAATCATGCTCCATAAAAATGATTGTATCATTAGCGTACTGAAGAATGGATACTCCTCCATCAACAAGATGAGGTACCAAGCCACCGACTTGACCATTCTCCTTAGCCCTTCCTATCATAAGTGCTAACATATCAACCACAATGTTAAACAGGATAGGGGACATCGGATCTCCTTGTCTTAGGCCTTTATGTGTCTGGAAGTAATGACCAATATCGTCATTCACCTTAATTCCAACACTTCCTTTTTGCGTGAACGATGTAACCTGATGGCGCCAGGCTTCATCGAAACCTTTCATACGCAATGCTTGTTGGAGGAATGGCCATTTGACTTTATCGTACGCTTTCTCGAAATCCACCTTAAAAACTACTCCATCTAGTTTTTTAGAATGGATTTCATGGAGCGTTTCATGAAGGACAACCACCCCTTCAAGGATGTTTCTATCCGGCATGAAAGCAGTTTGGGACTGTTGCACCACAGAATGCGCAATCTGTGTAAGCCTATTAGTCCCGACCTTGGTGAAGATTTTGAAACTAACATTAAGAAGGCAGATCGGCCTGAACTGCTCTATTCTCACAGCATCCGTTTTCTTAGGAAGCAATGTGATAGTTCCAAAATTCAATTGAAATAAATGAAGCTGTCCAGAGAACAGATCATGGAACATAGATAACAAATCCCCCTTAATAATGTGCCAGCACTTTTTGTAAAACTCAGCCGGGAAACCATCCGGTCCGGGAGCCTTATTGTTTTTAGAACGGAACAACCAAAATATCATTATCGGCAGCCGATAGTTGAGGCGCATCCTCAATCCTGGACTCATCGAGGGACACATAGCTATCCTCGGGAGGTCCAAATAACTGCTTGTAATATTCGGTTATATAAGTTTTTAGGTTGTCCTGTCCTAAAATAGTACCTTCGTCTTGCTCAAGTTAAAAGATTCTCTTCTTTCTATGTTTGCCATTAGCAATTAAGTGGAAGAATTGGATATTCGCGTCCCCCTGGACAACTTTGCGGACCTTAGCCCGCAATGCCCACTTCAATTCTTTTTCGCGGAGAAGTTCTTTCAACCTCTTCTCCGCCTCGATTTTAACCTGATGCTCTGCTGGCTGTAAAATCATGGATTCAGCCTGTATGTCAAGGGTCTGAATAAGAGAAAGGAGCCTGTCCTTTTCAATCTTATACTCCCCACTAAGGTGTTTAGCCCACCCCCTTAAGAAACTTCTCAAATGTCTAATCTTATTCTGCCAACGCTCGACCGAAGTCCTACCTCCTGCACCCTTAGCCCATTCCCTGGCAATCAGGTCCAAGAAACCTTCGCGTTCAAACCAGGCCATCTCAAAAGAAAAGGTATTCTTGTTTCCCACGTGGTTCGGCTCCCCCGAGTCCACGAACAAAGGAGTGTGATCAGATATTCCACGCGAGAGGGCTTGTACCGTTACGAGAGGGTACTTCTGTTCCCACTCAACGCTCGTGAGGACTCGATCAAGCTTTTCGTACGTCGGGTTTGGTAAAGCATTAGCCCAGGTGAACTTTCTACCAAAAAGCTCTATCTCCCTCAGATCCAAGCTTTCAATAATGGTATTGAACATGAACGACCATCCGCCGTCAAAATTATCGTTGTTCTTTTCCTCTCTCCTCCGAATGATATTGAAATCACCCCCAACTAAAATTGGGAGCTGCTCAAACCCACAGATTCGAACAAGGTCCGCCAAAAACTCCGGTTTAAGCTCGGGCTGTGCGGCACCATATACCGCCACCAAAGCCCAATTGAACCCATCAGCTTTTGACCTGACTCGAAACTTAACCGCAAAGTCACCCATCACTACGCTGCAGACTTCTAGTGAGTCACATCTCACACCAAGCAAGATCCCCCCCGATCTTCCTCGCGGAGGAAGGCAATGCCAATCAAAGTCAATACCGCCCACAAGAGAGGTAAGAAACTGGGGCGCAAAGTTCTCACGACCAGTTTCCGAGAGAGCAATAAAGTCTAAACGATGCTCTAAAGATGCCTCAGCAAGAAACCTTCTTTTAGCCAAGTCTTTCAGACCTCTGCTATTCCAAAAGATTCCTTTTATAATTCATCATGAAATTTTTTGGTAGTCCGAATCCTAGCACTCCTACGAACCGCAGAATCGGCGTAAATCTTTCGTTTCCACTTGCGCTTTGGTTTACTAGGTTCTTCCACCCGGTCCTCATAACCGGGCTCAGTGGCACTAACTACTATATGAGCCAGAGGAACATCATCCTCCTCAGACTCCTGGTTTGATGGTGCTAGATTCGCACAGAAGTTATTGAGCACTTGGACCCCCAACTCGTCAATCTCCTCATCATTCATGGGCTTTACCGTAGCCAGATTACGAATAATCTCTAAGGCACGTTCCGCCTCCAAATCTAAAAGATCATTTACTGAATTGGAAATTTCACTATCATTAGCCCCTAGCGAAACTCCTAACTGGTTTGCATTATTTATAATTTCCTCCTTAGAAAAATGCAATAAAGAATTAGAAATGTTGACGGACATACCAATAGACATCGCAGCATCCCGAATCATGGCCGCCCTCATAGCGCACCTCTGCTGCATGTCATCAACCTCCGGGTTGTCCTGGAGACGAGAACTCATCCGTCGCCCCGCAGATACCGGATCGGGGATCCCACCGAAGGCAATAACCTCCTCCCGTGTAACACCTTGCGCTGAAGATTTAGCCAAAGATACCAGTGGAGGCGAAGGAGGGCTCACAAGGCCCATGGACGGGAAACCGGGGGAGGGATGCGCGGGCGCCGCCGGCCCAGACACACCCCCCGCCCCACCCTCCTAGCCAGAGGTGACTGGCGAAAGAGGAAGGAGGGTCGAGGCCACCTGCCCCAGACTCCCCCCCAACACCACAGGAGAAGCGGCGGCTGAAGCCGGCACCGTAGGAAAAGGAATCGGGTCCACCTGACCCATACTACCTCCCCCACGGCCGGCCATTGAAGGCGTCACCGGTGTCCTCGGCGCCACGATAGGAGGAGAGGAGATCGAAGTCACCTGACCCGGACTCCCCCTCCCATATACAGCATCCGAAGCAGATGTCGTCTCCCGGTCCGAGGCCACTGGGGTTAAACCCTCCACCCCTGGTCCAACCACAGCCTCAAACTCCAACACCGGAAGCGTGCACTCAAAACCATCATCAGAATCCACCTGGTCGCTCCAAAGTCTGGGAGGGGCAGATGCTCCGCCCAAAGGATCCAAACCTCAACGTGCTCATCGGCGCCGACGGAGCTGGGGCTGGCAGAGCCCCGGGTCCATCCCCGGGCAGCTGAGCAGCAGGACCAGATCCAGTAGACCTCTCGCGCCCAACCTCATCAGTCGGGTCCCCACTAGCACCCGCATCGCCATCACCCTCGTGCATATCCACATCTGTCCCATTAACCGCGACAGCAAACAACTCCGTATCCTCAAACTCAATCTCAAGCGGAAACACCTCTCCCCTATAAGTCCAGTTGACCACATCCGGTACGAACTCGATGTCCAGAACACTCACTAATAGCCGGGCCACCCCATGGGCACGTGTGAATGCCATATCCACTTTCTCAGTTTTGCCAACCATAATACCCAGACTAGCCACAACTCGAGCATCCGTCAATGACTCGGAGGGGGCCCCGGAAAGCCGCAGCCACACCTGAGTGAGAGGCTTTCCCTTGGGCTCCACTTTCTTCCACTCGTGAAACTCTAGGATGCATTTCGTGCCAGGAACCTTGCACAACCCAAAACTCAGCAACCTGTGCAAGTCGTCCACCGTTGGGAAGTCAACCCTAAACACATTGTCCTCAACCCGGACAAGCTCCCACTGAAAATCACCTGGGGCCAGTTCCCGGAGTCTCTGCACAATCTGAGCCTCAGACACCACTCCCTGGGTAGCTTTCACAATTCCAGTAGTCAAGCTCCGTGACTCTACCGGAATCTCTCTCGCCGCCGGGGACTCAAAGAGCATAAGCTCAGCACAATATACTCCATACATCGTGAGAGCCGGAGCCTGATCACGCAGAAGCGGGCAATCCCCCATGTCGTGTGCTGGTTTACCACACGTGTCACACAACTCCGCCACACACTCAGCAATGAAGTGACCCTTGTCACCACATCTATAGCATAGCATCTTCTCCTTCTTACGCGCGCACTTGGACGCCCTCTCAGACTCTGCCCGGTCGCCTGCGTCGGTTGTAACCCCATTCCCAGGAATTTCCGCGTTGGCCAAATTCGTCACTACCTCCATCGCCTGGCTAGGCAGTGCATTCGTCTGAACGGTATCTGCCTCCACCTTAGACTCCTGATGATCCACAACGGCCGGTGGCGGAGGCTGTCCGCGATGACGACCACGACCCCCGCCACGACCACCACGGTGACCACGGAAACCCCCTCTCTGCCGGTAGTCCGGTCCAGAAGCTCCCTCAACAAAACCGCCCGGAGGGCCTAGAAACGGCCTCTCAGCAGAACCATCACTCTGCCAAGCATACGCACGACCGCCTCCCGTCGATGACGATCCACGGTGTTGACCATCCCCATACGCATCATGGCCGTCATCCCCCACTGTCCTCGGGGCGGATCATAAGCTTCTCTAGCCACCACATTCTGTCTCGTCTGCGCTGGGCCCAATCGCTTCTGCGTCGGCCTCGCAACATAGTGAGGTGGCGGCGCAGGACGATGATGCGTGCCAGCAGAAGTAGCCGGGATGACTGGCCGCGGGGCGTTGGCTTGGAGAGCCGGCCGAGGACCATTGGGCACATGCATCGGCGGCCTCGGCGGAGCGGCTCCACGCCCCACTGCCGCAGCTGTCGGTGGCCTCAGCGGAGCAGCGCCGCGGCCCACCGCCATAGGTCCTGCCGGAGCCGGCGGCGGCGGCCTAACTCCAGCCGTGCCACGACCCGCAGCCGCAGGAGGTCCGGTCGCGAGCGCTGGTTTTGGGGCGGGCGGGATGCCACTCCCTGCAGCAGCCGCTGGTCGGGCTCCAGGTGGCGCGCCGCGCCCTGCCGGCAAGATCGGCCTCTGCCCTAGCGCGCCACCGCCTCGTCCAGCCGGCGTCGCTCCCCCCCCCCCCCCCCCCCCCCGAGGTTCTTAGGATCAGCAGAAGGGGCACTCCCCCGCCCAGCCATGGCGAGGGGAGGGATACGAGTTGCGCGGCCAGGACCACAGCGAGGAAAGCCCGACAGAACGGAGCGCTTGTCAACCCTAGGCGGCTGAAGGACAGATCGAACACAACGATCTTCTACCCTGCATGGCTCGATAAGCAGGGGAGGCGCATCCAGGCTCTCCTGGGCCACATACCCAGTCGGCGCCTGTCCACCAAGCCCTTCGTCAACACCCCCATGCTGGGCCTCATACCCATGCACAGGCTTGTAGCCGGCCCACTCCTCGACAGCCCCTTCGCGGCCCAAGAGGAAATTTAAACGAGCAGCCCTAGCCGCTGGGCTGCTCGGATCCCAGCCGCCGCCCTGATCTCCGGCACCGGCGGTACTGGCTCCGGTCTCCCTCTCCTCTTCTTCTTACGGACAACCCGAGTCCAAGCGTCTTGCGGGAAAAAATCTGACAAGGTAATGGGTTTGATACATACCTTAGGTATAGGCCCTTTCCAAGGCCGTATCACCGTCGCCGCCGTCCTCCGGTGGATGGTCCGGCGATCCACCCTTTCCTCAGAACACAGCTCGATCCGCCCCGGAGCATCGCCCGGCACCAGCGTGGCCACCTCTTCCTGCGAGTGACCAGGGCTGAAGGCCTCCACGACCACGTGGGACGGCGTCAGTGAGTAGTTCACCGGCGATCTGCCATCAGGATCACCGTCGTCGTCCTCCTCATCTTCCGAGTCCGCAAGAACCCAAAACCTCCCCCCGACATGCCTCGTAGACGAGGTCGCATGCACAGAAGGCCGGCTCACGGCAATGGCCGCGGGCGCCTCCCTCGTCGCCTCGTGCGTCGTCGTCAAATCGATCACTTCGATCTCCTCTCTCTGAACCTCCTGCAAACATGACAACACATGGACATCGAAATCATCTAAAATAAATCGCATCCCTACCTCGATCTGAACGTCCGCCGCCAGGTAGTCGCCGGCAAGGATGTCGTTATCCATATCACGAAGTGACGTCCAGCGCGATGACGGAGAATGCTGTAGCCGTCCTTCGATCCATCCGCGGATCGGATCGGAGAAACAAACCACCCACTGATCCGCCATAACCCGGATCTCGTCATCCCCGGCGATATCCTCTGAGATCCCCGGCAATATCCTCGGAGGTGATGGAGTCCGCCGCGCGACTGGCGGCCGAAGCACGCCGGTCGGCTGCATGCCCGGCAGCCGAAGTGCGCCGGTCGGCTGCGCGCCCGGCGGCAGCACGTCAGGCGGCCTTGCGTCGCCGCCCAGGACGTCCGTCATGTCCGCAGTGTAATCTCCGTGATCTTTTATTTACTTAACTACTTAATTACCTATGTCCCCAAAAACATATGCTGTCATTGTGAACTAAAATTTTACCATTGCTTTAATGTGTTTCTTTGGAATCATGTTACCTTTGATGAATGGGGAAACATGCATATCAGATTTTTTTTTTCTAAAAAGGAGGACAGACCCCCGCCCTCTGCATCAGGTGATGCAAGCCGCCATCACCTGCTCCTTGATTATGTGCTGACATTACTCTGGTATGGTGAATCACAGAGGGAGACTGTTGATCAAGTATTACAGCAGCGGAACAGTGGCTACGCTGTTGTCTGTGATGATCTCAAGAAAGTATATCATGGAAAGGATGGTAACCCTGATAAGTATGCTGTTCGAGGTCTATCACTTGCTTTGCCGTACGGAGAGTGTTTGGGCATTCTTGGTCCTAATGGAGCTGGCAAGAGCTCTTTTATTAGCATGGTTCGTCACCCTTAATTGACTTGCTATATCCTAACTCTGTTACAATGTACTCCCTCCGTCCGGAAATACTTGTCATCAAGATGAATAAAAGGGGATGTATTTAGATGTATTTTAGTTCTAGATACACCTCTTTTTATCCATTTTCATGACAAGTATTTCCGGACGGAGGGAGTATGTGTGGAAGACATCAAGTCCTTCCTGCTCAATCTTCATTTTTTCTAAACACATTAATTATAATATTATGATATTTCCCATCCTGATTCTTTCATTTGCAATCTTATTTACTATTCATGTGTATTGCGGGTCAATTTCATCAGCTTTTTTCATGATCAAACTACCAAACCCGTAAATGAACTCTTGCTCAAAGTTCTAAATTGAGTAGTATCATTGGTTAGTTGTGATGTTTTAATCCTATTGTGGTATTCATCCTTCTTGCTGATGCCTGACAGATGATTGGGTTTTCAAAGCCAACATCAGGGAATGCATTTGTACAGGATTTCAGCATACACACTGACATGGAAAACGTATACAACAGCATGGGGGTTTGCCCGCAGAATGAGTAGGATATGCACTTCTTTGTTTCAAGAGATTCATAGTAATTTTGGTTAAGCTCATGATAAACTCCTTCTGATTTTCACATTATTTTGTCTCTATTTTTGGGATGCAGTATGCTTTGGGAGATGCTGACTGGCAGAGAACACCTCCAGTTTTATGGTCGACTGAAGAGCCTCAGTGGCTCTGCTTTGGACCTTGTAAGTTATAACAGTACACTAATTGCATAGTGCATTAGCATACTCTCTAAGGTGAATCCAATATATGTTCTAGAAGAAAACCCGGTGTATGCTAGCTATTGCTTTTAAGACTTAAATTTCTTTACTATTTCTGGATCATTCACCTTGTAAGATATGTAACGGTATCTTTTTGTTCTATGGAGTTAGAAAGAAACCTGAAAAAAAGCTTACTGAAATGAAAATGATTTCTGATTTGACATCTAATGGCAATGATTTCTAGGCCGTCGAAGAATCTTTAAGAAGTGTAAATTTACTTCTTGGCGGTGCTGCTGACAAGCAAGTCAGGAAGTACAGCGGTGGCATGAAGAGGCGTCTTAGCGTGGCCATCTCGCTGATTGGAGATGCTAAAGTATAGCTTCCGGCGTCATCTTCATTTTCTTCAGTCACCGGTTGATCCATGCTTATGCTTTTATAAATCCGTCTCAGGTAGTGTACATGGACGAGCCCAGCACTGGACTGGATCCAGCTTCGAGGAAGAGTCTCTGGACTGCTGTGAAGCAAGCAAAGCAAGATAGAGCAATCATTCTTACAAGTAACCTTCAACCTATAACCATAGTTTCCTCTTCCATGGTAGCCAACTAGCCATCAAAGCACTGATTCTCTGTCATTTTTGCAGCCCATTCCATGGAAGAAGCCGAAGTTCTCTGCGATCGGTTGTGTATTATGGTCGATGGCAGGCTCCAGTGCATAGGAAGGCCTAAAGAGGTATATGATCATATATCATATAATTACAACCCCTCCTCCATAACTGAAGATCAGTTGTGACATTGTTGTTTGTTGCTGTTTATATTAAGCACTTGGAACTTTATAATCGCAGCTCATAGAAAGATATGGAGGCTATTATGTGCTGACGATGACGACATCCTCAGAGTTCGAGCGCGAGGTCGAGGATTTGGCGCTGAAGCTCTCTCAGAACGCGAGGAAGGTATATCATTTGTCAGGGACACAGAAATACGAGCTCTCGAAGCAAGAAGTTAGGATTGCAGATGTTTTCATGGCCGTGGAGAATCTCAAGAGGAGAGTGGAAGTGCAAGCATGGGGCCTCGCGGACACCACCATGGAAGATGTGTTCGTCAAGGTCGCGACAGCGGCGCAGTCAAGCGACGAACTCTCTTAGCCCGGCCCAAAGGTCCTGCTCGCGATGTGCTCGTGTACACTTTGTAGAAATTCCTTTTGTGGAGCCAATGCTTTGCTCATCCTGTATGTATGGCTTTTTCCCATACTTTTCTGTAGGTGGTTGTATGTGCTGTATGATGATCATTATGTAACAGATGTGTATATTTAGGTGTACAGTCAGAAAATGTACCTAGCTGACACTCAACAGCTTATTTTCTTAATATGATTTATTTTTCTTTTATTTTGACATCATTTCCCCTCTGGTTGCGCTGTTGCTTTCATGTCTATTTCATCCAGCAAGGTGTAGCTTATGCTTTTCTTAGGATGACCTTGTGGCTGACATTATTGCTGCATCTTCCATTGCCCAATCATTAGATAACTAAAGTAGTGGCAATTATTGGCTTCTGTGTAAGACTCTGGGATGAAATTACTTTTTGTGCACTTCAGTTGTTAGCACGATGGAATTTGCCATTCTGTCATTTATATTCAAACTGATTAGTCGTGAATGGTACCATGCAGTTGATGCTGCAGTACTGCGCGAGCGAGTTATGGATTGCACTGCAGTTTGTTTGCTTGTAGGAAGGACTAGCTTTCATTGCAACTGAGAATCTTCCTGTCGTTGTCCCCGGGGGCAGGAAAATAGCTCATAATAATATTATTAGCACTAGTCAGTACTACTCCCTCCGTCTCATAATATAAAACTTTTTTGTAAGCTACTCCCTCCGTCCTCATTTTGATGACAAGTATTTTCGGACGGAAAGAGTAATACTCCCTTCGTTTTAAAATATATGACCCAATCTATTTTGGAATGGAGGGAGTGCTTCTTCCGTTACTAAATATAAATCTTTTTAGAGATTTTAATATAAACTGCATACGGAATGTAGATTCACTCATCTTGCTATATACGTAGTTTATATTGAAATATTTGAAAAGACTTATATTTAGGAATCGAGGGAGTAGCTTAAAAAACATCTTATAGACGGTTAACTTGTAAAAATGTTTTATATTATGAGACCGATGGATTGAGTAGTTTGTTTTCTTTCAAATGAAAAATCTGTGCCATCCAATCCCCGGGCACGCTGGAAATGCATCTGCACCGAGCACCGTAGGACTTTTCCTGGACGCCGTCCCGTCCGGTACCTTTCTCTCCCCTTCCTCCCTCTCCCATCCCAGCCCCCCTGACCTACCCAACGCTCCAATGCGGCGCTAAGCAAAATCTCTCCCACAGGACGCCACCGCCGTGCCGCCCCCGCCGACGCCCGCCCCCGTCCGCCTCTCCCCGCGCGTCGCCGCCACCGCCGCCGTCCCTGTTCCGCCGCCTCCCCGTTCCGCAATCTCGGAGATTGGATTTTCAGGTATGAATGACCCTTCCGCCGTCCAGCTGATCGGTGGAACAGCTTCCATTAATTTTGAGTTGTGCCCGTACGACATCTAGATCCGCCCCTGTAATTATATCGTTTCGTCGGCGACGAACCCCAGCAAGCATGCTTGGGTTGCTCTGAGTTATATCCCACCCCGTTTGTCGCGGAATTGTTTGCTGGCCGCCTTGTAGCACTTGGTTTTGTAAATTCTTCTGGGGATTCAGCTGAACCCCCATACTCCAGGCTAGGTCCCTGTCTCGGATCGAACGAGCTTGCTTGCGCGCACAGGCAAGCTCGCAAAGCCCGCTGATTGCGTGTCGTAGCTAGACTCGCGGATCACTGGTCTGCAGTGCGGGCGCCACCTGCCACCAACCTTTATATGTTGTACATGTGTGTGCCCTCTTTGTGGATAGCGTGCCGAAGGAATCTGAATTGAGTCCTGAGTGGGATTGGAAAGTGAAGTGGCTTTGGTATCGATTCCGTTTTCTCGCGATATAAATCCTCTTTATGAATCAGGCTTGCACGCCTGTTGGATTTGATGGATGGGGATTATCGTATCGTGTTCACACTAGATAACTTGTTAAGTAGATTACTTCCGCAATGCCCATTTAGGAGCATGACAGTAAGTCTGTGACTATGATACACTTTCCTGTGGCTCGCATGACCGCTGTTTGCGCTCTTCTTGCCATGGCCTCTGTTTGTTTATGGTCCATTTCTCAGCTCGACGCGAAGAATGGTTTGTCGTCATGATATACCAGCACAGGTTGTGGACCATGTAAAGAGTGATATGCCCAACCCACTTGGTAATAAAGCTCACACTTTATCCCTAAAAAAGGTGTGTTTGCAACCATGGCCTCAAGAACCATGCCATACATTTTTTTTTCTTATGCTCGTGGCATCTTAACAAATTGATTTCATGGAACCCACTGGCCTTTTGTGGCCAACATAGCTATAAAGTTTTGAATGGCGATTCATTGTGAAATTTTTTGGAGGCTACCCTGAGGTGGTAATCCCAGGCATCCTTAATGTTTGTGAATTGCGAGAACAGGGTTACGGTGATTACATGGTGTTGCCTTCTATTTATTTACTCTAGTGCTGCAGCTTCAGGAGAATGTGTGATCATTTTAGCAACATATTCTGTAGGTGTCATTTCAGAATAGTACTATGTTTCTTGCTAATGGGTTCCTAAGATACTGCTAGTATTTGGCCAACATTTTACACTATTAGTGTGGTGTAGCACGAGTGAGATAAAATTGAATGCTAGACACTGTCTTCAATGTTTTAGTGATGCTGGTTGTGTTTCTTGTATCTTGTTGATCACCATAGGTTTATTTAGAATATTGAAGTTTTAAACCCATGCTTTAATTTCTGTGTTCTGATTTATCAGCAGTTAGACATTGTTAGTTACCTTTTTTTCTTTGCTTCATGGTAGTTCTCTCTACAAATTATTTATGTATATGTGATTTTTTGACATGGACATGCAGTACCAAGACCGTGCCACTTAGTTGGGTGTCCTACAATGGAGTTTGACAGTCTAAGAGAGGCCTTTGACCGAGTTGTTGAAAAACGTGTGTTATCTTCTACCAAAGTTCAGGAAGTTATTGATCAGATAGTGGATGAAGTTAAGCAGGTAATATCCAAGATGCAGATGATGGATACAGATTCCATGGACAGTTGTGACCATTCATCCATGCTTGCAGAATTGAAGGCCAAGCTGAACGAAATGGTGCCATTGAACCAACTCGAAGGCTGTCAAAAGGAATTGAATGTTGCACTGAGCAAATATCTCAAGGTTCTCGAGAAGTCTTTTACTACAGATATATCAAAGGCATATAGAAATGTGGATTTTGAGGCCAGCACAGTAAACAACATAATAGCGAATCATTTCTATCGCCAGGGCCTCTTTGATCTTGGAGACTCCTTTGTCCATGAGTGCGGTGAATCAGATGAGACTTACCTGAAATTGCCATTTCAGGAGATGTATGGAATACTTGAAGCGATGAAAGTAAGAAACCTTGAGCCTGCGCTCACTTGGGCTGCCAAGAACCATGACCAGCTGTTGCAGAATAGCTCAATGCTCGAGTTGAAGCTGCATTCTCTTCAGTTTGTTGAGATACTCACCAAAGGAAGCAGAGATGTTGCTTTACAATATGCGAGGACTCACTTGGTGCCCTTTGCCTCCTTGCACAAGGCAGAGATCCAGAAGCTAATGGCTTGCCTGATCTGGGCTGACCGGCTTGAACAGTCCCCATATGCCGAGTTTGTCTCATCGACGCATTGGGAGAAGCTAGCCGAGGAGCTAATCCATCAGTTCTGCAGCCTCTTAGGTCAGTCTAGCAATAGCCCACTGAGCGTAGCTATATCAGCTGGTTTTCAAGGGCTGCCAACCTTGTTGAAGCTAACCACGGTAATGGCTGCCAAGAAGCAGGAGTGGCAGACCATGAAACAGCTTCCAGTCCCCATAGACATCGGACCAGAGTTCCAGTACCACTCAGTCTTCGTATGCCCGGTGCTCAGGGAGCAGTCGAGCGACGAGAACCCTCCGATGCTGATGCCCTGTGGACACGCCGTATCAAAGCAGTCGATCATGAAGCTGTCAAAGAGCAGCTCCAGACCTTTCAAGTGCCCTTACTGCCCCTCGGAGGCGGTAGCTTCGCAGTGCAAGCAGCTTCATTTCTAGATGTTTCACTTTTTCCAGATCGAATTCTGTTTATACAAGCCCTTCCTTCGTGTTTCTGTTTCACCCATACAATAACTTTGCCTGTATTATAACCTTGTATCTTTATTTAAACCTGGATGTTCATCTGTACAGTAGCTAATTCCAGTGTGGTAAGATTATCTCTTGGTACAAAATACAAAAATAAGTTTCACAACTGGCTTAGTCTGTCGTTCGAATCCTGTATGTTCATGATCTATTGGTGATGAAGTCATGTAGGCTGGTAAATTTGCTACACGTTTTTGTGCCAGATTGTGCTTAGTCATGTACTACTAAACACAAAATAATTGTCGTTGAAATCATGTATGCAAGACAAATTAGATGGAGTACATGCATGTATTAGACACGGGCTGTTTTTAATCTTGAGGCTTGAGTGGGGTATGTTTTGTGAGCATGAACTTCGTTAACAAGGAAACCATGAGTGCAAACATTCAAAGTTTTAAAAAATTCTGAAAAAAAATCCCACATTGACATACGGATACATGTGTGTAAAATTTCATGAGAAAATACATTATTTGCGAGCTACACAGAAAAGTGAAAATCTCCGGTTTTTATATAGTGAACAGTACACACACTGTTCAAAATCACCGATTTGTTTTCTTTTTGTGTAGCTCGCTAATGTATTTCATCGTGAAATTTTGCACACATGAGGTATACGTCCGTATGGTACTGTGGATACTTTTGAATCACTGAAACTTGTAGCCCGAGCACCAAAAGGCGAAAATTCCCAAATAACCGATAGTATATAAGGTTTGGAATTTCGTACAAAATCATGGACCTAATACACAGATGAATCATGTGAAAAACTGCCAAATTCCAACTCGATTCTAAGATATTCTAGCTAGCTAGCTACGGAACTACCACTGCATTTTTTTTACCCTAGTAACAGAACGCTTTCTTCCTCCTGGACCTGAACACCTTCCGTGACAAAAGTGCTACGTAGTCTAGTAGAGATAACGAGGCGATGATGCAGCTGACAGGAGCTCGCCGGTGCTGGTGCTGGTGCTGGCGCTGGCGTTGGAGCGATGGAGCGCCTCGGCTTGCCAATGCGCCGCCGTGTAGTTGCTCTCCAGACTGGTGAAGTTGTCGCTGACGTCCATGCCCATGGCCATGGGGTACCCGTACCCAGATGGTAGTGTGCTCACGTAGTCGCCGCCGGCGGCGACCTCGCCGGAGTAGTGCTCAGGCGCCAGAGTGCCGTCGGCGAAGCACACCTCGTCGGTGTGCCACATGGTAAGATCAGGCCAGTTGTAACCAGCGTTGCCGAAGCCCGGCGCGAGCATCTTGTCGCCGCCGCCGGCTGAGTAGTTGTAGCCAGCATTGGCGAAGCCCGGCGCGAGCATCCCATCGCCGCAGCCCGAGTGGTTGTAGCCAGCATTCCCGAGGCCAAGCGCGAGCATCCCGTCGCCGCCGCCGCCCAAGTAGTTGTAGTCAGCGTTGCCGAGGCCTGGCGCGAGCATCTTGTCGCCGCCGCGCGAGTAGTTATAGTCAGCATTGGCGAGGCCGAGCGCGAGCATCCCGTCGTCGCCGTCGCCCGAGAAGTTGCCGCCGGCGCATTGGAAGCCGTCGCATCCTGGTTGCATCTGGAAGCCATGTTCCTGTGGGAATTGCTCGAGTAGGTCGTCGTTGTTCCCGCCATGGTACGGCACCATCTGCAGCTGCTGGAAGCCCTCGGCGTCGTCCATGTCCACGGGGTCGCCTCCGGTCCAGGGAACGCCGCCGTCGTGCCCGAGGTGCTGCGGCATGGCGGCGTAGTCGGAAGAGTCCGGCGTGACCTGCTCACCGAGCGGGCCGGGGCCGTGGCCGTGGTCCGCAGGCACGCCCAGCGCCTCCATCCTGTCTCCCGTGGCCAGCAGCGCCGCGTCGATGGCCCGGAGCAGCTCCCGCGCGTCGCCCAGCGTCATGTCGTTGAGCGCCTCGTCCCAGTCCGGGAGCGCGGCGGGGCAGCCGTGGCGCGCCCTGGCGAGCTTGGCCCTCCGCTTGCCCAGCTCCGTCTCGAGGTAGGCCCGGTGCGTGTGCCCCGCGCGGGCCTCCGGCGGGACGGCGCGGCGGTACCTCTCGAGCACGCCCTCCTCTGACTCCCAGACGAGCGGCGGAGCCCCGGCGCGAGCGCTGGCGCAGACGAGCGCGACAGGGACCCCGCAGAGCGTGGCGAGCTTCTCCGCCTGCTTCTTGAGCCCATCGGCCCTCTTGGCGTGCGCCTTGGGACGCTCCCGCGCGTACTCCATGAGCCTCATGGGGCGCGCCATGGTCGGCTGCGGTGCGTGCTCTGCTCTGCTTCTCTCCTCTGCTCCTCCGGTGAGACTAGAAAAAGTCCTACGAATAGAGAACCAAACACCACCTAAGTTATTCCCATTATGACTAGCCTGATACTACATCTGTAATGCATAATTATATGTTGATATCATAAAGGACTACATTTATTGCTATGCATAACACAAAG
The DNA here is from genome assembly GCF_003073215.2 of Triticum urartu. Lineage (NCBI taxonomy): Eukaryota > Viridiplantae > Streptophyta > Magnoliopsida > Poales > Poaceae > Triticum > Triticum urartu. The sequence continues at coordinate 529,773,236 of NC_053028.1, read as the reverse complement.
TAACACATCATTTAATATAATATGGTATTATGATATGATACTCAATATTTTTTTCTTCATTTAATTACATGCCACTTTATTAAAATTACTTAGTAGGAAGGTGCTTGCAGCGTAGGGCGGCAAACCGTTTCGATCCGGTTTGTACTTGGCGTAATTAATGCGGCATCGTTGAGGAGGGTTTCCGGTTCCGGCACGGCGAGCGCCGGCGCTAGGTTTTCTAGACAACGGCCTCCCGTCGATTTTCACTAAAGAAAACTGCCATAATCTATATCTATATCTATTAGTAAACGAAAATGTTAACGCTCATATGTGTGGGCGTCTGGCAACTCGTCCACACGCATGGATCCTTGTCCAACCAATTATGCATGAATTTTGGCGCGTTCTAATAGTTTTTGTGTGCCACGTAGACTAAGCTAGTGTGTGGGCATTCATCCGGTCGCCCACACGTTTTTTTTTCACCACATGGGTGGCTGGTGTGTGGGCGTTTAGCAATTCGCCCACACACTAGTTTCACGCATGCAGAGGGGGCTGATGTGTGGGCGTTTATCACTTCGCTCACACGCCCGTCTCCTAGCCCACACCCAAAGCTGGCAGTTGCCATGTGTTTCTGCAGGTATATGGCAACTGCCCTAGCTTTGCTTGTAAGCAGATGGCAACGCTTTTTACCCGAGTTGCCATGTGTTTTTGCATGGTACATGGCAACTGCCGTAGCGTGCACGTAAACAGATGGCAACTCTTTCTTTTACATGGCAACTGCCCTAGCATGCTTGTGAGCACATGGCAACTCTCTCTTTTACCCAAACATGTTTTTTTGCCATGCCTTCTTATAGTGCTACATGGCAACTGCCTAGTGTTTAATGGGTGGCAACTCCTAAAGTTTTGAAAATCATGTCAACTGTAGTAGATCAGACCATACATGGCAACTGCAGTTGAGCAACCATGGCAACTGTAGTTGTACGACATGGCAACCGAAGTTCAGCGACATGGCAACTGCAGTTAAACGAACATGGACGAGGGTCTGAATCATGGCAACTGCGCGATGCGCGGTGACTGTCACGCGGGCGTGCGGGACCATGAGGTACGAGGCCTGACGTACGGGGCGTGTGGGCGTTATCTATTTCGCCCACACACACGCTTGTGAGAGGGATCGAGAGGGAAAAAAAGAGGTGTGTGGGCATTACTTTTTTTGCCCACACGTGGGTGCGTGGGCTGTTCTTCTTATACACCACACAAAATGTATGGGCAGCCTCCCTAACGCCCACACGTGTGGCACTTATCAGCGTCCGTAGTAAAAGATCCGTACGTTGCAACGGGAATATTTTTTCATAAATTTCAATGAACATGATCAAATTTTGCTGCATCACTGAGATACACTATCATTCTCATTTTCATTGAGATCTTCATTTAAATAATAATAATTGTATATATTTTGCAAAAAAGAAGAAGATAACACAAATATATCATCTTCGAGAAATCACGAGAGACAACAGGTGTCCCAACACTAATACAAAATACCCCCAGGAAAAAGAAGATACAATGCAGTCCTGGGAGAGAGCTTAAAGCAAAACAACCAACACCAGTTGCTAATCATCGCCGCCTTTGAGACTAACAACAACGAAAATGCTAAAAACCACCAAATCCTGAAATCTTCATATATTATTGAGAGCCTAAAATCTTGAGGGTCATACATTCATCCACAAAAACTTAGAAAATAGATGAATAAGAAATTGATGTTTAATTCGTATAAGTTACCAAATGCCAATTCGTGATTACAAAATTCTTTTTGACTTTGTTTTCACATCAGCCCTATAAAGCCTAAAAGATTACCAAATGTTAATAAATTCAAAAAATGCTCATGTTTTCAGAAAATGTTTAGAAATGTCAAGTTTTGTTCAATTTTTTTTAAAATTTTCTTGCTTTTATAAAGTGTTTGGAATTTTCAAAAAATGATTGTATTTCAAAAAAATATTCCTTTTCAAAAAGTACAAATTCAAAAAACATCAGAAATATAAAAATATTCGCATGTTTCAAAAGTTGTTTAGAATTTCCAAAAACATTCCCTCTTTAAAAAATGGCCTTGTTTACAAAATTTTGTTCAGGATTTTTTTCCATTTTTAGAATTTGTTCACAAATGAAAGAAAATGTTCCCTTTTAAAATTTATTCACAAATTGAAGCGTTGTTCACATTTTGGAAAAAAAAATATCATGCTTGTCAAAAAATTATTACTTAAAAGAATTATTATGAATTCCAAGAAATGTAAAAAAACATATAATATTCTGGTCTACCTCGGCAGTTAATTCTTCAAAATTCACACGGGTATATAGCCACAAAGGCTCACAAGATATACTGATCAATTGGTTGTATTCATGTGTAGCACAAGGAATTTTTAGGATTTTCCTCACCCGTTGCGTTTTGCACGGTTGCTACTCCGTGTGACGGCCCAGGTGGGGGGATTCCCAAACGTAAATCTAGCCGCTACTGTGTGGACTGGCCCAGGTGGGGTGGGGGGGGGGGGGGGCCCTTGTCTAAAATGTATTTTTTTTTTCAACCGCTACTGCGTGGGGGTTTCCTATTTGGCACGTAGGTCGTGCCCTAGCAACCTGGCATATAGCCCCTCCTGCATTCGATCCTGTTTTGGGCCAGCCTATTTTTGGATTTCTTCCTCACTGGTTCTGGGAAGAATCTAGAACCTTCCCTGAACCGGATTTTTGACTTCTTCATTTTTCTTTCTGTTTTCTCTTTTTCTGTTCCTTTTCTTTATTGTGAACATCTTTTCAAATTCGTGAACATTTTCTTGAAATTGTGATTTTTTTAAATCATGAACATATTTTGAAACTCATAAACATATTTGAAATTGTGAACTTTTTCAAATTCCTAAACATTTCTACAAATTTTTGAACACATGCTAAAATCATGAACATTTTATAATATTTGCAAATATCTTTTATTATTGTGAATATTTTTAATCGGGAACATTTCTAGAATGGATAAACATCTTTTTGGAGATTGGTGGAACAATTTTTAAAATTCATGAACTTTTTTTTATTTCATGAACATTTTTTGAAAATGATGATCATTTTCTGAATCAGCGAACATTTTACAAATTAATAAATTATTTTGTAGTTCATGAACATTTTTTGAATTTTTAGGATATTTTTCAAATTCATGAACATTTTTTGAATTGGCGGACATTTTGTTCAATTTCATTAATATTTTTAATACATGAACCTTTAACATCCGTTAACGCCTGGGCTTGACCGCGGTTCCTGACTGGCCGTTGACGCCCGTTAACGGCGTGCCTTCACTGCTGTCGGCCGACAAGTGATCAGCCACGCCAAAACACGCTCAGAAAATGACTCAGTGTTTTTTGCGCCTGTCAAATTTTTGGTTCAGTGCAAACTGTCATGAAACGTAAAGCGGTGGTTTTCCGCTAATCGTGACACGAATGTGATGGTCCCGTGGATTTAACTCACCCAACTCCATTGTACTCCCTTTTCTTTCCATAACCAATTATTTGAAGCAGACATGTGGGTACAGTTACATAGTCTGAAGATTGTTTGCATTCTTCTGGAGATTTAGATTTCTCAGATTTTCATTATTTGATCAATCAATCCATGTCGATCTCATTGACATGGTTTGTAGAATGCACCTTTCTGCATTTACCCTGTTTGGTTAAATGCCTAGCAGGTGATAAGAGGTATTCAAAAATCCCAGGACCTCCTCTGTGCGAAGCCTCGCATCACCCGGTTATTATGCTATATCCTCATCCATGTATTTAGCACTGTGAGTCTTTGACTAATGTATTGCCCTATAGAAATATGATTGTTTGATGTATGACTAGTTGAGTTCCCTCTGTATGAACTAGAGGCTCTCTTTTAAAGTTGTCCGCTGTCCCCATTCCTCGTAATCTCCGAATCGGTATTTAGTTGATAATTGTGGTAACAAAAGATCATTTGCAAACAAGGTTCTCACCACACCCTGATATTTATTTTGGCATGAAAAAGCATTGTGATTAAATCTGCTGAGAACGTCCTTATAACAGACTAGCGCTAAGCTTCATATGAATGGACCATGAATGTTGTTATTGATAAAGAACGAATTATGGGACACGTTTACAATTATGGGAGGAAGCGAGCATAGATTGCGGAGGGGGAGATGGGAACGTGTATTTTTGGGACGGCATGAAGACCAATGTTTCCACGTGAGAATTCTCGAATTTTTTTTTTATCTTTATCACAATGCACAGCCAAATTATCTCGCCTCGAGCAGTCTGTTCTGTTAGTAGAAGTGTGTGACATTTCTTCGCACCCGGTGCAAACGCATGAACATGTTTGCTAGTAGTAACTGATGGTATATGAGGTTTTGAATTGTGTACAATATCATGGACCTAAGATAGAAAAACTGTAAAAATCGGCAAAACTCTCACTACAAATGTTTGAGAAATCATGGACCTAATACAGATATCCTAGCTAGCTACGAACCTTCGACTGCATTTTACCCCCTAGTTCTTCCTCCTGGACGCCGTCTAGTAGAGATAATGACGCGATGATGCAGCTGACGGCAGCTCCCCGGTGCTGGTGCTGGTGCTGGCGCTGGCGCTGGCGTCGGAGCGCTGGAACGCCTCGGCCTGCCAATGCGCCGCCGTGTAGTTGCTCCCCAGATTGGTGAAGTTGTCGTCGCCCACGCTCATGCCCATGGGGTAGCCGTACCCAGATGGCAGTGTGCTCACGTAGTCGCCGCCGGTGGCGACCTCGGCGGAGTAGTGCTGAGGCGCCAGAGTGCCGTCGGCGAAGCCAGGGTAGTACCCAGGTGGCATGGCCGCGTCGCACATCTCGTTGGTGTGCCACATGGTAAGATCAGGCCACTTGTAGTCCGCGTTGCCGAAGCCCGGCGCGAGCATCTGGCCGCCGCCGCCCGAGTAGTTGCAGACAGCACTGGCGAAGCCTGGCGCGAGCATCCCGTCGCCGCCGCCTGAGTAGTTGCAGCCAGCATTGGCGGGGCCCAGAGTGAGCATCCCGTCGCAGCCGCCCGAGTAGTTGCCGCTGGCGAATTGGAAGCCGCCGCATCCTCCTGGTTGCATCTGGAAGCCATGTTCCCGTGGGAATTGCTCGAGTAGGTCGTCGTTGTTCCCGCCGTCGTACGGCACCATCTGCAGCTGCTGGAAGCCGGCGGCGTCCGCCATGTCCACGGGGTCGCCTCCGGTCCAGGGCACGCCGCCACCGTGCCCGATCTGCTGCGGCATGACGGCGTCGTTGGAAGAGTCCGGCGTGACCTGCTGATCAAGCGCGCTGTGGCCGCCGTCGGCAGGCAAGCCCAGCGCCACCATCCTGTCTCCCGTGGCCAGCAGCGCCGCGTCGATGGCCCGGAGCAGCGCCCGCGCGTCGTCCAGCGTCATGTCGTTGAGCGCCTCGTCCCAGTCCGGGAGCGCGGCGGGGCAGCCGTGGCGCGCCCTGGCGAGCTTGGCCCTCCGCTTGCCCAGCTCCGCCTCGAGGTAGGCCCGGTGCGTGTGCCCCGCGCGGGCCTCCGGCGGGACGGCGCGGCGGTACCGCTCGAGCACGCCCTCCTCCGACTCCCAGACGAGCGGCGGAGCCCCGGCGCGAGCGCCGGCGCAGACGAGCCCGACCGGGACCCCGCAGAGCGTGGCGAGCTCCGACGCCTTCTTCTTGAGCCCCGGGACCCTCTTGGCGTGCTTCCTGGCGCGCTCCCCCGCGTTCTCGACGAGCCTCATGGCGACCTTGCCGCGCGCCATCGTCGGCTGCGGCGCTCCGCTTTCCTCCGATGAGATTAGATCAGACGCCCTTGGCTTGGCTCGGCTTGGCTAGCTCCTTGCCGCTCTCCGGCGAGGCGGCTGGTATATATATATATAGGTGCGCGACGCGGATTCTCCCGGACGCGGCGGCTGCCTGTCATGATGGCCTACCTAGTAGCTAGGCGGCAGTAGGCCTATTACGCTCCGTAATCTGGCATTAGCCCGGCTGATTAGCTCCGGACAAATGACGCCGCTGGCTGCTGGCTGTGGATTAAACCGTGCCTCGGACCGTGATTAGCCGGAAAAAGGCAGGTGATTAAAACGCGGCGCGGCAGAGCAAACCGTTCCGGGCACGGCGGGGGTGGGATTTGGATTTGGTGAATCCGGTTTCGATCCGTCGCAATCAATGCGGCGTTATCCAGGAGGGTTTCCGTTTCCCGCACGGCGGGCGCGTCCTCCGCCCCGGATGGATGCCCGCTACCGCCCCTTTTTGCGGGCCGAACGTCACGGGCCCCGTCGCTGCCGGTCACATCGGCCCGCATCTCCAGGCCCAGGATGCAATGGAGTTCTGCGCCGCCCGCACCGAGATCCCCTCGCCGACGGAGGTGAGATCCCTCCCTCGCTCCTACCAGCCTGCTGCCATCATAACTAACCTATTGCCTGGTTCGCTGATCTCATGATCAGTCGAAGCGAATTGGAGTGTAGGTTTCGAATAAGCATTTTCCTGATTTGACTCCAATGAGCCAGCAGCCGGCTCACTGCTGAAATTTGGTCCTGGTTTGCGTCTTGTATAAGGATGGAAGTTTTATTCATGGACATGGATACCCATGGATATTCAATCCGAATGGATAGAGTTTGGATATGCTTTTGCGCTCATGGACAACGCCCAAATCCGACCCGATTACTCGTGGATAGGGCATGGACATAATCTTGTACCCATGGATATTTCCAAACCCGACCCGATCGTCTGACTTAACGAGCAATATTCTGCTATCCCTACCCCATAGTCACATGTCCCATTATAATTTTATCCTTTATCTAAAACACCCAAGAGAAATTACACAATCCCCACCGTAACATACACCAACGCACCTTCTCATTCTATTATCTACACTAATTAAATGACTTGTTGTTAAGAATCGGTTCCATCTATTTGGGTTACTCCTCTCATAGCCCTAGAGGTGGCCACCGCTGCCAGCCGCTACCCCCACGTAAGGTGGATCGCTGCAGCAGCCACTACTGGCCTGCGACAACCCAGCTCCATGTCTCCTTGACCCCTCCGTCTTCGCTTTCCCACACACGCACTGATGCATGGCCGCAGTAATGGAACAATGCAAGGGCTATGACTGCACGACATAGAGTGAGCACGCCAATGCAGAGTGCACATTGTGCAATGAGTTATGTCTTATGTATAGGTCTTGAGAGGACCCAATGGATATCCAATGGGTATGGATATCCATCGGATTTGGACATGGTCACAATTTTTCGCCCATGGATTTTTTTATGAATGGGCTGGGACTGCCTTCATGGATATGGATATGGATTTGATATTCTTCAACCCGATCCAAACCCGGCCCATTGCCATCCTTAGTCTTGTAGACTAGTCACAATGCACTAGTGCAGAACCGGGCAATAGCACCGGTTCGTAAGGCCCTTTAGTGCCGGTTCCATAACCGGCACTAAAGTGTGGTCACTAAAGGCCATTGCTAAAGGGCAACCACGTGGCACGAGCCAGCTCCGGGGGCCGGGAGCCCTTTAGTACCGGTTGGTAACACCAACCGGTACTAAAATGTTTGGGGGGTTTTTGGTTTTATGATTTCTTTTTTATTTAATTTTGTGTTTTTCATTTTAATTCTTTTTCGTTTGCTGGTATTTTACGATACTACACATTGTACACGTTATGCATATATATATATAAATAGAATTTCTAGTAGAACCAATCATATATATATCATCAATGTCTCACAAACCACCATATTAATTCACACATACACACATGTATAGCTATATACAATTTCTTCTACATATGCATGTTGCCTTCGGAGCCAGTGGCATTAGCCTAATTGGTGCCTTCGGAGCACGATGACAATTGAAAGTGGTTCATAACCTGGTCGATGGGGGCGGTAGCGGGTAATAATATTCTCCCTTCGGATTTATGACCTGGTCGAGCAAAAATCCCGCTATTTTCTCTTGAAGTGCTTCTACGCGCTCCGTTTCTAGGAGCTTGTTCCGCACCTCTTTGAACTGTTAAGAAGGAGATCAATATGCATGTGTATTAGTTGTGTGACTATATATCGATAATATATAATCTCGAATACATCGTCTTGAATATTATATAGAGTACATCACTGACTAGGTAGCTAATAAAGATCGAATACTAAAGAAGAATCTAGGACACTCGCGGTTCCTGCGGCGCGGGCGGTGGACACCCAAAGAGAAGGAACCCTCACAGGATCATAGCTGAAGTGAGATCCCTGAAGAAACTGCCAGGTATTGGAGAACCTGCCGCCCTCTAACGCAACCATGTAGCGATGGACGTGCTCGTCCTCCTCCCTGACACGGCGACGTACCACCTCCGGCGGGGCCGGCTCCCTCCGCACCGAAACTGGCCCACGCGAACACCACCAAATGAGATCAGGGTCGACGACGGGACCTGGGGCCGGGTTCCTCATCAAGCGGCGCGCCCCTCCAGGCAGCACCTCCCAGTGCCAGCCCGGCGGAGCCCAGTCCCGGACATGGGGCAGTCGGACGTCGTCACGGACGGGTGACGGCGAGGATGCGGGCCGAGCATCGTCGAGAACAAATACTAGCTATATGCCCGCAAAAAGTAACATTTTTTTAATGATTGGATTTTGATAACTAAAATTTCAAACATTTCTATATAACTAACATTTCTATAACATTTCTAATATTTCTAGAACTAAAAAAAAGAAAAATTTCTAACTTTTTTATAACTATTTCTATAACTAAAAATCAGAAAAATTTCTAACAATTCTAACTTTTTTATAACTATTTCTATAACTAAAAACAGAAAAAATTCTAACAATTCTAACATTTCTAACTATTCTAACAATTCTAACATTTCTAACTATTTCTAAAAAACAGAAAAATTTCTAACAATTCTAACTTTTTTATAACTATTTCTATAACTAAAAAACAGAAAAATTTCTAACAATTCTAACATTTCTAACTATTCTAACAATTCTAACATTTCTAACTATTTCTAAAAAACAGAATTTTTTTAACAATTTCTAAAAAACAGAAAAATTTCTAACTATTTGTATAACTAAAAAACAAAAAATGTATGTGTGTGTGTGCGCGCTCACCGGCGAGGCGAGAGGCGACGGGGGGTGGCGACGGGGACGGCGACGGGCGCGGCGACGACGGGGACAGGGACGGGGCGGCGTTGACGGGGACGGGGACGTACGGGCCGGGGCGGCGACGACGACGGGGACGTACGGGGCGGCGACGACGGGGACGGGGACGACGCGGGACGGGCCGGGACGGGGCGGCGGTGACGACGGGGCGGCGACGACGGGGACGGGGCGGCGACGGGGGCGGCGACAAGGGATGGAGACGTACGGGGGGCGCGGCGGGCGACAGTGCAGAGCAGAAGAAGCAGGTGAGAAACTGAAATTTTCGTAAGTGTTGTTTATATAGGAGGGGCCTTTAGTATCGGTTGGAGCCACCAACCGGTACTAAAGGCCTGTTTTGGCCAGGCCAAGCGGCGGGAAGCGACCCCCTTTAGTACCGGGTGCTGGCTCCAACCGGTACTAAAGGCCCCCCCTTTAGTACCGGTTGGTGCCACGACCCGGTACTAACGGAGACGCGCTGGCGCAGGTGCGGTGCGGCAAGTTTAGTCCCACCTCGCTAGCCGAGGGGCGACCGCACTGGTTTATAAACCCCCGTGCGGTAGCTCTCTCGAGCTCCTCTCCAAAGCAGGCCTACTGGGCTTACATGTTCTGTGCTGCCCTGTAGGCCTACTGAGCCTTTGCGGGCCTGCATCCTGGCCCAATAACAGGTTGGGTTTCTAGTCGTATGCCGGCCGCTTTGGCCTAGTAGGCGGGCTTTTTTAATTTTTTTTGCTTTATTTATTTTTGAGTTGTTTTTTTTGTGTATTTAGAGTTTCTTTGTGAATATTTTTACTTTAGGTACAAAAAATTACAAACTTTCTGTTAGTGCCCGTAGTTTTCAAATTTGAATAGTTTAAATTTTGAATTATTTGAAATTAGTGTGAATCACTAGTTTGTGAATAACTTAACTTTAAAAATCAGTAAAGACATGAAAGAATTTGTTTGCACATAAAATTTCTTCGCGTTTCAAATGCCAAAACACATAATTAACTACCCTAACTATTACAGAGATTCCTTTCTGGGTGTGAAACACAGAAGAAAGTGATGATAGTGAAGCCGATCACATCCCAGATCTTTGGGTGTGAAACTTTTTCTTCGCGTGTGTCCCTTTGCGCCGTAATCATGGAAAATTTTCATCATTTAACGGGATGCTCGGGTCAATATTCACTGTGAATGGAGCAATTTCATCAAACTTTTCATAATCTTCTGACTTGTCTGTCTTGTCATCCACTCCCACGATGTTTCTCTTTCCAAAAAAAACTATGTGCCGCTTTGGCTCATCGTACGATGCATTCGCTTCCTTATCTTTTCTTTTTCATTGTTGTCTCAGCTTCTTCCCCCATTGTTGTATCATCGTATTCAGGAAACCCATGGCCAGGATAGCTGTCGTCGTCCTCTTTTCTTCATTGTCTTCCATCATAACCCCTCTTTCTCCGTGCTTGGTCCAAACATTATAGTGGGGCATGAAACCGGACTTAAACAGGTGGACGTGAATGGTTCTTGACGTAGAGTAATTGTGACCATTCTTACAGCGAGCACATGGACAAGGCATAAAACCATCCGCCCGCTTGTTTGCCTCAGCCGCAAGCAGAAAAGTATGCACGCCCTCAACGAACTGGGGAGAGCATCGGTCATCGTACATCCATTGCCGGCTCATCTTCATTACACAACACCGAATAGACCAAATTAATACAAGTTCATACATAAAGTTCATACAACACTTAAATGCAACAAATAAATAACTCTCTAGCTAAAGCATTTAAATGCAACAACAAATACGATCAAGATCGCAACTAAGGTAACAATGGATCCAACAGCATAATGATACCAAGCCTCACTATCGATGGCATATTTTCTAATCTTTCTAATCTTCAAGCGCATTTTCTCCATCTTGATCTTGTGATCATCGACGACATCGGCAACATGCAACTCCAATTCCATCTTCTCCCCCTCAATTCTTTTCAATTTTTCTTTCAAGTACTCGTTTTCTCTTTCAACTAAATTTAACCTCTCGACAATAGGGTCGGTTGGAATTTCCGGTTCACATACCTCTTAGAAAAAATTTCTATGTCAACTTGATGGGCATAATTTGTCATAAACACGAAATGCAACTAGTTTTAAAAGAGAATATATATACCACATCCGAATCATAACAAGGACGAGGGCCGACGGGGACGGATATCAAAACCATGGCACTATATGTATAACAAACAACGTATGGATAAGATAATTATACGAGTAACTATATATCCAAATCACACAAACATCAATTTTTATATAAAATTTCATGAACAAGAGGCTCACCACAAGGTGGTGCCGGCGACGGGACGGTGCGGGCGATCGACGGTGGTTACGACGGAGATTTAGAAGGCACTAAGTAAACCACACCTACATATGCAAACTAAGTGTTATTTTTGACCTCAAATTGCATATAAATCAAATACTAGCACATATATATATATATATATATATATATATATATATATATCCTCCCAAATTACTAAACCCACAAATTAATCACTATATAAAGCATTGCAAGAGCTAATCTAGCAATGAGAGATGAAAGGACAAAGTTGCTAACCTTTGTGATCATTTGAATGGATGGGGACCTTCAAATCTTGACAAATTTTGGGCAAAATGTGTGATGAGCTCGAGAGGAAGAGGGGAAGAACAAAGAGGAGAGGGGAAAGAGGAAGAACAGAGCGAGCTCGGGTGTGAAGGGTTTATGTAGGACGACCTTTAGTACCGGTTCATGCCACGAACCGGTACTAAAGGGGCTGGAGGGGCCCCAGTCTGACAACATCCTGCCACCACTCTCATTAGTACCGGTTCATGGCACGAACCGGTGCTAAAGATTCGCCACGAACCGGTACTAATGAAAGCGGCCCGGCTAGCCGTTGGAACCGGCACTAATGTACACTAATGTGCTTCACGTTTGACCCCTTTTCTACTAGTGGTGGGGAGTAACTTAGAATAATAACATGCATATGTTACTATCTTCACAGTGGGTAGTAACATATGTGTTGTGTCATGCATTACTTTATTTATTAGGTCGTAGACTCATCTTTTCTTGATATGTGTGATGTTATTGTAACTAGCTATGTTATCACATGCCTCTCTTTCTTTATTAATTACATGCCACATCATCTATTTTATCTAGATGGGTATGATGTTACCATCTATGTTACTCCCACCGTGGGTAGTTGTAGAGATTTTGAGAGTCAATCGGTTATTGCTTACTTTCTCTTTTCCGGTTTATAAGACTCAAATCTGAAATCTCATCAATCAAGGCATTTTGTGAGTGAAGGAATGGGGTCTGGCTCTCCTGCTGAGATCCCTGCACACATTATGGTGCAGGGCCAACCAATGAACGACACCTGTCCTACACAGCCCACCTCTCATTTTTTAAATTACTAAAATCCCCTTATCTCCTTCCTCACGGGGTAGCGGACATTAGAGGCGGGCGAGAGAGTTCATGGGAGCTGCTCCACTAGCTCATAGCTCCCATCACCTAGGGCCGTGGCCATGGCTTGTAGCAAGGCCTCAGCTATGGCATCCGACGCCGCTCGCGCCTGCGCCGGTGAGTATCGTGGATGAGAAGTTGAGAAATTACAAGCCGCCAAGGTCCATGACGAAGTGTCGGGCATAAAACCCGGCTCCCATGTCGCTTCAATATTTGTTTCCCGTTCATGTCCAGTGACAAAGACACGGCGGCGCTGGTGAAGATGGCCTCCAGCAACCTGCTCACGTTCATATCAAACTTGTGTACATGCATACACCTGGACCAAGGCTAGCGAGTGCTCCGGTGGTGTTTTGGGGATGTATGTGGTGAGTACGCCGCCGGGGGTGAAGCCAGCGAGCTCGCAAGTGAACGGGTCCAGGGACGTGGGGAGGACGACAGAGGGGAAGCCCGCCTTGATGAACATGACACCAGTAACGGCCATGGCGGTGCCATGGGCAATCCATGGAATGGACGTGATGCGTGTGCAGAGATATTGGAGGATCGGAGACGTTCACGGCTATGCCTGCTGCTGCTCCGGCCGTGAGGTAGGAGATAAAGGGATTTCAATAATTTTAAAAGAAAAAGTATATGTTTTTGGGAGGTGGGGTTATCAAGACACGTGTCATTCATTCCTGCACAATATTGTGTGCAGAGATCCCAGCAGGAGAGCCGGACCCGAAGGAATGCATCTCGATACTTTACAAAACTACCCTAATTAAACGCATGCATTAAATTAGATTAATTGCAGTGCATGCATGCTTGGCCTAGATAAGTAGAAACATTATGTGCATTAGTGTGTTCTTTTTAATTCTTACATGCAAAGATTTAATGCATCTTGGAAACTAAAAATGAGATGGAGATGAATTCTATAAATTGGAAAAAAAAAGTTAAGATAAGTCCTATAAACCGGAAAGGAGGGCGTAGTTACCAGAAAGGAGTAGTTGACATCTTGTAGAGGTTGACGATGATTCATTATCTCCTCCCGCTGATTGCAGAAAACGGGTGCCATTATTAGCTAGCACGTATGATTTTTATGCAGTTTATGAGCTCCTTCTTGTACTTGCTAGAGTCTGCTGTGTTGTTGGGAAATGAAGCCTTAATGAAGCTTATTCAGAGACAATAGTGCGGGTAAGGATCTGGCAACAGAACAGACTGTTACTCCCTCTGTCACAGTTTAGAAGGCACAGTTAAATTTGCGTGCGTTTTCATAATAGACAAAGTTTAGGGCGCATTGCATTTATTTCTAGTAGCTAATTAGTACTCTGATATACTATTTCTATATGCATGCGTAGTATGAATGCTATTTGTTAGCCCATCTCACAACCAATAGATAACCACCTAGATTCCAGAGAATTTCTGGACACGCCTTCTAAACCGTGACGGAGGGAGTAGCAAGATAGTTAACCTTGTAAGACAGCTTCAGACCACATTACCTCCTTAAGAACTTATTCTACCTGGTCTTCTCTTCAGCCACAGCAACAGCAACAGCTTGCGGTACAAGCAGCGGCAGTCAGGATCGAGGGGCGGGCCAAACTAGGGTTCTGCGACAACCAGGTACACGCTTGTGCCATGCCTATCTGCTTGATACGGGGCATTCTTCTCCGCGGATTGGGCGTAGGTTTGGTTCTCAACACCATTTACTCTGGCTTGTTCATGTGAATTTTGTGATCAAGCCGTGTTCGAGGGTTAACCTTTGATGTGGTTCCAAGCCAGCTTCCCAAATATTTACTCTGACTGCCCAAATCGGTCTAGCTCTGTTCGTTTGGGCTGTGCTTATATAAATACTACTCGCCTTGTACAAATAAGGGAAAATCCGTACATGAATGAAATGCTGAACTGAAAAGAGAAGGGTACTGTCTGCAAGTGTCACTAACTGAACTTTTCGTTTCGGAAAAGCCATGTAAGATAGTACAGCATTGTTCCTTTTTACATGAATTTCTGTCACTAGGTACCATCCTGCCAATCTTTGCTTCATCTGACATCCATGCGTGAGGCCAGATGCTTGATTCTAAGGATCCCGGCAGAAACTTGTCCCATGCCCGGCCGGTCTTTGGGCGATGTCATGGAGCAAGAGAGGCCTATTCTAACCATTAGAACGACACAGTTCTTCATCACTTTCGGTGCGTTGCTGTCATCTTGTAGCATTTTTGGATCAACAACCTTACAAATATTATATGGAAATGCTCTACGAACAAATTCATGAAGGCTTGCACCTTCACTGAATTTTCCGTCGCTGGACTTCGCCCTGTTATCATTTGTAACATAAGCACTCCAAAACTGTAGACATCACCCTTGGTTGATATCTCTTCACTCATGCCATATTCTGCATTTGCATTTACAAACACAGTTAGAGAATCTGCAGCATTTGCAAGTTGCAACTCCGTAAAGAACAAACACACCCAACAATCTAACATTGCTGAGGATATGCTTAATCTCACCTGGTGAGATGTATCCGATCGACCCTTTATGAAATGATAAAAGCTTTTACTTCTTGTACTATCTTTTCGATATCCAATGTATCTAATAATCTCACCTGGGTCTTTACTTTTACTTGGATAGTGGCCTATTTTTTTCCCGATGGATAGCACTTCTCCTTTAATGTAGT
This sequence comes from Triticum urartu, assembly GCF_003073215.2. Taxonomy (NCBI): domain Eukaryota; kingdom Viridiplantae; phylum Streptophyta; class Magnoliopsida; order Poales; family Poaceae; genus Triticum; species Triticum urartu. The sequence continues at coordinate 529,758,026 of NC_053028.1, read as the reverse complement.
CGTTATTCTTACAAACTACTACTCCCTCCATTCCACAATGTAGTGCCTATAGATTTTTCTAAAAGTCAAACTTTGCTAATTTTGACACAGTGTATAGAGAAAACTGTATACATCTACAATACCAAACATGTAAATTATGAAAGTATAACTCATAATGTATCCAATTATGTGCATTTGGTATTCTAGATGTACCTATTTTTCTCTATAAATATGGTCAAAGTTTGTAATGTTTGACTTTTGGAAAAATCTATAGGCACTACATTATGGAATGGAGGGAGTATATTCTGCTTTGCCTTTGCTGTTTATGTAGAACTAGATCAATTTTATTATTCAACCCAGAGTACTTTTCTACAAGTCTTTGGTATTTTCTCAATAAACTTTCAAATTTTGGTCTAAGTTGTCTTTTCTTTTCCCCCAAGATATAAAAAAGCTATATATCAAATCAACAATTGTATTTAGTTGGCTATGAGTAGTATGCCAAATTCTTCAGAGGGATTTATTCTGCACCTTATATCAATATTTTCTTTAGCATTTATTACTTTACCTGTGCTAACTTCTGAGTTTAGATACTTCAACCTTTCAATGATTGAACACTAGCTCAGATACCAACAATGCACAATATTCAAGATTAAAATATGTTATTATTCAGTTTAATTTTTGTTCATATTCGAGATTAATTATTATAAAAAATATTGATTTTTTATTTAGAGATGTTAAAATATGATTTGTACTGTTCAAATTTCCTAAAATCAGATACTATATTCATGTGAGTCTACTGTTCAAATTTGAGGAAATTTGAAGTTACAGTTGAAAAAAATAACTAGCCCAACCATGAGTTATTGCAATTCTGAGATTAGAGAAGAAAATTATTAAAACTGAAATAGAGCAAAAGAGAAGATTACACTGTCTGCAAGGGTCACTATCTGTCTAACTGAATTCAAAAGAAGGAAAAGACATAAGATAGTACATCATTATTCTTGTTTACACGAATTTCTGTTGCTAGCAACCATCCTGCCTATGCTTTGCTTCATCTGACATACATGCGTGAGGCCACATGCTTGATTCTAAGGATCTCGGTAGAAACTTGGCCCATGTCCGGCCGCTCTTTGGGAGATGTCATGGAGCAAGAGAGGCCTATTCTAACAAGTGGAATGACACAGTTCTTTATTATTTCTTGTGCATTGCTGTCATCTTCTAGCATTGTTTGATCAACAACGTCACAAATATTATTTGGAAATGCTCTATGAACAAATTCATGAAGGCTTGCACCATCACTGAAATTTTTGTCAGTTGGACTTCGCCCTGTTATCATCTGTAACAGAAGCACTCCAAAACTGTAGACATCACCCTTGGTTGATATCTCTGCGCTCATGCCATACTCTGCATTTACATTTACAAACACAATTAGAGAAATCTGCAGTATATGTGCCACTCTAAAGTAAAAACGAACCCAATAGTCCAACATTACTGAGGATATGCTTAGTCTCACCTGGAGGGGTGTATCCGATGGATCCTTTTAGGCAGGCCAGACTTGTTGAATCACCTTCTTCTACATTTGATGTTGTGAATACAAACCTTGCCAGGCCAAAGTCGGTGACATAGGCAACCATGTCAAGATCCAAAAGAATATTGCTTGGCTTTAGGTCACAGTGTATTAGTGGAGATGCACACTGGTTATGAAGATAATCCAAAGCAAAGGCTACATCCAAGCCAATATTGATCCTTCTGCTTAAAGTCAGGATATGTCTCTCACCATGTTCAAGGTCTTCCGGATGCAACCACATTTCTAGGTTCCCATTCGGCATGTATTGGAACACTAGGGCCTTGAAATCTGCCCCATTAGAATCCACAGAAGAACATAATGTGATGATCTTTACAAGATTCCGGTGACGGACATTTCGTAGGGCTTCACACTCTGCAATAAAGCTCCTATTTGCTCCATAATTGTTTAGGCTGAAAATCTTGATGGCAACTTGATCTTCCTGAAGCCTCAAACTGCCCTTGTAAACCACTCCAAATGATCCTGATCCAATTAGGTTTGCTGGAGAAAACCTATCTGTTGCCCTTACAATGTCTTCATATGATATCTTCTTCATGTGCTCACTGAATTCTTGCAAATCTGGATTTTACTGCATTCTCTTCCTCCAGTAAATTGTTGCAATACATGACAAAATTAATAGGACAGCAGAAACGGCTGGCATTACTATCCGTAGGACTAGAGCCGATGCATTTTGTTGCCCTTTTCTGTCAACTTGTGTTGAACAAAGAGGTATACCTCCTGTTGGAATGCTGGTACACAAGTCATGATTTCCTTCAACTGACACTGCAGCAGTATTGTTAAAAATACCGCCTCCTGGAACTGCTCCATCAAAATTGTTGAAGGATAAGTTGAGATTTTTAAGGGAACTTAAGGATGTGAGGAACTGTGGAATCTTTCCGGACAAATTGTTATGAGAAATATCCAAGTACTCCAGAACCACACACTGGCCAAGAGTGGATGGGATGTTGCCAGACAGCCTGTTATCTGATATGCTAATTTTGTTCACATTAATGAGATTGCCAACTTCCACTGGCACTCCCCCAGATAGGTAATTGTGTGACAAGTCCAATTCTTCAGAAAGCGAAGAAATTTTGAAGATTTCACTTGGTATATTCCCATCTAGTGAATTGTGAGCAAGGTTGAGTATTTGGAGTTGATTACAATGTCCTATATCCGCAGGTATCCTTCCGCTAATGTTGTTCCCATCCAATTTCAAAGAATTTAGCTGAACCAGATTACCAATAGTATCCGGGATTTGCCCTGACAGTCTGTTTCGTGCAAAGGGTAGATGGACCAAGCTGTGCAAATTACCAATTGTTGCTGGTATATTTCCAGTGATAAGATTGTAATCCATGTACAACCTGCGGAGGCTCTTAAGATTGCCAATCTCTGGTGGTATAGGCCCTGAAATTTGGTTTTCCCTTAACCACAGCCACTCCAGACTATCAGAAAGATTGCCTATTGAACTTGGCATTTCGCCTTGAAGATTGTTCCCAACCAACATCAGCATAGTCAACCTGGTACAATTTGCGAGTGAAGAGACAAATTCCCAGTCTCCTGCTTCTAGCTTGTTGTATGACAAATCAAGTTCCTCCAAATTTGGCAATGACCCAAAGAAGGGTATAAACCCAGTTAGGCTGTTATTATACAGGTAAAGCTGACGAAGGTTGTAAGCTTTGGGAAGAGAAGCTGGGATAGGGCCATCAAACTTGTTTGATGAGAGGATTAAATCCGGAATATTCGGGAGTGTGTAGCCAATATTGGAGGGTAACCTTCCAACAAGCGAGTTGTTTGCTACGCCAAGAAATGTCAGTGATGACATATTGAAGAGAGATGGTGGAACTGCCCCAGACAAGTTGTTGGCTGTCAAAGTCAGTATCTCCAGTGTTGAGATATGACCTAAGCTGTCTGGTATATGCCCTACTAAATTATTTTCTGTAAGACGAAGATCAATGAGGGAGGAAAGGTTCCCTAGCGAGGAAGGTATTTTTCCTGAAATATGATTATAGCTTAAATCGAGGTATTGAATAGGCGGGGAGGTGGCAGTAACAACAGGTATAGAACCAACAAGGTTGTTCTTTTGGAGGAAAATGTCAAGAAGAGATGATGTGTTGAAGAGAGCCTTTGGTAGTTTTCCACTAAGCCTATTGCTCATGAGCAGAAGTACTTGGAGGGATGGACTATTTGCTAGGGACTCCGGGATGACCCCTGTTAGAGCATTCATCCCAAGATTGACATATGTAAGAGAACGGCTGCTATCCAGAGATGGCGGTATATTACCTTCCAAAGTGTTCTTGCTGAGGTTGAGCTCACGGAGCCGGCTCAGGAGGCCAAGCTTTGATGGTATGCCACCATTGAAGTTATTGTTTGACAGCTGCAGCCTTTCAAGAGAGGTCGGGTTGGCAATGCAAGGCGATATGGGGCCTGAGATGCCTTCTGAATTAAGGTCCAGCTCAATCACACGACGAGGGGACACCGTGCTGCAGGTGATCCCATGCCAGTCGCAAACGTCCAGGGACGTGTTGCTCCATGAAGCTAAAACTCCTGCTGGACCCGAGAGCCGGGACTTGAAGCAGAGGAGAGCTTGCCTATCATTTTCAGTTTCGTTGCAGATGGCTAGTGGTAGGCTGCAAAGGAAGCAGAAGAGGCATAGGAACCAAACAATGCCTGGAAACAAGACAACAGAGGACGCCATTGTTGTTTGTTGCAGGTTACAGCTATGGAGTATGGAGATGAAAGCTGAAGGAGGATGTTTAAGTAGTCAGCGGTCGAATGTGATAGTAGCTAACCGCTCAAAACAGCACACGCTATTCGCGGATCAGAGATCAATATGGTGGGAACGGGGATGATGCATCACGTATGCTTTTGGATTAGATTTTGCTTACTGGATTAGTTGTGACCTGGAAGTAGTTGTTCAAGCCCACACTAGTGCAATATTTATATTGTGAGCATGCATTTGGACGCTAAGAGATTTGACCCTTCATGCCTTAGACTGGGACGATGCCTCCTCCAACCTCCGCTTACATTGCATTGACCCAACTACCCTCCAACAACATGAGTGCATGTGGTTGCTTGAGGTACAGTGTCGACGCACGCTTCATCTTGAAGAATAATGAATATTAACAAAGTGAATAAATAGATAAATGGATGTAGGGAATGCTAGGAATTTATGACATTCAAAATTTCACAGAAGAAAAAAGAAACTGTGCAAAAATAACAAGAGATAAATATAATCCTTATAATCGGGTTATAAGCCAATCAAGGCACATACGACTCTAATCAGGTTATAAGGCAATCAAGGCACATACGACTCTAATCAGGTTATAAGCCAATCAAGGCACATACGACTCTAATCGGATTATAAGCCAATCAAGGCACATACGACTCTAATCGGGTTATAAGCCAATCAAGGCATGGTGTCTGCTCTGGTAGTAAAGGTTTGACAACAAATTTCATTAGAAGGCAATTGTTTTGGTGAAAAAGGTTCTTATAGGTTGTTTGGTTTGGAGCCCCGAGCTGCCCAACGTAAAAATTGGTTGTGACCAGTCTTGTGGTAGCGTTGCCCAATCTATGGAACCCAAAATCTTAGTCATCAATCATACTCCCTCAGTTCATAAATATAAGTCTTTTTAGAAGATTCCACTACAAACTACATATGGATGTATATAGACATATTCTAGAGCGTAGATTCACTCATTTTGCTCTGCATGTAGTCCATATTGAAACCTCTAAAAGGACTTATATTTAGGAACGGAGGGAGTACATAGGATGAAGCTCAGAGTGAGTGTGTGTGTGTGGGGGGGTGGGGGGGGGGGGGGAGGGAGTAGTCCAATGCCATAGCTGATGATCAAAGGCAAGTCGGAATGTCGAAGCCCAAGCGCTGCCATATCCGAATAGCCGCGGGGCAAAGCATGAAAATATGGACAATATCTTCAGTGTCGTGCCCACAGCAAGATCATGCAATGTTTTTCTTGTGTAGATTTGAGGGAAAGCAGAAATGGGGATTGTAGGGTGGACACGGTCTCATTTGCGCATTCCGGCGAGGCATGCATACGGACAAACATGGTTTTGGAGAATTTGGTTGATAGGCCCATGGCAAGGGAAAATGATTGGAGGATGTTTTTGAGAGGTAGAGTGGCCGTGGGCGAGGCACCAGTCATAATTAACTTGTCGTGGAGAGTTGTGGGTGGTTGGTGAAGATTGGGTGGTGTGGTTCGTCAAGGTTTGAGTTTTGTTGGATGAGTTGTCGCAGTGGATCTGCAATGATAATAAAAAGGTAGGGGAGAGGGGTCCCCCTGTTGCACCATGTTTCTGTAGGTAAATCTAGTTTCCTAGAATTCCGTTGAGCATTACGATCGTTTTAAGGGTTGATAGTGCATCGTGAATCCATAGATAGAAGTGTTCTATGATTCCATGACGATGCAAGATTGTAAGAAGGGATTCCCAGGACAGAGAGTTAAAGGCCTTAGAGAAGTCTAATTTGATGGCCATGATAGGAGCTTTCCTAGAGTGGCAAGAACTGATGAGATCGGCAGCTTATATGAAATTTTCCTTTTTACACTAGAGTGGCAAGGACCGGTGACTAGAGCTCGCACACGTGACACGTCAACTTAATTATCAAGTACTTTTATTTCTAGAAAATTCCACTATTGACCGTGAGAATATGATGCTTTTTTGCGAATACGCAAAGCTTGTGTATCATTTCATTGATAGATAGGAGAGAACAATAGTAACAAAGATGAAGAAGAAAGAAGGGGGAAAATATACAACACAATATACACTCACCTAGCTAGCTTGAACCGGAGACGACACCGAGAGCACCTAGACCATGTCAGACCAACGCAAAGCACCACCGTCGCACGACTGCCGCTCCAGGACAGACCAAATCAACGTACTGCCCACCTTAAGCGCCTAGAGGAGTTGACAAGTGGGTTGCAGGATCCGATTAAGCGAGAGGAAGAAGCCATGGTTGGGGCACCGACGATGTCATACATTACACCCTAGATGCCCACGCCTTGAGAACAGCCTAAAACCAAGCATGGCGTTGAGCACCTTCGGTTCCAACACCGGAGACACCACGAGCAACTAAGACTACGCCTTCATGAAGGATACGATGTCGGAACGCCGCCGCCGTCTGATTTGGTGAACCAAACCTAGGGTTTTCCCGATGCTCGAAGAGGGACACAGACAGAAGGCCATGACAGCACCTTCAAGAAGGAGACGACACCCACAGGTGTTGCCGCTGCCAAGATCAGCAAGCCAAGCATGGATTTCGCTTGAGCCTTTGACCGAACAATCCCAAATGTCGTCGGATCAGGATTCGATGACGGATACCAAATCGCTTGGTTGGAACCACAATTGCAGGAAGGAGAGATGAATTGGAACCAGCTCCAGCCAAAATCGCCAACCTTGTTGCATGTACCCTTTTTTTAGTGCTGAAACATTTTAATAACTCAGAATGTTTTCAAGGATACAAATGATATATGATCTATCCAGCAGCCACAAATGGCGCCCAAAATCTAAGCTAGTAGCTGCTTTTGCCAGACTATGAGCTTGTACATTCGAACTTCTAATTTCATACACAAAATCTACTGAACCCACACTCTTCATCTTCTCCTTTATTTCATGAATGATTGCTGCCGATGTTCCAAGATAACCCCACTGCAGATTCTTCACTGTCCCTTGGCAATCAGTTGCTATGATAACATTGGTGCAGGTACCGGAGCTGCCAGCCAGATCTGGGTAGGGGAAGCCGGTAACAGGCCTGGGGGAAGGGGTGACACTTCGTCTGTAGAAACTCCACATCACTGCCTAATCAGAATATGATACTGCCTAATCAGAATACGAATTTTTCCTTTTTACACTCACTCATTCATTGATGGTGACCGTCTTGAGTTCTTTATTTGTTCTATCGCACAACTATTTCCGCAAGTTATATGTGTTGTAATCTGTGTTGTACTTCCTTCGTTTTTAAATATAAGTCTTTTTAGAGATTCAAATATAAACTACATACGAAGTAAAATGGATGAATCTATACTTTAAACTATGTCTATATACATTCGTGTGTAGTCCATATTAAAATCTCTAAAGACTTATATTCAGAAACGGAGATAGTACATGTCAAATTCCCACATTTTCTTATGCATTTCAGAGAGGAGAGGCCTTGGCTCTTCATTTCACAGTCTGAACCTCCGTTTGATGGTAAGGTAGTTCACATTGTTTTCTCAGACCAGCGAGACGACTCCATGGCCCTATTACTCCCTCCGGTCCTTTTTACTCTGCACATTGGATTTGCCGAAAATCAAACTTTACTAAGTTTGACCAAATTTATATTCAAAATTATTAGCATCTATAATATCTAATAAATATAATATGGAAATATATTTCAAGATGAATCTAATGATATTGGTGTTGTTATATGAATGTCTATAACTTTTTATATAAACTTGGTTAAAGTTGGATCAGATTGATTTTGGATAAATCTAATATGCAGAGTAAAAAAAACCGAAGGAAGTATATATGCGCCCACTGCATTGACCGGCACATCAACTTGGAGAGCGGCCGTCGGTTCCATGGTGTAGACGCGCTACCATGGCAGACCAGCGGCCGAGCAAGTTGCCTGGAGAATCTCAATGGTACGAGTAGAGTGTTTTGTATGAAAGCATGCCACCCACTTGTGATGAACACAAAGTGTGTAGAGCCGCCGGGGAAGGTCAAGGTCATGGCTGTAAGCTAGCTGGGTGCGCATGCACCTCCGTCTCCGTGACAGTGAGATATTTTTTTAACACACTCATATACACACGTATACACTCATCCTTATGAACGCACACACGCACATCCTAACTCTATGAGCACCTTCGAAAGATTGAGCCGGTATATCATCTTGAAATTTACGAAGTTATTGTAGGCACCTCGTCGTCGACAGAAATGTTTTCTTCCACTGAATGCGCATAGCCGAAAATCCTGAAATAAATCCAAAAATAAATGCGAGCATTAAGATTTGAATCCAGATGGGTTAAGGATACCATAGTCCCTCAAACCATTCAACTCAACTACAGGTTGGTTCCCCGTGACCGTGAGATATGACGGGTTAGAAAGTCCACTCCGAAACGCAAGACTGTATATATAAACATACAATACCGGGGCCAGGAGGCATTCCTCACCGATCAACTTGTCCTCTGCCTAGTAGCTAGCACCGATCAAGGATGGCGCTTGCTCCCCCGGTCGTCTCTGCGCTCCCTGTTGCTGCTCATGTCCCACGGGAAGCCACAGCTGAGCTCTTTCTCCTCCTCCTCCGTCGCCCGCACGGGCGTTCCGCCGGTCGCCCCGGGAGCTGATACCCCTCCGGCTGCTCCGGCCGTCCAGCCTCCAGTCACCACAGGTTAACGCTTCTTCCTGCACGCACGCGTCTCCTTTGGTTCCAGCTATCAGTTTTTCCTCTTCTAGAACAAGCTAACAGTTAGTTCTCTACTGCGTTGCAGCTCGGCCAGATCGTTCATGCCCGAAGCTCCCTGGGGGTCCACGTACATATGAGGAAGAGACCGTTCTTCAGCCACTTCATGGAGTAACTGACAAGGCTTGTCTGAACGCCCCTCAAGATCCTAGCGCATACCCAACTCCTGATCATGGGTCATGTCGCACACCTGAACCTGTACCCGTCGAGCCTCCCAGTCCCCGAATCTCCTATGCATCCCGAAGTTCCTATACACAAAGTTCGTGATCCACCACCTAGGACGCGTCGCGGCGCTGTAACCAATGGTTCACGTGGCACACCTGAAACTGTACCTGTCAAGCCTCCCCGGGACATCTCTGAAGGTCCTGGACACGAAATTCCTAGACACCCTATTCATGATCCACCACCTAGGACGCATCGCGGCGCTGTAACCAATGGTTCCTGTGGCACACCTGAACCTGCACCTGTACATGTACCTGTCAAGCCTCCCAGGGGGATCTCCGAAGATGTTAAACACAAAGTTGGTGATCCACCACGTAGGCCTAAAGCTGTAACCGAGCAGCCTGCACAGTGCTCTCCGGCTGCTCCTGCCGTTTAGCCTCCGTTCACCCAGGTAGCCCGCTAACCCGCACAAGCTAATGCTTCCTGCACGTACGCACGCATCTTCTTTGATTGCAGCTAACAGTTACTCCGTTGCGTTGCAGCTTTGCCAGATCATCCGAGCCAGAAGGTCCTTGTTCAGCAATAGTTTGTTCTTCATCCACTTCCTGGAGGGTCTACCTTGTAGACTTAATCTCGTTGCACACGTCAACTTTTACTTGGCTTAATTTTCACAAGAATAAGCTGTCCACGTAGCGTGAGGTTGTTCATGTCTTGGCCAGTTTTTTTTTCCGTTATGTCATGTACTCCCTCCTTTTCGAATTACTTGTCTTGGATTTGTCTAGATACTAATGTATCTAAACTCATTTTAGTGCTAGATACCTCCGTATCTAGACAAATCTAAGACAAGTAATTCGGAACGGAGGGAGTACGTAGCTATATCACATGCATGGTTGAAGGCCGTGGTGACAGCGTCGTGGGATGGCACGATCAAACGTGGTCATGACGACATAGTTTGGGCAGAGGACCGAGTGGCGTTGGGATGGCAACGTCGTATAGCTCGCGCACTCGCCCGTTCACCATATATGCTTTTAATTGTAATTGAAGAATAAATATAAGAAGGAAAAAACTAAAGAAATTGCATCTTGTGTCCACTCATGCTCATGGTCTGGCTTCAGCAAGAACATATGGCATTAGAGCTTTGTTTTGGTCCATGCCGAGTTCCCACAGCTAGCGCTCCGTGGACGGGAACACCGGCAATAGAGCAGGTTGGTCACGGTTGCCGCCTTTAGCTAGCTCGATGCAAATCGTTGTCCTCAGTACGCCTCATGGGCGCGAACTGGTGGTGTTTCAACGGATCGTGAGGGAGAGGAGCGGCTCTGCACAATACCTAATGCTCACGGAGTGAGGGGGCAGCTGCGGGCACCTATCATGTGGAAGGCCATCGAGTGGGCGACGGAACTCAACCAATTTTCCATGCATTTCACCTCCCATACTGTGATCAGGACCCCCTCAAAAAAAACTGTGATCAGGTCGCAAGCATTCGCTAATTCCATCCTCAAGTGGACTCAACTGCCAGAGCCACATGAGGAGATACAACACGAATGTTCGATGGGTCGGTCACCCTATACGGAGCAGGGGCTGGAATCACCCTATGCGTAGAGGAGATACGGTACACAATCTAGTCCCTCTTCAACGTCACGAACAATGAGGTAGAATATGAAGGGTTGTTGGTAGGGTTACGAGTAACAGTCTTGTTAAATCTCACTCAGTTATGTCTCGATTAATGTTATACTCGTGAGATCTTACATCAAGATCCGTGCAATTTTTCTTTTCGGCTTTTTTACAGGTTATGTCACTTGACTGAGACCTAGCCACACCTTAGGAGTAACTTTTGCATCTGAGATTTGTCCACTTGCTGGTGAAAGGAGATTCCCAGCTTGTTTTAAGACAAGCTGCAAGGAGTATCAAACCTCGTGTTCAACCATGGGAGTGTACCTTATGGAGGTTTCAAAGCTGGAAAGGGCGCACGTCGGCTTTGATTACCAACACATACCTTGGCTGGAAAATCAATGGGCCGACGAGATCACCCAACTGGCTTCCTTGTGGTCTCTAGGAATTTTTGAGATCTTCATTGAGAAGCTCCTCAAGCTATCAATATCGCAAGCAAGCGACGTAGATGAAGAGGTTGGTGTATGAGAGACCTATTCGTCACCGAGATTGACGGCCAAGAGGGCTGGACATATCAGGGGTATTTTGCTCGCACCTCCTTGATGCATGGCGATGGGATTACCCACCTATAATATGCTGATGACACAATTTTGATGGTTGAGGGGTCCGACGAGGACATCGGACACCTCAAGTTCCTTTTACTATGCTTCCAGGAGATGCCCGGCCTTACAATTAACTTCACCAAGAGCGAGGTGATGTTGTTGGGATACTCCGACGAGGAGAAAGTGCCGGATCGCAAACCGGCTTAACTGCCAACTAGGATCATTTCCGACGTCTTACTTGGGCATGCCCATTAGTGACACCCGCATACTGGAAAAGAACCTTTCACTACTAGAAAAAGGGCTATAGATGGGATTGACACTAATGGCGCACCAGACAAGCGGTGCGCCATTAGTACATACTAATGGCGCACCACCTTCTGATACGCCATTAGAGTTGAAACTACTAATGGCGCACCTGGTCCAGGGTGCGCCATTAGTATCAAATTTTTTTTAACTAGTGCGCCTGTCCAAACATACTAATGGCGCATCCAGACACAGTGCGCCATTACTAGTTGTAACTAGTAATGGCGCACCCGCCGGAAAGTGCGCCACTAATGTTGTTTTTTTATTATATTTTTTATTCCCTTTTTTGCAAAACTACTAATGGCGCACTGTTCCACCGTGCGCCATTAGTAGTTTAAACTAGTAATGGCGCACTGTGGGACAGTGCGCCATTAGTATGTTTTTTTTGCAAAACTACTAATGGCGCACCACCAGAAGGTGCGCCATTAGTAACCTGGATTACTAATGGCGCATTTAGAGTTGGTGCGCCATTAGTAAGTGGGCAGCAACAAGATATTTTGGACAGCCTCTCCTACCCACACTCACTTTCTCCCCACTTCATTCTCTGCACCTCCTCCTTGTCTCGGGTGCCTCCTCTTTTTCACCTCATTTCCACCATAAATTCATTCAATTTAAGTGGTTAAATTACCTTATTTTGATAGGTAAGTAAGGGGGGAAGCTATATTTATGTTGTTCTCCCTACAACAATGTGCACATGCACTTTTTATGGCCTAGCCAGATCTATGTATGTTCGTGGTGTTGCATATGTTTGTGGTGTTGCATATGTGTTTGTGTTTGGAGGTGTACCGGTATTTGAAATGCGATAGTTGCCAATATTTTGCCGGAATGTTGATTCATTTCCGTTTCGGCGAGAATTTTGGCATTAAGCATTCTTTTTGGTCCTATTTTTAGGGAAAGTCATGCCAAATTTTTTCTTGGTTCTAAAATATCGTTTTGCTCTACCCCGCAGGCGACCATGGTCCGCATGATGACCGAAGGCATCGTGAATAGGTTTTTGAGGTCCGTGAAGGCCGAGATGCTTCAAAAGAACGAGACGGAGATAAGATGTCCGCGTCGAAGATGCAAGCTGAAGAGCCTTATTGCGGACCCGGAATCCGGGCAGGTGCGGGACCACCTGCTCTTGCGTGGTTTCATGGATGGCTATCGGTGGTAAGGTGATGAAGATGACTACGAAGTCGTCCATGGGGGCCGGGCAAGAAATGAGGAAGGGCAGCAAGACAACCACCGCGGCTCGGGCAGGCGAGAAGACGAAGAATCCCCAGGAGATGATCACGACGGTGATGTTGTACACAGTCATCATGTAGAAGATGCGGGACATGATGATGAGGAAGATGCCGGAGCAGAGGACGGGCATGATCATGAAGATGATGATGCCGGCGGAGCAGACGACGCTGGACCATCGATGGGCTGGGTGCAGGACCCTCATATTCAAGAGCTGCTTCTCAAGCAGACGGATAACGCAAGAGCTGCCGCCCGAGAGAAAGCCAAGATGGATCAACTTGAGTTAGACGCGGTTACTCCATTGTATGAAGGATGCAGGCCCGAGGATACCCGCCTGAAAGTAACGCTCATGGCTCTGGAGATGAAGGTAAAACACAAAATGACCGACGCATGCTTCGACGAGAACATGTCATTCTGGCACGAACGTCTTCCCAAGGGGAACAAGTGCCCGACCAGTTTGGAGGAGGCGAAGAAAATCGTGTGTCCTCTGGATTTACTGCACATGAATACCATGTGTGCATGAACAATTGCATCATTTATCGGGACGAGCACGCGGAGTCTACCATATGTCCGGTGTGCGGCGTCACTCGATACAAGAAGAGGAAGAAAGCTCCTCGAAAAGTGGTGTAGTACTTTCCGATCACTCCTCGTCTGCAGCGGTATTTCGCGGACCCTAATGTAGCAAAGCTCCTGCGTTGGCACGCGGATAGGGAGGAGAAAAAGCGAGAAGATGACGCAAATGATCCGGAGATAGATAAAAAAGACAAGATGCTGAGTCACCCTAAGGATGCGAGCCAGTGGCAAGCGTTGAACTTCGAAGACCTAGAATTTGGGAACGATCCAAGGAACATCGTGCTGGGCGCGAGCACCGATGGAGTCAATCCATTTGGCAGCCAGAGAAGCACACATAGCACCTGGCCTGTGTTTGTGTGGATGTACAACCTTCCCCCCTGGTTGTGCATGAAGAGGAAGTACATTCACATGAGTATGCTAATTGAAGGACCGAAACAACCAGAGAACGACATCAATCTGTATCTGGGGCTGCTGAAAGAGGAGCTTGACACGCTGTGGAAAACGCCAGCCAATACGTGGGACGCCGCAGAGAAAGAATATTTCCCTATGAGAGCCGCGCTGCTCACGACGGTGCACGACTATCTCGGTTACAGATATGTCGCGGGGCAGGTGGTCCACGGATTTTCTGGATGCGTCAGGTGCATGGATGACACAACGTATCGCCAGCTAGATAGAGATCCCGGGTCTTCGAAAACCGTGTTCATGGGACATCGAAGGTGGCTTCGCGACGATGACCCGTGGAGAAAACGCAAGGATCTATTCGATGGTGAAACCGAACCCCGAGGACGCCCGCGTACGAGGAGCGGCGAGGAAATAGACGAGCTGTTGAAAAATTGAAAAGACTGCCCACTGCCGGGAAAGAAGCAAAAGGCGCCAGAGCCGGGAAAGAAGCGAAAGGCGCCAGAGGCGCTGCTGAAGGTATGGAAAACGAGGTCTGTTTTCTGGGACTTGCCGTACTGGAAGATCCACCATGTGCCTCACAGCCTTGATGTCATGCATATCACGAAGAACGTGTGCGAGAGTCTGTTTGGTACCTTGCTCAACATGCCAGAGAGGACCAAAGATGGTCCGAAAGCAAGGGCAGACTTGAAATCAATGGGCATCAGGCAGGAGCTTCACGCTATATATGATGATGATGATGATGATGATGAGGCGAAGCAGGACACGGAAAGTCGTCGCAAAGGCAAAAAGGCCAAGAAGACCGGAAATGACTACCCCCCCCGCGTGCTTCACTCTTAGTCAGGAGAAGATCGAGCAGTTTTTCACCTGCCTCGTAGGAGTAAAACTTCCTTACGGTTACGCGGGGAAGATAAGCAGATACCTAGACCCAGCGAAGCAGAAGTTCAGCGGGATGAAGTCTCACGACTGTCACGTGCTGATGACACAGATACTTCCAGTTGCAATCCATGGGATCATGGACGCGCACGTCCGTGAAACCCTATTTGGCCTATGCAACTTTTTCGACGTCATCTCTCGGAAGTCTGTTGGCGTGAGGCAACTCAGAAGGCTACAGGAAGAGATTGTGGTGATACTATGCGAGCTTGAGATGT
This sequence comes from Triticum urartu, assembly GCF_003073215.2. Taxonomy (NCBI): domain Eukaryota; kingdom Viridiplantae; phylum Streptophyta; class Magnoliopsida; order Poales; family Poaceae; genus Triticum; species Triticum urartu. The sequence continues at coordinate 529,743,014 of NC_053028.1, read as the reverse complement.
ACTTCCCGCCCGCATTCTTCGACGTTATGGTGCATCTGCTGGTCCATATCGTGGACGATATCATCCAACTCGGGCGACGTTCCTGCACAGCATGATGCCGTTCGAAAGGATGAATGGTGTCATCAAAGGATACGTTCGCAACATGTCAGGTCCAGAGGGAAGCATAGCCAGGGGCTTTCTGACCGAAGAGTGCATCTCCTACTGCATGAATTATCTAGGCATCGAGAACCCCGTTGGTCTGCCCGTCAACAGGCACCTCGGCAGGCTCGCTGGATGGGGTCACCGTGAGGGTCGTCGCGAAATGCATGTCGACTTCGAGGGTCGACTCGCCGACTTTGAAAGAGCAAACCTAGTCGCGCTACAACACGTAGACGTGGTCGATCCTTGGGTGGTAGAGCACAAAACCTTTATTAAGAAGACGTACAATGACCGAGGCCAACAGAGGACGGACGGAGATATACTCAAAGAGCACAACTCATGTTTCACGCGTTGGTTCAAGCAGAAGCTTCTGTTGTACCCTTTACATGAGGATTCTTCCGCGGAAGAACAACTCATATTCGCCTTGTCACAGGGCGCCGAGCACAACCTGATGACCTATGAGGCGTACGATATCAACGGCTACACATTCTACACCGAGGCCAAGGACATGAAGAGCGATGGTTATCAGAACTCCGGGGTAACGATGGAATCCTACACCGGTAACGACAAGGACAGATACTACAGAAGGATCGAGGAGATCTGGGAGCTGAGCTACGTTGGAGAGAAGGTCCCGATGTTCCGTGTCAGATGGGCCAAGAGCGTCCTAAAAGAAGACCGGTATTTCACCACCATGGTTATACCCGAAGCCAAATCCAAGACCGCGGGCGCAAACGTCACCGCGAAAAATGAGCCATGGGTACTGGCTTCCCAAGTGGACCAATGCTTCTTCATTACCGACCCGTCAAAGCCCAGTCGTGTTGTCGTGAGGAGAGGCAAAAGGAAGATCATCGGAATGGATGGAGTAGCCAATGAGCAAGACTTCGACAAGTACAGCGACCCGAGGATCGAACCTGACGACGATGATGAAGTAGCAGCATACACCACAAGAAGAAGCAGTACCACCCTACCTAAAGGACGTCCGTTCCACAGAAGAACTCCATTTGCGAAAAAGAAGGGCAAGAAGATTGTGAACAAATAGCTAGCTAAGATCGATTGTATTTAAATCGTAGCCTTCATTTCTCGATTGTATTTCATGGGCACTTTTTGAACTATCATGAATATTTTTAAATTTCATGGACACTCGATCTCGATCCCCCTCCATCTTGATCGCTATCCCACCTCGCCAGATCCGGTCCCCCTCGCCGCCGAGCACCCCCCGGTCCACCGGCCGCCGCCGCCGACCCCCCGCACCCTCGATTCCCCTACTCAACCGCCGCCGCCGACCCCCCGCACCCCTCCCCTACTCAACCGCCGCCACGGTCTTATAAAATAATATTACTGTTACTGTCTTATAAAAAAATATTACTGTTATGATTTAAACAAGTTTAAAAAATTATTACTGTCTTATAAAAAAATACTAATGGCGCACCACGGTGAGGTGCGCCATTAGTATGGATGTACTTATGGCGCACCAAGGGTTGGTGCGCCATTAGTATTGTGCCATTGCTATAAGAAAAAAAAACTACTAATGGCGCACCACGGTGAGGTGCGCCATTAGTATGGATGTACTTATGGCGCACCGAGGTGTGGTGCGCCATTAGTATTGTGCCGCCTGTTGGGGAACGTAGCAGAAATTCAAAATCTTCCTACGTGTCACCAAGATCTATCTATGGAGAGACCAGCAACGAGGGGAAGGAGAGTGCATCTACATACCCTTGTAGATCGCAAAGCGGAAGCGTTCAAGTGAACGGGGTTGATGGAGTCGTACTCGTCATGATCCAAATCACCGATGACCAAGTGCCGAACGGACGGCACCTCCGTGTTCAACACACGTACAGCCCGATGATGTCTCCCACGCCTTGATCCAGCAAGGAGAGAGGGAGAGGTTGAGGAAGACTCCATCCAGAAGCAGCACAACGGCGTGGTGGTGATGGAGGAGCGTGGCAATCCTGCAGGGCTTCGCCAAGCACCGCGGGAGAGGAGAAAGAGAGGGAGGGCTGCACCAACAGGCAGAGATCAGATCGCGTGTTATGGGCAGCCCCAGGCCTCACTATATATAGGGGAGAGGGAGGAGGGTGCGCCCCCTCTAGGGTTCCCACCCCTAGGGGGGGGGCGGCAACCCTAGATGGGAAAGGGGTGGCGGCCAAGGGAGGATTCCCTCCCCCCAAGGCACCTAGGAGGTGCCTTCCCCTCCTAGGACTCCTCCTTTAGGGTTTCCCCACACTAGGCGCATGGGCCCTAGGGGAAAGTGGCGCCCCAGCCCACTTTGGGCTGGATCCCTTTCCCACTTCAGCCCATGGGACCCTTCGGGATAGGTGGCCCCACCCGGTGGACCCCCGGGACCCTTCCGGTGGTCCCGGTACAATACCGATGACCCCGGAACTTGTCCCGATGGCCGAAATAGGACTTCCCATATATAAATCTTTACCTCCGGACCATTCCGAAACTCCTCGTGACGTCCGGGATCTCATCCGGGACTCCGAACTACCTTCGGTAACCACATACAAGCTTCCTTTATAACCCTAGCGTCACCGAACCTTAAGTGTGTAGACCCTATGGGTTCGGGAGACATGCAGACATGACCGAGACGTTCTCCGGTCAATAACCAATAACGGGATCTGGATACCCATATTGGCTCCCACATGTTCCACGATGATCTCATCGGATGAACCACGATGTCAAGGACTTAATCAATCCCGTATTCAATTCCCTTTGTCTATCGGTATGATACTTGCCCGAGATTCGATTGTCGGTATCCCGATACCTTGTTCAATCTCGTTACCGGCAAGTCTCTTTTCTCGTTCCGTAACACATCATCCCGTGATCAACTCCTTGATCACATTGTGCACATTATGATGATGTCCTACCGAGTGGGCCCAGAGATACCTCTCCGTTTACACGGAGTGACAAATCCCAGTCTCGATTCGTGCCAACCCAACAGACACTTTTGGAGATACCCGTAGTGCACCTTTATAGTCACCCAGTTACGTTGTGACGTTTGGTACACCCAAAGCACTCCTACGGTATCCGGGAGTTGCACAATCTCATGGTCTAAGGAAATGATACTTGACATTGGAAAAGCTTTAATACGAACTACACGATCTTGTGCTATGCTTAGGATTGGGTCTTGTCCATCACATCATTCTCCTAATGATGTGATCCCGTTATCAACGACATCCAATGTCCATGGTCAGGAAACCGTAACCATCTATTGATCAACGAGCTAGTCAACTAGAGGCTTACTAGGGACATGGTGTTGTCTATGTATCCACACATGTATCTAAGTTTCCTATCAATACAATTCTAGCATGGATAATAAATGATTATCATGAACAAGGAAATATAATAATAACTAATTTATTATTGCCTCTAGGGCATATTTCCAACAGTCTCCCACTTGCACTAGAGTCAATAATCTAGTTCACATCGCCATGTGATTAACACTCACAGGTCACATCCCCATGTGACTAACACCCAAAGAGTTTACTAGAGTCAGTAGTCTAGTTCACATCACTATGTGATTAACACTCAATGAGTTCTAGGTTTGATCATGTTGCTTGTGAGAGAGGTTCTAGTCAACGGGTCTGAACCTTTCAGATCCGTGTGTGCTTTACAAATCTCTATGTCATCTCCTAGATGTAGCTACCACGTTCTATTTGGAGCTATTCCAAATAACTGTTCTACATGGAGCTATTCTAAATTGTTGCTCCATTATACGTATCCGGTATCTCTACTCAGAGCTATCCGGATAGGTGTTAAGCTTGCATCGACGTAACCCTTTACGACGAACTCTTTTACCACCTCCATAATCGAGAAAATTCCTTAGTCCACTAGTTACTAAGGATAACTTTGACCGCTGCCCTGCGATCCATTCTTGGATCACTCTTGTACCCCTTGACTGACTCATGGCAAGGCACATTTTAGGTGCGGTACACAGCATAGCATACTGTAGAGCCTATGTCTTAAGCATAGGGGACGACCTTCGTCCTTTCTCTCTGTTCTGCCGTGGTCGAGCTTTAAGTCTTAACTTCATACCTTACAACTCAGGCAAGAACTCCTTCTTTGACTGATCCATCTTGAACACCTTCAAGATCATGTCAAGGTATGTGCTCATTTGAAAGTACCATTAAGCGTTTTGATCTATCCTTATAGATCTTGATGCTCAATGTTCAAGTAGCTTAATCCAGGCTTTCCATTGAAAAACACTTTCCAAATAACACTATATGCTTTCCAGAAATTCTACGTCATTTCTGATCAACAATATGTCAACAACATATATTCATCAGAAATTCTATAGTGCTCCCACTCACTTCTTTGAAAATACAAGTTTCTCATAAACTTTGTATAAACCCAAAATCTTTGATCATCATCAAAGCATACATTCCAACTCCGAGATGCTTACTCCAGTCCCTAGAAGGATTGCTGGAGCTTTGCATACTTATTAGCATCTTTAAGGATTGACAAAACCTTCCGGTTTGTATCACATACAACCTTTCCTCAAAAAAAAACGTTGAGGAAACAATGTTTTGACATCCTATCTGCAAGATTTCATAAATAATGCAGTAATCGCTAATATAATTCCAACAGACTCTTAGCATCGCTACGAGTGAGAAAGTCTCATCGTAGTCAACTCCTTGAACTTGTCGGGAAACATCTTAACGACAAGTCGAGCTTTCTTAATGGTGACATTTACCATCATTGTCCGTCTTCCTTTTAAAATCCATCTGTACTCAACAGCCTCACGACCATCGAGCTGTTCTGTCAAAGTCTACACTTTGTTTTCATACATGGATCCTCTCTCGGATTTTATGGCCTCGAGCCATTTATCGGAATCCGGGCCCACCATCGCTTCTCCATAGCTCGTAGGTTCATTGTTGTCTAGCAACATGACTTCCAAGACAGGATTACGTACCACTCTGAAGTAGTATGCATCCTTGTCATCCTACGAGGTTTGGGAGTGACTTGATCCGAAGTCTCATGATCAATATCATAAGCTTCCACTTCAATTGGTGTAGGTGCCACAGGAACAACTTCCTGTGCCCTGCCACACACTAGTTGAAGAGACGGTTCAATAACCTCATCAAGTCTCCACCATCCTCCCACTCAATTCTTTCGAGAGAAACTTTTCCTCGAGAAAGGACCCGATTCTAGAAACAATCCTTTATTGCTTTCAGATCTGAGACAGGAGGTATACCCAACTGTTTTGGGTGTCCTACGAAGATGCATTTATCCGCTTTGGGTTCGAGCTTATCAGCCTGAAACTTTTTCACATAAGCGTCGCAGCCCCAAACTTTTAAGAAATGACAGCTTAGGTTTCTCTAAACCATAGTTCATACGGTGTCATCTCATCGGAATTACGTGGTGCCCTATTTAAAGTGAATGCGGTTGTCTCTAATGCCTAACCCATAAACTATCGTGGTAATTCGATAAGAGACATCATGGTATGCATCATATCCAATAAGGTGCAGTTATGATGTTCGGACACACCATCACACTATGGTGTTCCAGGCTGTATTAGTTGTGAAACAATTTCCACAATGTCTTAATTCTGTGCCAAACTCGTAATTCAGATATTCATCTCTATGATCATATCATAGATATTTTATCCTCTTGTCACGACGATCTTTCAACTTCACCCTGAAATTACTTGAACCTTTCAATAATTCAGACTCGTGATTCATCAAGTAAATGTACTCAACATCTACTCAAATCATCTATGAAGTAAGAACATAACGATATCCACTACATGCCTCAGCACTCATTGGACTGCACACATCAAAATGTATTACTTCCAACAAGTTGCTTTCTAGTTCCATTTTACTGAAAACGAGGCTTTTAGTCATCTTGCCCATGTGGTATGATTTGCATGTCTCAAGTGATTCAAAATCAAGTGAGTCCAAACGGTCCATTTGCATGGAGTTTCTTCATGCATATACACCAATAGACATGGTTCGCATGTCTCAAACTTTTCAAAAACGAGTGAGCCAAAAGATCCATCAACATGGAGCTTCTTCATGCGTTTTATACCGATATGACTTACGTGGCAGTGCCACAAGTAGGTGGTACTATCATTACTATCTTTTGGCATGAACATGTGTATCACTACGATCGAGATTCAATAAACCATTCATTTTAGGTGTAAGACCATTGAAGGTATTATTCAAATAAACAGAGTAACCATTATTCTCTTTAAATGAATAACCGTATTGCGATAGACATAATCCCATCATGTCTATCCTCAACGCAAACACCAATCTCGATGGTAGAGGGAGTGTACGATATTTGATCAACCTTGGAAATACTTCCAACACATATCGTCATCTCACCTTTAGCTAGTCTCCGTTTATTCCGTAGCTTTTATTTCGAGTTACTAACACTTAGCAACCGAACTGGTATCTAATACCCTGGTGCTACTAGGAGTACTAGTAAAGTACACATTAACACAATGTATATCCAATATACTTCTATCGACTTTGCCAGCCTTCTCATCTACCAAGTATCTAGGGTAATTCTGCTCCAGTGGCTGTTCCCCTTATTACAGAAGCACTTAGTCTCGGGTTTGGGTTCAACTTTGGGTTTCTTCACTAGAGCAGCAGCTGATTTGCCGTTTCATGAAGTATCCCTTCTTGCCCTTGCCCTTCTTGAAACTAGTGGTTTCACCAACCATCAACAATTGATGCTCCTTCTTGATTTCTACTTTTGTGGTGTCAAACATCGTGAATATCTCAAGGATCATCATATATGTCCCCGATACATTATAGTTCATCATGAAGCTCTAGCAGCTTGGTGGTAATGACTTCGTAGAAACATCACTATCTCATCTGGAAGATCAACTCCCACTCAATTCAAATGATTGTTGTACTCAGACAATCTGAGCACAAGCTCAACAATTGAGCTTTTCTCCTTAGTTTGTAGGCTAAGAAAATCGTCGGAGGTCTTATACCTCTTGACGAGGGCACGAGCCTGAAATCCCAATTTCAGCCCTCAAAACATCTCATATGTTTTGTGACGTTTCAAAAACGTCTTCGGTGCCTCAACTCTAAACCGTTTAACTGAACTATCATGTAGTTATCAAAACGTGTATGTCAGATGTTCGCAACATCCACAGACAACGTTCGAGGTTCAGCACACTGAGCGGTGCATTAAGGACATAAGCCTTCTATGAAGCAATGAGGACAATCCTCAGTTTACGGACCTAGTCCGCATAATTGCTACTATGAACTTTCAACTAAATTTTCTCTAGGAACATAACTTAACAGTAGAACTGAAGCGCGAGCTATGACATAATTTGCGAAGACCTTTTGACTATGTTCAGGATAATTAAGTTCATCTTATGAACTCCCACTCAGATAGACATCCCTCTAGTCATCTAAGTGATTACATGATCCGAGTCAACTAGGCCGTGTCCGATCATCACGTGAGACGGACTAGTCAACGTCGGTGAACATCTTCATGTTGATCGTATCTTCTATACGACTCATGCTCGACCTTTCGGTCTTCTGTGTTCCGAGGCCATGTCTATACACATGCTAGGCTCGTCAAGTTAACCCTAAGTGTTTTGCATGTGTAAAACTGTCTTACACCCGTTGTATGTGAACGTAAGGATCTATCACACCCGATCATCACGTGGTGCTTCGAAACGACGAACTTTAGCAACGCTGCACAGTTAGGGGAGAACACATTCTTGAAATTGTAATGAGGGATCATCTTATTTACTACCGTCGTTCTAAGCAAATAAGATGTATAAACATGATAAACATCACATGCAATCAAATAATAGTGACATGATATGGCCAATATCATATAGCTCCTTTGATCTCCATCTTGGGGCTCCATGATCATCATCGTCACCGGCATGACACCATGATCTCCATCATCATGATCTCCATCATCGTGTCTCCATGAAGTTGTCACGTCATCTATTACTTCTACTACTACAGCTAACGGTTAGCAATAAAGTAAAGTAATTACATGACGTTTATGTTGACACGCAGGTCATAAATAAATTAAGACAACTCCTATGGCTCCTGCCGGTTGTCATACTCATCGACATGCAAGTCGTGATTCCTATTACAAGAACATGATCAATCTCATACATCACATATATCATTCATCACATCCTTTTGGCCATATCACATCACATAGCATACCCTGCAAAAACAAGTTAGACGTCCTCTAATTGTTGTTTGCATGTTTTACGTGGCTGCTATGGGTTTCTAGCAAGAACGTTTCTTACCTACGCAAAAACCACAACGTGATATGCCAATTGCTATTTACCCTTCATAAGGACCCTTTTCATCGAATCCGATCCGACTAAAGTGGGAGAGACAGACACCCGCCAGCCACCTAATGCAACTAGTGCATGTCAGTCGGTGGAACCGGTCTCACGTAAGCATACGTGTAAGGTTGGTCCGGGCCGCTTCATCCCATGATGCCGCCGAATCAAGATAAGACTAGTAATGGCAAGCATATTGAACAAAATCAACGCCCACAACTACTTTGTGTTCTACTCGTGCATAGAAACTACGCATAAACCTGGCTCTGATACCACTGTTGGGGAACGTAGCAGAAATTCAAAATCTTCCTACGTGTCACCAAGATCTATCTATGGAGAGACCAGCAACGAGGGGAAGGAGAGTGCATCTACATACCCTTGTAGATCGCAAAGCGGAAGCGTTCAAGTGAACGGGGTTGATGGAGTCGTACTCGTCATGATCCAAATCACCGATGACCAAGTGCCGAACGAACGGCACCTCCGTGTTCAACACACGTACAGCCCGGTGACGTCTCCCACGCCTTGATCCAGCAAGGAGAGAGGGAGAGGTTGAGGAAGACCATCCAGCAGCAGCACAACGGCGTGGTGGTGATGGAGGAGCGTGGCAATCCTGCAAGGCTTCGCCAAGCACCGCGGGAGAGGAGAAAGAGAGGGAGGGCTGCACCAACAGGCAGAGATCAGATCGCGTGTTATGGGCAGCCCCAGGCCTCACTATATATAGGGGAGAGGGAGGAGGGTGCGCCCCCTCTAGGGTTCCCACCCCTAGGGGGGGGGCGGCAGCCCTAGATGGGAAAGGGGTGGCGGCCAAGGGAGGATTCCCTCCCCCCCAAGGCACCTAGGAGGTGCCTTCCCCTCCTAGGACTCTTCCTTTAGGGTTTCCCCACACTAGGCGCATGGGCCCTAGGGGAAAGTGGCGCCCCAGCCCACTTTGGGCTGGATCCCTTTCCCACTTCAGCCCATGGGACCCTCCGGGATAGGTGGCCCCACCCGGTGGACCCCTGGGACCCTTCCGGTGGTCCCGGTACAATACCGATGACCCCGAAACTTGTCCCGATGGCCGAAATAGGACTTCCCATATATAAATATTTACCTCTGGACCATTCCGGAACTCCTCATGACGTCCGGGATCTCATCTGGGACTCCGAACTACCTTCGGTAACCACATACAAGCTTCCTTTATAACCCTAGCGTCACCGAACCTTAAGTGTGTAGACCCTACGGGTTCGGGAGACATGCAGACATGACCGAGACGTTCTCCGGTCAATAACCAACAGTGGGATCTGGATACCCATGTTGGCTCCCACATGTTCCACGATGATCTCATCGGATGAACCACGATGTCAAGGACTTAATCAATCCCGTATTCAATTCCCTTTGTCTATCGGTATGATACTTGCCCGAGATTCGATCGTCGGTATCCCGATACCTTGTTCAATCTCGTTACCAGCAAGTCTCTTTTCTCGTTCCGTAACACATCATCCCGTGATCAACTCCTTGATCACATTGTGCACATTATGATGATGTCCTACCGAGTGGGCCCAGAGATACCTCTCCGTTTACACGGAGTGACAAATCCCAGTCTCGATTCGTGCCAACCCAACAGACACTTTCGGAGATACCCGTAGTGCACCTTTATAGTCACCCAGTTACGTTGTGGCGTTTGGTACACCCAAAGCACTCCTACGGTTTCCGAGAGTTGCACAATCTCATGGTCTAAGGAAATGATACTTGACATTGGAAAAGCTTTAGCATACGAACTACACGATCTTGTGCTATGCTTAGGATTGGGTCTTGTCCATCACATCATTCTCCTAATGATGTGATCCCGTTATCAACGACATCCAATGTCCATGGTCAGGAAACTGTAACCATCTATTGATCAACGAGCTAGTCAACTAGAGGCTTACTAGGGACATGGTGTTGTCTATGTATCCACACATGTATCTAGGTTTCCTATCAATACAATTCTAGCATGGATAATAAATGATTATCATGAACAAGGAAATATAATAATAACTAATTATTATTGCCTCTAGGGCATATTTCCAACACCGCCCCCATCCATATTTCCTCCCCGGCCCAAATTAACCTATCCCCTCTCTCTCCCTCGCCCTCGCCCTCGATCCCCTTCCCCTCTCCTCTCCCGACGCCGCTGCCCCGCCGCCTCGACGCTGCCCCGCCGCCCCGACGCCGCCTCGACCCCGCCCCGACGCCGCTGCCCCGCCGCCTCGACGCTGCCCTGCCGCCTCGACGCGACCCCGCCGCCCGGACGCCGCCCCGTCCACACCACCGTCGCCGGAGCACCACCACCACCTGGACCTCGTCCCCGACATCCTCCCCGCGCCCCACTGCCCTATCCCTACGGCCCACGTGAGCTCCCCCTCCTCCTCTCCCCCTCTTGACTGGTATGTGGCTCCTATCTCTACAGCAGACATTGCTATGTGGCTTCGTTGTTTCATGCTCAGGAGACAATCGAGTACAGTACCGTGGGCAAACGAAACAAAAATGTTTTGCTTGATGTGTGTTCAGCAGACATCTATGAAGCTGCAAACATATTAGTAGTGCTTGTGTTTTATATAAGACATTTTATAAGCTAAACTAGCTTACAAAAGTGTTTTATATTTTGAGACGGAAATAATACATATTTAACTTGTGTATACATAAACTTGGCACCTGGTCTCAAGTGCAAATATTTAGACGGCATTTTAAACTTGGTAGCACCTATGTGACAGGTGGCTTATTGTTTTTTTTCTGGTTTCAGCCATTTTTCCCCTTTCAACAATCACTCTATAACCATCACAGTGTATATATTGACAGGTATATTTACTTGCACACATGTACATCGTAATTATATGATTAATGGAAGGAGAAAAGGGGAATTAAAGGATTCCAAACTTTTATTTTTAGCAACCATTAGTAATTATTTTAATTTGCATTCGTCATATTGGATTCCTACAATATTCTTATACTATGGACTTTAAGGTGTGGGACTAAGATCAACACAAGGACCTGGTTAAACAAATTTCTCGCGGTTAAAAAAATTGGTGTAGGGGGGCTGTAGCATTGGCCTCCTTTCCAATTGGTGTAGTTGTTGAATGTCGTACTCGCATCTGCTCTTGTTGGTGGCAACAGGAGCCCGGGGTTTTGTTGCTAATTTGCTTTCTTTGCGCAAGAAGCGCAGGGTTCCCTGTCATCGGGTTCTCCAAGTCGCGCGTCTGGCTGTCGTTCTTGGTCAAAAGTCTTTCTTTGTGCGTTCTTGGGTCTTGGCTCTAGGAAAAGCTTTTTGCTTCTCCAAGTTCTTGCTGTTCGTAGAGAGATGGGTGGGATCTTCGAATTTGACCAATATTTTAAGTAGGATTGGAGGTTCTGTTTGGAGAATTTGACCAATATTTTTGCTTCTCCAAGTCTTGCTATTCTTGCTGTTGTTATAAATTTGCCTGCCATTTGATCAACATTTCAGTGCAATAAATTGCAATATTTCCATCTAAGTATCCTTGCTCGGCTTCTGGTGTTTTTATTGCTATAGGATTACTAAATGGGATCTTCTAGGATGTTATCTGTGAAGGAAATATGCCCTAGAGGCAATAATAAAGTTATTATTTATTTCCTTATATCATGATAAATGTTTATTATTCATGCTAGAATTGTATTAACCGGAAACATAATACATGTGTGAATACATAGACAAACTTAGTGTCACTAGTATGCCTCTACTTGACTAGCTCGTTAATCAAAGATGGTTATGTTTCCTAACCATGAACAAAGTGTTGTTATTTGATTAACGAGGTCACATCATTAGTTGAATGATCTGATTGACATGACCCATTCCATTAGCTTAGCACCCGATCGTTTAGTATGTTGCTATTGCTTTCTTCATGACTTATACATGTTCCTATGACTATGAGATTATGCAACTCCCGTTTGCCGGAGGAACACTTTGGGTGCTACCAAACGTCACAACGTAACTGGGTGATTATAAAGGAGCATTACAGGTGTCTCCAAAGGTAGATGTTGGGTTGGCGTATTTCGAGATTAGGATTTGTCACTCCGATTGTCGAAGAGGTATCTCTGGGCCCTCTCGGTAATGCACATCACTTAAGCCTTGCAAGCATTGCAACTAAATGAGTTAGTTGCGGGATGATGTATTACAGAACGAGTAAAGAGACTTGCCGGTAACGAGATTGAACTAGGTATTGGAATACCGATGATCGAATCTCGGGCAAGTAACATACCGATGACAAAGGGAACAACGTATGTTGTTATGCGGTCTGACCGATAAAGATCTTCGTAGAATATGTAGGAGCCAATATGGGCATCCAGGTCCCGCTATTGGTTATTGACCGGAGACGTGTCTCGGTCATGTCTACATTGTTCTCGAACCCGTAGGGTCCGCACGCTTAAGGTTACGATGACAGTTATATTATGAGTTTATGCATTTTGATGTACCGAAGGTTGTTCGGAGTCCCGGATGTGATCACGGACATGACGAGGAGTCTCGAAATGGTCGAGACGTAAAGATTGATATATTGGAAGCCTACATTTGGACATCGGAAGTGTTCCGGGTGAAATCGGGATTTTACCGGAGTACCGGGAGGTTACCGGAACCCCCCGGGAGCCATATGGGCCTTAATGGGCTTTAGTGGAAAGGAGAAAGGGGCAGCCCAAGGTGGCCGCGCGCCTCCCCCCTTCCCCTAGTCCTATTAGGATTAGGAGAGGTGGCCGGCCCCCCTCCCTCTGTTTCCCCCTCAGGGAATCCTAGTCCAACTAGGATTGGGGGGGGGGGAGTCCTACTCCCGGGAGGAGTAGGACTCCTCCTGCGCCCTCCTCCTGGCCGGCGGCCCCCTCCCCCTTGCCTCCTTTATATACTGAGGCAGAGGCACCCCAGAAAGACATAAGTTGATCCACGTGATCTATTCCTTAGCCGTGTGCGGTGCCCCCTGCCACCATATTCCTCAATAATACTGTAGCGGAGTTTAGGCGAAGCCCTGCTGCTGTAGTACATCAAGATCGTCACCACGCCGTCGTGCTGACGGAACTCTTCCCCGACACTTTGCTGGATCAGACTCTGGGGATCGTCATCGAGCTGAACGTGTGCTCGAACTCGGAGGTGCCGTAGTTTCGGTGCTTGATCGGTTGGATCGTGAAGACGTACGACTACTTCCTCTATGTCGTGTCAACGCTTCCACAGTCGGTCTGCGTGGGTACGTAGACAACACTCTCCCTTCTCGTTGCTATGCATCACATGATCTTGTGTGTGCGTAGGAATTTTTTTGAAATTACTACGAAACTCAACAGTGGCATCCGAGCCTAGGTTTTTTATGTTGATGTTATATGCACGAGTAGAACACAAGTGAGTTGTGGGCGATATAAGTCATACTACCTACCAGCATGTCATACTTTGGTTTGGTGGCATTGTTGGACGAGACGACCCGGACCAACATTACGCGTACGCTTACGCCAGACCGGTTCCCCCGACGTGCTTTGCACATAGGTGGCTTGCGGGCGACTGTCTCTCCAACTTTAGTTGAACCAAGTATGGCTACGCCCGGTCCTTGCGAAGGTTAAAACGGAGTCTATTTGACAAACTATCATTGTGGTTTTGATGCGTAGGTGAGATTGGTTCTTGCTTAAGCCCGTAGCAGCCACGTAAAACTTGCAACAACAAAGTAGAGGACGTCTAACTTGTTTTTGCAGGGCATGTTGTGATGTGATATGGTCAAGACATGATGCTGAATTTTATTGTATGAGATGATCATGTTTTGTAACCGAGTTATCGGCAACTGGCAGGAGCCTTATGGTTGTCGTTTTATTGTATGCAATGAAATCGCGATGTAATGCTTTACTTTATTACTAAGCGGTAGTGATAGTCGTGGAAGCATAAGCTTGGCGAGACGACAACGATGCTACGATGGAGATCAAGGTGTCACGCCGGTGACGATGGTGGTCACGACGGTGCTTCGGAGATGGAGATCACAAGCACAAGATGATGATGGCCATATCATATCACTTATATTGATTGCATGCGATGTTTATCCTTTTATGCATCTTATCTTGCTTTGATTGACGGTAGCATTATAAGATGATCTCTCACTAAATTATCAAGAAGTGTTCTCCCTGAGTATGCACCGTTGCGAAAGTTCTTCGTGCTGAGACACCACGTGATGATCGGGTGTGATAGGTTCTATGTTCAAATACAACGGGTGCAAAACAGTTGCACACGCGGAATACTCAGGTTATACTTGACGAGCCAAGCATATACAGATGTGGCCTCGGAACACGGAGACCGAAAGGTCGAGCGTGAATCATATAGTAGATATGATCAACATAACGATGTTCACCATTGAAAACTACTCCATCTCACGTGATGATCGGTTATGGTTTAGTTGATTTGGATCACGTAATCACTTAGAGGATTAGAGGGATGTCTATCTAAGTAGGAGTTCTTTAATTAACTTGATTAACTGAACTTAAATTTATCATGAAACTTAGTACCTGATTAGTATCTTGCTTGTTTATGTTTGATTGTAGATAGATGGCTCGTGCTGTTGTTCCGTTGAATTTTAATGCGTTCCTTGAGAAAGCAAAGTTGAAAGATGATGGTAGCAATTACACGGACTGGGTCCGTAACTTGAGGATTATCCTCATTGCTGCACAGAAGAATTACGTCCTGGAAGCACCGCTGGGTGCTAGGCCTGCTGCAGGAGCAACGCCAGATGTTATGAACGTCTAGCAGAGCAAAGCTGATGACTACTCGATAGTTCAGTGTGCCATGCTTTACGGCTTATAATCGGGACTTCAACGACGTTTCGAACGTCATGGAGCATATGAGATGTTCCAGGAGTTGAAGTTAATATTTCAAGCAAATGCCCGGATTGAGAGGATATGAAATCTCCAACAAATTCTATAGCCGCAAGATGGAGGAGAATAGTTCTGTCAGTGAGCATATACTCAAAATGTCTGGGTATAATAATCACTTGATTCAATTGGGAGTTAATCTTCCAGATGATAGCGTCATTGACAGAATTCTTCAATCACTGCCACCAAGCTACAAGAGCTTCGTGATGAACTATAATATGCAAGGGATGAACAAGACTATTCCCGAGCTCTTCGCGATGTTGAAAGCTGCGGAGGTAGAAATCAAGAAGGAGCATCAAGTGTTGATGGTCAACAAGACCACTAGTTTCAAGAAAAAGGGCAAAGGGAAGAAGAAGGGGAACTTCAAAAGAGCGGCAAGCAAGTTTCTACTCAAGATAAGAAACCCAAACCTGGACCTAAGCCTGAAACTGAGTGCTTCTATTGCAAGCAGACTGGTCACTGGAAGCGGAACTGCCCCAAGTATTTGGCGGATAAGAAGGATGGCAAGGTGAACAAAGGTATATGTGATATACATTATTGATGTGTACCTTACTAATGCTCGCAGTAGCACCTGGGTATTTGATACTGGTTCTGTTGCTAATATTTGCAACTCGAAACAGGGACTACGGATCAAGCGAAGATTGGTTAAGGACAAGGTGACGATGCGCGTGGGAAATAGTTCCAAAGTCGATGCGATCGCAGTCGGCACGCTACCTCTACATCTACCTTCGGGATTAGTATTAGACCTAAATAATTGTTATTTGGTGCCAGCATTAAGCATGAACATTATATCTGGATCTTGTTTGATGCGAGACGGTTATTCATTTAAATCAGAGAATAATGGTTGTTCTATTTATATGAGTAATATCTTTTATGGTCATGCACCCTTGAAGAGTGGTCTATTCTTGTTGAATCTCGATAGTAGTAACACACATATTCATAATGTTGAAGCCAAAAGATGCAGAGTTGATAATGAAAGTGCAACTTATTTGTGGCACTGCCGTTTAGGTCATATCGGTGTAAAGCGCATGAAGAAACTCCATTCTGATGGACTTTTGGAACTACTTGATTATGAATCACTTGGTACTTGCGAACCGTGCCTCATGGGCAAGATGACCAAAACGCCGTTCTCCGGAACTATGGAGAGAGCAACAGATTTGTTGGAAATCATACATACAGATGTATGTGGTCCGATGAATATTGAGGCTCGTGGCGGATATCGTTATTTTCTCACCTTCACAGATGATTTAAGCAGATATGGGTATATCTACTTAATGAAACATAAGTCTGAAACATTTGAAAAGTTCAAAGAATTTCAAAGTGAAGTTGAAAATCATCGTAACAAGAAAATAAAGTTTCTACGATCTGATCGTGGAGGAGAATATTTGAGTTACGAGTTTGGTGTACATTTGAAAAATTGTGGAATAGTTTCGCAACTCACGCCACCCGGAACACCTCAGCGTAATGGTGTGTCCGAACATCGTAATCTTACTTTACTAGATATGGTGCAATCTATGATGTCTCTTACTGATTTACCGCTATCGTTTTGGGGACACGCTCTAGAGACGGCCGCATTCACGTTAAATAGGGCACCATCAAAATCCGTTGAGACGACGCCTTATGAACTGTGGTTTGGCAAGAAACCAAAGTTGTCGTTTCTAAAAGTTTGGGGCTGCGATGCTTATGTGAAAAAGCTTCAACCTGATAAGCTTGAACCCAAATCGGAGAAATGTGTCTTCATAGGATATCCAAAGGATACTATTGGATACACCTTCTATCACAGATCCGAAGGCAAGACTTTCGTTGCTAAATTCGGAAACTTTCTAGAGAAGGAGTTTCTCTCGAAAGAAGTGAGTGGGAGGAAAGTAGAACTTGACGAGGTAACTGTACCTGCTCCCTTATTGGAAAGTAGTACATCACAGAAAACTTTTTCTATGACACCTACACCAGTTAGTGAGGAAGCTAATGATAATGATCATGAAACTTCAGAACAAGATACTACTGAACCTCGTAGATCAACCAGAGCAAGATCCGCACCAGAGTGGTACGGTAATCCCGTTCTGGAAGTCATGCTACTAGATCATGATGAACCTACGAACTATGAAGAAGCGATGGTGAGCCCAGATTCCGCAAGGTGGCTTGAAGCCATGAAATCTGAGATGGGATCCATGTATGAGAACAAAGTGTGGACTTTGGTTGACTTGCCCGATGATCGGCAAGCAATTGAGAATAAATGGATCTTCAAGAAGAAGACTGACGCTGACGGTAATGTTACTGTCTACAAAGCTCGACTTGTCGCAAAAGGTTTTCGGCAAGTTCAAGGAATTTACTACGATGAGACCTTCTCACCCGTAGCGATGCTTAAGTCTGTCCGAATCATGTTAGCAATTGCCGCATTTTATGATTATGAAATTTGGCAGATGGATGTCAAAACTGCATTCCTGAATGGATTTCTGGAAGAAGAGTTGTATATGATGCAACCAGAAGGTTTTGTCGATCCAAAGGGAGCTAACAAAGTGTGCAAGCTCCAGCGATCCATTTATGGACTGGTGCAAGCCTCTCGGAGTTGGAATAAACGTTTTGATAGTGTGATCAAAGCATTTGGTTTTATAAAGACTTTTGGAGAAGCCTGTATTTACAAGAAAGTGAGTGGGAGCTCTGTAGCATTTCTGATATTATATGTGGATGACATATTGTTAATTGGAAATGATATAGAATTTCTGGATAGCATAAAGGGATACTTGAATAAGAGTTTTTCAATGAAAGACCTCGGTGAAGCTGCTTACATATTAGGCATTAAGATCTATAGAGATAGATCAAGACGCTTAATTGGACTTTCACAAACAACATACCTTGACAACATTTTGAAGAAGTTCAAAATGGATCAAGCAAAGAAAGGATTCTTGCCTGTGTTACAAGGTGTGAAATTGAGTAAGACTCAATGCTCGACCACTGCAGAAGATAGAGAGAATATGAAAGATGTTCCCTATGCATCAGCAATAGGATCTATCATGTATGCAATGCTGTGTACCAGACTTGATGTGTGCCTTGCTATAAGTCTAGCAGGGAGGTACCAAAGTAATCCAGGAGTGGATCACTGGACAGTGGTCAAGAACATCCTGAAATACCTGAAAAGGACTAAGGATATGCTTCTCGTATATGGAGGTGACAAAGAGCTCGTCGTAAAAGGTTATGTTGATGCAAGCTTTGACACTGATCCGGACGATTCTAAATCGCAAACCGGATACGTGTTTACATTAAACGGTGGAGCTGTCAGTTGGTGCAGTTCTAAACAAAGCATCGTAGCGGGATCTACATGTGAAGCGGAGTACATAGCTGCTTCGGAAGCAGCAAATGAAGGAGTCTGGATGAAGGAGTTCATATCCGATCTAGGTGTCATACCTAGTGCATCGGGTCCAATGAAAATCTTTTGTGACAATACTGGTGCAATTGCCTTGGCAAAGGAATCCAGATTCCACAAGAGGACCAAGCACATCAAGAGACGCTTCAATTCCATCCGGGATCTAGTCCAGGTGGGAGACATAGAGATTTGCAAGATACATACGGATCTGAATGTTGCAGACCCATTGACTAAGCCTCTTCCACGAGCAAAACATGATCAGCACCAAGGCTCCATGGGTGTTAGAATCATTACAGTGTAATCTAGATTATTGACTCTAATGCAAGTGGGAGACTGAAGGAAATATGCCCTAGAGGCAATAATAAAGTTATTATTTATTTCCTTATATCATGATAAATGTTTATTATTCATGCTAGAATTGTATTAACCGGAAACATAATACATGTGTGAATACATAGACAAACTTAGTGTCACTAGTATGCCTCTACTTGACTAGCTCGTTAATCAAAGATGGTTATGTTTCCTAACCATGAACAAAGTGTTGTTATTTGATTAACAAGGTCACATCATTAGTTGAATGATCTGATTGACATGACCCATTCCATTAGCTTAGCACCCGATCGTTTAGTATGTTGCTATTGCTTTCTTCATGACTTATACATGTTCCTATGACTATGAGATTATGCAACTCCCGTTTGCCGGAGGAACACTTTGGGTGCTACCAAACGTCACAACGTAACTGGGTGATTATAAAGGAGCATTACAGGTGTCTCCAAAGGTAGATGTTGGGTTGGCGTATTTCGAGATTAGGATTTGTCACTCCGATTGTCGAAGAGGTATCTCTGGGCCCTCTCGGTAATGCACATCACTTAAGCCTTGCAAGCATTGCAACTAAATGAGTTAGTTGCGGGATGATGTATTACAGAATGAGTAAAGAGACTTGCCGGTAACGAGATTGAACTAGGTATTGGAATACCGACGAGCGAATCTCGGGCAAATAACATACCGATGACAAAGGGAACAACGTATGTTGTTATGCGGTCTGACCGATAAAGATCTTCGTAGAATATGTAGGAGCCAATATGGGCATCCAGGTCCCGCTATTGGTTATTGACCGGAGACGTGTCTCGGTCATGTCTACATTGTTCTCGAACCTGTAGGGTCCGCACGCTTAAGGTTACGATGACAGTTATATTATGAGTTTATGCATTTTGATGTACCGAAGGTTGTTCGGAGTCCCGGATGTGATCACGGACATGACGAGGAGTCTCGAAATGGTCGAGATGTAAAGATTGATATATTGGAAGCCTACATTTGGACATCGAAAGTGTTCCGGGTGAAATCGGGATTTTACCGGAGTACCGGGAGGTTACCGGAACCCCCCGGGAGCCATATGGGCCTTAATGGGCTTTAGTGGAAAGGAGAAAGGGGCAGCCCAAGGTGGCCGCACACCTCCCCCCTTCCCCTAGTCCTATTAGGACTAGGAGAGGTGGCCGGCCCCCCTCCCTCTGTTTCCCCCTCGGGGAATCCTAGTCCAACTAGGATTGGGGGGGGGAGTCCTACTCCCGGGAGGAGTAGGACTCCTCCTGCGCCCTCCTCCTGGCCGGCGGCCCCCTCCCCCTTGGCTCCTTTATATACTGAGGCAGAGGCACCCCAGAAAGACATAAGTTGATCCACGTGATCTATTCCTTAGCCGTGTGCGGTGCCCCCTGCCACCATATTCCTCGATAATACTGTAGCGGAGTTTAGGCGAAGCCCTGCTGCTGTAGTACATCAAGATCGTCACCACGCCGTCGTGCTGACGGAACTCTTCCCCGACACTTTGCTGGATCGGAGTCCGGGGATCGTCATCGAGCTGAACGTGTGCTCGAACTCGGAGGTGCCGTAGTTTCGGTGCTTGATCGGTTGGATCGTGAAGACGTACGACTACTTCCTCTACGTCGTGTCAACGCTTCCGCAGTCGGTCTGCGTGGGTACGTAGACAACACTCTCCCTTCTCGTTGTTATGCATCACATGATCTTGCGTGTGCGTAGGAAATTTTTTGAAATTACTACGAAACTCAACAATCTGTTGTTCAAAAAACTGAAAATGTAGCAGTTGTGACTGAATATCCAATCTAGTGGATAGTAGTGGAATGCTAGTTTAGCTGGTTTGTTGCTGTGTAGGATCTTGGCTCTCTGCTCGGCATGCGATCCCTGATAGTTTCTATAATTGCAGAGCACTGATCGCGGCCTCGTTTCCATCTTGTTGGTACTTGGAACTTGGAAGGGGGACAAGCAGGCGGAGCGGGTGAAGCCAGACCGGAAGAAGTAGGCTGGAGGTGGAGTGAGAAGGGGAAGCAGAGAAAGAAAGGTTTGTTGGTTCAATTGTTGGTTCTATCTAATAATGCTGAGGGTTCTACTTTGGGGCTTTTTGATTCCAAGCAAACCTAGCTGATTTTTATCAATAGGCCAAACATTCATCTAGTTTTGCTATGAACTGCTGCTAACGTATGATGTTTTCCTATGAATTTGCTATGTGGTACTGCTTATATATGCTAGAACTAATTTTGATATGGATGTGCTGATTGTGTCAAGTAGTAGTACAAGGTTGTTGCCCTCTAGATGCTACCATTGTATTTGCATAGAGGAAATATTGATGGCCTATATGTCCTGCATATTGTGCTTTGGATGTGCTTTGGCCTGATTGTTCACAGCAATATATATATACTGTGGTAATACTAGTGTAGGCTTGTATAGTTGTATAGTTTCAGATGTCTCCTGTTCTGGGTCATGGACTTTGTGCCATGGCCACATTGGTTTTCTGTTTGGCCTCAATTTGGCCTGACAAATGATGGTCTACTAGCTGGCAAGATGCTTTGGCAGAAGTTCGGAATTGTTATGCAGTGTTGTGTTCAGTTTTGGCAGAAGTTCAGAACTGTTAGGCAAAGGTCATGTCTCCGACCATCGTGTCCTTTTTTGCCTTGTCCACCTGAGAGGCCCTTGAGTTTGCTGGAATGTCGATTAACTTCCGTTCCGGCAAATTCGGGTACTCCATATGTCCTATTTTCAGCAAAGGTCATGCTGAAATTTTCCGTGAATTTTAGCATGACTTTGCTAAAAATAGGACATATGTGGTACTTGTGACTAATGCATGGGCCGGGGTATCTTAGTAGTTAATTAAGTAGGATCAAGTGCCCTGGCGTACTTGTGACTAATGCATGGCTTTTAGGGTGCCTCGGTGTCGATAAAAACCAAAATGATGAAAGCTTAGGCTTTTAGGGTGCCTCGGCGTCGAAAAACCCTCAATGATAAAAGCTTAGCTTTTAGGATGCCTCGGTGTCGACAAACCCTAAATGATGAGACCATGATCTTGTTCCTTGACAATAACCAACTTTTTGACCAAACTTTGTTCCTATTTATAGAGAAACATGGCCAACAACGATGAGGCCGAGGGTTCGGGCGGCAAGAAATTTTGGGAGCTGTCCCAGGAGATGGAGGAACAACCTCACTTGTATGAGGACGCCGCCTCCCCCACCGATCCTGAGACCACTGATGGTACCGCCGAGGATGACCCCACTGATGCCACCACTGATGGTGCCGCCGAGGATGCCACCACTGATGATGGCGGCGCACGCACAGATGGCAGCCAACCGAAGAGGCAACGGAAGGACCGGCGCCCGACCGTGCTCCGCACCCTCAAGGAGGAAGTTACTGAAGTGGACTCCAACGGGAATCCAACGGCGCCCGAACGAATAGTCAAGGGGTACTCGCTTCAGCTCGGGTGCATTCTCCGGAGCACCGTCTCGATCAACACCGAGAACCTCAGGCATCCTGACCGAGGGAATTTGCGCAACCTCCTCTTCACGAAGCTGCACGAATGATACAAGTTCCCCGCTGAATTTGAAAACAAAAGCCTCAAAGGGAATAAAGTGAACAATACTGCCCTCACGAAGATGAGCACGGCCCTGTCTACTTGGAAAAGCAATGTGAAAAGAATGATCGAGAAAGGTGAGAGTTATGAGAAGATCAAGGAGAAAAATCCTTCGATCACCGAAGATGACTACAACGACTTCAAGATCAATTGCTCGAGCACTGCAAGCTCCGAATCAAGTAAGTGGGGGAAAGAAATGCGAGAGCTGAACTTAGGGGAACACACACTCGGTCCCGACGGTTACAGAGTGGCGGAGCCTATATGGGACAAGGAGGAGGCGGACCGTGCCGAGCAAGGCCCACCGCCCCTATTCGATAAATACGGTGACAAGCAGACCAGGAACTTTGTCAGGGCCCGGTACAAGAAGGACCCGAAAACAAAGGAGCTTACCACGGATCCCAAGATCAGGGCGCTTGAGCTTGTTCTGGTAAGGAATACACCCCCGCGTAATTAGCTCCATATGGTTGCATTCTAATTAATGAAGCCAAATTTCTAAATGGTTCACATTCCTTCCGTAGGCGACTGAAAGCAGTAGCGCGGGGTCGACTAAGAGCAACCCTTGGGACACCACTCTAAATAGGGCGTTGAATGTAATGAAGAACAAGGATAAGCTCAATAAGCCGACGTCAGCTGGTCGTGTGGCCGGCAAAGGCTTGTCGACAAAATGGTCGTCATACTATAACATTGGTGGGCGAAAGGAGAAAAAGACCAGCTCGGAAAGCCAGGCGCGCGAGGTTCAAGAACTCAGGGCACAGGTGGCGCGGATTCCAGAGATTGTCCAAGAGCAAGTGCAACAACAACTCGGAGTGACGATCACCGCCATTGTGCCTACCTTGATCCAGGGGATTAGTGCGTGGATTGCGGGCGGCCAACAGGGGCCGCCCCCGATTCCTAGCTTCACGGCCAGCAACTCGCAGAACGCGATGGCGGGGCCATTGGTGTCTCCGGCGGAGGCGACATTGGTGTCTCCGACGCCGGCACGGGAGCTTAATGCACCCGGGTGTACGTCGGCCGGCACCTCTGCAGCAAGCGGCCCCTCTGTCAACTGCACGCCCGCCGTTGGCGGTGCCTCGACATTAGCCGAGCTCGACGCCATCATCACGGTAACTAATTAAGCCTCTCTCGGCCGAGGACTTCATCTCCTTGCCTTTGACTGGGCATCCCTGACGCCCTAAATGTTTTCGCAGGGCGCCGCGGACGTTTCGTGCACTCTCCTGCACTTCGTGGACAACGAGTTGGTCGATGTCGCCAAGGGCAAAATCGTTCAACTGGGCAACCCCTTGTTCCATGGTACCCAGATGCCACCCAACTTGTTTAGGGTTCAACTGGTTCGGGTGCTGCCAGGCTGCGACGAGTTGTTACCTCCGATTCGACCCGTCGGGGCCGACGATGATGACGTGATGACCCTCAGCGCCTGCCTGAGCTGGCCCCTGCTTTGGCCGAAGAGCCAGATTCGTTTGGGGGCGGGGGACACCACCCCAAAGACAACACCGCCAGTCGTGCCGGCGCCAAGTCGGCCCCATGGCAAGACCGCCGCAACGGTGCCGGACATCCCTATGCCACTGGATCCAAACATGCATATGGTACAGGATCAGAACGACGACGACGATGATACATTTGCCAACGTCGATCAGTACTTTGCCGATCATGGGTACGGTGGCGACTTCATGGGGCCTCCTTCTCAAGAACCCAACCCAACAAAAGACGTGCGCGATCTAGCTGGTACCGCGGAGAAGCCAAGTTGCAACAGGCGTCGTCTGCAGTTCAGCTCTCAGGAGACGCCTCCAGCTGCCGACTTCACCGAGCCTCAGATAGGCGAGGTGCGAAATATGATCAGCCCCAACACAGTCAAGAAGGCGGTCTGTGAGCAGAACTCGGTCCCATTACAGGAGAAGAAGAAGGCACGCAAAAGAAAGACTAACAAGGGTGCGGGCCAGCCGGCACCGAGTACGATCCGTGCTCAGGACGAGCCACCTTCACCTGAGGATATCTCGAGGAGGGTGCATGTGGCGGGTAGGCCGATGCTACCGAGAAATATGCTCGATGCTGCAACCGGTGCTATGCGGAGTCTGCATGACAGTGTTCTTTCTTTGGAGAAGCGGCGTCTCGGAGAGAAGGATGTGGCATACCCGGTTTTCGCGGCCAAGGTGCCAGAGGGCAAGGGCTTTGTGGATAACTCCATCGAGGGTACGATCCTCCTGCGGTTTGATGACATCCACGCTATGTTGAACCTTCATCCGCTGCACTACACCTTCGTTCGGCTATTTTCGCTGAGTATGGAGATGCGGATCATTCGCGACAAGACCCCGGACATCGTGATAGTCGACCCCTTCTACATGCGTGCCAAGATCTTGGGCAGCGCTGGGGACCGGCAAGTCGCGAGTTCTTACCTCGAAGGCATCATTCTGGCAAACCAAGATAAGGATAACTTCCTTGTGCCTTACTTTCCCGAGTAAGTCCTCCCCTCAACCGCCCCGTAACATATGAATTCTTAGATTTCGATCGTTTTTCTTTTAACATTCCGTGTTTTCTGCAGTGACACACGTTGCACGCTCATCCTCCTAAGCCCCAAATATTCCATGGCCACGTATTTCGACCCGGACCGTCAGTCGAACGTAGACTACACAAATGTCAAGAAGGTTCTTGATGATGTTCTCCCCGGCTACGTCAAATCTGGAGGCACCTTCACCAGGCCTATTCGTAAGTACGACAAGCACGTGTTCTCCCACAATACGACGTTCTGCTGCGTCAAGCAATCGCCTGGCGGTCAGAAGGGTGCCTACTACGCCATCCATCACATGTGGGCGATCGTACGGGACCATCATCAACTTCTGCTACCGAGTAGACTCAAAGATTGGGCCGCGAGCGTGTCGGCAATCCAGGACGCGGACATCAGACAAGAATTCTTTCGCATCCAGTCGGAGTTTGCGGAAATCATCCATCAAGATGTCCTTCGTACCGCGGGGCAGTTCTACCTCAGAAATCAACCGTCCAACAGTGACATCGACACAATCCTACAAATGCAGGCTGACAACGCCCGTTGTTTCATGACTCCCACGATAGACGGCAGAGTTCATCCACGCTCCGGTCCCTTGAGTCGAGTCGAAAGCAGTGATGCTGTGTCTAGTTCTGAAACATCGATTGGCTAATGTTGTAATTAAACTTTAATGAACTTGTAGTATGTCTCTTTGGTTTCGAGAGTCGTTCAACTTAGATGTAATCGATGCTATTAATGTCTTGCTTTTCTCTTCCGATCGTTCTATTGCATACTTATATATTGCTTATGTATTGTCTGTGAATTGGTACTAACATTTCGTTTGGCTACTGCATAGCGATGCCGTGGTATGTCGTGTACAAGGGTAAGGTTCCCGGAGTCTACGACGACTGGGAGGAGTGTCGGAGACAGGTTCACCGATTCAGCGGTAACAGTTACAAAGGCTACGCCACTAGGGCCGAGGCCGAATCTAGATACGCCCGCTATCTAGCGGGAGAGGGGAGGGAGCGTTGGAGGAACCGGATGAAGACGAGTTTCATCGTGATGATGCTCATCGTGATGACCGCAGCTCTCTTCTATGTGATGGTAGTTTAGATGATCGATATCGACTTGTAATGTGAAGACAAACTCGCGGTCTCGAGACTTGTAATATAATGTTCTATCTTTGTTCGGTCTTTTCAATTTGGAGACTAATATGATGAATTGTATTCGGAGACTAAAATGATGAATTGTATTCAGAGACTAATCTTCTATTGTATTCGATGAATCTGTTGTTGATGTGTGCTGTCTATATTTTGTCCAATTATACATTTTGTAACCTGTGCAAAAAACAGAAAATAAAAAAAATAAAAAAACATAATATTCATACTAATGGCGCATCACATCATAGTGCGCCATTAGTATACCAAAGGATACTAATGGCGCATCATTAAACAGTGCGCCATTAGTATGCCGAAGTTACTAATGGCGCATCCTGTTGTCGTGCGCCATTAGTATGCCAAGCACCTGGGTATACATGGCCCCCTGGGAGGCATACTAATGGCGCATCTGAGGTGCGCCATTAGTATACCAGATACTAATGGCGCACTAGTGGTGCGCCATTAGTAAAATATACTAATGGCGTGCTACTAATGGCGCACCACTAATGCGCCATTAATGGCCAAATTAGGTGCGCCATTAGTAGGCCTTTTTCTAGTAGTGTTTGGCCATCTGTGTGTAAGGTCAAGTATCAGGTCGAGCCTTGGCAAGGGAGGTGGCTCTCCAAGGCGGTTTGGGTTATCCTCATTAACTCCTCATGACCAGTTTACTGATGTATCTCATGGGATTCTATAGTCTAAATAAATCCCTCCATCACAATGTTGCCAAGTACCAGTCCCGGTTCTTCTGGACGGGGAAGGGCGATAAGCAGAAGTATCATATGGTGAAATGGTCGGATATTTGGAAACCCAAGGACCAAGGTGGCCATGGCATTATCTCATCCAAAAGGATGAACATAGCTCTTTTATCCAAATGGCTATGGCGGATCTGAGGGTGGGCTTTGGCTGGATATTATCCGTGCTAAGGGCCTCTTTGATTCGTAGGATTTTGAAAACGTAGGAATAGGAAAAGTATAGGATTGAAGTGGCATGCCCATTTGAATCCTATAGGATTAGCAATGAGTGTTTGATGGCACAGGAAAATAAAGAAATTGTAAAAAAGAGGTTAGAATGGATGTTAGATTTCCTATGAAATGCAGTACAAAAGATTTCATAATTTTTTTTAATATAATTTAATCCTATGAATTAAAGGACCAACATAGGAGAAAATCCTAAGGATTTCAATCCTCTAAAAATCCTATAAAATTCTTTTGAATCAAAGAAGCCCTAAATATTTTTATAGTCAGGGCTTGGCGTTTGCACAGAGATCGGATGACTCCCAGTTCTAACAGATGATCATCCAACTCATGTCAGCCTTTCGTCTCGGTTCTTCTATTTCGGTCGGAGCCGGCACCACCACCCTATTTTGGCTAGACCGGTGGTCGGACGCCCAACCCTTTGCCATTCGGTTCCACCTGTTGTTTAACATCTGCGCGGACGTAAGTTTGACCGTCACTTCGGCACTAGCTGTAGCATCGCCTTTCGGTGCACCTTCGGTTCCGTAGAGCGGGACCTTTGGGAAGAGCTCGTTGCTTGTGTGGCCCTGCACACACCGGCCCTGAGCCCAGACACGGCGCGTACTTTGGCTACACTTCATGAATTAAGCTGCCCTTTCCGTTTTTATTGTATCGTAGGAGTGCAAGTGCTATATCCTGACATTAATTGTGTCGGTTGCAAGCTCAACTAGACTAAGTTTTATACATGTGCATTAATTTTCCTCGAAATTTTTAGATAATTGTGCTTGTGTATCAGGTTCCTCTTGTTCCAGGCTACTCAGTAACATAAGTAGTAACATGCATGCCATATACGGAAAAAATATGAAAAAATATGATGTGACAAGTAATTAATGAGGAGAGTGTAAATGGAGTAACATACTTCCTTCGTTTCTTTTTAGTCCGCATATAAAATTTGGTCAAAGTGAAACTTTGTAAAGTTTGAGTAACTTTGTAGGAAAAAAATATAACATCTACAATACTAAAGCTATATGATATGAAAATTAATTTCATGATGAATCTAATAATATTAATTTCATATTGTGAATCTTGGTATTTTTTCTATAAACTTAGTCAAAATTGATAAAGTTTGACTTTGACCAAATTTAATATGCAGACAAAAATACAAAGTAGTAATATGTTATCATCATATAGCGATTTCTAATGTAAAATAAATCTATAGAATAATAAATGAAGCTTTTCATGTTATCACATCTATACACCTTTGACACTACTAACCGCGTTCACCTTATTCTCGAGCAAATCCACCTTTCCTAGTCGACCATTAACTTCAGCGAGTTTGCCCTTGATCAACACCAGCTCAACGTGCTTGGATTGAGTGGACATGGCAAGATCAGCAACAGCTCCAATTTTTTTTTTACAAAGGAATCGATCCTCAACGCTTGCCGATGATCTTGTCCTTCTGCTGCCAACATACTGCCGGTGAATGGATTTGATTTAGGATGAATCAGTGGGATTTTACCCGGGGATCCCAGTCACTGTCCGTGCTAAATCCCAATCACTAAAGTCAAATTTTGCTGCCGCGCAGGAAATTAGTGGCAGCAAAATAACGGAATAATGGGCAATTTACCGAAGCGCGGTGAATAACTTTTAGTTAACTGTTCCCCCCCCCCCCCCTCCCCTCCCCGTACTTCGCATATATGATTTGTTTGTAGTCAAACTTCGTCAAGTTTGACCAACTTCATAAAAAAACATTAACATTTCACAACATGAATTTATTTTTCATACTGTGTAACTTTAGTATGTTGATATTTTCTCATGTAAATATGATCAAATTTCACAAAATGTGACTTCAGACAAATTTTATGTGCGGAGTAAAAAATACCGGAAGGAATACATTTGCGGGACGGTAAATAGGGGAGCCAAGCGTGAAGGTGAGCCGTTGATGTGGCAATGGTGTATAATAGCCGTCCATCGAACTGTTTTCTTCCTCCTCTGTTTCTTCAGTCCGCGCCGTAGCGTGGATTTCTCCAGACAGTTGTAGTTTCGTCAGGTTCAGAGCGTCAGGGTCCTGACAGGCTGCCGGCGGCACGGCCCCGTCCTCCTGGCTCACCCGTCAGGTTCCCCCGCTTTCCAGTCCGGCGTCTCCGCCGCAGATGGTGATCCCGCGCCTCCGCGCCATGCCCTCGTCCGGTAGTCTTAAGGTCCTGGTGGCGCCGCCGCGCGTCGACATGCCGTTCTGCGGTGCCTCAGTCACTGAGGCACGGGCCGAACGTCGCCGCCTCCGTCGCTAGTGCCTCGCCCGCACCAAGATCCCATCGCCGGCAGAGGTGACCCCCACTCCTTCCCCTGCCTCCCTCCCCGCCTGCGCTCTTAGTTAACAACTAATTAATCGCCCGGTTCGCTCATCTCATGATCAATTGAAGCCAATTGGAGTTTAGGTTTCATATAAACATTTTCCTGATTGGATTCCAGGCAAGTGGCGTGATGCAGGGTCAAATGAATCTGCTGAACAATAATGTACTGTAGCTTATACATTTGTCTGCAGCCGATCACTACTGAAATTTTGGTCCTGTTTTGCATTTCGCGTTTCGTAGAGGTTTTATTGACAGCTGTTATTGTGCAGTTGACATCTTCTAATTTTTCTGAGGTTTCCGATACTTCATTATCTCTTCTTGCTGATTGCAAAAGACTGGTCGTTGTTCGTTTGCCGTTATTAGTTATGATTTAGATGCAGTTTATGAGCTCCTTCGTTTGTGTGGGAAATGAAACCTTAATAAAGCTTATTCAGAGACAGTAATGCGGGTAGGGTAAAGGTCTGGCAACAGAACAGACTGCTAGCAAGATTGTTCATCTTGTAAGGCAGCTTCAGACCACTTTAAGCACTTGCCTCTACATGGTATTCTCTTCAGCCACAGCAACAGTTTGCGCTACAATCAGCGGGTGGCACGTCACAAGCAGCGGCAATCAGTATGGAGTGGCGGGGCAAACTAGGTTTCCACGGCAACCAGCTACACGCTTGTGACATGCCTATTTTCTTGATATGGGGCGTTCTTCTCCGTGGATTGGGCGTAGATTAGTTCTCAACCCCGTTAACTCTGGCTTGTTGACGTGAATTTTGTGTTCAAGCCATGTTCAAAATCAAGGGTTAATCCTCTATCTTGGTTCCAAGTCAGCCTCCCAAATATTTACTCTGACTGCGCAAATTGGTCTAGCTCTGATCGTTCAGGCTGTGCTTGTATAAATACTACTCATTTGTACAAATAAGGAAAAATCCGTACATGAAATGAAATGCTATGGCAAAAGAGAAGGGTACTGTCTGGAAGTGTCACTAACTGAACTAAAGAATGGAAAAGCCATAAAAGATAGTACACCATTGTTCCCTTTTACACGAATTTCTGTCGCTAGCTACCATCCTGCCGATCCTTTGCTTCATCTGACATCCATGTGTGTGGCCAGATGCTTGATTCTAAGGATCTCGCCACAAACTTGTCCCATGTCCGGCCGGTCTTTGGGTGATGTCATGGAGCAAGAGAGGCCTATTTTAACCATTGGAACGACACACTTCTTCATCACTTCCTGTGCGTTGCTGTCATCTTGTAGCATTGTTGGATCAACAACCTCATATATATTATCTGGAAATGCTCTACGAACAAATTCATGAAGGCTTGCACCATCACTGAATTTTCGGTCGGTTGGACTTCGCGCTGTTATCATTTGCAACAGAAGCACTCCAAAACTGTAGACATCACCCTTGGTTGATATCTCTTCGCTCATGCCATACTCTGCATTTACATTTACAAACACAATTAGGGAATCTAAAGTATATGTACAACTCTGTAAAGAACAAACTCAACCAACAACCCAACACACTGAGGAGATGCTTAATCTCACCTGGTGGGATGTATCCGATGGATCCTTTTAGGCAGGCCTGACTTGTTGAACTATCTTTGTATGCATTTGATGCAGTGAATGCAAACCTTGCCAGCCCAAAGTCAGAGACATACGCAACCATGTCAAGATCCAAAAGGACATTGCTTGGCTTTAGGTCACAATGTATCAGTGGAGATGCACATTGGTTATGAAGATAATCCAAAGCAAATGCTACATCCAAGCCAATATTGATCCTTTGGCATAAAGTCAGGGTATGTCTCTCACCATGTTCAAGGTCTTCAGGATGTAGCCACATTTCTAGGTTCCCATTCGGCATGTATTGGAATACTAGCGCCTTGAAATCTGCCCCAGTAGAGTCCACAGAAGAACATGAAGTGATGATCTTTACAAGATTCCGATGACGGACATTTCGCAGGGCTTCACACTCTGCAATAAAACTCCTATTTGCTCCATAATTGTTAAGGTTGAAAATCTTGATGGCAACTTGATCTTTCTGAAGCTTCAAACTGCCCTTATAAACCACTCCAAATGATCCTGATCCAATTTGGTTTGCTGGAGAAAACCTATTTGTTGACCTTGCAATGTCTTCATACGATATCTTCTTCACATGCTCATCAAATTCCTGCAAATGTGGATTTGCTTGCATCCTCTTCCTCCAGTAAATTGTCGCAATACATGACAAAATTAATATAACAACAGCAATGGTTGGAGTTACTATCCGTAGGACTAGAGCCGAGGAATTTTGTTTTCCTTTTCTGTCAACTAGTGTGGAACAAAGAGGTATACCTACTGTTGGAATGCTGGTACACAAATCATCATTTCCTTCAATTGACACTGCACTAGCATTGTAAAAAATACCACCTCTCGGAACCTCCCCACCAAAATTGTTGAAGGATAAGTTGAGATTTTGCAGGGAACTTAAGGATGTGAGGAACTGTGGAATCTTTCCGGACAAATTGTTCTGAGAAATATCTAAGTACTCCAGAACCACACACTGGCCAAGTGTGGATGGGATGTTGCCGGACAACCTGTTATTTGATATGCTAATTTTGTTCACATTAATGAGATTGCCAACTTCCACTGGTACTCCCCCAGATAGGTAATTGTGTGACAAGTCCAACTCTTCAGAAAGCGGAGAAATTTTGAAGATTTCACTTGGTATATTCCCTTCTAGCGAGTTGTGAGCAAGGTTTAGTATTTGGAGTTGAGTACAACGTCCTATACTTGCAGGTATCCTTCCGCTAATGTTGTTGCCATCCAATTTCAGAGAATTTAGCTTAACCAGATTACCAATAGTATCCAGGATTTGCCCTGACAGTTTGTTATGTGCAAAGGATAGATGGACCAAGCTCTGCAAATTACCGATTGTTCGTGGTATATTTCCAGTGATAAGATTGTAATCCATATACAACCTGCTGAGGCTCTTAAGATTGCCAATCTCAGGTGGTATAGGCCCAGAAATATGGTTTTCCCTTAGCCACAGCCACTCGAGACTATCAGAAAGATTGCCTATCGAACTTGGCATCTTGCCTTGAAGACTGTTCCCAGCCAACATCAGCTTAGTCAACCTGGTACAGTTTGCAAGTGAAGAGACAAATCCCCAGTTTCCCGCTTCTAGCTGGTTGTATGACAAACCAAGTTCCTCCAAATTTGGCAATGACCCAAAGAAGGGTATGGACCCAGTTAGGCTGTTATTATATAGGTAAAGCTGACGAAGGTTGTAAGCTTTGGGAAGAGAAGCTGGGATTGGGCCATCAAACTTGTTTGACGAGAGGATTAAACCCTGAATATTTGGGAGTGTGTAGCCAATATTGGAGGGTAATCTTCCAACAAGCGAGTTGTTTGCTAGGCCAAGAAATGTCAGAGATGACATATTGAAGAGAGATGGTGGGACTGTCCCAGACAAGTTGTTGGCTGTCAAGGCCAGTACCTGCAGTGTTGAAGTATGACCTAAGCTGTCTGGTATACTCCCGACTAAATTATTCTCTGTAAGACGAAGATCAATGAGGAAAGGAAGGTTCCCTAGCGAAGAAGGTATTTTTCCTGAAATATGATTATTCCTTAAATCGAGGTATTGAATAGGGGGAGCGGTGGCCGTAACAACAGGTATGGAACCAACAAGTTTGTTCTTTTGGAGGGAAATGCCAATAAGAGATGATGTGTTGAAGAGAGCCTTTGGTAGGCTTCCAGTAAGGCTATTGCTCATGAGCCAAAGTACTTGGAGGGATGAACTATTTGCTAGGGACTCCGGGATGACCCCTATTAGAGCATTCACCCCAAGATCGACATATGTAAGAGAATGGCTGCTACCCAAAGATGGCGGTATGTTACCTTCCAAAGTATTCAAGCTGAGGTTGAGGTCGCGGAGCCGGTTCAAGAGGCCAAGCTCCGATGGTATGCCACCATTGAAGCTATTGTTTGACAGCTGCAGCCTTGCAAGAGAGGTCAGGTTGGCAAGGCAAGGTGATATGGAGCCTGAGATGCCTTCTGACTCAAGGTCCAGCGCAATCACACGACGAGGGGACACCGTGCTGCAGGTGATCCCATGCCACTCGCAAACGTCCAGGGACGTGTTGCTCCATGAAGCTAAAACTCCTGCTGGACCCGAGAGCCGGGACTTGAAGCAAAGCAGAGCTTGTCTATCATTTTCAGTTTCATTACAGATGGCTAGTGGTAGGCTGCAAAGGAAGGTAAAGAGGTATAGAAACCAAACAAATCCTGGACACAAGACAGCAGAAAATGCCAGTGTTGTTGTTTACAGGTTACAACTATGGAGTATGGAGATGAAAACTCTCATGTGAAGGAGGGTGTTTAAATACTCAGCTTTGGAGTGCGACGGTAGCTAACCGCTCAACATAGCACACATATTCGTGGCTCAGCCATAGATATGGTGGGAACGGGGATGATGCACGACGGCATGCTTTTGTATCGGACTTGGTGTTCATCCAAACTATTTGCTCACTGAATTAGTTGTAACTTGGAAGTAGTTGTTCAAGTCAACACTTTGAGGAATATTTATATTGTGAGCACGCATTTGGACGCTAAGAGATCTGACCCTTCACGTCTCAGACTGGGACAGGATGATGCCTAGACCCTCTTGCTGGTGTGTGTGTAGTTGCCTGAGGTACAGAGTCAGAGTGAATGCACGCTTCTTCCTGAAAAGTAATGGACACACAATTCAATATTTAAAAACGTGAAAAAATAGATGTATGGAATGCAGAATTTACGCATTTCAAATTGTGTGAAAAATGCCATGGGTATTTGTCTCATGTGTACAAGAATAACAAGAGATGAATAGATTTTTCTTATCTTCAATTTTACGGGAAATAAATGGTTGAAGCCCTCTTTGAATCATAGGAATTTCATAGGATTTTGGACGATCTCAGTATTACGGATTTGCTCCACAAATGCTTTTTCCGAGCAACTTGCCGAGGGCAAGGGCAGGAGCTCTGCCATTTCATACAAAGATAAGAGGCCATTGTAGTTCTTTGGGTTGATTTCCTATGACCTAATTTCGTAGAAATTCGAACATCTCCTGCAATTTCTTTTTTTTTTACACTCGTTCACATGTGACAGATGCACTTTTCTAGTGCTCTTTCTTTATTCTGCGTTGCGCGTGTACCTGTCGAACAACTATTTCTGCAAGTTTTACGCGTTTTACAATTATCTGTGTTGCGTACCTGTCAAATTCCTCTATTTTCTTTTCACACAGATGTGTGTGTGTGTGTGTGTGTGTGTTTTCCTCCTTGCAATCCAAAGAGGCCATGGCTGTTGATTTCATTAGTGTGAACCTCAACCTCCGTCTGTCAAACTCATGTATTTTCATATACACCTTTTTTCAGACGAGACGACTCTCCTGCAATTTCTTTGTTTTACACTCATTCACATATGACAGATGCACTTTTCTAGTGCGCTTTTCTTTCTTCTGTCGAACAACTATTCCTGCAAGTTTTATGCATTTTGAATGGTCTGTGTTGCGCGTGTGCCTGTAAAATTCCTATATTTTCGTTTCATATATATGTGTTATCCTCTTGCGATCCAAAGAGGCCCTGGCTGTTGATTTCATTAGTGTGAACCTCAACCTCCGTCTGTCAAACTCATGTATTTTCATATACACCTTTTTTCAGATGAGACGACTCTATGCCTCATTGACCCAGGCAGCGGCACAGCAACTTGCCCGAAGAACGGCGGCTCCAAAGTCTGCACGCGCTGCCTTGACCACCAGACCAGCGGCAGGGCAACTTGCCTGCAGAATGTCAACGGTATGGGCGTACGGCATGCTGGGCATGGTATGAACAAATTAACCCCTCATCATGCGGTCCATCCATTCAAATATGACGGGTAAATCAAGCTTATGCAAATTGTCTACATGAAAATAGCGGAAAGGTTGACTTGCGGCCATGTCAGATTGGCACGCAGTCTCGGGACTGAGATATCAACATGTGCCAAGAGCTCAAGATACCTCCAAACCTCTGAATCCATTGCATCTATCCGGCTAGTGGCAGGTTAGATAGAGACGTAGAGTGTTTGACTGGACTATACCATCCATTCCACCACATGGTATGAGCGCATGCCTTTCCACTTGATGAACACAAATTATGGGCTCTTGGGTGAAGGTCAAGGCAGCTGGGTGCGCGCGTGAGACATGGAAGTCCTCTCTGCAACACATATATAAACACATGAATCCCGGGGCCAGGAGGCATCCCTCAATCCTCACCCATCAAGCTCTGCTAGTAGCGGGCTAGAGAGGATGGCACTTGCTCCCCGGTCGTCTCTGCGCTCCCTGGTGCTGCTCATGTCGCACGGGAAGCCACGGCTGAGCTCTTTCTTCTCCTCGTCCTCCGCGGCCGGCACAGGCGTTCCGCCGGCCACCCCAGGAGCCGATGCTCCGGCCGTCCAGCCCCCAGGTAGTATACTAACCCGCACAGATTGATGCTTCCTGCACGCACGCCGTCTCCTTTTGATGCCATTGCTAACAGAGTGGCAGTTACTCCATTGTGCTTTGCAGCTCCTTCAGGCCCCAAGCTCCCTGTCGAGGAAGAGTTTGTTCTTCACCCAATTCCTGGGGTTCTACGTCCACGTCCGTGTCCGCACCCACCTGGAGCCGTTGAAGATGTAACCGACAAGGCTTGTCTGAACGCCCCTGAAGATCCTAGCAGTGCACACCCAACTCCTGATCAGGGTTCATCTAGCACACCTGAACCTGTATCTGACAAGCCTCCCTGGGATATCTCTGAAGATCCTGGACACCCGGTTCTTGATCCACCACCTCCACGTCCACCTCGCAGGGGGCGTCGCGCTGTGACCGACGAGCCTGCGCGTTGCGCCCAGGAGCATCCCAAGTACCCAGTTCCCGACTGTTCAAGTGACAAGGTCTTCTCCTACTGCTCCTCTGCCGTTCCGCCGCCGGCTCCAGGAACTTGCACCCCGGCTGCCCCCGACGTTCAGCCTCCAGTCACCCCAGGTAGCTCGCCAACCTGAACAAATTAATGCTTCCTGCAACGCACGCGTCTCTCCTTTGATCCCAGCTAACAGCTACTCCTTTCCGTTGCAGCTCTGCCAGATCGTTCAGGCCACAAGCTCCCCGATCACGAAGAGTTAGTTGTTCACCCACTTCCTGATCCATCAGGTAACAGGCTTAGCCCTGTAATCGAAGAGCCTGCCCGGTGCACCCTGGACAACCCCAAATACCCAACTCCCGGCAGTTCAAGCCACAAGCTCCCTGCTCACGAAGAGCTCGTTATACACCCACTTCCTGGGGGTCCACGTCCGCGTCCACGTCCACGTCCACGTGGAGCCGTTAAAGATGTAACCGACAAGGCTTGTCTAAACGCCCCCGAAGATCCTACATACCCAACTCCTGATCATGGTTCATCTAGCCCGTCTGTGGACTTGTTGGAAGACCCTCTACATCCGGTGCGTGATCCACCAGGTAGGCCGTAATCGATGCAGTGCACCCAGGAGCATCCCAGGTACCCAGCTCTGGACAGTCCAAGACGAGATCTTTCAGACTTAATTCGCCAAGGAGAAAAAATATCTTTCAGACTGAAGTTCAGCAACCTCCTGACGGCTCACGAACCGGGGTTTAATTTACAGCCTGCAAACGCTGGATCACCGAAGATAGCGAGCATCCAAGCTGATGCAAACTAGCATCAACTCTACTAATATTGTGTCACATAGGATAGGAGAAAAAACAGGGCAGCTTTCCCTGGCTTCTGCCCGTGCTGGGCTGTATGTACTGTGACTCATAATTTTGTTGTGATGAATCCTTGTGTTGTGAGCGGGGAGAAAAATCCCGGTGGTTACTGACTAGTTACTGCTGCGATTTTGTAATCCCAAATTCCCAATACATGCTGTCAAGGAAAAGAATCCCGGTGGTTACTGACTAGTTACTGCATGGTTGAGCCCCAGCTGCATGGCCTCTCAGCAAATACAAATACACACACACATTCATAAAAAAAATGCATTGCATTGCATTTCATACACATACACATTCACATTAATTTTAATTGTCCATAGTAATAAGCATATACAACGAAGTACTCGAATCTAAAGTGTTGGATTGTTCATGGGCTTGGGCCTTCACCCTGTTCTAGTTTAATTTTTCAGGCAAGTTTCATGTTGTCATGTTCAGACTTCAGATTCGAGGTTCCAAGTCAGCTTCTAATAAAAGATCTAACTTGATTTGATTGGGCACTGCTCGCACAAATAATCTAACTCAGATTACTCGGATTGAGCGTGTAGAATTACTACTCACTTGTAAAAAGAAAATGAGATGGCAAAAGAGAATGTTACTTTCTACAAGTGTCACCAACTGTCTAACTGAATTTCAAAATGGAGAAGTCATCACTATTCTTCTTTACATGAATTTCTGTCACCAGCTACCGTCATGTCTATTATTTGCTTCATACACCCATTTGCAAGGCCATATGCTTGATTCTAAGGATCTCAGTAGAAACTTGTCCCATATCCGGCCGCTCTTTGGGTGATGTCTTGGAGCAAGAGGGGCCTATTCTAACCAGTGGTATGACACAGTTCTTCATTATGTCAGCGGCATTGCTGTCATGTTGGAGCATTGTGGGATCGACAACCTCATGAAGATTCTTTGTAAATGCCTCATCAACAAATTCGTGAAGGCTTATACCATCATTGAGTTTACCCTTGGTTGATATCTCTTCGCTCATGCCATACTCTGCATTTACATTTACAAGCACAATAAAATTAGAGAACCTGCAATATTTGTACGACTCTATAAAGAACAAAGTGAACCTAAATGTTGTGAATACGCTTAGTCTCACCTGGTGGGATGTATCCAATGGATCCTTTTAGGCAGGCCAAACTTGCTGAACTATCTTGATATGCATTTGATGTAGTGAACAGAAATCTTGCTAGGCCAAAGTCAGTGACATATGCAACCATATCATTATCCAACAGAATATTGCTTGGCTTCAAGTCACAATGTACCAGTGGAGGTGCACAGTGGTTGTGGAGATAGTCCAAAGCAAATGCCACATCCAAACTAATATTAATCCTTTGGCTTAAAGTCAGAATATTTCTTTCACCATGTTCAAGGGCTTTATTTTTTAGCCGCATTTCTAGATCCCCATTCGGCATGTATTGGAATACTAGGGCCTTGAAATCTCCCCCGGTAGAATCCACAGAAGAGTATGATGTGATGATCTTTACAAGATTCCGATAGCGCACATTTCGCAGGGCTTCACACTCTGCAATGAAACTCCTTTGTGCTCCATAAATGTCAAGATTGAAAATCTTGATAGCAACTTGATCTTTCTTAAACTGAAGACTGCCCTTATAAACCATTCCAAATGATCCCGAGCCAATTAAGTTTGCAGAGGAGTTCTTATTGGTTGCCCTAACAATGCCTTCATATGATATGTTCTTTATATGCTCGTTGACTATTTGCAAATGTGTATTTCCTTGCACTCTCTTCCTCCAATAAATTGTCGCAATACAGGACAAAATTATTATAGTGACAACAAGTGGCATTACTATCTTGAGGACTAGAACTAATGAGTTGTGGTTCTGTTTCCTGTCCACCTGTGGAGAACAAAGAGACACACCCCCTGTTGGAACACTTGTACACAAATGATCATTTCCTTGGATTGATACTGCACCCATGTTGTCAAATACACCACCTTTTGGAACCTCTCCATAAAAGTTGTTGAATGATATATTAAGTTTTTCCAGAGAACTCAAAGTTGCGGGGATTCTGAGATTTTTCCGTGCAAACTGTTACGGGAAATATCTATGGATTTGATGCTAACTAACTTCACAAAGGACTGCGGAATGCTTCCTACAAAGAAGTTGCTTTGCATTTCAAGATTCTCCAAAACCACACACTGTCCGAGAGTGGATGGGATATTGCCAGACAACCTGTTATTTGAGATGCTAAGTTTGTTCAGATTAATGAGATTGCCAACTTCCACTGGCATGCCCCCACATAAGCGGTTGTGTGACAAGTCCAACTCTCCAGTGAGCGAATAAATTTTGAAGACGTTCCTCGGTATACTGCCATCTAGTGAATTGTGAGCAAGGTTGAGATTTTGGAGCTGGGTACAACGTCCTATGCTTCCAGGTATCTTTCCAGTCAAGTTGTTCCCATCCAGTTTTAGAGAACTCAACTGAACAAGGTTGCCAATAGTATCTGGTATCTCGCCGAGAGCAAATTTTGAGCAAAGGATAGATAGACCATGCTATACAAATTCCTAATTGTTGGCGGAATTTTGCTAGTGAAAAGATTGTAATCCATGTACAACCAACTGAGGCCCTCAAGATTGCCAATCTCCGGCGGTATAGGCCCCGGAATTTTGTTGTTTCTTAGAAAAAAACTGCTGGAGACTACTGGAAAGGTTTCCAATGGAACTTGGCAAATTCCCTTGGAGATTGTTACCATCCAACATCAGTATAGTCAATCTGGAGCAATTTGAGAGCGAAGATATAGAGCCCCCGTTGCCCGCTTTTAGCTTGTTGTATGCCAAATCTAGTTCCTTTAAATTTGGCAATGAACCGAAGGATGGTATGAATCCAGTAAAGCTATTATTATACAAGTAAAGTTTCCTACGCTGCAGACTGCAGTTGCGTGGAACTTGGGAAGTGTGAAACTGATGATAGCATGGTATGAACACAACGTTTGCTACCGATCGAGTTGCTCGGGGAGGAAGGTTTTGAAGATGAAACTGAAACGGAATCAAAGTTGAAATGCCAATAGAACCGTTGGTCATGCATGAGTGTCAATCTGATGCGTTTTCCCGCAAAAAATAAAAAAATCTGGCAACTTAAATTTCTACGACCCATTTTTTTACGTATTCTCAGACTGGTTTCTCAGACGTATTCTCAGGGGAAGCAACCTTTTGCTAAGAAACTGCCTGGCAACAGGAGTGAATAAAAGAAAAGGAATGGAAAAGGACTTACCGTGATGTTCGTTGTATTTATGCTCACTGGGACCAAGATATTTGACAACTCTGTTTTGACTTGTACTGTGTACAAACAAACCTCTGCATACATTGTATTGACTTGTACTACGTAGAAACAAACCTCTGCATACATTGTATTGACCGCCGGTGGCAGAGTAGGACGTGAGTGGAGTAGAGTCGTCGTATGAAGTATGAACACATGCCTTTCACACGGAATCGTCGGGGAAGGTTAGGCATGGATGGATGGATGGACATGCCTCGGCGAGGGGGGGCATCACATTGCCGGTTATATATAGCATCCAGATGGCTGGCCTAGAGTCATCAGGGATCAGCTTCTAGTTTAAGAAATTCCACGGCCAACTTGTCATCTTGCCTGGCTAGAGAGGGAGAGGATGGCGCTTGCTCCCCGGTCGTCTCTTTGCTCGCTGGTGCTGCTCATGTCGCATGGGAAGCCCCAGCTGAGCGCTTTCTTCTCCTCCGCCGGCACCACCGCCGCGCCCAAGGCCGCGAAGCCTCCAGCAGCTCCAGCCGGTGATAGTCCGGCCATCGACCCTCCAGCCGCTGCAGGTACAGATGCCAAGATTTCGCCTGAAACTGAGGGTTCATGTCACACGCTTGGACCTGAAGCTGACAAGATTTCGCCCGGCGCCACCAAGGATCCGGAGGGCACGGTACCCGAAGGCTCATGCGACACACCTCAACCTGTATCGGATGATCCTCCGTCTGGAGCTCGCAAAGACCCGATGCACGGAGTTCCTGAAAACCCATAGGGCCCGTGCGATGCTAGAGAAGTTGAGATTTTTCTTGTGTTCATCACATCCGGATATAGCAATATAATTATACCTTAATTGTATTGGGTCCTACACACCATGTATCCCCAAATTGTTAGCATCGGATCCCTCGTGCATCAATCTCCCGATGCTCATTTCTTTCGCTGAAAGGCCAAAGGCTACATGTTTAAATCGACCAACTCTTACAAGGTCATCATTACATAAACTGAAAATTACGCGCCAGTCTTTGGGTAAATCGATCTTCCACCTGGACTCGTCAACCGCGCGGCGTGAGTAAAGTTCGATGCCGTCTTTGAAATTCTGAAATACCATCAGAGCCATTGAAAAGTTGCTGACGTAGCGGTTGCGAAGTTATCGCTCGGAGCTCCTTGTATGTTGGGTCTATCTTTGTATGTCGGGAACTAATCACAATATCTATCTTTCAAAGATTCACTAAAAAAGAGGGGGACTTAATGATTTATTCGTTCCCTGGAACTAGAAGTAGAAATTGTTGCGGATATATATATCATGTAAAGACAGCTTTTGAGGAATGAGCCAGATCTGACCATTTCTCACAAGGGAAAATCAGGGAAAAGCTTGGCTACAGCCGGCGGATCACACGCGGGCGTCCACCGCTTCGTCTGTGTGACGCGTGTCCTACAGGGCTCACCTAGTATTATCTTTTATGGTTTTGCAATTGAACCCTTGTTGTAGTTTTTCCGCCGCAACAACTCGTATGTTGCAGGATCTGGATCTGGATCCCTCGAGCGCAGTTGCCTCCCGCGTTCCACCTAGGCTCCTGTTCTTTCTCTAATTTGTGCAACATTATTTATGTTGCAAAAGTCCTGCCGCAATATCATCTATGTTGCAAGAAAGTGAAGACAAAAAACTGCAACACTTGAATGTCTCTGCAACATGAACTCTGTTGCAAGGAGGGTTCTGCAACACTGGCTTTGTTGCAATAATGAGGACAAGTTAGACCGGTGGTTGGACCAATCTCACGGCTGCTGTGGGGGCCGATCTTTTCAGATTATCCGTCGGCGGATGTGTAGCGCTGCCCTAAAAACTAACATTCAAAGAAAACATTGTGGAAATCATGTTTGTAAATTATAAAAGAATCTAAAAAATATATGGGATGTTAAGAAGATGATGTTCTATTGCGATGCGAAATTCCAAGTTGAAACACATTATGGGATGTGAGCTATGAAAAAGAAACAAATTCAACAATACAGAGTGATGTTACCGTTTGACACTATCCAGTGCTGATTTTTTTATTTTCACAGATCACATCCCGTAACGTACATGAACTTGAAATTTTGCATGGAAATAGAACATCATCCTTTTTAACATCTCGTGTTTTTCTAGTTTTTTCTAACTTCAAAACACCATTTTCACATGTATTTCACTGGCAACTCTCCATTGTCTTGCTTACCAAAGTCATCACTTCAGAAGAGCAGAGACCAGACAGCCCCCGCCCTCCTCTATGCACCGCCAAGGTGGACCATGAGTAGGGGAAACCTTATTCTTGATCCGAACGCCGCCGCCATTGCACTGCAACACCGCTGTCGGGGAACGAAACTATAATCCTAAGAGACCTAACCACAACGCTGCAACGCAGATCCGGGGTCCCCACCCCTCCTGCCATT
The DNA here is from genome assembly GCF_003073215.2 of Triticum urartu. Taxonomy (NCBI): domain Eukaryota; kingdom Viridiplantae; phylum Streptophyta; class Magnoliopsida; order Poales; family Poaceae; genus Triticum; species Triticum urartu. The sequence goes on along the minus strand of NC_053028.1, from coordinate 529,700,145 downwards.
GGAGTGGCATGCAAAGGAGGAGGGGACTCGTGGCCCATCGGGAGAGGGGGGTTGGGTGGCGGCTAGGTGATGCCCTTTGAGATCCGGCTTTTGGAACTATGGAGAATCCCACAACTAAAGTTATGCCTTCAATAATTAAAGGTACTTTTTTGTTCTAATCCTAACATCTTCCATTGATTGTTGCTAAAAAAGCTAGGGCTTGGACAATTTGGCTCTTAACAAGCTTCATGCACGCGCCAGTAAATCAAATATGATTTATATCTAACTGCTGTGCTATTTAGGTATGTGTTGTTAAAGCTCCTGTGTTTTGAGATAACAGGAAAACAATTATACATGACACTATCCTTATTAGGGGAGAAGTATGTTTGTGAGTTACACATATTTTCATGTTTTCTGTGAGATTATATGGTGTTGAAATTAACATCTCTCATTATTTATGTTTAGTGAAGAGTTTGGGATATCTTTGAGAACTTTTGACCCTCAGATGTTGGATACATGCAAAAAGATATGATTACTATGAGCATGAATGACTTACTTATCTTATCTTTGGAGGTTGTTAAACAAAATATGATGTTTTGTCCTTGCAAAGCTCTACTCCCTCTGTAAACAAATATTAAATGTTTTAGGTCAGTAAAGCCTCCTTTTGATGGTCATAGATGGAGTAGCATATTGCATCATAATTTTGTTTCTTCCGTTGTAACGCACAGACGTGTTTGCAGTAGTTGAAAAAAATAAGGACCCCGATAATGAACCGTTGTTCGATATGGGGAGGTGATGTAAATATACCCTAGAGGCAATAATAAAATGGTTATTATTATATTTCCTAAATCATGATAAAGGTTTATTATTCATACTAGAATTAGTATTGATCGGAAACTTAAATACATGTGTGAATACATAAACAAATACCATATCCTTAGTAAACCTCTACTAGACTAGCTCGTTGCTCAAAGATGGTTAAGGTTTCCTAACCATAGACATGTGTTGTCATTTGATAAAGGGATCACATCATTAGAAGAATGATGTGATGGACAAGACCCATCTGTTAGCTTAGTATATTGATCGTTCAGTTTTATTGCTATTACTTTCTTCATGTCAAATACATATTCCTTTGACTATGAGATTATGCAACTCCCGATACTGGAGGAATACCTTTTGTGCTATCAAACATCACAACGTAACTTGGCGATTATAAAGATGCTCTACAGGTATCTCCGAAGGTGTTTGTTGGGTTGGCATAGATCGAGATTAGGATTTGTCACTCCGAGTATCGGAGAGGTATCTCTGGGCCCTCTCGGTACTGCACATCATAAGAAGCCTTGCAAGAAAAGTGACTAATGAGTTAGTTGCGGGATGATGTATTACGGAACGAGTAAAGAGACTTGCCGGTAACGAGATTGAACTAGGTATGTAGATACTGATGATCGAATCTTGGGTAAGTATCATACCGATGACAAAGGGAATTACGTATGTTGTCATAATGGTTTGACTAATAAAGATCTTTGTAGAATATGTAGGAGCCAATATGAGCAGCCAGGTTCCGCTATTGGTTATTGACCGAAGAGGTATCTCGGTCATGTCTACATAGTTCTCGAATCCGTAGGGTCCGCACGCTTAACGTTCGATGACAATTTAGTATTATATGAGTTATGTGATTTGGTGACCGAATGTTGTTAGGAGTCCCGGATGAGATCACGGACATGATGAGGAGTCTCGAAATGGTCGAGAGGTAAAGATTGATATATAGGATGATAATATTCGGACACCGGAAGTGTTCCGGAGTGTATCAGGTATTTCTCGGAGTACCCCGGGGGGGAGGGGGTTACCGGAACCCACGGGGGGAAGATATGGGTCATATGGGCCATAAGAGGGGAGGACACCAGCCCACAAGGGGTGCCCCCCCATGGAAGGAGGCCGAGTGGGAGAAGTGAAAGAGGGGGTTCGCCCCCCATTCCTTCTATCCTTCCCCTTTCCTTTTCCCCCTCCGGCAATATGGAAAGGGGGGAGGCCGAATTGGGGGGAACCCCAAGTAGGATTCTGCCTACTTGGGGTCCCCCTTGGCTGCCTCTCCTCCCCTCCCACCTATATATATATATATATATGTGTGTGTGTGTGTGTGTGTGTGTGTGTGTGGAGGGGGGCGCCTAGAGCACAGAGCGTCAATTATTAGCCGTGTGCGGCACCCCCTCCACATTTCACACCTTCGGTCATAGTTTTGCGGTGCTTAGGCGAAGCCCTGCGAGAATCACTTCACCATCATCGTCACCACGCCGTCATGCTGACAGAACTCATCTACTACCTCGACACCTTGTTGGATCAATAAGGCGAGGGACGTCACCGAGCTGAACGTGTGCAGAACTCGGAGGTGTCGTACATTCGGTACTCGATCGGTGGAGCGCGAAGAAAGTTCGGCTACATCAACCGCGTTTTGAAACGCTTCCGCTTACGGTCTACGAGGGTACGTAGACACACTCTCCCCCTCATTGCTATGCATCTCCTAGATAGATCTTACGTGAGAGTAGGAAAATATTTGAAATTGCATGCTACGTTTCCCAACAGTGGCATCATGAGCCAGGTCTATGCGTAGATTATATGCATGAGTAGAACACAAATAGTTGTGGGCGGTGATAGTCATACTTCTTACCACCAACGTCTTATTTTGATTCGGTGGTATTGTGGGATGAAGCGGCCCGGACCAACCTTACATGTCCACGCACATGAGATCGGTTTCACCGACAGACATGCAACTAGTTTTGCATAAAGGTGGTTGGCGGGTGTCTGTTTCTCCTACTTTAGTTGAATCGAATTTGACTGCGGCCGGTCCTTGAAGAAGGTTAAAACAACAAACTTGACGAAACACCATTGTGGTTTTGATGTGTAGGTAAGAACGGTTCTTGCTGGAAGCCCGTAGCAGCCACGTAAAACTTGCAACAACAAAGTAGAGGATGTCTAACTTGTTTTTGCAGGGCATGCTGTGATGTGATATGGTCAAGACTAGACATGATGTGATAAATGTTATTGTATGAGATGATCATGTTTTGTAAGATATACGACAACCGGCAGGAGCCTTATGGGTTGTCTCTTTATTGTATGAAATGCGAACACCATGTAATTGCTTTACTTTATCACTATGCGTTAGAGATAGTTGTAGAAGCAATAGTTGGCAAGACGACCACGACGCTATGATGGAGATCAAGGTATCGAGACGGTGACGATGGAGATCATGACGATGCTTTGAGATGGAGATCAAAAGCACAGGATGATGATGGCCATATCATGTCACATATTTTGATTGCATGTGATGTTTATCTTTTATGCATCTTATTTTTCTTAGTACGGTGGTAGCATTATAAGATGATCCTTGAACTAAAATTTCAAGGTATAAGTGTTCTCCCCGAGTATGCACCGTTGCGATAGTTCGTCGTGTTGAGACACCAAGTGATGATCGGGTGTGATAGACTCTACGTTCACATACAACGGGTGCAAGACAGTTTTGCACATGCCTAATACTCGGGTTAAACTTGACGAGCCTAGCATGTACAGACATGGCCTCGGAACACTGGAGACCGAAAAGGTCGAACATGAATCATATAGTAGATATGATCAACATAGAGATGTTCACCATTGATGACTACTCCATCTCACGTGATGATTGGACATGGTTTAGTTGATTTGGATCATGTATCATTTAGATGACTTGAGGGATATCTATCTAAGTGGGAGTTCTTAAGTAATTTGATCAATTGAACTTAATTTATCATGAACTTAGTCCTGATAGTATTTGCATATCTATGTTGTAGATCAATGGCCCGTGCTACCGTTCCCTTGAATTTTAATGCGTTCCTAGATAAAGCTAAGTTGAAATATGATGGTAGCAACTACACGGACTGGGTACGTAACTTGAGGATTATCCTCATTGATGCACTGAAGAATTATGTCCTTGATGCACCGCTAGGTGAAAGGCCTGCTGCAGGAGCAGATGGTGATGTTATGAACATCTGGCAAGCTCGATCTGATGACTACTCGATAGTTCAGTGTGCCATGCTTTACGGCTTAGAATCGGGACTTCAAAGACGTTTTGAACATCATGGACCATATGAGATGTTCCAGGAGTTGAAGTTAATATTTCAAGCAAATGCCCGAGTTGAGAGATATGAAGTCTCCAACAAATTCTGTAGCTGCAAGATGGAGAAGAACTGTTCTGTCATTGAACACATACTCAAAATGTCTGGGTATCATAATCACTTGACTCAGCTGGGAGTTAATCCTCCAGATGATAGTGTTATTGACATAGTTCTTCAACCACTGCCACCAAGCTACAAAGGCTTCGTGATGAACTATAATATGCAAGGGATGGATAAGACATTTCCCGAGCTCTTCGCAATGCTCAAAACTGCGAAGGTAGAAATCAAGAAGGAGCATCAAGTGTTGATGGTTAACAAGACCACTAGTTTCAAGAAAAATGGCAAGGGGAAGAAAGGGAACTTCAAGAAGAATGGCAAGCAAGTTGCCTCTCCCGGGAAGAAGCCCAAAGCTGGATCCAAGCCTGAAACTGAGTGCTTCTACTGCAAAGGAAATGGTCACTGGAAGCAGAACTGCCCGAAATACTTGGCGGATAAGAAGGATGGCAAAGTGAACAAAGGTATATATGATATACATGTTATTGATGTGTACTTTACTAGTGTTCGTAGCAACCCTTGGGTATTTGATACCGGTTCAGTTGCTGATTTAGTAACTCGAAACAGGAGTTGCAGAATGAACAAAGACTAGTTAAGAGCGAAGTGACGATGTGTGTTGGAATTGATTCCAAGGTTGATACGATCACCATCGCACACTCCCGCTACCTTCGGGATTAGTGTTGAACCTAAAATAAATGTTATTTGGTGTTTGCGTTGAGCATGAATATGATTAGATCATGTTTATTGCAATATGGTTATTCATTTAAGTCAGAAAATAATTGTTGTTTTGTTTACATGAATAAACCCTTCTGTGGTCATACACCCAAGGTGAATGGTTCATTGAATCTCGATCGTAGTAATACACATATTCATAATATTGATGCCAAAAGATGCAAAGTTGATAATGATAGTGCAACATATTTGTGGCACTGCCGTTTAGGTCATACTGGTGTAAAGCGCATGAAGAAACTCCATGCGGATGGACTTTTGGAAATCACTTGATTATGAATCGTTTGATGCTTGCGAACCAGGACTTGATACGTCTCCAACATATCTATAATTTTTGATTGTTCCATGCTATTATATTATCTGTTTTGGATGTTTTATATGCATTTATATGCTATTTTATATGATTTTTGGGACTAACCTATTAACCTAGAGCCCAATACCAATACCAGTTTATGTTTTTCCTTGTTTTTGAGTTTCTCTAAAAAGGAATAACAAACAGAGTCCAAATGAGCTGAAAATTTACGATGATTTTTTATGGAACAGAAGAAGCCCCCGAAGCAAAAGAGTTGGGTCAGAAGAGCCATGAGGCCTCCACAAGGGTGGAGGGCGCACCCACCCCCCTAGGGCATGCCCTTCGTCCTTGTCGTCGCCTCGTGGACCCCCCTGACTTGTTCTCGACGCCAAAATTCCTATAAATATAGACCCCCCCCAGAAATAAACCTAGATCGGGAGTTCCGCCTCCGCAAGCCTCTGTAGCCACGAAAAACCAACCGGGAGCCTATTCCGGCACCCTGCCAGAGGGGGAAACCATCACCAGTGGTCATCTTCATCATCCCGACACTCTCCCCGACGAGGAGGGAGTAGTTCACCCTCAAGGCTGAGGGTATGTACCAATAGCTATGTGTTTGATCTCTCTCTCTCTCTCTCTCTCTCGTGTTCTTGATTTGGGCACGATCTTGATGTACCGCGAGCTTTGCTATTATAGTTGGATCTTATGATGTTTCTCCCCTCTACCTTCTTGTAATGGATTGAGTTTTCCCTGTAAAGTTATCTTATCGGATTGAGTCTTTAAGGATTTGAGAACAGTTGATGTATGTCTTGCATGTGCTTATCTGTGGTGACAATGGGATATTGACGTGATCTACTTGATGTATGTTTTGGTGATCAACTTGCGGGTTCTGTAACCTTGTGAACTTATGCATAGGGGTTGACACACATTTTCGTCTTGACTCTCCAGTAGAAACTTTGGGGCACTCTTTGAAGTTCTTTGTGTTGGTTCGAATAGATGAATCTGAGATTGTGTGATGCATATCGTATAATCAAACCCGCGGATACTTGTGGTGACAATGGAGTATCTAGGTGACATTAGGATTTTGGTTGATGTCTGCCTTAAGGTGTTATTTCAGTATGAACTCTAGGGCTGTTTGTGAATATCCCAATAGATCGATCAGAAAGAATAACTTTGATGTGGTTTCGTACCCTACAATAATCTCTTCGTTTATTCTCTGCTATTAGTGACTTTGGAGTGACTCTTTGTTGCACATTAAGGGATCATTATATGATCTAATTATGTTATCATTGTTGAGAGAACTTGCACTAGTGAAAGTATGAACCCTAGGCCTTGTTTCCAAGCATTGCAATACCGTTTTCGCTCGCTTTTGTTACTATTTACCTTGCTGTTTTTATATTTTCAGATTACAAAAACCTATATCTACCATCCATATTACGCTTGTATCACCATCTCTTCGCCGGACTAGTGCACCTATACAATTTACCATTGTATTGGGTGTGTTGGGGACACAAGAGACTCTTTGTTACTTGGTTGCAGGGTTGCTTAAGAGAGACCATCTTCATCCTATGCCTCCCACGGATTGATAAACCTTAGGTCATCCACTTGAGGGAAATATGCTACTGTCCTACAAAACTCTGTGCTTGGAGGCCCAACACGAGTCTACAAGAAGAAGGTTGTGTAGTAGACATCAAGCTCTTTTCTAGCTCCGTTGCCAGGGAGGTTAGTGCTTGAAGGTATATCTTTAGTTCTTGCAATTGAATCTTTTAGTTTCTTGTTTTATTACTAGTTCAGTCTATAAAATAAAACTACAAAAAAATGGAATTGAGGTTGCCACATATGCTTCATCTTTTTATTGTCTTTCGTGAAAATAAGGATTCCGATAATTGTGCTAAAGTGTTAGAAGAAGAATGCATTAAAAATGTTTGGCACTAAATCTTTGTATGATGATCATGATTGCAATGTTTTTAGTATGAATTCCTTTAATATCCATGATGCTAATGATATGCGAAGCCACAAGCTTGGGGATGCTATGTTCGATGAATATGATATTGTTAGTCCCCCAAGTTTTGATGAGAAAATTTATTATGATGATAGCATGACTCCTATTTATGATGATTATATTGATGAAAGTGGGTTTGTAAGAGTGTCAACTCTAGGTAATGCTCCCACTATTTTGGAGGGTGCTGAATCTTATAATATTTATGGAAGTGGATTTGGAGAGGTCATGACTTTATTTAGTGATGAATCCACTATTTCAGAAGAGGTTCCAATTGATTATGAGACCAAAGTAGCTATCTATGATGATTATTGTGATGACATGTATGCTATAAAGAATAATGATAACCATGAAGCTTGTCATCATGATTTTAATTTTCAATTGGATTATGCCTCACATGATAGTTATTTTGTTGAATTTGCTCCCACTATTATCAATAAGAAGAATTTTGCTTATGTGGAGAGTAGTAAATTTTCTATGCATGTGGATCATGAAAATAATGCTTTGTGTGATGGTTATATTGTTGAATTCATTCATGATGCTACTAAAAATTATTATGAGGGAGAAATATATGCTTGTAAGAGTTGCAATAATATCAAGTTTCCTCTTTATGTGTTGAAAATATTGAAGTTATGCTTGTTTTACCTTCCTATGCTAGTTGATTCTTGCTCCCATAAGTTGTTTGCTCACAAAATCCCTATGCATAGGAAGAGGGTTAGACTCAAATGTGCTAGTCATATTCTTCATGATGCAATTCTTATCTTTTATGTGAGCATCATTGAAATTATCATGCCTAGCTAAAAAGGTATTAAAGAAAAGCGCTTGTTGGGAGACAACCCAATATTTACCCCTACTATTTTTGTGTGTTCACATGATTATGCTACTGTAGTAATTGATACGTCTCCAACATATCTATAATTTTTGATTGTTCCATGCTATTATATATTCTGTATTGGATGTTTAATGGGCTTATTTATACATTTTTATATTATTTTTGGGACTAACCTATTAACTGGAGGCCCATCCCAAATTGTTGTTTTTTTCCTATTTCAGTGTTTCGCACAAAAAGAATATCAAACGGAGTCCAAACGGAATGAAACCTTCGGGAGCGTGATTTCTGGAACAAACGTGATCCCGATGACTTGGAGTGGACGTCAAGCAACCAACGAGGAAGCCACGAGGCAGGGGGGCGCGCCTACCCCCTGGGCGCGCCCTCCACCCTCGTGGGCCCCTCATGGCTGCACTGACCTACTTCTTCCTCCTATATATACCTACGTACCCTGAAAACATCAGAGAGCACCACGAAAACCTAATTCCACCGCTGCAACCTTCTGTACTCGTGAGATCCCATCTTGGGGCCTTTTCTGGCGCTCCGCCGGAGGGGGCATTGACCACGGAGGGCTTCTACATCAACACCATAGCCTCTCCGATGATGTGTGAGTAGTTTACCTCAGACCTTCGGGTCCATAGTTATTATCTAGATGGCTTATTCTCTCTCTTTGGATCTCAATACAAAGTTCTCCTCGATCTTCTTGGAGATCTATTTGATGTAACTCTTTTTGCGGTGTGTTTGTCGAGATCTGATGAATTGTGGGTTTATGATCAAGATTATCTATGAACAATATTTGAATCTTCTTTGAATTCTTTTATGTATGATTGGTTATCTTTGCAAGTCTCTTCGAATTATCAGTTTGGTTTGGCCTACTAGATTGATCTTTGTTACAATGGGAGAAGTGCTTAGCTTTGGGTTCAATCTTGCGGTGCTCGATCCCAGTGACAGTAGGGGAAATGACACGTATTGTATTGTTGGCATCGAGGATAAAAAGATGGGGTTTATATCATATTGCATGAGTTTATCCCTCTACATCATGTCATCTTGCTTAAAGCATTACTCCGTTCTTATGAACTTCATACTCTAGATGCATGCTGGATAGCGGTCGATGTGTGGAGTAATAGTAGTAGATGCAGGCAGGAGTTGGTCTACTTGTCACGGATGTGATGCCTATATACATGATCATACCTAGATATTCTCATAACGATGCTCAATTCTATCAATTGCTCGATAGTAATTTGTTCACCCACCGTAATACTTATGCTATCTTGGGAGAAGCCACTAGTGAAACCTATGGCCCCCGGGTCTATTTTCCATCATACAAGTTTCCAATCTATTTTATTTTGCAATCTTTACTTTCAATTTATATCATAAAAATACCAAAAATATTTATCTTATTATTATTATTATTATTATCTCTATCAGATCTCACTCTTGCAAGTGGCTGTGAAGGGATTGACAACCCCTTTATCGCGTTGGTTGCGAGGTTCTTATTTGTTTGTGTAGGTACGAGATGACTCGTGTGTGGTCTCCTACTGGATCGATACATTGGTTCTCAAAAACTGAGGGAAATACTTACGCTGCTTTCCTGCATCACCCTTTCCTCTTCAAGGGAAAACCAACGCATGCTCAAGAGGTAGCAAGAAGGATTTCTGGCGCCGTTGCCGGGGAGGTTGCACCAAGTCAAGTCAAGATTTGATCTCCCATCAACAAGCCATTTCTGGCGCCGTTGCTGAGGAGATCTACGCCAAGTCAAGACATACCAAGTACCCATCACAACTCTTACCCTTCGCATTACATTATTTACCATTTGCCTCTCGTTTTCCTCTCCCCCACTTCACCCTTGCCATTTTATTCGCCCTATTTTTCGCTTGCTTCGTCGTTATGGCTAGTCCTTTATCCGCTCCTTTGTCTCTCGAGAATGAAGTTCTTAATTTTAAACAAAGGGGGGGGGGAGAAAATCTAAAAGATGCTTGGTACAGAATTTGCAATGCGCAAAATAGATCTACTAGGAAGAAATCTACTTCCGTTCTTCTTCATAATTTTTATGTAGGCATCACTCCTTGGAATAGATATATTCTTGATACCATTACCGGAGGAAATTTCTTGGGTAGCCATACTTCTGATTCTTATAATGCTATGATAGATTTGTTTGGCCCATCACCTCTTTTGGTTAATGGAACTATTTTAACTTTGGACATGTGATGCAATAGCTTGAAATTATTGAAAATAAAGTTGCGATCGTAGAGTTAATAGAAAATTTGGATAGAAAGATCCATAACCAAATTACCCAATACGGATCTAAGGTAGGAGTTGTTCTTAATTTTTTTAAAGAAAATGGACCTATGGTTAATGAAAAGATAGATCAAGATTCCACTAGAATTGATAAAATTGAGGATATTATTACCAACATAGGGTCTGCCTTTTCTTCCGTGAAAAAACACTACTTCTAATGCTAAGATTGCCAAATTGATGTATGTTCCTAAAAATAAGGGAGAAACTTCTAGTAAGGGAAATGCAGACCTCAAATCCATAAGTGTTCACCCCAACTTTCTCACTATCCTTAAGGAACCTTTTGCTACAAATGATTTTCTTGATTTCGTGCCTAGGAGTTTGATAATTAATAAAAATAAAGAAACTCCTAGGAGTTATAGGTGTCTTATTGAAGAATTGCCTACCAAAGATGGCAATACCTAGATCTATCCTCGTTTTTATGCCTAGCTAGGGGCGTTAAACAATAGCGCTTGTTGGGAGGCAACCCAATTTTATTTTTATTCCTTGCTTTTTATTCCTGTTTAGTAATAAATAATTTATGTATCCTCTGTTTTGGTTGTGTTTTTGTGTTTAATTAGTGTTTGTGCCAAGTAGAACCTTTGGGAAGACTTGGGGAAAGTCTTTGCAATCTTGCTGTAAAAAACAGAAACTTTAGCGCTCGCGAGAATTGCTACCATTTTTTATTGGAGAGTGATATTTAGTTAATTCTTTTTGAAGATGATTATTATATAAATTCCTCACGTCCAGAATTTTATTTTAGAATTTTTGGGGTTCCAGAAGTATGGGTTTGATACAGATTACTACAGACTGTTCTGTTTTTGACAGATTCTGTTTTTCGTGTGTCGTTTGCTTATTTTGATGAATCTATGGCTAGTAATGGAGTTTATAAACCATAGAAAAGTTGGAATACAGTAGGTTTAACACCAATATAAATAAAGAATTAGTTCATTACAGTATCTTGAAGTGGTGTTTTGTTTTATTTCGCTAACGGAGCTCACGAGATTTTCTGTTAAGTTTTGTGTTGTGAAGTTTTCAAGTTTTGGGTAAAGATTTGATGGATTATGGAACAAGGAGTGGCAAGAGCCTAAGCTTGGGGATGCCCAAGTAACCCCAAGGTAAAATCCAAGGACACCAAAAAGCCTAAGCTTGGGGATGCCCCGGAAGGCATCCCCTCTTTTGTCTTCGTTCATCGGTAACTTTACTTGGAGCTATATTTTTATTCACCACATGATATGTGTTTTGCTCGGAGCGTCTTGTATGATTTGAGTATTCGCTTTTTAGTTTACCATAGTCATCCTTGCTGTAAACACCTTTTGAGAGAGACACACATGAATCGGAATTTATTAGAATACTCTATGTGCTTCACTTATATCTTTTGAGCTATATAGTTTTTGCTCTAGTGCTTCACTTATATCTTTTAGAGCACGGTGGTGGTTTTATTTTATAGAAATTATTGACCTCTCATGCTTCACTTATATTATTTTCAGAGTCCTTTATAATAGCATGGTAATTTTCTTTTAGGCATAATAAAAACTTTCATATAAGTGCATTGAATACTATGAGAAGTTTGATACTTGATAATTGTTTTGAGATATGGAGATGGTGATATTAGAGTCATGCTAGTTGAGTAGTTGTGAATTTGAGAAATACTTGTGTTGAAGTTTGTGATTCCCGTAGCATGCACGTATGGTGAACCGTTATGTGATGAAGTCGGAGCATGATTTATTTATTGATTGTCTTCCTTATGAGTGGCGGTCGGGGACGAGCGATGGTCTTTTCCTACCAATCTATCCCCCTAGGAGCATGCGTGTAGTACTTTGTTTCGATAACTAATAGATTTTTGCAATAAGTATGTGAGTTCTTTATGACTAATGTTGAGTCCATGGATTATACGCACTCTCACACTTCCACATTTGCTAGCCTCTCTATTACCGCACACTTTTCGCCGGTATCATACACCCACCATATACCTTCCTCAAAACAGCCACCATACCTACCTATTATGGCATTTCTATAGCCATTCTGAGATATATTGCCGTGCAACTTTCCACTGTTCCGTTTGTTATGACACGCTTCATCATTGTCATATTGCCATGCATGATCATGTAGTTGACATCGTATTTGTGGCAAAGCCACCGTTCATAACTTTTTCATACATGTCACTCTTGATTCATTGCATGTCCCGGTACACCGCCGGAGGCATTCACATAGAGCCATATTTTGTTCTAAGTATTGAGTTGTAATTCTTGAGTTGTAAGTAAAAAGACGTGTGATGATCATCATTATTAGAGCATTTTCCCAGTGAGGAAAGGATGATGGAGAGTATGATTCGCCCACAAGTCGGGATGAGACTCCGGACGAAAAAAAAGAAAAGAGGCCAAAAGAAAAAAAACAAAGAAGGCCCAAATAAAAAATGAGAGAAAAAGAGAGAAGGGACAATGTTACTATCCTTTTTCCACACTTGTGCTTCAAAGTAGCACCAAGATCTTCATGATAGAGAGTCTCCTATGTTGTCACTTTCATAAACTAGTGGGAATTTTACATTATAGAACTTGGCTTGTATATTCCAATGATGGGCTTCCTCAAATTGCCCTAGGTCTTCGTGAGCAAGCAAGTTGGATGCACACCCACTTAGTTTCTTTTGTTGAGCTTTCATACACTTATAGCTCTAGTGCATCCGTTGCATGGCAATCCCTACTCACTCACATTGATATCTATTGATGGTCATATCCATAGCCCGTTGATACGCCTAGTTGATGTGAGACTATCTTCTCTTTTTTGTCTTCTCCACAACCACCATTCTATTCCACCTATAGTGCTATGTCCATGGCTCACGCTCATGTATTGTGTGAAAGTTGAAAAAGTTTGAGAACATCAAAAGTATGAAACAATTGCTTGGCTTGTCATCGGGATTGTGCATGATTTAATATTTTGTGTGATGAAGATAGAGCATAGCCAGACTATATGATTTTGTAGGGATAACTTTCTTTGGCCATGTTATTTTGAGACGACATGATTGCTTAGTTAGTATGCTTGACGTATTATTATTTTTATGTCAATATTAAACTTTTATCTTGAATCTTTCGGATCTGAACATTCATGCCACAATAAAGAAAAATTACATTGAGAAATATGTTAGGAAGCATTCCACATCAAAAATTCTGTTTTTATCATTTACCTACTCGAGGACGAGCAGGAATTAAGCTTGGGGATGCTTGATACGTCTCCAACGTATATATAATTTTTGATTGTTCCATGCTATTATATATTCTGTTTTGGATGTTTAATGGGCTTATTTATACACTTATATATTATTTTTGGAACTAACCTATTAACCGGAGGCCCAGACCAAATTGTAGTTTTTTTTTGCCTATTTCAGTGTTTCGCAGAAAAAGAATATCAAACGGAGTCCAAACGGAATGAAACCTTCGGGAGCGTGATTTTTGGAATAAATGTGATCCAGAGGACTTGGAGTGGACGTCAAGCAACCAACGAGGAAGCCACGAGGCAGGGGGGCGCGCCTACCCCCTGGACACGCCCTCCACCCTCGTGGGCCCCTCATGGCTCCACTGACCTACTTCTTCCTCCTATATATACCTACGTACCCTGAAAACATCAGAGAGCACCACGAAAACCTAATTCCACCGCCGCAACCTTCTGTACCCATGAGATCCCATCTTGGGGCCTTTTTCGGTGCTCCGCCGAAAGGGGCATTGATCACGGAGGGCTTCTACATCAACACCGTAGTCTCTCCGATGATGTGTGAGTAGTTTATCTCAGACCTTCGGGTCCATAGTTATTAGCTAGATGGCTTCTTCTCTTTCTTTGGATCTCAATACAAAGTTCTCCTCGATCTTCTTGGAGATTTATTCGATGTAACTCTTTTTGCGGTGTGTTTGTCGAGACCCGATGAATTGTGGGTTTATGATCAAGATTATCTATGAAAAATATTTGAATCTTCTCTGAATTCTTTTATGTATGATTGGTTATCTTTGCAAGTCTCTTCGAATTATCAGTTTGGTTTGGCCTACTAGATTGATCTTTCTTGCAATGGGAGAAGTGCTTAGCTTTGGGTTCAATCTTGCGGTGCTCGATCCCAGTGACAGTAGGGGAAACGACACATATTGTATTGTTGCCATCGAGGATAAAAATATGGGGTTTATATCATATTGCATGAGTTTATCCCTCTACATCATGTCATCTTGCTTAAAGCGTTACTCCGTTATTATGAACTTAATACTCTAGATGCATGCTGGATAGCGGTCGATGTGTGGAGTAATAGTAGTAGATGTAGGCAGGAGTCGGTCTACTTGTCACGGACGTGGTGCCTATAAACATGATCATACCTAGATATTCTCATAACTATGCTCAGTTCTATCAATTGCTCGACAGTAATTTTTTCACCCACCGTAATACTTATGCTATCTTGAGAGGAGCCACTAGTGAAACCTATGGCCCCCGGGTCTATTTTCCATCATACAAGTTTCCAATATATTTTATTTTGCAATCTTTACTTTCAATTTATATCATAAAAATTGCAAAAATATTTATCTTATTATTATTATTATCTCTATCATATCTCACTCTTGCAAGTGGCCATGAAGGGATTGACAACCCCTTTATCGTGTTGGTTGCGAGATTCTTATTTGTTTGTGTAGGTACGAGGTGACTCACACGTGGTCTCCTACTGGATTGATACCTTGGTTCTCAAAAACTGAGGGAAATACTTACGCTGCTTTGCTGCATCACCCTTTCCTCTTGAAGGGAAAACCAACGCATGCTCAAGAGGTAGCAGTAATCATGTATTATAGCTTTTGTTTCAATAAAGTGCCAAGTAAGACCTTTGGGATGATCTATGGTGATAGTTGATTTGATCTTGCTGAAAAATAGAAACTTTTGTGCTCAGGAAAATAATTCTCATTTCTATCAGAAGCACGATAAAATACTGATTTTTTGCAGAAGATTAATATACAAATCGCTCGGGTTTTCCTAATTTTTAAGAATTTTTGGAGTTACGGAAGTATTCGGGAGTTACAGATTACGACAGACTGTTCTGTTTTTGATAGATTCTCTTTTCGATGCATAGTTTGCTTGTTTTCTAGTTTCCATGGCTTATATTGCTTAATATAAATTGTAGAAATGATAGGGTATAGTAGGAATCATGTGAGAAAAATTATGAATCTTGTCTTGACAGTACCTAAGTGGTGATTTGCTTTATTATACTAACGGAGCTTATGAGTTTTCTGTTAAGTTTTGTGTTGTGAAGTTTTCAAGTTTTGGGTAAAGATTCGATGGACTATGGAATAAGGAGTGGAAAGAGCCTAAGCTTGGGGATGCCCAAGGCACCCCAAGGTAATATTCAAGGACAGCCAAGAGCCTAAGCTTGGGGATGTCCCAGATGGCATCCCCTCTTTCGTCTTTGTTCATCGGTAAATTTACTTGAGGCTATATTTTTATTCACCACATGATATGTGTTTTGCTTGGAGCGTCTTTTTATTTTATTAGGATTTGCTTGTTGTTTGAATGAAATATTAAGATCTGAAACACTTAAATGAGAGAGAGAGAGTCCTCACATAGCTAAATAATTATTTGACTACTCATTGATCTTCACTTATATCTTTTTGGAGTAGTTTTTCATTTACTCTCGTACCTCACTTATATCCTATGAGTAAATGGTTGAATGAATTGAATATCATAAATCTGAATTTATATATGTTTCATATGCTTATACCATGGGGAGTAATGACTTCACATATAAGAAGGAGAGGTGGTAAATTTATTTAAAGTTAACAAACATAGTATTGGTCACTTGAACAATTCATGAAAGAATATTGAAGGAAGAGAGATTTCACATATAAATATACTATATTGGACATCTTCTATGATTGTGAGCCCCATTAATTATTTTCAAACTTGAGCAAATTAGTTGAAGATGGACAAGGAAGACAACATAATGAGTTATGCTTGGGTATATTTGTATAGAAGTTATATTGTTATGGATCCTCCAACATGTGGTGCTTGCTTTTTAGAATCTTTTGCTTGCCAAAAATTTTGTACTAAGCGGGAATACTGCTTGTGCATCCAAAATCCTTGAACCAAGTTTCTTCCATGAGTGTCCACCAATCTACCTACATGCGGTATTTACATGCCGTTCCAAGTAAATTTGCATGTGCCGAACTCTAAACCTTCAAATAATAATCTGTTTTGTATGCCCGAATCGCTCATGTAGCGACTAGGGGCTGTCAGTATCTTCCATGCTAGGTGGGTTATTCTCACGATGAGTGTTTATTCACTTATCATTCACGCGAGAGTGGCTGGTAATTGGGATGCCCAGTCCTATGAACAAAAGATCAAAAATAAAATCACAAATAAATTAAACAAAACTCCCCCAGGATTGTTGATAGTTGGACGGTACCCATTGTTTTGGACCAGCCGTGGAATGTGATTGTTGATGGAGGGGGAGTAAAATCTTTACCTTTATGTTTGGGAACTGCCTATAATGTATCTAGTATGGAAGATATTGAGAACTCTTGGTTGTTATGTTGACAATGAAAGCATACCTCTAACAATTATTTTCATCTCTATTTTAAAAGCACTGGTATGCGTCGGTGCTATACAAACGGGTTTTAACCCCTTCCCATACGACCTAGAAATCGTCGGTGATAGGCCCTCCTGGGACACAGGCTGGGGAAAAATGAGCTCGTGTGCGATTGAGCGAGGCATCGAAACCCAATCATTTTCATTCGTATGTACATCCCACACGGTGAATCCCAGAAAAACATTCCCGTTCGTATGTATATCACACACAATCAATCCAAGGAATATGTTTCCATTCTTATGTACATCCCACATAGTCAATCCAGGGAAAACGTTTCCATTCATATGTATATCATACACAGTCAATCCAAGGAATACGTTTTCGTTCTTATGTACATCCCACACAGTCAATCCAGGGAAAACGTTTCCGTCCGTATGTACATCCCACACAGTTTTATGTGTAGGATCGTGTGTGAAAGGTGTAACTATCACACACCTCTGCCTTGGTTAACGGTTTGCTTTTATCAACTACATCACACACGATTTGATAAAGAAACTGTGTGGCATTGGGCTATCCATCACAAGCACTTTTACTGCTAGAACGTTTTGCAAAGTTCCATGCCACACTTAGCAGGTTTATTAGTTTACAATTAATAATTCTAGTATTACACAAATTCACATTTCATATCGAACAGATGTTTGCCAATTTCACATCAGGCACATAAATATATTATAACATCACAATACGATAGCTACATGAAAACAACACAATACAACATATAGCTAGTTCAACTTCATAAGAAAATAATAGGACAATATATTCATTTCCCTAATCGAGATCATCCAGGCTCGTCTTATCCACCTATGCTTTCAGTTCTGTAAGAACCTATTTTGCACTGGCCAACTGGGAAAGTGCCTCCTCCTTCACCGACACCATCTTAGGAAAGTTAGATTTAAAAAAAATCTGAGCTCATTCTCCACCTTCCTCTTTTTACCCCGCGTCTTCAAATATTCTTCAGCATTGACAACACTTTCTCTAAGCCTACCTCTGTTCTCTTCCTCATACATGCTCCAGAGCTTCGCTAGGCACATCTTCAAAGACTGTGACCACTCTTGATCAACTCACTCCAAGTAAGAACACTTCCTTTCATCCTATAATATTTAAAACTAGATCAGTAAAAATTGTAAGGGAAATGGGTTTATAGCAACATAGAAAATCACCAATGCTTATTTTGAAAAACTGAAGAAACATGTTAATTATGACATATCTTCTCAAAAAGATCAATGTGCAAATGAATTAATTGCTACTGAGAAAACAACCAAATTCTGGAACATCAGAAGCTATAATTAACTACAACAACGCTACAAGTTCTTACTCATGTACAATAAATAACAAATTGAGCATTTTATGAGGAAGGTAAATATAACTGCAACAACATAGCGACTGTGTTTGGATGACAACAAATCGATACTAACAGGTGTGTACATGCACAAATTTAGTAACATAGAACTAATAGCACTAAGGTCGTCTACTATGTATGCCAAAACTGGTGTAAAGACAATTGTTGCTACATATCGCACCGGTGCCCTGCACTGGCAAGCCGATGTAGCGGAAAAAAAATCAGGGACCCGGACTCCGAAGCACCTAGTTGCTCTGATGCCCAGTTCCTTCGTGCCATAAAGATTTAGTATTTTACTTCTTGGCTGCTCGGATGTGTGGACCAAAGTTGGTTGCACAAACTGCTGAAGCGGTGCCAAATAATTTTCTAATGGCACCACTCATGAGATGGCAACAATTTTAGATACTAGGTACAAACTGTGACACTGTCTTAGGATGCATTTGGTTGAAGGTGTGTTATGAATGGGTTGGGACCGTGACAGTGTCTGAATCACATCTAACAAATGATTTGTAACAACGAAATTGGATCTAACCTTCTCTGCACATGCCAGAAATTTCCTCCCACTGTCCAGAGATTCAAACGCAACTAGCTTCACGATGGAGATTGATGGTGACAACAAGCAGATAGATCTTCAGCCAGCCCGCTCCATTCATTGCCACTAATGGTACTAGGGAGATACAAGAGGAAGAAATGACTCAAATCGACTGCCGGGTAAAATTCCTTCATTCCAAGTCATAGCCCGAGAGAGAGAAGAGAGGCATACCCGGGTGGTGAAGGAGTCGTCGCCGGAGGAGGAACCACTGGAGATGTATTTGAAGAAGACCATGGCGACCCCGGCGGTAGGATGCGAGATAGCGAGAGCGAGGAAGCAAGCAGGAAGCGGCTATAGCTTAGGAAGGAAGCAAGGAAGGAGGAAACAGGAGAAATGTGACTTATGGTCGGGGAGAAAAGGGGGTGGGGAAAGGGGGGGGGCGGGGGTAGATATTTTGGGGGTAGACCAAAATTTTGGAAATGTGGAGGGAAACTTTGCACGCAGTGCCGCCGGACCATTCAGCTTGAACGATTGTGTGCATCGCAAACGATTCTTCTACTTTGCACGCATGGGATGAGTTTGATAATTCAAATTTTGGTGAAAATTTCCCCGGGTATGTCATTGCATAATTTAACATCGCTTGCTAATTTGGGCACACAAAAGAGCGTACAACAGACATACCACACTTACTGAATCGAGCAATTTTAGTAATTAAACAGAGCCAGTTAACCTAAATATTGCTCTAACAAAAGACCAGTATTAAAAACAAAGCCTAAGTATGCATAATCTTAACAAATCCGCCGCCGCACTGGCCTATGCATCACTGGTGTGAGATGAGACATCGATGACTTGTCCCAGCGATATGCTGCTGTTGATGGACTCCGTGTCCCCCTTGCTAAAGTCGACCGTGTCCTCGTCCTCGTCCTCGTCCTCGGCACCGCCCTCAAGGTTGTAGTACTCATAGTAGTGGCTGCGCCAGAGCTTGCGTTGGTACTCCATTGACGATTCCTCGACGGACAGACTCTTCTCTACCTCATCCCCGACCACGCGCAACTCCTCCTCCCGGCGCTCCTCGATCTCCGCCGCCTCCTGCATCTCAAGCTCCCGCTCGGCGACCTCATGAGGAAGCAGGTGCTCCATGGCCACCGTGGCCTTTTTGGACATGGGTTGCATGCTAGATTCCGAGGTGGCCTAGATCCTCGATCTTGGCATGGATGGCCTTGACCTGGGCCAGGGCGACATTGGCGGCACGGACGGCAACTCAAGCACTCTCGGCGTTTGCAGCCTCTGTTGCAGCAGCAGCTGCAGCCGTCTCGGCTGCCGCAGCTGCCCTGTCAGCTGCCGCACACGCCCTCTCGGCGGAAGCGGCCGCGCTCAATGCGGATGCGGCGACACTCTCGGTGTAGGCAGCGGCGCTGGGGGGGGGGACGCGGCCATCATACGGGCCTTCATGAAGCATTTCCACAGTGTCATCTCACTACTGCAGGATGCTACTAACGCGACACTATGATCAGAGACCCTTTCACGAAAATGTGTGCGATGCATTAATCGCAAACGGGGATGTAAAAAACCATCAAAAAGGTGGAAAACATTTGCGATGGCGGAGCCATCAAACACGATTTAGATTTTAGTTGCGTGTGCGATGCAGGGCATATGGTTCAGTTCAATGAACTGTTTGCGATGAGGAGGAACAAAAGAAATGCACGGCCAGATGAAGGTGTGTGTGATATACAACTTATGGTTCACTCGGATGCACTGTTTTTGATTAGGCAACACAAAAGAAACGGCCAACCAGATCAAGGTGTGTGCGATATACGACATGCGGTTCACTCGGCCTTGTCATCAGTGTGTGACCTCTGTGGCAACCATTCGCTCCCCACTAGCCTCTTCTTGTACCGTAGCAACCGTCCACCGCCTCTTCGCCTTTCCCTCTCGATTTGGAACTGCTGTCGCATGCTCTTCCTCCCTCCATTTGCCTTCACCCTTCCTTCTGGCATTGTTAGATTGTCTTCTCCATGGAGGGAACAGGCCGGAAACGACCCTGTTATTCTTTCCCCGATCTGAAAGATGACGTGGTGGAGGGACTCATTGATCGGTACGACATCATCACCTCGGCTAGCATGGCAGTTTCGTTCAAGACAATTCTTGACTCAACTAATAACATCATTACAAAGAACCCAAGGGTCCAGGAGCGGTTTGGTCTCCCCTATCTTCTTCGCCGTGACCCTGATCACTGGCGCGCGGACGACGGAATCGTCACCTTGTGCAAGTTGATGTCGCTTGATAATGATATGTGTGATGTTAAGATGCCATCGCTTGAGGGTAAGGCTTGGGCATGCACAAATGGAGATTGGCTTGTTTATATTGGGTACACTTGCGAGTGGGAACTTGTGAATGTGTACACCCGTCACCGGGTTCCACTTCCAAAAATCTCAGACTGCCCAGAGGTTGAGCAGACCGGTATTCTACGTCGTTCAACTATGATCATGGTGACTGTCATCTACAGAAGATAGCAATTTGTTGAGTTCCCGACCGCTCTTGGGATTACAAGAACTATGAAGTTGTTGCTATCTTTGACAAGCTTGTTGTCGTCCTTACTTCCACGCCTCGATGGATATTGCTCAAAAATCATTTTTTGTACACGGATGAGTACTGTGATGCAATTCAATATGAGGGTCTTGTGTTTGCTGCCACCACTCTGGCACTGTTTTTGCATGGAATCCTTATGGTTTCGGTACATTTATCTTCCACCGTAATTATAATTGTTTCATCCACATGCATGCGGGTTAGCTAGTTTCCCTTTACTAATTAACCTTCTTGTGTTTCCAAGGTCCTATGAACATTCCACCACCTATACTTGAAAAATTTTATAAGGGAAAACTTTGTTTTTGCCACTCTAGTTTTTGCCAACTTTGCTTATGCCACTCTAGAATTTGACATCTCACTTTTGCCACTCTTAGCTTTTGACAATACATCACAAATGCCATTCCGTGGCAAAAACGATAATTTTTTATTTCACTTTTGCCACTCTTAGCTTTTGACATGTATCACAATTGCCACTCTAAAATTATCGTTTTTGCCACAGAATGGCAAAAGTGATATATTGTCAAAAGCTAAGAGTGGCAAAAGTGAAATGTCAAATTCTAGAGTGGCATAAGCAAAGTTGGCAAAAACTAGAGTGGCAAAAACAAAGTTTTCCCTTTTTATAACCAAGGGGGAGATGACGACGGTGATAATCACGAGCATGAGGACGAGCAGGACCTATATACGCAGTGGCGCCTGGAAACTTATTCCGATGGATCACCTCTTCTTGTATGTATACATGGCACTTCTGATGTTACTAATGAAGCAGGTGTTGTCTCCCATGGTCGCACTCTCCGGACCTATTCCAACATCCGTTGCAGGGTATTCGGGATGGATACTAGTGTGCTAGCACTGGTACAACGACGTCCTAAACAAACGGTTTAAAACCCCTTTCCACGACGGCATTTGGAACCGTCGCCAAGTGAGTGTGGGCGATAGGGGGGTCCTTCCCACACGACCCAGATATCATCGGGAATAGGCCCGCATGGGACCCATGCTGGGGCCGTGTGCGATCGGGCGAGGTATGGAAACCCAATCATTTCCGTAGGTATGTACATCCCACATAGTGAGTCCCAGAAATCATTTCCGTAGGTATGTACATCCCACACGGTGAATCCCAGAAATCATTTCCATAGGTATGTACATCCCACACGATGAATCCCAGAAATCATTTCCGTAGGTATGTACATCCCACACGGTGAATCCCATAAATTATTTTCGTAGGTATGTACATCCCACATGGTGAATCCCAGAAAATCATTTCCGTAGGTATGTACATCCCACACAGTTCTTTGTGTGGAAACGTTTGTGCAAGGTGGCCTAACGCAAACAGTTCACTGCCGGAAGCCGTGTGTGATTGTTAGTTGATCGAACACGCCTACTTTCTAGAAACCTTGCGGGTTGTTTGAGTTGATCACCCACGGTGCTGTCTGAGTAAACGTTTGCAATAGAAAACCCCAATAAGTATGGTAATTAGCCTATTATTGACAATCCATGTACTAATCAAACTGATATTTCTTAAAACACGCCAGATATTTCATATCCGTATAAAAGCAACCAGGATTTCATAATCGAATTACATTAGATAGCTTCGGTACTCAGTTACACCATTACACAACAGCACCAAGTTTCACATGCAGCATCAAAAACCTTTGGAAAGTAGCATCATACACGGTAAATAGATAGATGAATCTCATCTGGGAAACTACAGAAGCGGAAGGCAAATATTGAGCCTTCAGTGATGTTGAATGTCCTTGCAACTTTAGTCCAGTGGCTATGGATAATTGCCCGCCCAACCTTCGTCCTCTTCAGCAAGACTTCAATATTGTACCATGGGTGTTGAATGAATACCTTCCTCGCCTCTTGACCATGCAGGTGGTTTGAGAGGTAATCATCGGTGAACTGCTTCGAAAAGTACTCAAAACAAAGCTATGCATAAATCGATGTTGTAAATTTTGAAATGGCGCAAGGGGTAAAAACAAGGTAAAAGAGTTGGTACCATCCTATAGTTGACTGATGTCTTCTTCATTGTGCAAACAAAGATCTTGCTGTTATTTGTCGCAAGTTTCTTCATCCTAACAATCTTTCTGAGTTTCTTGACTTGACTGATATTCATGGACATCTCATTCCCATATGCAAAATGGGTCGAATAGTGGGTCTAAGCCTCTGACAGTAGGACCTACATGTGCAAGACCAAATTGTAAGAAACCTAAATATTAGAATGATTCCTGCAACTACACAATAATGTGCTATTAGCCAAAGGACCCTGCTTGAACAAACCTCGATGGTAAACCGCAGTGTCTCCCATTGTTTCCCTGCAACACACATAAGGAAGATCTTGATCAGGTTAACTGAGAGTTGCCATACTATCAGTAGAATATGTATTGAGTACAACCAAATTCGATTGGTGTCACATGCATAACAATACAAAATTGTACCCACAACAAATGAAAATCAAATTGCAGAACTGAACCAAACAGTTAAATGGACAGCAGACCAAATGAACTAAAATAGTTAACTGAGCATGGCATTGCAGAATAGAAACATGTACTAGAAGATAAGACAGTTATCAAAACAAAGAATGCTTGAGAACAGTACTACGAAACGTAGCAATTGTTGGACCAAAGTGTTAACTGAACATTACATTTCAGAGGACCAAACTGTTAATTGAACATCAGATTGCATATTAACATTATAGAGGACAAATCACTAGAAGGCACTGGCGGTGGCCTCGAGAAAACATCACGAACTGTATTTTAAATTAGACAACCGCGCGACGGTGTCGACGTTGGCCTCGAAGACGAGGTGCTCCTCCAAGATTTGGTGATCAACACACATGTCAGCCATAGTGACCTCGTTCGTGCGTGCGGCCGCATGCTACTCAGCTCATGTTATACTACGTGTAAAATGACTATGGGTGACGCTTAATTGGAGGAGGGTAGCTGTAACACCCACAATGCGGCTATATCTCCCATAGGTCGGGGCACGACTTAGAGGCATAGCCGCACGGTAGGTTTGTCGCAAGAGGGGTAATCTTCACACAATCCCATGTACTCCCTCCATTCCTTTATATAAGGTATATTTGTTTTTTGAAAAGTCAAACATGTGTATGTTTGACTGAGTTTTTAGAAAAATATACCAGTATCCACAAGACAAAATTTATATCATTTGATTCATCATGAAAACTAGTTTCATATTTTATCTATTAGGTATTGCACATGTTGTTATTTTATTCTATAATCTTGGTCAAACATTCAAATGGTTGACTTGCACGGAAACCAATACACCTTATATTCTGGAACGGAGGGAGTATTGAATAAGAAAGGGATAAAGAGTTGGCTTACAATCACCACTTCACACAATACATAAATAATCCATACATTGACCAAAGTACAATCAAAGGTCCAACTACGGAACCAAAATAAAAGAAGACAACCCCAAATGCTAGATCCCCAATCGTCCCAACTGGGCTCCACTACTGATCAACCGGAAAAGACACAAAACAATGATCAAGATCTTCATCGAGCTCCCACTTGAGCTCAGTTGCATCATCTGCACTGGTATCATCGGCACCTGCAACTGTTTGGAAGTATCTGTGAGTCACGAGGACTCAGCCATCTCACAACCGCGAGATCAAGACTATTTAAGCTTATGGGTAGGAGAAGGTAGTGAGGTGGAGCTATAGCAAGCACTAAGAATATATGGTGGCTAACATGCGCAAATGAGAGCGAGAAGAGAAGCAACACAATGGTCGATCAAGAAGTGATCCTGAAACTACTTATGTTCAAGCATAACACAAGAACCGTGTTCACTTCCCGGACTCCGCCGAAAAGAGACCATCACGGCTACACACGCGGTTGATGCATTTTAATTAAGTTAAGTGTCAAGTTTTCTACAGTCGGATATTAACAAATTCCCATCTGCCACATAACCGCGGGCACGTATTACGAAAGTTTAAACCCTGTAGGGGTGTCCCAACTTAGCCCATCACAAGCTCTCATGGTCAACGAAGGATATTCCTTCTCCCAGGAAGACCCAATCAGGCTCGGAATCCCGGTTACAAGACATTTTGACAATGGTAAAACAAGACCAGCAAAGCTGCCCAGATGTGCCGACAAATCCCGATAGGAGCTGCACATATCTCATTCTCAGGGCACACCAGATTGTCCAAACTTCCGGTAGGCCAGCCCAGAGTTGCCCCTGGTGGCCACCGGCGGCTGACAGGTTGGACCAACACTCAAAGGAGCACTGGCCCGGGGGGGTTAAAAATAAAGATGACCCTCGGGCTCCGGAAACCCAAGGGAAAAAGGCTTAGGTTGTTAGGAAAATGTAAAACCAAGGTTGGGCCTTGCTGGAGGAGTTTTATTCAAAGCGAACTGTCAAGGGGTTCCCATAACACCCAACCGTGTAAGGAACGCAAAATCAAGGAACATAACACCAGTATGACGGAAACTAGGGCGACAAGAGTGGAACAAAACACCAGGCATAAGGCCGAGCCTTCCACCCTTTACCAAGTATATAGATGCATTAATTAAATAAGAGATATTGTGATATCCCAACATATCCATGTTCCAACATGGAACAAACTTCAGCTTCACCTGCAACTAACAACACTATAAGAGGGGCTGAGCAAAAGTGGTAACTTAGCCAAACAACGGTTTGCTAGGAAAGGTGGGTTAGAGGCTTGACATGGCAATATGGGAGGCATGATATAACAAGTGGTAGGTAGTGCGACATAGCGACAAAATGAACAACTAGCAAGCAAAGATAGAAGTGATTTCGAGGGTATGGTATCTTGCTTGAGATCCCACAAGGAAGAAGAACGAGTCCATGAAGAACACAAATGGACGTAGTCGAAGAAATCCTCACAACTCCGGAACGAAACCGAAGCTAACGTGAGAAGTAACCCGGAAAGAAGCAAACAACATAGTAAACAACCAAGCATAAACATGGCATGATGCACAACCAAGTATGATGCATGTTCGGTTTAATGAGGCATGGCATGGCAAAGTGCACAAACATTACTACAAATTAAGTGGAGCTCAATAGGCAGAGAGTTGCATATTGATGGAACACCACATTCAATTATTTAGTCCACTCCCGGTTAGGTACTCAACAAAATTAAATGTTATTAAACATGGCAAGGGGTGAAGCATATGAAAACTACCTATCTAGGCAAGTTTAAATGAGGCCGGAACAACAAGCAACAAATTCGAAAAATCCTCATATGCAAATTTTAGAGTTGGTATTGTTCTGCCCTAAACCATATTTTAGAGTTGTTAAACATGCAAGATGAGTGCACCATGTTAAACTATGCATTTTTCCACCCCATTTACATATAAAGTTTATTAAATTTGGAGCTACTATGATTAAGTTATGAATTAAATCATTTTAACAAGGCATTTGAGCAAATTTAAACAAACATAATTTTAAGCATTTCAAACATGGATGAAACTTGGATATTATTAAACTAGACAAAATTCTAGTCATTTGACATATATAAATTATTTACATGCGATGCACGGTTGGTGAGTTAGGATATGCATGAAGTGCAAGGGCTTTTCTATAAAACTGCAATTCCCTGGTTAAATAGCAAAAGCGTCCAGATCTGAAAAAATGATGCGGGCCGAATCTGCTGAAATGGGCCAACAGATAGGAGGAGCTGCGGGGAGCTCACCCATGGTCCAAGGCCCATTCAGTGGGAGGCAAGGCCGGCAGGCCTCCTGGACTGGCTGGATCAAACGAGGAGGTGGAAGGGGGCGCAGTCAATGGCGAAGTGGGACTTGTCGCTGGGTCGTCCTCCTTGCGCAAGGGCGAAGCAGAGGAGGCGAGCAGGGTAGCGGGGCAGAGGCGCGATCAACGCACACACAATGCAGGGGAATTTGGCGTGACTCCGATGAGGACGGACGAAGGGCACCGGATCCAGGCGACAAAGGAGGAACGACGATGGCTCCATGGCTTGGCGGCATCCAAGTGGCGAACAGAGGGGCTTGAGCAAGTCGCGGTGGCCATGGCTTGGCTGCTGGTCCAACGGCTCTTCTCGGAGAGGTGGTCGGCGGCGTTGCCCCGTTGAGGAGGTCCTGGTGGCCTTGGTCACCGGCGATGTGGCTGACGAGGAGGCATACCGGCACAGGACTAGGCGACGGCAAGGCAAGCGAAGGCGGCGGCGCCAGGTGGGTTCATGGCGGAGGCGAGGTCTTGGAGCGGGCGGATCCATGGCGATGAGGCGCGGGGGTCGCCGCGGTGCTCCGGCGATGTGCTTGGCGGGGCGACGAGGTCCTCCATGGCGGGTCCCTATGGAGAGAGGCGAGAAGGAGTTGACGGTGAGGAGTGAGGATGGGAGAGAAGAGAAAGGAGGGAGCACGAGAAGCAGGGAGAGGGCGACGACCTGGTGGTGGTGCTCGTCTCCGGCGAGCTGGCAGGTGACGCACGGGACGACGGCAGGATTCGAGGCCACGACAACTCGACGATGGCGCTGCAGCTTCAAGGCGTTGGAGCTCCCTATGATGACAATTAGCGACGACCGGCGGGTCAACAGCGGTGCAAGGAAAACGGGGAATAAAAGGAGCGCGAGGCAAGGGCGAGGTTACCGACAGGTGAGGGACGAGGCAAAGCAGAGACTCCTGGTTTGTGGGGTTCGATGGATTTTGGATCGAGGAAGATGGAGACTGTTTGGTTGGGAATGGATCCCGATGTGGAAGAGGACTGGCGGCGGCGGGTGAGGGGATCGAGGAGGATCGGTCGAGGCGATCCCGAGGTGGGAGGCGACCCAGTGGCGGCGGTGGAGGGACAAATCTCCTAGATTCTAGGGTTGGGTCCCGTATATATTAAGTGGGTTTTTGGGTAGGGGTATTCAGTCCCTCCGATCGAAAACGAGTGGTTGCAAAATAAATGGGTTAGGGAGTTCAAACAATGAACCGAAGACGTTTTAGGGATGTTGGGTGACGATCCGGACACAACGGTCACGAGTGCCTAGTCGGGTTCGGGGAAGTTTTCGGACACGCGAGGGGGTCTAAGAACTGTGCGGAGAGGGGGTCTAACAAAAGGCCACGAAGGCAAGGGGGGGGTTAGGAGGGGTTTAGAGGGGTTGGTTGTGATTGTGTAGAAGGCCGAGGGCTGTGGGAGAGAAGAGAGAGAGAGACCCAACAACAGTTTTCGGAGTCCGAAAATGTCCGACGAAAAGACCGGCTACACTGCCGCTATAGTTATCCGCTGATGCGTCAAATGAACTCCGAATGCGATAAAACTGGGCAGGCGACCTACTGACAACATAGCAACACCGCATGCCAACTTTCAACCTATTCTGAGAATATTTTCCGACCACTTATAAAATAATATTTCGGACGTGCCGCGGGCGCGTGCGAGTGTGTCTGGGCTCAGAACGGACAACAAAGAGAACTGGGGGAACCTGGACGGATGCAAGTTTTGAAAACATGATGATGCAATGCGGATGATGACATGACAAGATGCAACACGCAAGCGAATGACAAGGCAACAACAGCGAATAACTAGAAGACACCTGGCACGTTGGTCTCGGGGTGTTACAACTCTCCACCACTACAAGAGGATCTCGTCCCGAGATCCGAGGATGGCACCGAAGAGAAACAGAAGAGGAAGAGAAGAGGTAAAACTAATTTGCTTCTTGGACAAAGGAGTGAAACCATGAACCTTGAGAGGTTGAACAAATTGAAAGAAAGAATAGAACGAAGATGAACAAAGTTGAAAACACTCCATTGGAAAAGAGGAACACAGAACCTTACTAGAGCCTTGTAGGTTGAAAGACATGAGAAAAGGGTTGCAATGGACAAAAAGTCCATGCAAGCACTCCAGTTGAAACGTGATGTACAAGGAATGATAATGATCAATTACGACAACACTCCAATTGGAAATGGAAGGTGTGACACCCCAAAATTTTGGCCTTATTTTATTAAATTAAATTTTTTGCCAGGAATTAAAACTTTTATTTTCTGGGCACCCTTTTGATTTTTTGAACCATTTTCTCCCTTGTTATTATGGAGTTTTTCCCCAAAGTGAAAACCTTTCAAATATGTTATTGGACTTGTTTAACCTCTCAAGAAAAACTTTTCTTTTATCAGTATAACTAATTACCTAATTAAATTGCTTGATCTTTATTTTCTTGAAAAATGGTTTTTCAAGGTTATATGGCCATATTTGAACTACAACCATTTGATAAATTCACTTAAATTTTCAACCAAAATTTGGAGATGTCATGTGATGTTTTTAAATCACTTTTATACAAAAATATCTTTTATTCATGAAATATTTTGAGCTCTGCATCAATTTTTCCTTCTGTGGTCCAGAGTGCAATTTGCACTACAACCCATTTAAATATTTCTTTCTGGCCTCCACCAAAATTATGGGATGTTGGTAGTAACATATGATTCAACTTTATGCAAAAACCCAATGATGTTATTTGAAAAATTTGAGTGAATCAACCTCTTTTTCATTTTGGTCCAGCCTTGTGATTTCTACTGCAACCCTATTTATTTTTGCTCCAATGATCTTGTGCTTTCTCCTACTTGTAGACAGCCCTACCAAACGCCTAAATCCAGGAGCACGCACCCATTGGATTAATTTTGGTTCATGAAATAATGTCATTTATTTCCTGTCCAGAATTGAAGTTTTGCAAAACTTGCACTAACAAGTTTGTGCTTTTCACAAACTAACCTCACCACTCTCTCTTGCATCTAAGGAGACTCTGATCTGGAGAATTTGGCCACCCCAAGAAGAGCCTAGGTGCCTGTGGCATTTTGTCAAACACCCTGTGTGCATAGCCAGATTTGGCATGGATTCAAGTTTACATTGTGAACTTAGTCTCCTGACCTAACCACCATGTCCATTCACCCTCTAACTAACCCTAACCTAGCCCTGTTTCTACTCAGCCTCAACCGCGACCTCTAGCATGCTTTAGCATTTCGTCGAGCACATTTAGTGCGTGCACGGGACGCGCCCAGAGCGCGCGTGTTGCACGACCCGCGCCCGAGCCGACACGCTGGCCCCCCTGGTTTTGGCCCGCTCTGCAGAGCCACGCCACTCGCTATCCCCCTCACAGCAACGCGCCAAGCCGCCCTGGCAGCCTACAGCGACGCCGACAGAGCTTTTGGTGGCACACCGGCGTCCGTAGCGCGCCTCTGCCACGGTCGGCGCCGCCAAAGCCACCCCGGCTCGCCACATGCCCCTGGGAACAACGCGAACTTATCTCCTCGCTCGTCGGCTAGCTCTCGTCACCTCCACGTCGCCCTGCAAGCTACAGAGAGGCGGTTCGCCGGCATCCTCATCCACCGCCGCGGAACCGACCTCGTCGCGCTATAAAAAGAGGTCCCCGAACTCCCCTGAGCACGCAGGCAACCTCAGGCCACCCCAATGGCGCTCCCCTAGCTCGCATTCGACCCGGGGAGGCCTCCTTCCTCATCTCCGGCAACTCCTGCCGCCACCACCGTTCCGGCCAATCCGGCACCTCTAGTACCTCCCCCTCTCCGTTCTCTCCACCAAGAGCTTCCTCATCCTCCCGTGAACCATTCCCACTACTCAATTTTGATCGGGACACACCGCGGGAGAAAAATCACCTTGCTCCCGAAGCTCCCCTCCGCCGCGAAGCTCACCGCCGACGACTCTTTCCACCCCCGTCTACCCAGCGACCACCGGAAGGACCGCCTCGGTCTCGCGGATCCATCCAGACCCTCTGGAATCCGCGGGGAGCCGCCGTTCGCCGGCGACGATCGCCGTTGCCTCGCCTCCATTCGGGCAGAGGAAGAGGAGGGAGGGATAGACTGGTCAAACCTGACCAGTGGGCCCCCTGGACCCACTGTCAGTGACCCCGCGCCTGTCCACGTGGGATTAAGTGAAAGCGTATAATTCCCCAGTACGTTTTCTCTGCACCGAAGGCGTAATCTCTTTTGAAACATTTTCTTTTTCCTGTTTTTATTAAAAACAGATTTTGACCACAACTTTGACTGGCTATAACTTTTTAATTAGAACTCCAAATGAATTGATTCTTTTTCCTACATCTCCCAAATTCTGTCTAGTTTATTTTAAGATTTATTTGAAAATTTTCCAAACAACTTTTTTGTATTGTTTTTGAAATATGTGTCATTTGCATATTTTTGGAAATACGATTTTTGGGAGAGAAGGAAGCTTTCAAAAATTTTGGAGAGCACCCCCACCTCTCCACACCATTAAAGGCAAGCATTCTGAACCCCGGAATAATATTTTTGGTGTGCTAATTGACACGTTTTAACACCACCTTATATCAAAGAACTTGTTATTTCATGTGATATGATCATTTGCATGAATGCATATTAGTGATTTCCTTGCTGTTGGAAATGAATATACTTGTGATGGTAATCACCCTCATGTGCCTTGCATGCATGCCGGAAAGGAATCCGGGAAAGCCTCTGCCTTGGGTAGGAGTGAGCTTGTCGCCGGTCCCCGTCGGGACGGTTATGTCCGGTATGGCATGGTAAGGTATATTGAGTGGTGATTTTGTTGATTGAAATATATTTGTTTACATGTCATGCAGGGAACTTATAAACCTCCTGAGTCGACCGTAGACCGAGTCTTGTTTCCAGTAACCCCCATACTTGCTATGTACTACCACTTGTCCCTGCCGCAGGTAGGGTATGGTTCAGTAAGTCGTTGACCCCTTTCAAGCACACACCGTACAGAGAGGCCATGGTGGAAGATATCGGTTGTAGCCGGTAGGCATGCCACCTGGTCCGGGGGCATGGGTGTTTCCGGTTGGGACCGAGAGGGGAGGCCACCCCTTAGAGCGCGCGATATAAATTTGATCCCATGCTACGCGAGGTTGTAGCCTCCCCACTTAGAGTTTTGCTTAACAAGTGTCGTGGGTGATTCCAGACACCGATGAGTTAAGCTGGTGTGTGCAAGTTAGGCGTGTTTTCAACTAAAAGACCGTAAACGGAACTAGTCCCGATGGACTAAAGGAATCCGTTAATCGTGGGTAAAGAGTACACCCTCTGCAGAGATTAAAACCTATTCGAATAGCCGTGTCCATGGTTAAGGATTACAGTCTGGGATGGGTCAAGTGTTGGTCTTAGTGTCGGTCTTCGGAGGTGAAATTGTTAAACCAAACTTGGATACCGACTGGTGACTTGTGAGAACCATGATTATTATTTTATGATGGACTAACCCGTTGCATTATTGTATTATCGAGTATCCCTGGGATGGTTCTACCTCCTGGATATTCATTATGATTATTTATTTTTAAGCCCTTTATGTGGTGTCGCTCAGACGCCCGACTGTGGCATTTCTTTTTAAGCCCTTTATGTGGCGTCGCTTAGACGCCCGACTGTGGCATTTCTTTTTAAGCCCTTTATGTGGTGTCGCTTAGACGCCCGACTGTGGCATTTCTTTTTAAGCCCTTTATGTGGTGTCGCTCAGACGCCCGACTGTGGCATTTCTTTTTAAGCCCTTTATGTGGTGTCGCTCAGACGCCCGACTGTGGCATTTCTTTTTAAGCCCTTTATGTGGTGTCGCTCAGACGCCCGACTGTGGCATTTCTTTTTAAGCCCTTTATGTGGTGTCGCTTAGACGCCCGACTGTGGCATTTCTTTTTAAGCCCTTTATGTGGTGTCGCTCAGACGCCCGACTGTGGCATTTCTTTTTAAGCCCTTTATGTGGTGTCGCTCAGACGCCCGACTATGGCATTGCTTGTTATTTATTTACTTTGTAAGCCCTTTATGTGGTGTCGCACAGACGCCCGACTGCGGCATTTTATTTCCCACTCCATTATTGCTTATTCATGTTGCATATAAATAACCTGCTTGCATGCATAAAAGATATTTTATTTGTGACTGACGATGTGATCATAGAATATTTCAGTGCATGATTATCAATTATATTATCCCAGTGTTCATAATGTTTGCGAGTACATTCAAAGTACTCACTGGCTTGTCCCTGGCTATTGTCTTGGCCAGATTACTTGCTTGGAGAAGAGCGTGGCGATGACAGCCTCGGGACCTAAGCAACGGTGATAGCAGCCTCGCGAAGATAGGAGTTAACCTGGCCAGCTGTTCCCGTGGGAAATGGAGTCCCATAGACACTGATGTCTCACAAACCGCTTCCGCCATCGACCACTAGAAACCCAATTGTTGTACTCACAGGCCAGAATGGTCTTGTACTACATATTTTGTATTCTGCTTGGAATTTCTGTATCAAGTTTGGAGCCTCATCAGCTAACAGTAATCCTGGGGTTGATGAGCACAACGGTCTTTTTCTGGAAATTTATGTCCGGAAAACCGGTCGTGACAGAAGGCAATAATATGAACTTGGCAAAATGAAAGCACTTGTATGAGAGTCCGGTTAGAAGAGGAATGATAGACACAACACTCCGACTAAAACAAGATAGAGGAGGAAAAAGAATGATATAATTTGGACAGCACTCCGACTGTAAATGGAAGGAATTGAACATGAACTTGACAAGATGAGAGGATACTTGATGAAATCAACAACACACTGCCTCCGGAACTATTGAAAGAATGGCACAATGGGTAAGAAAGATTTCAGACAGCACTCCGGTTGAGAAGGAAGGGAAAACTTGATAGAATGTGAAGAACTTGAAAATGATAACTTCTACCACCAATGAATTTGAAGGTATCCTTAGAAAGAAGGATTGAATGGATAAGCAAAGGAAAGAACATGATCTTTGACAAAAATGGGATGATGGGTCGAAGATTGCAACATCACAATGCCTCCGAAAGAAAAATAGAAGATAGATCATTGAAATATAAGAATGAAGAAGAAAACAACATCTTCTACCTCAAATGAGCTTGAAAAAGCATCTTTAGGAGAAGGGTCGAACGGAGTTGTTTCAAAATCAACAACAAAAAGAATAAGCTTGTAGTGGGCTTATGGAAAACTTCTTAAGATTATGAGGTGAAATTCTGCCACTAATAGAAACAATGCATTGGATTGATATGAACAAGGAGACAAGAACCTTATTTCATCGGGAGGATAAATGAAGAACTTGGGTCATTTATAAGCACCATAATAGCAACAATCCTTAGGGAAGGCTTAAGGTGAAATATGATACAAGATAACTCCAACGAAGAGATTAATAGATTTAAAATACCTCATTCTTGATAACTTGTGAATCATGAAACACGAAGGGAAATTATCAAGAATGACATAACACCACCTCAAAAGATAAGGGAGAAGGGATTGAACTTTGAAATGCAAGATGAAGAATACTTGAGCTCATCTGAAAAGAATCTCGATGAACACTTCGAGAAGGAATTAAATCCTTAATGAACCATCATGTAGAGCCTCCATGAAGAACTCCGGTAATAAAAGGATGATAGAAAGAAAGAGAAGTTGAAAACACAAGGTGAATCCTTGCAATGATTTAGATGAATCTTCGTGGTGATAAAGTTGAGAGATCTTGGAACTTCGGGTAATGTATGAAGCACTTGAACCGAGAATTTACTCATCGTGAACAAACTTCAGAAGAATGAATCCATCATTTGGATGAAGCAAGAATAAGAATTATGTTATGCGTATCCTTCACCAATTTAAATTGATGACAATCAACGGATTGCATACAACTTATTCCGGCAGAAAGGATAAAGAGAGATATCGATAACTTGATAAGGTCTTCAACAAACCACCGGTAGGATTGAAACAAAGAATGAATTAATATGATAACCATGGCAAAGAATCTTGAGCAAACCACCATAAGAATTGAAAATGAAAGTAGCAAAGGCACAATTCACCGGGAAGAATGGGAAAACGAATGAAGATACTTGCTGGGATTTAGATACATGAGAACGAAGATATCAAGAGCGGACTAGAGAATACTTGAATGATGCACCAGTAATATTGGAGAACGAGAGCCGAAAGCTGAGAATGAATAAACCCGAAATGATGGCCTTCGGAGAATCAAACTGAAAAGACTCCTGAATTGCTCTGGAAGGGTGAAAATAATTCTCACAATCGAATACAATTATGAGAGGATATCATGAAGCTAGAACCACGAATCTTCGAGAGAACGGATAAGATTGAAGAGAAACTCTTCTTCGGTCTTCAAACATTGAGAATGACGATGAGAAACACCACCATGAATTATAGAGGCACTTCAGAATGAAGAATAGAAAGGTTGAGCCAACAATGAAAAGAATTTGAAAGATCTTGGAGAAAGACATTTGACTGATGATGATTCATTCTTACGTCAAACTTTGAAATGAATTTGAGAATAGCTCCGGGAAAAGTAGAAGAGTCAAGTAAGATCCTGGGAAAAGACCTGTGGGTTAGGGCCCACTCAAAAGATACACCGTTGAACAATTTAAAAGAGAGAATGTGTCGGTTGAATTAAATGACTTCAATGAGATAACAACCTCGAAATAGCTTGAAAGGATTACAAATAGAAACTTGAATCTTCTAGGATATCTTCAGCACTCTGAAACAAATGAATAGCGAGAAGTGAAAGATTAAGAAGTGCACTGGCATGAGAAAACATTTGAAACGAGGAAAAGATATGATCGACAAAGCTTGAATTTAACCCACCCGAGAAGAAAAAGAATGAAGAATGGTGAACTTGTAGAGCATCTTCATGAGAACCACCGGGTAAGAACATTGACGGAAAAGAATGGAGGGACTTCCCATCAATAAAAGGATACTCGATTAACGACTTCTGACTCCAAGAAAAAAAGGGGGGGGGGGGGGGGAAAAGAAAATGAATTTGGATGGGGAAACGACACCGTTGAGCAGAAGAGAGTTGATATTACAAGGATAAAGTGGATGGAATAACTTGAAGATGAAAGCACTGGTTGAAATGGATTGACAAGACAATCTTGACAATGAAGAAGGATTAGTATTCACATAGGAATATGAGAACACCGCTTAAGGAAGGTATGGAATCAACACTTGACATCGAAGCAACTCGAATACCACAACTCAAAACAATACAAAGTATTTGGATTGCAAAATAAGCCGGAACAAACATATGATAGACCCCATATCATATCATGTGTCTGTTGGAAATATATCCTATGATATACTTGAATTCCCACTTATAAACTCCCGAAACTTTCTGGTTATGCAATCTGGTGTTGGGGATACAGGGGAAGCATAATATCTCACCCAAACTAACAATTCCTACATCCAGCTGTATCCATCCTTCAACACATAACCAAGAAACCTTCGAAAATCATGTACCTCAACCTTCGAAAAAGCATCTGTTATATGAGTTATGGCAGTACTCCCGAACTCCTGCCCCAGTACTGGGTGCGTCGAGGTTATCTCACCAACAACTGCATAAAAGAGATTTTCGATGTCGGCGAACTCAGGTATTCCAGAACTACAACGATAAAATTGTGACGACAACACCTCGGAGCTCAACTCCCCGGGACACTGCCACAACCCCTAAATGCCAGGAGGCACCAAGAACAATGTTCTCGTCACAAGACTATCGGAACGATTCCAAGATACCCGCGTGATCCTAATTTTTTTAGTGAAATTTGAGGAGAGGAGAGTCAAAACTTCTATGTCAGGAGGCCTCACCAGAGCGACAAAGGGACTGAGGAGTAAAACTAATCCTACTCTATGATATATATAATCCTAAGACTCAAAACATTTTGTTCTAGACTCAACAATGTCAGCGATTCGATCAAGCAGGGGGCTCCGAAGTCAGGGATGGCTCTGATTACCAACTTGCAACACCCACAATGCGGTTATATCTCCCATGTGTCGGGGCATGACTTAGAGGCATAGCCGCATGGTAGGTTTGTCGCAAGAGGGGTAATCTTCACACAATCCCATGTACTGAATAAGAAAGGGATAAAGAGTTGGCTTACAATCGCCACTTCACACAATACATAAATAATCCATACATTGACCAAAGTACAATAAAAGGTCCGACTACGGAACCAAAATAAAATAAGACAACCCCAAATGCTAGATCCCCGATCGTCCCAATTGGGCTCCACTACTGATCAACCGGAAAAGACAAAAAACAACGATCAAGATCTTCATCGAGCTCCCACTTGAGCTCAGTTGCATCATCTGCACTGGTATCATCGGCACCTGCAACTGTTTGGAAGTATCTGTGAGTCACGAGGACTCAGCAATCTCACACCCGCGAGATCAAGACTATTTAAGCTTATGGGTAGGAGAAGGTAGTGAGGTGGAGCTGCAGCAAGCACTAAGCATATATAGTGGCTAACATGCGCAAATGAGAGCGAGAAGAGAAGCAACACAACGGTCGTGAACTAGAAGTGATCAAGAAGTGATCCTGAAACTACTTACGTTCAAGCATAACACAAGAACCGTGTTCACTTCCCGGACTCCGCCGAAAAGAGACCATCACGGCTACACACGCGGTTGATGCATTTTAATTAAGTTAAGTGTCAAGTTTTCTACAACCAGATGTTAACAAATTCCCATCTTCCACATAACCACGGGCACGACTTACGAAAGTTTAAACCCTGCAGGGGTGTCCCAACTTAGCCCATCACAAGCTCTCACGGCCAACGAAGGATATTCCTTCTCCCGGGAAGACCCGATCAGGCTCGGAATCCCGGTTACAAGACATTTCGACAATGGTAAAACAAGACCAGCAAAGCCGCCCAGATGTGCCGACAAATCCCGATAGGAGCTGCATATATCTCATTCTCAGGGCACACCGGATTTTCCAAACTTCTGGTAGGCCAGCCCAGAGTTGCCCCTGGTGGCCACCGGCGGCTGACAGGTTGGACCAACACTCAGAGGAGGATTGGCCCAGGGGGGTTAAAATAAAGATGACCCTCGGGCTCCAGAAACCCAAGGGAAAAAGGCTTAGGTTGTTAGGCAAATGTAAAACCAAGGTTGGGCCTTGCTGGAGGAGTTTTATTCAAAGCGAACTGTCAAGGGGTTCCCATAACACCCAACCGCGTAAGGAATGCAAAATCAAGGAACATAACACCAGTATGACGGAAACTAGGGCGACAAGAGTGGAACAAAACACAAGGCATAAGGCCGAGCCTTCCACCCTTTACCAACTATATAGATGCATTAATTAAATAAGAGATATTGTGATATCCCAACATATCCATGTTCCAACATGGAACAAACTTCATCTTCACCTGCAACTAACAATGCTATAAGAGGGGCTAAGCAAAAGCGATAACTTAGCCAAACAACGTTTGCTAGGAAATGTGGGTTAGAGGCTTGACATGGCAATATGGGAGGCATGATATAACAAGTGGTAGGTGCTACCTCTTTTAGCACTGCGTTGGTTTTCCTCGAAGAGGAAGGGATGATGCAGCAAAGTAGCGTAAGTATTTCCCTCAGTTTTTGAGAACCAAGGTATCAATCCAGTAGGAGGCTACACGCGAGTTCCTCGCACTTGCACAAAACAAATAAATCCTCACAACCAACGCAAATAGGGGTTGTCAATCCCTATAGGGCCACTTACGAGAGTGAGATCTGATAGATATGATAAGATAGTGTTTTTGGTATTTTTATGATAAAGATGCAAAGTAAAGTAAAGGCAAAGTAAATAGCAAAGTAAATAACTAAGTAGTAGGAGATTGATATGATAAAGATAGACCCGGGGGCCATAGGTTTCACTTGTGGCTTCTCTCGAGAGCATAAGTATTCTACGGTGGGTGAACAAATTACTGTTGAGCAATTGACAGAATTGAGCATAGTTATGAGAATATCTAGGTATGATAATTTATATAGGCATCACGTCCGAGACAAGTAGACCGACTCCTGCCTGCATCTACTACTATTACTCCACTCATCAACCGCTATCCAG
Organism: Triticum urartu; assembly: GCF_003073215.2. NCBI lineage: Eukaryota > Viridiplantae > Streptophyta > Magnoliopsida > Poales > Poaceae > Triticum > Triticum urartu. The sequence continues at coordinate 529,661,019 of NC_053028.1, read as the reverse complement.
CATGCATCTAGAGTATTAAGTAAAAATAGAGTAACGCCTTAAGCAAGATGACATGATGTAGAGGGATAGACTCATGCAATATGAAGAAAAACCCATCTTGTTATCCTTGATGGCAACAATACAATACGCGCCTTGCTGCCCTTACTGTCACCGGGAAAGGACACCGCAAGATTGAACCCAAAGCTAAGCACTTCTCCCATTGCAAGAAAGATCAATCTAGTAGCCAAACCAAACTGATAATTCGAAGAGACTTGCAAAGATAACCAATCATACATAAAAGAATTCAGAGAAGATTCAAATATTATTCATAGATAGACTTGATCATAAACCCACAATTCATCGGTCTCAACAAACACACCGCAAAAACAAGATTACATCGAATAGATCTCCACAAGAGAGGGGGAGAACATTGTATTGAGATCCAAAAAGAGAGAAGAAGCCATCTAGCTACTAACTATGGACCCGTAGGTCTGAGGTAAACTACTCACACTTCATCGGAAGGGCTATGGTGTTGATGTAGAAGCCCTCCGTGATCGATGACCCCTCCGGCGGAGCTCCGGAACAGGCCCCAAGATGGGATCTCGTGGATACAGAAAGTTGCGGCGGTGGAATTAGGGTTTTGGCTCCGTATCTGATCGCTTGGGGGTACGTGGGTATATATAGGAGGAATAAGTACGCTGGTGGAGCAACAGGGGGCCCACAAGGGTGGGGGGCACGCTTGGTAGGGTAGGGCGCGCCCCCTAACTCATGGCCTCCTGTTACGTGCCTTGGCGTAGCGTCCAAGTCTCTTGAGTTGTATTCGATGAGAAAACCACGTTCCCGAAGGTTTCATTCCGTTTGGACTCCATTTGATATTCCTTTTCTTCGAAACCCTAAAACAAGCAAAAAACATCAATTCTGGGTTGGGCCTCTGGTTAATAGGTTAGTCCCAAAAATAATATAAAAGTGGATAATAAAGCCCAATAATGTCCAAAACAGTAGATAATATAGCATGGAGCAATAAAAAATTATAGATACATTGGAGACGTATCAAGCATCCCCAAGCTTAATTCCTACTCGTCCTCGAGTAGGTAAATGATAAAAATAGATTTTTTGATGCGGAGTGCTACTTGGCATAATTTTAATGTAATTCTTCTTAATTGTGGTATGAATATTCAGATCTGAAAGATTCAAGACAAAAGTTCATATTGACATAAAAATAATAATACTTCAAGCATACTAACAAAGCAATTATGTCTTCTCAAAATAACATGGCTAAAGAAAGTTATCCCTACAAAATCATATAGTCTGGCTATGCTCTATCTTCACCACACAAAATATTTAAATCATGCACAACCCCGATGACAAGCCAAGCAATTGTTTCATACTTTTGACATTCTCAAAACTTTTTCAATTTCCACGCAATACATGAGCGTGAGCCATGGATATAGCACTATAGGTGGAATAGAGTGGTGGTTGTGGAGAAGACAAAAAGGAGAAGATAGTCTCACATCAACTAGGTGTATCAACGGGCTATGGATATGCCCATCAATAGATATCAATGTGAGTGAGTAGGTATTGCCATGCAACGGATGCACTAGAGCTATAAGTATATGAAAGCTTATGAGCGAAACTAAGTGGGTGTGCATCCAACTTGCTGGCTCATGAAGACCTAGGGCAATTTGAGGAAGCCCATCATTGGAATATACAAGCCAAGTTCTATAATGAAAGATTCCCACTAGTATATGAAAGTGATAACATGAGAGACTCTCTACTATGGAGATCATGGTGCTACTTTGAAGCACAAGTGTGGTAAAAGGATAGTAACATTGTCCCTTCTCTCTTTTTCTCTCATATTTTTTTCTCTTTTTTTCTTTGGGCCTTTTTATGGCCTCTTTTCTTTCTCTTTTTTTATTTGGGCTTCTTTGGCCTCTTTTATTTACTTTTTGTCCGGAGTCTCATCCCGACTTGTGGGGGAATCATAGTCTCCATCATCCTTTCCTCACTGGGACAATGCTCTAATAATGATGATCATCACACTTTTATTTTTCTTACAACTCAACAATTACAACTCGAAACTTAGAACAAAATATGACTCTATATGAATGCCTCCGGCGGTGTACCGGGATATGTAATATGACAATGATGGAGTGTGTCATAATAAACGGAACGGTGGAAAGTTGCATGGTAATATATCTCGGAATGGCTATGGAAATGCCATAATAGGTTGGTATGGTGGCTGTTTTGAGGAATGTATATGGTGGGTGTATGATACCGGCGAAAGGTGCGCGGTATTAGAGAGGCCAGCAAAGGTGGAAGGGTGAGAGTGCGTATAATCCATGGACTCAACATTAGTCATAAAGAACTCATATACTTATTGCAAAAATCTACAAGTTATCAAAAAAAAGTATTACGCGCATGCTCCTAGGGGGATAGATTGGTAGGAAAAGACCATCGCTCGTCCCCGACCGCCACTCATAAGGAAGACAATCAATAAATAAATCATGCTCCGACTTCATCACATAACGGTTCACAATACGTGCATGCTACGGGAATCACAAGCTTCAACACAAGTATTTCTCAAATTCACAACTACTCAACTAGCACAACTTTAATATCACCATCTTTATATCTCAAAACAATTATCAAGTATCAAACTTATCATAGTATTCAACACACTCATAAGAGAGTTTTATTATCAATCTTGCATACCAAACATATTAGGATTTTAAACAAATTACCATGCTATTAAGACTCTCAAAATAATCTAAGTGAAGCATGAGAGATCAATAGTTTCTATAAAACAAATCCACCACCGTGCTTTAAAAGATATAAGTGAAGTACTAGAGCAAAATTATATAACTCAAAAGATATAAGCGAAGCACATAGAGTATTCTAACAAATTCCAAATCATGTATGGCTATCTAAAAAGGTGTGTACATCAAGGATGATTTTGGTAAACTAATAATCAAAGACTCAAATCATACAAGACGCTCCAAGCAAAACACATATCATGTGGTAAATAAAAATATAGCTCCGAGTAAAGTTACCGATAGAAGTAGACGAAAGAGGGGATGCCTTCCGGGGCATCCCCAAGCTTTGGCTTTTAGGTGTCCTTAGATTATCTTGGTGGTTCCATGGGCATCCCCAATCTTAGGTTCTTGCCACTCCTTGTTCCATAATCCATCAAATCTTTACCCAAAACTTGAAAACTTCACAACACAAAACTTAAAGTAGAAAATCTCGTGAGCTCCGTTAGCGAAAGAAAATAGAATACCACTTCAAGGTACTGTAATGAACTCATTATTTATTTATATGGGTGTTATACCTACTGTATTCCAACTTCTCTATGGTTTATAAACTATTTTACTAGCCATAGATTCATCAAAATAAGCAAACAACACACGAAAAAATAGAATCTGTCAAAAACAGAACAGTCTGTAGTAATCTGTAGCTAGAGCAAGATCTGGAACCCCAAAAATTCTAAAATAAATTTCTGGACGTGAGGAATTTATCTATTAATCATCTTCAAAAAGAATTAACTAAATAGCACCTTCCAAATAAAAATGGTAGCAGTTCTCGTGAGCGCTAAAGTTTCTGTTTTTTACAGCAAGTTCAACAAGAGTTTCCCCAAGTCTTCCCAACGGTTCTACTTGGCACAAATACTAATTAAACACAAAAAACACAACCAAAACAGAGGCTAGATATTTTATTTATTACTAAACAGGAGCAAAAAACAAGGAATACAAATAAAATTGGGTTGCCGCCCAACAAGCACTATCGTTTAACGCCCCTAGCTAGGCATAACAAGCAAGAATAGATCTAGGTATTGCCATGTTTGGTAGGCAATCCATAAGTGGCTCTTGTAATAGATTCATAAGGTAATTTAATTTTCTTTCTAGGAAAGTGTTCCATGCCTTTCCTTAATGGAAATTGGAATCTAATATTTCCTTCCTTCATATCAATAATTGCACCAATCGTTCTAAGGAAAGGTCTACCAAGAATAATAGGACATGAAGGATTGCAATCTATGTCAAGAACGGTAAAATCTATGGGCACATAATTCCTATTTGCAACAATGAGAACATCATTAATTCTTCCCATAGGTTTCTTAATAGTGGAATCCGCAAGGTGCAAGTTTAGAGAGCAATCATCAAAATCACGGAAACGTAACAAATCACACAAAGTCTTAGGAATCGTGGAAACACTAGCACCCAAATCACATAAAGCATAGAATTCATGATCTTTAATTTTAATTTTAGTAGTTGGTTCCCACTCATCATAAAGTTTTCTAGGGATATAAACTTCCAATTCAAGTTTTTCTTCATAAGATTGCATCAAGGCATCAACGATATGTTTAGTAAACGCTTTATTTTGACTATAAGCGTGAGGAGAATTTAGCATGGATTGCAACAAGGAAATACAATCAATCAAAGAGAAATTTTCATAGTTAAATTCCTTGAAATCCATAATAGTGGGTTTAGCAACATCTAGGGTTTTAATTTCTTCAATCCCACTTTTATCAAATTTAGCATCAAGATCAAAATATTTAGAATTCTTAGAACGCCTTCTAGGTAAAGGTGGATTATATTCAGTCCCATCATTATAAAGATTCATATTGCAAAACAAAGATTTAATAGGGACACATCAACAAATTTTAGATCTTCATCATTATTTTCATAGGAACTAGAAGAACATGCTTTTATAAAGGCATCTTTCTTAGCACGCATCCTAGCGGTTCTTTCTTTGCACTCATCAATGGAAATTCTCATGGCTTTGAGAGACTCATTGATATCATGCTTAGGTGGAATAGATCTAAGTTTCAAAGAATCAACATCAAGAGCAATTCTATCAACGTTCCTAGCCAAATCATCAATCTTAAGCAATTTTTCTTCAATCATAGCATTACAATTCTTTTGCGAAGTAATAAATTATTTAATATTAGAATCAAATTCAGAGGGCATATTATTATAATTTCCATAAGAATTGTTGTAGGAATTACCATAATTATTAGAGGAATTACTAGGATAAGGCCTAGGATTGAAATTTCCTCTATACGCGTTGTTACCAAAATTGTTCCTACCAACAAAATTCACATCCATAGATTCATTATTATTCTCAATCAAAGTAGACAAGGGCATATCATTAGGATCAGAACAAACACTCTTATTAGCAAATAATTTCATAAATTCATCCATCTTTCCACTCAAAACATTAATTTCTTCTATCGCATGCACCTTTTTATTAGTAGATCTTTCAGTGTGCCATTGAGAATAATTAACCATAATATTATCTAGGAGTTTAGTAGCTTCTCCTAAAGTGATTTCCATAAAAGTGCCTCCCGCGGCCGAATCTAAAAGATTTCTAGAAGCAAAATTCAATCCAGCATAATTTTTTTGTATAATCATCCATAAATTTAAACCATGAGTAGGGCAATTACGTATCATTAATTTCATTCTCTCCCAAGCTTGTGCAACATGTTCATGATCAAGTTGCTTAAAGTTCATAATATCATTTCTAAGAGAGATGATCTTAGCGGGAGGAAAATACTTAGAGATAAAAGCATCTTTGCACTTATTCCATGAATCAATACTATTTTTAGGCAAAGACGAGAACCAAGCTTTAGCACGATCTCTAAGCGAAAAAGGAAATTGCTTCAATTTAACAATATCATTATCCACATCTTTCTTATTTTGCATGTCACACAAATCAACGAAGCTATTTAGATGGGTAGCGGCATCTTCACTAGGAAGGCCGGAGAACGGATCTTTCATGACAAGATTCAGCAAAGCAGTATTAATTTCACAAGATTTAGCATCAGTAAGAGGAGCAATCGGAGTGCTCATAAAATCATTGTTGTTGGTATTGGTGAAGTCACACAATTTAGTATTATCTTGAGCCATCGCGACAAGCAAGCAAACTAACACACAAGCAAACAGAAAGCAAGCGAACAAAAGGAGGCAAATAGAGGGAGGATAGAGAGAGAGAGGGCAAATAAAACGGCAAGGGTGAAGTGGGGGGAGAGGAAAACGAGAGGCAAATGGCAAATAATGTAATGCGGGAGATAAGTGTATGCGATGGGTACTTGGTATGTTGACTTTTGCGTAGACCTCCCCAGCAACGGCGCCATTAATCCTTCTTGCTACCTCTTTTAGCACTGCGTTGGTTTTCCCCGAAGAGGAAGGGATGATGCAGCAAAGTAGCGTAAGTATTTCCCTCATTTTTTGAGAACCAAGGTATCAATCCAGTAGGAGGCTACGCGCGAGTCCCTCGCACCTGCACAAAACAAATAAATCCTAGCAACCAACGCAAATAGGGGTTGTCAATCCCTATAGGGCCACTTACGAGAGTGAGATCTGATAGATATCATAAGATAATATTTTTGGTATTTTTATGATAAAGATGCAAAGTAAAGTAAAGGCAAAGTAAATAGCAAAGTAAATAACTAAGTAGTAGGAGATTGATATGATAAAGATAGAGCCTGGGGCCATAGGTTTCACTAGTGGCTTCTCTCGAGAGCATAAGTATTCTACGGTGGGTGAACAAATTACTATTGTGCAATTGGAAGAATTAAGCATAGTTCTGAGAATATCTAGGTATGATCATGTATACAGGCATCATGTCCGAGACAAGTAGACCGACTCCTGCCTGCATCTACTACTATTACTCCACTCATCGCCCGCTATCCAGCATGCATCTAGAGTATTAAGTAAAAACAGAGTAACGCTTTAAGCAAGATGACATGATGTAGAGGGATAGGCTCATGCAATATGAATAAAACCCCATCTTGTTATCCTCGATGGCAACAATAGAATATGTGCCTTGCTGCCCTTACTGTCATCGGGAAAGGACACCGCAAGATTGAACCCAAAGCTAAGCACTTCTCCCATTGCAAGAAAGATCAATCTAGTAGGCCAAACCAAACTGATAATTCGAAGAGACTTGCAAAGATAACCAATCATACATAAAAGAATTCAGAGAAGATTCAAATATTATTCATAGATAGACTTGATCATAAACTCACAATTCATCGGTCTCAACAAACACACCGCAAAAAGAAGATTACATCGAATAGATCTCCACAAGAGAGGGGGAGAACATTGTATGAAGATCCAAAAAGAGAGAAGAAGCCATCTAGCTACTAACTATGGACCCGTAGGTCTGAGGTAAACTACTCACACTTCATCGAAAGGGCTATGGTGTTGATGTAGATGCCCTCTGTGATCGATGCCCCCTCCGGCGGAGCTCCGGAACAGGCCCCAAGATGGCATCTCATTGATAAAAAAAGTTGAGGGGTGGAATTAGGGTTTTGGCTCCGTATCTGATCGATTAGGGGTACGTGGGTATATATAGGAGGAATAAGTACGTCGGTTGATCAACAGGGGGCCCACGAGGGTGGGGGCGCACCTGGTAGGGTAGGGCACGCCCCCTACCTCGTGGCTTCCTGTTACGTGCCTTGGCGTAGGGTCCAAGTCTCCTGAGTTGTATTCGATGAGAAAATCACGTTCCCAAAGGTTTCATTCTGTTTGGACTCTATTTGATATTCCTTTTCTTCGAAACCCTAAAACAGGCAAAAAACAGCAATTCTGGGTTGGGCCTCCGGTTAATAGGTTAGTCCCAAAAATAATATAAAAGTGGATAATAAAGCCCAATAATGTCCAAAACAATAGATAATATAGCATGGAGCAATCAAAAATTATAGATATGTTGGAGACGTATCAGTAGGTAGCGCGACATAGCGATAGAACGAACAACTAGCAAGCAAAGATAGAAGTGATTTCGAGGGTATGGTCATCTTGCCTGAGATCCCGCAAGGAAGAAGAACGAGTCCATGAAGAACACAAATGGACGTAGTCGAACGAATCCTCACAACTCTGGAACAAAATTGAAGCTAACACGAGAGTTGCATATTGACGGAACACCACATTCAATTATTTAGTTCACTCCCGGTTAGGTACTCAACAAAATTAAATGTTATTAAACATGGCAAGGGGTGAAGCATATGAAAACTACCTATCTAGGCAAGTTTAAATGAGGCCGGAACAACAAGCAACAAATCCGGAAAATCCTCATATGCAAATTTTAGAGTTGGTACTGTTCTGCCCTAAACCATATTTTAGAGTTGTTAAACATGCAAGATGAGTGCACCATGTTAAACTAGGCATTTTCCACCCCACTTACATATAAATTTTATTAAATTTGGAGTTACGATGATTAAGTTATGAATTAAATCATTTTAACAAGGCATTTGAGCAAATTTAAACAGACAACATTTTAAGCATTTCAAACATGGATGAAAGTTGGATATTATTAAACTAGACAAAATTCTAGTCATTTTACATATATAAATTATTTACATGCGATGCACGGTTGGTGAGTTAGGATATGCATGAAGTGCAAGGGCTTTTTTGTAAAACTACAATTCCCTGGTTAAATAGCAAAAGTGTCCAGATCTGAAAAATGATGCAGGCTGAATCTGCTAAACTGGGCCAATAGATAGGAGGAGCTGTGGGGGGCTCACACAAGGGCCAAGGCCCGGTCGATGGGAGGCAAGGCTGGCAGGCCTCCTAGACTGGCTAGATCGAATGAGGAGGTGGAAGGGGGCACAGTCAATGGTGAAGCAGGACTTGTTGCTGGGTCATCCTCCTCGCGTAAGGGTGAAGCAAAGGAGGCGAGCATGGCAGCGGGGCAGAGACGCGGTCAACGCACACGCAATGCAGGGGAACTTGGCGCGACTCCGGCGAGGACGGACGAAGGGCACCGGATCCAGGCGGCAAAGGAGGAACAACGATGGCTCCACGGCTTGGCGGCATCCAAGCAGCGAACACAGGGGCTTGAGCAAGTCGCGGTGGCCATGGCTTGGCTGCTGGTCCAACGGCTCTTCTCGGAGAGGTGGCCGGCGGCGTTGCCCCGTTGAGGAGGTCCTGGTGGCCTTGGTCACCGGCGACGTGGCTGACGAGGAGGCATACCGGCGCAGGACTAGGCGATGGCGAGGCAAGCGAAGGCGGCGGCGCCAGGTGGGTTCTGGGTGGAGGCGAGGTCTTGGAGCGGGCGGATCCATGGCGACGAGGCGCGGGGGTCGTCGCGGTGCTCCAGCGAGGTGCTTGGCGGGGCGACGGGGTCCTCCATGGCGGGTCCCTGTGGAGAGAGGCGAGAGGGAGTTGACGGTGAGGAGTGAGGATGGGAGAGAAGAGAAAGGAGGGAGCACGGGAATCGGGGAGAGGGCGACGGCCTGGTGGTGGTGCTCGTCTCCGGCGAGCTGGCAGGTGACGCACGGGACGACGACGGTATTCGAGGCCACGGCCACTCGACCACGGCGCTGCAGCTTCAAGGCGTTGGAGCTCCCTAAGATGACAATCAGCGGTGACCGACGGGTCAATAGCGGCGCAAGGAAAAACAGGGAAGAAAAGGAGCGCGAGGCAAGGGCAAGGTTACCGGCGGGTGAGGGACGAGGCAGAGCAGCGACTCCTGGTTGGTGGGGATCGATGGATTTTGGATCCAGGAAGATGGAGACTGGTTTGTTGGGAATGGATCCCGAGGTGGAAGAGGACTGGCGGCGGCGGGTGAGGGGATCGAGGAGGATCGGGTGAGGCGATCCCGAGGTGGGAGGCGACCCGGTGGCAGCGGTGGAGGGACAAATCTCCTAGATTCTAGGGTTGGGTCCCGTATATATATTAAGTGGGTTTTTGGGTAGGGTATTCAGTCCCCCCGATCGAAAACAAGTGGTTGCGAATAAATGGGTTAGGGAGTTCAAACAATGAACCGAGGACGTTTTAGGGATGTTGGGTGACGATCCGGACACAACGGTCACGAGTGCCCGTCGGGTTCGGGGAAGTTTTCGGACGCGCGAGGGGGTCTGAGAACTGTGCAGAGAGGGGGTCTGACAAAAGGCCACGGAGGCAAGGGGGGTTAGGAGGGGTTTAGAGGGGTTGGTTGTGACTGTGTAGAAGGCCGAGGGCTTCGGGAGAGAAGAGAGAGAGAGACCCGACAGCAATTTTCGGAGACCGAAAACGTCCGACAAAAAGACCGGCTATACTGCCGCTATAGTTATCCGTTGGGGCGTCAAACGGACTCCGAATGCGATGAAACTTGGCAGGCAACCTACTCACAACATAAAAACACCGCATGTCAACTTTCAACCCATTCCAAGAACATTTTCCGACCACTTATGAAATAATATTTCGGACGTGCCGCGGGCGCGTGCGAGTGTGTCTGGGCTCAGAACGGACAACGAAGAGAACTGGGGGAACCCGGATGGATGCAAGTTTTGAAAACATGATGATGGAATGCGGATGATGACATGACAAGATGCAACACGCAAGCAAATGACAAGGCAACAACAACAAATAACTAGAAGACACCTGGCACGTCGGTCTCGGGGTGTTACAGGGGCAGTGATTTCGGTGGAAGGTGTCACTCCGTCAGTCGGGGCATGTGGGACGGGAAAGGAGGAGGATGGTGTGGGTGGGGTGTGGATTACCTGACCATATCGATGAGGCCACAGAGCAAAAGAAGGGTCGGCAGCGAGGAGGCCGCGCAGCAAGAAGAAGGGTCGTCGGCGAGGAGGCGGCACTGCAAGAAGAAGGGTAGCCGTCGAGGAGGCGGCACTTGAAGAAGGGTCGCCGGCGCTACAAGAAGAAGGGTCGCCGGCGAGGAGGCTGAGCTGTCAGTAAGCACCAGTGAAGGTTTGAACTTGGAAAGCAAGGAGGAACAGTGGAAATGTGGCTTTTGGTAGGAGGGAAGGGGTGGGGCGGTAGATATTTCCGCGGTGGCAAAAATAATTCGCTCAGTGCCATGAGAAACTGGCGCTCAAGTGTGGTTCAAGCGGGGGCGGTGGACTATAGATGACGAAGCTTCCTACATAAGCCAGACAAGATGGTGTGCCGAGATATTTTATACCTCCCACATGATTCTTTCTAGTAAACTGTTTGTGGTATACCTGATTTTTTCATTATGTTTTGAAAGACAAAATGGTGTTACGGAGGGAAAGGATGGTGTTTGAATTGCTAGAACATTTACGTACAGTGAACATGCAACTAGTACATGAGTGTCGTGTTTAAATTTGGAATTATTCCGGGTTCGTTTGGCATTTTTATGCATTAATTGAGTTTCTGGGCATTTAATGTGCATAATTCAAATTTGAACTACAAGCACATGCTCCAATGCACCAAAGTTTGCTGAAAAATCACACGTGTGTCTTTGGGTGAATTTATAGGTCCCATGCAAGAAATGGGAATAAAATTCAAACATCTGGGTGTCGTGGCTCGGCCAGAATGATTGAGAAACTTGGTTTTTTAATTCCTGTAATCCAAAACACGGCCGAAAATCATGAAACTTGGCATGGTGTCATGACATGGCACCAACATGCTGCAGTAAATTTTTTGGCCAAATTGGGACAAGCTTTGGTGTAAGCTTCTTGCAAACCGGAGCTTCCCGCAATAAGGCTCCTGGTTCCGAGAGGGAACGTGTCACCTCCGTGTGCGAAACGACATACATACACTGCCTTCTCCCGCCTTAATTTTTTTACACAGGCAGATTAGACCAAATAGAAGTATCATGCTAAATTTTAGAATTATTCCGTGGTCGTTTGGCCTTTTTATACATTAATTGAGTTTTTGCACATTTAATGTGTATAATTCAAATGTGAACTACAAGCACGTGCTCCAGCGTACCAAAGTTCTTTGAAAAATCACATGTGTGTCCTTGGGTGAATTTCTAGGTCCCATGCAAGAGATGGGAGTGAAATTCAAACATCTGGGCATCGTGACTCGGCCGGAAAGATTGAGAAACTTAGTTTTTCAGTTCCTGTAATTCCAAAACACGCCTGAAAATCATGAAACTTGGCATGGTCTCATGACATGGCACCAACATGCTGCGGTAATTTTTTTGGCCGAATTGGGACAAGCTTTAGTGTAGACTTCTTGCAAACCGGAGCTTCTCTCAAGAAGGCTCGTGGTTCCGAGAGGGCACGTGTCACCTCCATGTGCGAAACGACATACGTACACTACCTTCTCCCGCCTTAATTTTTTTACACAGCCAGATTAGACCAAATAGAAGTACCGTGCTAATTTTGGAATTACTCCGGATTCGTTTGACCTTTTTTATACTTTAATTGAGTTTCTAGGCATTTAATGTGCATAATTCATATTTGAACTACAAGCACAGGCTCCAGTGCACCAAAGTTGTTTGAAAATCACATGTGTGTCCTTGGGTGAATTTCTAGGTCCCATGCAAGAGATGGGACTGAAATTCAAACATCTGGGCGTCGTGGCTTGGCCAGAAAGATTGAGAAACTTGGTTTTTTTAATTCCTGTAATTCCAAAACACGCTGAAAATCATGAAACTTGGTATGGTGTCATGACATGGCACCAACATGCTGCGATAATTTTTTTGGCCGAATTGGGACAAGCTTTGGTGTAAGCTTCTTGCAAACCGGAGCTTCCCTCAAGAAGGCTCGTGGTTCCGAGAGGGCGTGTCACCTCCATGTGCGAAACAACATACGTACACTGCCTTCTCCCGCCTTAATTTTTTTACACAGCCAGATTAGACCAAATAGAAGTACCGTGCTAAATTTTGGAATTATTCCGGGCTCATTTCGCCTTTTTGTACATTAATTGAGTTTCCGAGCATTTAATTTGCATAATTCAAATTTGAACTACAAACACAGGCTCCAGTGCACCAAAGTTGTTTGAAAAATCACATGTGTGTCCCTGGGTGAATTTCTAGGTCCCATGCAAGAGATTGGAGTGAAATTCAAACATCTGGGCGTCGTGGCTCAGCCAGAAAGATTGAGAAGCTAGGTTTTTAATTCCTGTAATTCCAAAACACGCCGGAAAATCATGAAACTTGGCATGGTGTCATGACATGGCACCAACATGCTGCGGTAATTTTTTGGCCGAATTGGGACAATCTTTGGTGTAAACTTCTTGCAAACCGGAGCTTCCCTCAAGAAGGCTCGTGGTTCCGAGAGGGAACGTGTTACCTCCTTGTGCGTAACCACATACGTACATTGCCTTCTCCCGCCTTAATTTTTTTACACAGCCAGATTAGACCAAATAGAAGTACCGTGCTAAATTTTGAAATTATTCTGGGCTCGTTTCGCCTTTTTTATACATTAATTGAGTTTTTGGGCATTTAATGTGCATAATTCAAATTTGAACTACAAGCACATGCTCCAGTGCACCAAAGTTGTTTGAAAAATCACATGTGTGTCCTTGGTTGAATTTTTAGGGCCCATGCAAGAGATGGGAGTGAAATTCAAACACCTGGGCGTTATCGCTCGGCCGGAAATATTGAGAAACTTGGTTTTTTAATTCCTGTAATTCCAAAACACGCCTGAAAATCATGAAACTTGGTATGGTGTCATGACATGGCACCAACATGCTGCGGTAATTTTTTGGCTGAATTGGGACAAGCTTTTGTGTAAACTTCTTGCAAACCGGAGCTTCCCTCAAGAAGTCTCATGGTTCCAAGAGGGAACGTGTCACCTCCGTGTGTGAAACGACATACGTACACTGCGTTCTCCCACCTTAATTTTTTACACAGCCAGATTACAACAAATAGAAGTACCGTGCTAAATTTTGGAATTATTCTGGGCTCATTTTGCCATTCTATACATTAATTGAGTTTCCGGGCATTTAATGTGCATAATTCAAATTTGAACTACAGGCACAGGCTCCAGTGCACCAAAGTTGTTTGAAAAATCACATGTGTGTCCTTGGGTGAATTTTTGGGTTCCATGCAAGAGATTGGAGTGAAATTCAAACATCTGGGCGTCGTGGCTCAGCCGGAAAGATTGAGAAACTTGGTTTTTTAATTCCTGTAATTTGAAAACACACCTGAAAATCATGAAACTTGGCATGGTATCATGATATGGCACCAACATCCCGCGGCAATTTTTTTGGCCGAATTGGGACAAGCTTTGGCGTAAGCTTCTTGCAAAGCGGAAATTCCCTCAAGAAGGCTCGTGGTTCCGAGAGGGAACGTGTTACCTCCGTGTGCGAAACCACATACGTACATTGCTTTCTCCCGCCTTAATTTTTTTTACACAGCTAGATTAGACCAAATAGAAGTACCGTGCTAAAATTTGGAATTATTCTGGGCTCGTTTCGCCTTTTTTATACATTAATTGAGTTTCTGGGCATTTAATGTGCATAATTTAAATTTGAACTACAAGCACATGCTCCAGTGCACCAAAGTTGTTTGAAAAATCACACATGTGTCCTTGGATGAATTTCTAGGTCCCATGCAAGACATGGAAGTGAAATTCAAACATTTGGGCGTCATGGCTCGGCCGAAAAGATTGAGAAAGTTGGTTTTTTAATTCCTGTAATTCTAAAACACGCCTGAAAATCATGAAACTTGGCATGGTGTCATGACATGGCACCAACATGTTGTGGTAGTTTTTTTGGCCGAATTGGGACAAGCTTTGGTGTACGCTTCTTGCAAATTGGAGCTTCCCTCAAGAAGGCTCGTGGTTTTGAGAGGGAACGTGTCACCTCCATGTGCGAAATGACATACGTACACTGCCTTTTCCCACCTTAATTTTTTTACACAGCCAGATTAGACCAAATAGAAGTACCGTGCTAATTTTGGAATTATTCCGGGTTTGTTTGGCTTTTTTATACATTAATTGAGTTTTTGGGCATTTAATGTGCATACTTCAAATTTGAACTACAAGCACATGCTCCAGTGCACCAAAGTTGTTTGGAAAATCACATGTGTGTCCTTGGGTGAATTTCTAGGTCCCATGCAAGAGATGGGAGTGAAATTCAAACATCAGGGCGTCGTGGCTCGGCCGGAAAGATTGAAAAACTTGGTTTTTTAATTCCTATAATTCCAAAACACACCTGAAAATCATGAAACTTGGCACGGTCTCATGACATGGCACCAACATGCTGTGGTAATTTTTCTGTCCGATTTGCGAAGGCGCACACATTAACAATCAACAAAGTCATTTTGGAACAAGTGCTGTCACGTTACAAATCTGAAACACAAGTATTATTTAAACCGTGGGCGTTCGACTTACCAATTACGTGCGGCCACGCGTCCCCTTTTTTATTGGGTAGGAGGTGCTATGCTGGGTAGCTATTTGAGTATGGGAGGCGTGTGATCAGACCCCTGCGCGTGCTCATCGGGAGGAGAGCCCTTTTGACTGCTACCCACCGTGCACCTCCCTCGGAACGTCTCCACTAATGGCGCCTGAGCACCTATTCTACGGTGTGGCTATATGTCTCATTGGTCTAAGATTTAAGAGAGAAAAGTGAAAATATGAAAAGAAAGTTTTGCACGGATCTTGATGTAAGATCCGACGGACCTATATAGCATCGACTGCGATTTATAGGAAGCATGATGAATATAAGGATGATGACATTGGATAATAATTGTCTTACATATTTATAAACATAATTTAAAAAAGCCACATGCGGAAACGCCCGATATACACAAGGGCAAAAGAAGAAGGAAGCCACAGCAGGAACTAGTCTCCGCGGCGGGTGGCGACAAGCTCTTTGTTGTCCTCAAGATGCTGGTTGAGAGCATCCACGGATTTCCCCACCAGCCTTCTGCGCTCGATGCGCAGCATGGCATAATAGTCCATAAGTTTCTCGACAATGACGCCGGTCCTCTTCAACAAGGCAGTGGTCTGCTCCTGCTGCTCCGCACTTCCGACGATCTTCGCCCTCAGCAGGTCACGCTCAGCCCGGAGCTTCGCATTGCTCTCATTTAGTTGCCGGATGATGCCGGTAGACTGTTCAAATGAGGCTTGCAGGTCATCCTACAACCTCGCCCACCTGGAGATCTGATCCATCTGCCTAAGGACGAGGGCACGCATGCGTCTGTAAGAGTCCTCGCCTGCCCGTGAGGCAATTTCCCAGGCCGCCGCGGCGCGGGAGGACATCTCTACTACATTCGCGGCGCGGCGAGACATCTCTTCTGGTTCCATGGTGCGGCCGGACCAGTCTGTTGCATCGACGATGCGGCGGGTCCTCTGTGCTGCTTCGGCGGCACGGCAGGACCTCTCTCCTGCTACGGCTGTGCGGCGGGATATGTTGGCTGCTTTCGCCGCGATGCGGGCCATCTCTCGTGCTCCCGCTTCCAGGCTCTACTCTCCCTCGTGGCAATCTCTTGACCCAGAACTCACGCTGGCCATGGCAGACGCAAGGGAATGATGATGAATGACTTGTTTGTTTTTGACTTTTTGTGGATGAGGAGTTGAGGAGGAATGTGCAGTCATCTTGGAGTAGTAGTATTTATAACCACGTAGTAATACACTCCTAAGTGGAAAACCATTTAGGTTTTGATCGGTGTGAATAGGTTTGCAATTTTGAATGTGACGGGACGCATGCTCAAAATTTACTAACGATTATAAGTGCGGCACTATTCTCGAAAGGTGTAACGTGGGCACATACGCCTTCTCGGCCGGGTACGTGGCGTTTGCACCATAGGGTGCACCGCAATAGGCAATGTCAGCACACGTCTTGTTCCAACAACCGCACACGCTCGTTATTACCATCGCGCATGCTTCTTTTAATTAGAATGGGTGTGCCCGTCTAGGGCACACACGTTGATCTATCTAACTGTGTCAGTTTGTTGTGGCTAATGGAAAACAGTTCATCCATGTGAAGTGTATGTCATCAATCGCATACACTTTGATCTGGCTTACCCGTTTCTGTTCTGTTGCCTAATCGCAAACAGTTAATCATTCTGAACCGTATGCCCTCAATCACACACACCTTGATCTGGCTGACTATTTCTTTTGTGTTACCTAGTCACAAACAGTTCATCCGAGTGAACCGTATGCTGTATATCGCACACACCTTCATTTGGCTGCCCGTTTCTTTTGTGTTTCCTAATAACAAATAGTTCATCCGAGTGAACCGTATGCTCTATATCACACACGCCTTCATCAGGCTGCCCGTTTCTTTTGTTCCGCCTCATCACAAACAATTCATTGGACTGAACCATATGCCCTGGATAGCACACACAACTAAAATCGAAAGCATGTTTGATGCATCCATCATCGCAAACGTTTTATACATTTCTAATGGTTTTCATACAGCACCGTTTGCGATTATTGCATCGCACAATGTTTCTCGAAGGGTCTCTGATCATAGTGTCACGTTAGCAGCATCCTGCAGTAGTGTAGCACCAACACCTTCTCCCTGGTTCAGTATTGATAGTCTTGGAGAAAACTCGATCTTCCTTGAACAAAACTATTCAATGATGGTGAAAGGCGATCCAGCTGCTGTTGACACAACGTTACTACCATTTATGAGAAGCAAATCTATCTATACCTTGGACATTTCTATGGTTCCCTACCCTGGCTATCACAATATGTGTCCTGATATAGGCCACTTCAGCCTGGATGATCAGTCCTGCGTTGGTCTCGAGATTGACAATAGCTGGCCCTTCCCAAAGAATCAGTTATGGTTCAAAGCAAGCGTTTCCAACGCCGAGGATTAGTTGAGCTGAAGTTCATTTCATCGCTTTGTTATTTGTTGTGTGAGAAAAACTTTAGTATTTTACTAGAATGTTTTGTTGGAAATAATCTATAATCCAACATGTATCCTCGTTGTCGTTGTGTGTTGATGACTTTTTGTATGTAATGAATGGTACACTTGCATATACGTGGTTGGCAACAATTGGGGAAAAGTTTGGTCGGTTCAGCTGTCGAGTTTAACTGTTTGTATAAATTAAGAATGACTGCTTAATCTATGAATGAAATCTATGCTTAATTACTGAATTTTAGTTGCAAAAATTAGATAGTGCTAGTAATTTTTAGCTGCATATTTTGACAAATCGCAGTGTTACAAGGATTGACAAGTGGCAATGTTACTAGATCAACAAATGTCAATCTTTCCAGTTTGACAAATGGCAACATACCCAATATGACAGATGCAAATCTTACCAAATTGTTTGTAAGTGGGTGCACACGGGTCATCCAAAAGAACCCTTTGCGTTGAAGAGATGCACAAATCCCGCTCTCACTTTGCATACGGGTGTTCTATCTAAAACGTTTGCGATCAAGAGCCATTAAAACCTATAGCCATTAAAAGCAAGACACGTGGCGTCATGTGAATGGATAACAGAACGCACACGGTTTGAATTATACAAATGTTTGTGATATTAAAGTGGCAGCTATTTTTTCAAAATGCCTTTGTTGGCTATTATTTGAGTGCACCTTCTGTCAAAATGAACAAGAAAAATACCACATCATGTTGGGTGCCATTCCATGATATCATGCCAAGTTTCATGAATTTCACACGAATTTTGGATTTACTATAATTTAAAAACAAAGTATCTGAACATTTTGCCGGCAATCAATGGTGCCCTGGTGTTTGAAATTCATTCCCATTTCTTGCATGGGACCTAAGCATGCACCCAAGGACAAAGATTTTATTTTTCAACCAATTTATATGGACTGGAGCATGTGCATGTAGTTCAAATTTGAATTATGCACATAAATGCATTGAAAACTCAATTAATGCATGAAAATGTCCAAACGAACCCCCAAAACTCCCAAAAATTGACACACCACTCATGTTGTTCTTTGTTGACATGAGAAATTTTTTTGAAAGCAATAAGAGGCAATGGATATCGTTTCATCCCCAAAGGTGGGACGTTCCCTACCGAAACCATCATGCTTGTTGTGAGAAGCATATACTCAAACCTACCCCAAATGGGGCAAAAATTTTACCACGGCATGTTGATGCCGCTCCATGATAGCATGCCATGTTTCATGAATTTCAGACGAGTTTTCGATTTACTAGAATTTAAAAACCAGGTGTCTTAATGTTTGCGGCCGAATGACGGTGGCAGGGTGTTTGACATTCATTCCCATTTCTTGCATGTGACCTAAGCATGCAACCAAGGACACATATTTGAATTTTCAACCAATTTATATGCATTAGAGCATGTGCATGTAGTTCAAATTTGAATATGCACAGAAATGCATTGAAAACTCAATTAATGCATAAAATGTCCAAACGAGCCCCGAAAAATCCCAAAAATTGAGACAACACTCCTGTTGTTCTATGTTGACACGAGAAATTTTTTAGAAGCAATAAGAGGCAATGGATATCGTCTCGTCCCCAAAGGTGGGACGTTCCCTACTGAAACCATTAGGCTTGTTGTTTGAAGCTCTGGTTTGTGAGAAGCATATCCCCAAACCTGCCCCAAATGGGACAAATTTTTTATCACGACATGTTGATGCCGCTCCATGATAGCATGCCAAGTTTCATGAATTTCAGACGAGTTTTGGATTTACTAGAATTTAAAAATCAGGTATCTCAATGTTTGCGCCCGAGTGATGGTGGCAGGGTGTTTGAAATTCATTCCCATTTCTTGCATGGGACCTAAGCATGCAACCAAGGACACAAATTTGAATTTTCAGCCAATTTATATGCATTAGAGTGCATGTATTTCACATTTTAATTATGCACATGATTGCATAGAAAACTCAGTTAATGTATAAAACTGTCCAAGCGAACCCCAAAAAATCCCAAAAATTGACACAACACTCATGTTGTTCTATGTTGATATGACAAAAAAAATTGAAATCGTGAAGAGGCAATGGATATCGTTTCATCCAGAAAGGTGAAACGTTCCCTACCGAAACCATCAGGCTTGTTGTGAGGAGCTCTGGTTTGTGAGAAGCATATCCCCAAACTTGCCCCAAATGGGACAACAAATTTACCACGGCATGTTGATGCTGCTCCATGACAACATGCTAAGTTTCATAAATTTCAGACGAGCTTTGGATTTACTAGAATTTAAAAACTAGGTATCTCAATGTTTGCGGCCGAGTGACGGTGGCAGGGTGTCTGCCATTCATTCCCATTTCTTGCATGGGACCTAAGCATGCAACCAAGGACACATATTTGAATTTTCAACTAATTTATATGCATTAGAGCATGTGCATGTAGTTCAAATTTGAATTATGCACATGAATGCATAGAAAACTCAGTTAATGTATAAAAATGTCCAAGCGAACCCCGAAAAATCCCAAAAATTGACACAACAATCATGTTGTTCTATGTTGACACTAGGAAAAAAAATTGAAATCGAGAAGAGGCAACGGATATCGTTTCGTCCAGAAAGGTGAAACGTTCCCTACCTTAAATGGGACAACATTTTACCACGGCATGTTGATGCCGCTCCATGATAGCATGTCAAGTTTCATGAATTTCGGACGACTTTTGGATTTACTAGAATTACAAAAGCAAGTACGTCGACGTTTGCCGGAGAGCCACGGTGTCGTGGTGTTCGAAATTCATCCCCATTTCTTGCATGGGGCATAAGCATAAACCCATGGACACATATATGATTTTATAACCCATGTTGGTGCATGGGAGCATGTGCATGTAGTTTAATTTCGAATTGTGCACCTGAAATGGCTAGAAAACCAATTTAATGTATAAAATGTCCAAACGAACCCTAAATAATTCCAATTCTTTTATGACACACATATAGTTGCATGTTCACTGCAGATAAAAGGTCTAGCAATTCAATCACCGTCCATCGCCGCTGTGACCCCATTATGTAATTCAAATCAAGAAGAAAAATCAAGTAGATCCCACACAGCTTATTATAACCAACCGTGTGAGTGATAACCCACAAGTATAGGTGTCGTGGAATTGTCACGGCAGATGTCCTTAGTGTCAGGACTTAGTCGCGAGGCCAACGCATCTATGTGGTAGCTTGAGAGGGGTTGAGCGGGACGAGACACGCGACATTTTACCCAGGTTCGGCCCCTCACGGTGGAGGTAAAAGCCTAAATCCTGCTTCATTGATATTGATGATGATGATCACGGTTACAAGAGTGCTCTATCTTGAGAGCTATTGTCTAAACCTAACTTGTCCAACTTGTGGAACTTGTGAATCTTGTCCCTTTTGGGGAGCCCTGCCCCTCCTTATATATGTTGGAGGGGCGGGTTACATGTAGAGTCCTATTAGGATTAGGACTAGTCTATCTCTAATACAAACCGGATACAAGTCCAGGTCTTAGCTCCTTGTAGAACAAATATTCCTCATGCCTTTCCTCTTAAACCGGCCCACCGTTAAACATGAACCGACCTTCTGGGCCTTGGGCCTTGTCATCCATCTGTCCCGCACGCCGGATCACCAGTGAGTCATAATGACCAGGTGGGTTGCTTGTAAACTGCCAGGTCAGGGCGGGTCACTAGTAACTCGCCAAGTGTCAGCGGGGTCTTCAGATAAACCGCCATGTCCGGCCAGGTTAACTTCCGGCCGGTTTACACCGTGGGGTATATCCCCGACATTAGCCCCCAAGTTTAGCTTGGATTTATTCATGGTAAACTTATGCTGCAAAATAAACATAAGAACAAATTTGACAGGTTATGCTCCGGGTTAAGAATTTTTGTAAACCGGTACCTGATCATCCTTAAGTCCTTGTTATTTCCTCCTTCTGGGAAATCCGGGTCAACAGACCAACTTCATAATCAATTTGCCGACATTGGTTTGTCACCGAGAAATATTGTGAAGAATAACTCCTTTGACTCAGCTCCCAAAGCGCCGGTTTAAGAAATATGGGTCTGAAAATACTTATCTGATATTCAGTCGGTTTGAAGATGTAAAACTTGCCGGTTTAATATTACCAAAATGGCCGGTTTATAAATATTGATGGCGCCGGGTCATAATTGTTGTCCACACCGGGTCATGTAATTGATCTTCCTGATTTGCTCAAAACTGATAAAATGAAGATGTTCCTCCTTATATATGCATAATACATGTAGCCCCCAAGTCTTAAGAGGACAACATAGTGATAACTTAAGACTTGCTCGAATAAGTGTTTCAACCTTGAAGAAATCCGGTTTGTTCATCTCAATCATATAAACTGAATGCTCCATATACGTAGCCCCCAAGTGCCGGGTTGTCATGTTTGCAGCAACCTGGGACTTGTAATTGCTTGATGCTCATAAAAACTTCAACTAGTGTAGCCCCCAAGGGCCAGGTCATTATGCAATAATGAGCAGGGACTTTGTAAATATAATCTTGTAAACTTTGAACAGCAATGTGTGGCCCCCAAGGGCCGGCTTAGTAAGATAATACTGAACCGGGACTTGATATATATACTTTAATGAAAATAACATATTATAATGTAGCTTCCATCGTAGGGCTTGAACCCACGTCCACAAGGTTAAGAGCTTTATGCTTTACCAACTGAGCAATGGATTCTTCAATATTATGGACGAAAACTTGTGTACCTTGAATTGTTGACAGGAGCAATTGGTAGCCCCCAAGGGCCGGCTCATTATAATATGATGAGTCGGGTCTTCAATAAGACTAGTAAAAATGACTTTGCATTAGCCCCCAAGTGTCATGGTGCATGCTTGCAGCGACATGAGACTTGCATGTAATCTCAATTTGAATAATGTAGCCCCCAAGTGTCGGGTTGTAAGCCTGCAACGACTCGGGACTATTCCTTTCATTGTAGAATAAATCATATCCTTTGATAAAATAATAGCCATTGTGCTAAAGCGACTTTGAAAACTTAATAATACCGGTTATTAATAACCATAAAAATCCAGCCATGTTGGCTATTCAAGATAATATAATCTGGTATGAAAACCTTATTCATTCAATATCATAATGAAAATTCAGCCAAGTTTGGCTATTTGAATAATATAACCCAATGATTTATAAGTGCATAATTCCGATGGCGCAATCCAAATATATATATACTGGTGACTTATAGTCCAAAAACCAGGCCAGTTTAACAAACACCGGATAATTTCTCATCATACTGGCGACTTATAGTCAAAAGCCAGGCCGGTTTAACAAACCTGTTTCTGCATACAACAAGTTTAAGGTGTCCTGGCGGTTTACCGCCGGACGGGTCATAATGCCCAACATATAACCCAGGTTTATAACCAAGGCTGCACTTAAAAACATGAAATATATCATACCTGTGACATTGAATCACATCGTTAGTTTACCAACCTTTTGTAGTAAGAGTGATAACCCAAATCTTGAGTACTGATAACTCCTTCCATATTGTGTCGGTTTATGATAAAACTGTGCCGGGCTGTGATAAACACCGGTTTACTCCATAATAGGATGGTAACAGAAAATCAAACCGGGCAGATAGTCTCCGGATTAAGATTTGACCGTGTTCCGCCAATTTGTAATTGACAGCCGAACCGGATTAACAATGTCGGTTTAAAAATGCAACAGAAGTAAAAGGAAATATTTATCAAAGCAAATTTCAAGCAAAGGGAATGATAAAACCATTTGCAAAAAGAGGCTATTGAGCCGATCAAATGGCGTTACCATGGTCGGACACGACCAAGCCCCCGATAGGCGTAGCTATGGTTCAAGTCAGCCAGGTCCCCAAATGAAACAATGGCATTATGCCAATCAAAAGGCGTGGCAATGGTTCGGGTTCAACCAAGCCCCCAAGTGATTCTGTGGCCTTAGGCCGATCAAGAGGCATGACTATGGTTCAGACGTGACCACAAGTCCCCAAGTGATGCATTGGCATTACGCCGATCAAGAGGTGTAGAGATGGTTCGGGTTCGACCAAAGCCCCCAAGTGATGCTGTGGCACTAGGCCGATCAAGAGGCGTGACTATGGTTCATACGTGACCACAAGTCCCCAAGCGATGTTGTGGCTTTCCGCCTACCAAATGGCGTTGCTATGGTTCGGACGCGACCAAGCCCCCAAGTGATATTGTGGCATTGCGTCGATCAAGAGGTGTGACTATGGTTCGGATACGACCAAAGCCCCCAAGTGATCGAGAATATGATAAGCCAATAAGGCATGATACCCATGCTTGAACCGCGCATCATGGCAGCAGGTCCTCTTTGGCACCCTTTAACTTTTTGCAAGAGATAAATCCTTCTTGAACCGGATGTTAAACCGGATATTAAGAGCTTCAAAGCTTCGTGGAAGACATCTTTCCCTTGAACCGGATTGTAAACCAGAATACTTTCTGATGACCCGGAAATTTTCTGACGGCCTCTTAAACTCGAACTTGCGAGAAGTTAATTCCTTTTTGAACCAGAAATTCTTAAACCGGATTTGAGAGCTTCAGAGCTTTGTGATTTAATCTGTCCTACATTGAAGAACTTGCAAGACAAAGTAATGGCTCCTCTTTTTTAAAAGAAAGCAATGTATAATATAAAAATATACCGGATGGATTTCACCTGATATGTCAGGTCAGCAATTATCACCGCGGAGTTGATGATCACCGTGGTGAAACTAAAAACAATCGCGGCTGAGTCAGCCGCGGGTGCTGACAGATTTTTCGGCCGCGGCGTTTCAAACCGGCGTGGACGAGAGAGTCGGCCGCGACATTGTAAACCGGCATGGACGGGCGAGTCGGTGAGTCGAAGTAGTCCGGGGTGTCAGGGTGGCGTTTTGCGTCCATATTCTTTGATCATTGTGGCACGGTCATATGCTAGCGCATGACATTAATTGTGCGATTTATATATCCATGATCTGGCCATAGTGACCAATTGTCCTGCATATAAAATACAAAGACCAAAGTAATTGTTCTTTGACAAAAACAATGTGTGCTAATAAAACCAACTTAGATGGATATCACCTAATTTGTTCGAATGACAGATGGTCCGTTCCATGAATCAACTTTCAGTACTTGTAATGGCAACTTAGCCACTCTCCTCTGATTTTCTTTAGCACCCAGTCACTTGACCTTTCTTTCAACCGGTCTCTTCTCATCTCTGGCGCGGTCAGTGCAGAAGGTCAGCCGGCAAGGCGGAGGTGATTCAGAGCCAGTCAGAAAATTTCCAGCGCTCCATGATGGTTGCATCCGAACTGTTGGTTGACATAAATAGCATTGCCTTTTGTGGAGGTTTGCCCCGTGGACGTACTAGTAGCACTTTGTAAAGTAATACTACAATTATCTTCTGACTTCAGATAATATGGGATGCCGATCTGGAGAACTCACGGGGCTGTAGCCTCTTTCTTTTCAACTCCCCAGTCAGCTTCCCACCTTCCTTTCTTCAGGCAGTAGGCAGCAATCTTCACGTATATGGAGCATTCAGTTTATATGATTGAGATGAACAAACTGGATTTCTTCAAGGTTGAAACACTTACTGGAGCAAGTCTTAAGTTATCACTATGTTGTCCTCTTAAGACTTGGGGGCTACATGTATTATGCATATATAAGGAGGAACATCTTCATTTTTAGCCGGAAAATTTTCTGACGGCCTTTAAACTTTCATCAATATAACAGTAGCCTCCGGGACCAGGTTATCCTTTCCTCCATTGTCCCGGGGTTCTTAAATTTGCTGAAACTGGCAAGATTCGCTGAGTCATGTCATCGTAGCCCCCGAGTCTCAAAGGTGACTCGAGGAGTTGGCTTGAGACTCTCCATATTTGACCGTGATATAAACCGGCATAACTTGTATATCATTGGCGTTGATAGCACGATGTGAATCCATAGAAGGTTGAGGTGACTGCGGCGGGTTGCAAATGATCCCATATGAGCCGTGTCAGTAACTCGGCCAATGGTTTCTTCCAACCGGCGATTTGAAGTTAATCAAAACTGTAGTAGCGGCGACTTGTGCGCCTGCCCATTGAACCATCCAGTGCAAACGGCGGTTTGATGATAATTTGTCTCCAATTTGAAAGAAAACCGGGCTACCCAAGCTGTGACTTGCTCATACTCAATAAACAGCTCACGCAGACAGGTGCGGCCTAATATGTTGATGTAGACCAGGCCTCGGGGGCGGCGATTTATGCACGTCCATTGACAACGAGCAAACACGATCCCAGCAAGCCGATGCGGACCGGACCGCCAGGGTAGCAGCTTGTGTGCATCCATTCATCATGTTACATGATCCGGTTTATCACCAGGCGGGATATTATCAACCCGTGCTCCAAATCCGTAGTATAAACCACATTTGTAATGAATAATGGTCCTGTATATAAAAAAGATACAAACCAACGTAATTGTTCTTTGACAAAAACAATATGTGTCCAAGCTAGATTTAGATGGATTTCACCTGATATGTTAGGCTGGAAATTATCCGTCACGGACTTAATGATCACTGGATAAAGCTGAAATCAATCACGGGTGAACCGGCCGCAGTGTGGTAAGCCGGTGCGGACGGGTGAACCGGCCGTGACGTTTGTAAGCCGGCTCAGTCGGGCAAGTCAATCGCAGGTGCAGTAAGCCGCGTGGACGGGCAAGTTGTCCGTCACATTGTAAGCTGGCACGGACGTGTGAACCGGCGGCGAGAGCGGACAGGCGAGTCGTCCATGGTGTTGTAAGCCGGCGTGGAACGCATGAGCTGGCCGCGGAAGAGGATGGCTTGTACGCATTCATTGGACCATGCAGCATGGATGGACACTGGCGCATGTTTTTATTGGCGCAAGCTCCGTACTCTGTATCATGACAATCGCCCTTGCAGTGAATATTTATCCTGCAAAAAAAAATATCGCAAGCGAGGGTGATTATTCTCGGATGAATATGTATTCAAAAAATAGGTAGGACTGATATCACCTGGTTATTTTTGTCAGGTGATCACAGACACTTATGCTGGCTAACACTAGACGTAGTTAAACGAAAACAGATAGCCCGCACTGATGTATGTCAACTTCAGCTGATCTTTAAAAAACTCGGATGTGCCTGACGACTTAGCCAGTGGCCGATTCAACCATGTTTTCTTCAGTCTTCCCTTGGTAGCCCATCATTGCTGTGTCTAGTATTGCAAAACTGTAATTCAACTGTCTAGGGATTGTCTCACGCGGCACCCCGGAGATAACAAGAGCAGGGGATAAGTGACGCAGCGCAGCTAGCACCCGGTTCACAGTGGCATGGGCGCATGAATAGGGCAGGATGGCTCGCAGGACGCAGAGGCAAGCAGCGAAGGAGCTGAGGTGAGACGAAGGTGAGGCCGAGACGCACGGCAGCTTCTGGTGAACATACGAGAGTGGGTTGGCGGGTCTGTTCCGTCAGTGTAGGCGGTTTTAGAGTGCCGATTCGAAGAGGGGGGCGGTCGGCGGCAGCGAAGCGTGGCAAGGAACCGACGCTGGGGTGGCGGCCGAGGCAAGGTGCTGAGGCCGTAGAGGCGTCCGAGTTCACGCCCATGAGCCCTTTTCTGAGTTCGAGTCCTTCTCCGGGTCCTACAGGCGAGGCGCACCCGTGACTTGCAGGCAGAACGGGCGGAGTCGAGACCTGGTGGAGGTGAAGCGAGGCGGCCGGCGGCAGCGGCACGAGGCCGAACGGGGGCGGCTCGGAGGCGTAAGGCCGCGGCGGAGGCGAAGACCGTTGCGGTGGCTTGGTCCCCACAGAAACGAAGCGCGATCAAGGCGGCTCGAGGCCTGCATAGGCGGCTCATTGGCGGAGACGGAGGCGGTTTTCCAGCAGATCTCTTTCCCTTTCTTTTAACAGTTCGGATAAAACATCTCGCAACCAGCCCTTGGGTGTACTACTACTTGAAGTAGTATTTCTCTTCAATCTTCACTGCTGCATCAATCCATCAACTCGCCGGGTCACCAATGGCACAACGCGTATGCATAATCATCCAGGCCCTCGTACGTATATTGATGTGAATCTTCCACGCCGGCTTTAGTTGAACCGGAAATTGTGAACTTCTCAAACCCTAGAAAAGATCCCTCCAAGAACTCAACACCACCGTGCGTCTGGCCCCACGGTGGGCGCCAACTGTCGTGGAATTGTCACGTCAGATGTCCTTAGTGTCAGGACTTAGTCGCGAGGCTAACGCATCTATGTGGTAGCTTGAGAGGGGTTGAGCGGGATGAGACACGCGACGTTTTACCCAGGTTCGGCCCCTCATGGTGGAGGTAAAAGCCTACATCCTGCTTCATTGATATTGATGATGATGATCACGGTTACAAGAGTGCTCTATCTTGAGAGCTATTGTCTAAACCTAACTTGTCCAACTTGTGGAACTTGTGAATCTTGTCCCTTTTGGGGAGCCCTGCCCCTCCTTACATATGTTGGAGGGGCGGGTTACATGTAGAGTCCTATTAGGATTAGGACTAGTCTATCTCTAATACAAACCGGATACAAGTCCAGGTCTTAGCTCCTTGTAGAACAAATATTCCTCATGCCTTTCCTCTTAAACCGGCCCACCATTAAACGTGAACCGGCCTTCTGGGCCTTGGGCCTTGTCATCCGTCTGTCCCGCACGCCAGATCACCAGTGAGTCATAATGACCAGGTGGGTTGCTTGTAAACCGCCAGGTCAGGGCGGGTCACTAGTAACTCGCCAAGTGTCAGCGGGGTCTTCAGATAAACCGCCAAGTTCGGCCGGGTTAACTTCCGGCCGGTTTACACCGCGGGGTATATCCCCGACAATAGGGGATCAATTGTAGCCTCTTTCGATAAGTAAGAGTGTCGAACCCAACGAGGAGCTAAAGGTAGAAAAAATATTCCCTCAAGTTGTATCGACCACCGATACAACTCTACGCACGCTTAACGTTCCTAGAACAAGTATGAAACTAGAAGTATTTTGTAGGTGTTTTTGGATAGGTTTGCAAGAATATAAAGAGCACGTAAATAAAAAGTAGGGGCTGTTTAGATAAAGAAGCAATAAAGTAAATATAAGGAGTTTGGAAAAGTGGTGGTAGGAGTTGCGAAATTTTCCCTAAGCAATTGACTACTTTACTAAACCAATAGCAAGTTTTATGTGGGAGAGGCCACTGCTATCATGTCATCCCTGACTTGGAATTCTATGCACTTATGATTGGAACTATTAGCAAGCATCCGCAACTACTAACATTCATTAAGGTAAAACCCAACCATAGCATTAAGATATATTTGTCCCCCTTCAATCCCGTATGCATCAATTTCTATGCTAGGTTGAAGCTTATGTCACTCTTGCCCTCCAATACACAGGGCGGTTTTCTATGTGAAGAGAAACATGCAATCCAAACTTCCAAATGATATAAGCGAAGCACATGAAGCATTCTATAAAGCCATACTCAAAAGATATAAGTGAAGTGCAAAGAGAATTCTATAAATCAACCAAGGACTATCTCATACCAGCATGGTGCATATAATAAAAGTGAAAACTAAATGCAAAAGACGCTCCAAGATTGCACATATTGCATGAACGAAACGAATCCGAAAATATACCAATACTTGTTGAAGAAAGATGGGATGCCTTCTGGGGAATCCCCAAGCTTAGACGCTTGAGTCTCCTTGAATATTTACTTGGGGTGCCTTGGGAATCCCCAAGCTTGAGCTCTTGCCTCTCTTTCTTCTTCTCACATCGAGACCTCCTCGATCTTCGAACACTTCATCCACACAAAACTGAACAGAAAACTCGGTAAGATCCATTAGTATAATAAAGCAAATCACTACTCTAAGTACTGTTGCAAACCAATTCATATTTTATTTTTGCATTTTAGCTACTCTAATATAACTTTTCCATGGCTTAATCCACTGATATAAATCGATAGTTTCATCAAAACAAGCGAACTATGCATCAAAAACAGAATCTGTCTAAAACAGAACAATCTGTAATAGTCTGAACATTCACCATACCTCTGGTACTCCAACTATTCTACCAAAATTAGGAAAAACAAACAATTTGTATAGAAAGACAGTGCAAAAATATTCAAAACCGTTTGACATTCCAGGAAAAAAATGTAAAATCGTGCACTACAGCCAAAGTTTATGTCCTCCACCGCACAAACCAACAAGCAATCTAAAACATCCTAAAGGCAAACCTTGGCACATTATTTTTATTTTTAAACTTTATAAAAGCACACAACAGAAATAAATGACTCTCTAAAACTTCCGAGTTGTCTCCCTGGCAGTGCTTTCTTTAAAGCCATTAAGCTAGGCATATAGTGCTCAAGTAATGGATCCACCCGGATCCCAAGGTATATCAAAGCCAATTTTAATTAACAATGATTTGTGATTTAGTAGTGAGCACAAAGTAACATATATCATGTAATGAAGAAGTCTAACTCTCTTCCTATGCATCGACATGTCATAAAAGAACAATTCATGCACACAAAGTAAAGGCCAATGCATAGTATAAACAGTTTCTTGCAATTTTATCGTGTTGGAAACATAGAGAGGTGGAGATGTATTTCCTCTCTCGTAATAATTGCAAGTAGGAGCAGCAAGCACATGCATATTACATTCATCAAAATCATCATGTGCAACGGTAAAATGCAACCCATCAACATAATCCTTAATAAGAGCAAACTTCTCTGATATAGTGTAGTTTGGAGAATTCAAAAAGATAATAGGACTATTATGTGTGGGTGCAATAGCAACAATTTCATGTTTAACATAAGGAACTCTAGCAACTTCATCACCATAAGCATCATTCATATTGACATCATGGCCACAAGCATAGCAAGCATCATCAAAAAGGGATATTTCAAGAGAATCAACGGGATCATAACAATCATCATAGAAATCATCGTTCGGTAAGCACGAAGGGAAATTAAACAATGTATGAGTTGAAACTCTCATTATAAGGTGGGCACGGGTGATCAATCTGCTCTTCCTCCGTTTGTTCTTCGCTCTCCTCCTCATCTTTTTCATCCAATGAGCTCATAGTTTCATCAATTTCTTCTTTCATAGACTCCTGCAAAATATTAGTATCTTCTTGGAAAGCGGAGGAGTCCTCAATATATGGTTTAACATAGGCATTAGAAGCATAATTATCGTAACAATATTTAAGTATGGCAAAACTTTCAGATTTGTGAAGAGTAGCATCATACTTTCCAATCAAAGAAGCAATTTCATAAGCACCCTTAAAAGCAACAAATTCTTCAATTTGTTGAACATCATAGAAATTATAAACACCCTTAGAATACGAAGATACTATTCCATTATCACTAAACTTACATTGGTAGGGAAGGTGTTTCTTAGGGTCTTCAGAACAACAAGTAAAATCATAAATTTCACATAAATTCCAGGCATAGCATTGCAAATGATGAATTTGATCCAATATAAGTTTCCCTTTTGAGATAAGCGGTGTCACACATAACAAGCATGATCATCTAAAGATTTTCCCTCAACTAAGCTAGTTGGGGTTTCAGCACGAGCACATAAGGATCGAAGATGATCCAGGTATAAAGCTTTAGGAGTGTGATAGATTTTGAGTGGTTCTTCAACCATTGGTGTAGCAGGTACAACTAATTTTTTTTGGTATTTTGCATTTCCCACCCATAACTATAGATAGAAAACAAATTAGAACAGCAAATAAAAATTACTTAGTGATAAAGCAAACAAGCACACACGAGAATATTCACCCCATGCTATTGCTCCCTGGCAACGGCGCCAGAAAAAGGTCTTGATAACCCACAAGTATAGGGGATCAATTGTATCCACTTTCGATAAGTAAGAGTTTTGAACCCAACGACGAGCTAAAGGTAGAACAAATATTCCCTCAAGTTCTATCGACCACCGATACAACTCTACGCACGCTTAACGTTCGCTTTACCTAGAACAAGTATGAAACTAAAAGTATTTTGTAGGTCTTTTTGGATAGGTTTGCAAGAATATAAAGAGCACGTAAATAAAAAGTAGGGGCATTTTAGATAAAGAAGCAATTAAGTAAATATAACGAGTGTGGAAAAGTGGTGGTAGGAGTTGCGAAATTGTCCCTAAGAAATTTACTACTTTACTAGACCGATAACAAGTTTTATGTGGGAGAGGCCACTGCTAGCATGTCATCCCTGACTTGGAATTCTATGCACTTATGATTGGAACTATTAGCAAGCATCCGCAACTACTAACGTTCATTAAGGTAAAACCCAACCATAGCATTAAGATATATTGGTCCCCCTTCAATCCCGTATGCATCAATTTCTATGCTAGGTTGAAGCTTCTACCACTCTTGCCCTCCAATACATAGTCCTACACTACAAAAAAAGACACATCCGTGACATTTTGGGCCGAGCGAATTTTTTTCTGTCATACTTATGACACTTCTATGACAATAATTGTGACAAAACACGGTATCATCATAGATGTGGTGGGGTCCTACTTCTATGACAAAAAATCATGACAGAAAATGGGCTTTTCATCCAGGGTGGGCCGGCGACGCGGCTGCATGACATTCTTTGGGCCGTCCATGACAGAAAAAACCATGGTAGAAGCGAGGGCGAGGAAAATATTGGGGTGTTCCCGGTTACAGTGGGTGGTCGGGGCCGAGCGATGCACGTTTCTCTCGTACACGCACGCGCATGGGTGCGAGGTGTTGGGGTCTAACTGAACCCGAGCCAGGCGTTGGGCTCTAACTGAACCCGAGCGATTGCACTGCAGGCTACGCGTTACTAAACCCAAGAGATCGATCGATGGCTGTTAACTGAACCCGATCGAGCGATTCCTTCGCTACTGCCGCTAACTGAAGCCGATCGATGCTGCCTCTGGATGAACGTGAGCGTTGCTGGGGGGGGGGGGGTTGGATGAACAGTTCCCGGTGGGGGTGGATGAGCAGGACCCCGATCGATGGAGCCGGTTGGGGATGGATGAACAGGACCCCATGGAGGGCAGGATGAACAGGACCACCCCGTGGAGGGTAGGATGAACAGTAGACGGTGGAGGGCTGGATGAACAGTAGCCCGTGGAGGGGCGGCTGAATAGGAGCCTGTGGAGAGGACTGATTGAACAGTAGCCGGTGGAGTAGCGCGCGGTGGAGGCTGGTTGAATAGGAGCCCGTGGATGAACAGTCGCAGGTGGAGGCTGGAGGAGGTCGACGGTGGATGAACAGTAGCCCGTGGAGGCTGGAGGGGGTCGACGGTGGAGATGAACAGTATTCCGTGGAGTCCCGTTTTGCGGTACACCACAACCCTCCCAATGAACAAGACCCCCGTTTCGACCGTAGCGCTCCAACACAAGTTCGTTTCCTCCGTTTTGCAGTACGCCACAACCCTCTCGATCAACAGGACCCCGTTCCGATCGTAGGAGGTCCGTTTCCTTCGTTTTGCGGTACGCCAGACCCCTTCCAATGAACAGGATCCCGTTTCGACCGTGGCCGGTCGAACACAAGGCCGTTTCCTCCGTTCTGTGGTATGCCAGGCCTCGTTTCCGTCGGCTGTTCCATCCAAGCCCTCCCGATGAACACAACGACACATTCCGTTCCGACCCAGTCGGTTGGCTCCCCATGAACACAATGGCGACGTTGTTCTCCGTTCCGACCCAGCCATGTACACGAGCCCTGGCCGTACGTATGCGCGAGTAGGCGTTCGAGACCCTGCCCATATGTATGTACATGGCCGTATTTTCTTTCTTGCACACTGGCCGTTGTACGTACGCGTACATGCTACGTGCGCGCCTCTACTATGACACGTGCGCACCTCTACATCGACCAGTATGTACGTACACGTTCGCGACCAGAATGACAACGCTACCTACGCTTCGACCAGGTGGGTCCCGACTGTCAGGCACTTCCTTGCGTGTGAAGATGTAGCTGGTGGGTCCCAGCAGTCAGGGGGGCGAATCGTTTTTTTGCCCGGAGGCACTTCCTTGCATGCGAAGATGTAGCTGGTGGGTCCCAGCAGTCAGGGGGAAACATTTTTTTCGCGAAATACGGTGGCCCGTCCGGTGGGTCCCCGCTGTCAGGTGGAGGAATAATTATTTTGCGCGTAATAAGGAGGCACTTCCTTGTTGTGGCCGTGACCCAGCTGTCAGCCTCTCCACGTACAGTCCACATCCGATGAAAGCCGTTCCTTGACCACGTTGACCACGCCGCGCCGAGAGCACCAGGGCGGTGGACGATGGCGAGGCCTAGGAAGGGGACGACACGGAGCCGGGGAAGACACGGCAGCGGAAGCCCACGCGGAGAGGAGTACGAGGGTTCACTGGTTCGGCTGCGGTGTGAGGTTGCCATCACCGCAGGGCCTGGCCAGCGGTGGGAATAGTAGGGGGCGGTGAGGCCTCCACGGCAGCACAGCCGGCCACGGGAAGCAGGAGCATGCGGCATGACCGGCGCTGCTTTAGGCAGCTGGATCAAGAAGACCGGAGGTTGAAGAAGCACTACGGCCATTGGATGGACATCGTACGGTCACTGGAGCTAGAATCGTTCATATTGACTAAGTTAACAAAGCACTCCGTCCCCGTCAACTTAGTAGGCCCACAAGTCAGCCTCCCACCAAGGTGGGTCCCAACTAGCAGGGGGAGTATTCATTTTTTGTGCGTAATAAGGAGGCACTTCCTTGCGTGCGAAAATATAGCTGGTGGGTCCGACCTGTCAGTGGTGGGAACGTTTTTTTCGCGAAATACAGAGGCCCTTCCAGTGGGTACCAGCTGTCAGGTGGAGGAATCATTATTTTGTGCGTAATAAGGATGCATTTCCTTGCGTGCGGCTGTGGACCCAGCTGTCAGCCTCTCCATGCACAGTCTACTTCCAATGGTGTCGTTTGTTGACCACGTTGACCACTCCGCGCCAAGCGCATCCAAGGTGGTGGACGACGGCGAGGCCCCGGACAGCAATGAGCCAGAGATGGGAAGACGTGGGAGTAGAGTCGTAGACGGAGAGGTGTACGAGGGTTAACTGGTTCTGGTGTGGTGTGGTTCGGCAGTCGGTGGAGAAGAATAGGAGGTGTGGAGGGGTGGAGGGATGGCCTGGCCAACGATGGAGTAGCGCTTCACAATGAAGTGTGCTAAGCAGAACTGCTAGCAGCAGTAGACGGGAGCAGGTGGTCCCGGCGGCGCTGGAGGAAGAAGACAAGAGATTCAAGATGGATGCCGGTCGTTGGATGTAAATCCAATGGCTAACGATGTCAGAATCATTTGTTGACTAAGTTAACAATGACTTGCATTGGCTTAGGCCTATTGGCCCACATTTCAGCCTCCAAAAATGTGGCACGTATTCAACCCATTTTTTCAGAATTTACAGTCTTTTTTGCGGGGTAGAATTTACAGTCCATTTGATCTTTTTTTTGAATTATAGTCCATTAGCTGGGCTGGGTGAACAAATAATGTAGCGTCCATGAGGCCCATTTATGTTTTTCCTAAAAAAATTACAGGCCATTTGCACTTTCTCGAAATACATGATTTTGCTGGGCTGATTCTAATTATAATGTTGTGGTGGGTGCAGCAATGTTATCAAAAAATAAATAGGGGCTGAGCATTTTGTTATATATATATATTTAAATAATAAGTGATTTATTATTACATTGGTCCTTAAATCTTACCAAGCTTTTGTACACAATCACCATGATTTTCGTTGCCAAAAAATCGAGGATTTTATTGTTAATAAATTATTTTTATAAGTTAGCAAGATGTGGGATATTGTTTTCTTACATATGTAAGTATCTGTTAAATATATGATGACAATAACAATAATATATAATAACATATAAAATAATTTAAATATATATAATATAGTTAAAAGGGAAAAATAAGTTGGACCAGGCGTTCCTATTCTTATATAGAAAAATAGAACAGACCTCTGCCATTTCTTCAAAAAAATTATATAAATTGGGCTGCCGATGTTTCAGGAAATATAAAACCTCGGATGGGAGGTCCATAGGCTGGTCGATACATAACGGCCCTCAAGAAAATACAAACCGGCCTATGGACCTCCCATCTGAGGTCATGGGCTGCGCATGTTAAAAAAGAAAGCCTAGACGGGGCAGCCCAAATCCTAGCCGATACTTGCTGCCCCAGTGATAATAAATGATACCTGCCAGCTCCCCGGCTTCGTTGTGAATTTATCTCCTATAGTAACTACGTTGAAGTACCTAAAAAATGTAACTATGTTGACAAACCCATGGGCCCAACGTCAATATAGCATTAGGAGGAAGTATATATTTTGATGAGGCACTTGCTTGCGTACGGCCATAGACCTGGTGGGTCCCGACTGTCCGCCTCTCCACATACAGTCCTATCCAGATTCCTCTCGTTTGTTCAGCATGTTCACAACGACAGACAACAGCGTCGCGGTGAGCGCACAAAGGCGCAGGAAGAGATCTGACCACCTGAGGAAGTGCCTTATTAGTAATGAAACAACTGAACTAGCCTAGTGGCCGAGTGACACTACCCGACAGCTGTTCCTCCCAGATTCGATTCCACCTGTGCAGAGAAAATATCTCCAAAATATTTTCCTCTGCCTTTACTGACATGTGGGTCCCAATTGTCATCTACGCACACCACGTCCTACACTTGCCAAAACTTCGTCCCTCGTTTTCTCTGTTTTTCGCACACTCGACATTGTGTAGGTATTCTGAAAATAGCATATCTTTTTGACTGTGCATCATATGAAGATGTGCTATGCATGAATGTTGATCAGCATGATGTTAACTGGCTGGTAGTTCCAGTTTTGATCATGAATAAAACTTCCAGCATGATGTTAATACTGTTTGAAAAGGCCGTGTTAATATAAATGCTTTGCCTCTGAAAGTTATAGTTTCTTATCTGAAACTGAACTTGGAGTTTCTTATCTGAAACTGAAACTTTCAGTTTCTTCTTTGAGAATCAAATTGTTTGCACTTTTATACTCCTATGAAACTACATTTTTTTAAGTGCTAAAAATAGATCTCTAGAATTCATAAAATACTTCATATGCTCAATACTGCAAATCTGAAATTCAAAAGACATTCATATCTGAAAGTACTCTCAAAATACACAACACAAAACACAATTCACAACCTGCAAATACTAACAACCCTAAGCTCCTCCTGACAATTCACAACCTGCCCGACTATTCCTCAGCGGCAGACAGCCGCCCCGTGAGACGATGTGAATGCCGAGGGAGAGGATGGCGGGGAAGTGTCATCGGGCCAACTGTTTTTCTCCTTTTGCAGTTGGGTTCGGTCGACGAAGACTCCACCGACTCGCTCTAGCATGACACCCTCACAAACGGCACCCTATAGATGCTCGATCCTTCAATCTCTGGTGGATGCTCCATCTGGGATCGATACTCCCATCACCGCTCCCTCACGATCGGATTCGGTGAATCTATTTGCTCCATGGCCCAGAGGAGCAGCTCTATGTACTCCCGCATGACTCCCTTCGGGAGTATCGCCGCCTTTTCGCTCTGTTGCAGATATTTGGCCATGGATGTCGTCGTCGCTGCTAGTTGGTCCTTGTTGTCAAACCAAGACTGTATATCCAACATCCTAGCTAGCTTCACAGGGTCGGTATCTGCGATCCTCACATATCGGTTGTACTCCTCCTTCGATCTACTTCTCCACAACACGTTCACTCACCGGCGGTGGTTTTTGAATGGAAGAGGAGAGGAGCAGCACTAGTTTTGGTTTAGAACAGGAGAGGAGCGACGCTGGTTTTGGATTGGAACAGGAGAGGAGGGGCGGTGGTTTTGAAATGGAAGAGGAGAGGAGCGGCACTGGATTTAGATTGGAACAGGAGAGGAGCGGCGGTGCTTTAAGAGGAGAAGAGCGGAAGAGCGGTGCTGGTCTTGGAAATATTTTTTTGTTTTGCGTATTTTGGGTCAAAGTTTGACCACGTACTGTATTTGGCAAGCAAAATGTGAATGCATGTCACCAAAAATTGTATCGTTTAGTTCGTATCTGAATGTACTTTCAAATTATATTATTTTTGCAACGTATAACATATATTTTATTTGCGAAAATCATGGTCAATTATGACCCAGAATAAAAGGGAGACTAGTTAATGTGGGGTCGCTTTCTTAATTGAAGGGTAAATTGATTTTGATTTTGATCCAGTCACAACGCTCCGACCCTCTCGTCCAATCCTAAATCGCTGCCGCACGCTCCTCTCCCTCCTCTCCATTGCAAACCACCTCCTCTCCTCTCCATCATCTCCATTCCAAAACCACCGTCTCGCCTCTCCCTCTTCTCCATTGCAAAACCACCTCCTCTCTCCTCGGACGAGGATCTATGGAGGGGATGCAACAACGAATCAGGCAGATCGCCAGCGGCGACCAGGAAAAGTTAGCCAGGTTGAAGGAGATCCTTACTTGGTTTGACAATGAGTGGGAGATTTCGAGGACGGGGCTTTTCCCGTGCGGTAGGCGGGGCAGTTCCGCCTAGTCGGTTCGACAGAGACGCGAGAAGATGAGGGAGTAGGCTGCTGCAAACGTAGGGCTGTGTGATTTGACAGTGAGTTACTATTAGACAGGTGGGGCCCGGTGATTTGACTTGCCATTATCATTTTAACTACGGCGCTACGACTGGCTTGAGTCTCCCGATTCCTCACCACCTCCATACAGGTGCCTCTCCTGATGCTCCACCATGTAGAGACTGGCTCTTGCTTGAGAGCCCACTCCTCCACTTTTTCCTTGCCTCTTTCCCCCACATATGCAAAAATGCCATGTAAAGCGGGCTTATAGCCCACTATTGTACTTGATCCTACAGGTGCTAAGCCTGCCACATAGGCATAAAGTCTGATGTGGCAAGTTAATTAAGAAGAGAGAGACTAGTTTGGTGACCCCAGGAAGAAATGGTGATAAGCGCGTGTACCTAGATGAAGCAAACTTAGCAACAAAAAACTAAGAACCTATGCATTGGGGACTTAAGTTGCTAAGCCATTTAATGCCCATAACACCTCATCTAAGGCTACTTCCAATGCATTGTTTCTTACATGAGGTGCTAAGTGCATTATAAACCTTAGCAACTAGTCTCCTTAATGCATAGGTTCTTAGCTTTTGTAGCTAAGCTTCCCTCATTGAATTGTTTAACAATTAAACTCCATCATCCATTGGTTGAAAGTCATTTTGCATTGGTCCACGTGCTTAGCACCGTTTCCTCCTGGGATCACCATAATGCCCTCTCTCCTTTTTAATTGCTTTGCCACATCACATTCTTGCCTATGTGGCATCCTTAGCACTTGTACACCATGGAGCACTGGGAAGGGCCTAAGCACCATTTCATTGGAAGAGGTTACTCCTTCGCAAATGCAATAAATACTACGAAGAAAGAGATAGAGAGAAGTAAACAAAATAGTACTCTCATAGCCAACCTTATAGCTAACCTTATTGTATGAGTGACTAAGTGATGACTATGTATGACATCCAACATCAGATAGCCTAACGCATCGTGTTAAATCTCCAAGGGCGCGACCGCGCGAGCGAGGCGATGGTCGTGGTAGGCGCGGCCATGATACGGGCTGCTGGTAGCCCTTGGATCTGAGATCGAACGGTCGCATGCTAAGTTGCTGAAAATTTACAGAATAACCCTCCAGGATAGGATATTCACCCATAGGTCTAGAATCACGCCGTGCAACCGTTCGATCTCAGATCCAAGGGCTCTCGGAAGCGCGTATCATGGGAGAATGGAAAGCTTCGTATCACCTGTAATTTTCCCGACGCTTGACATGACATCAAAAGCCATTTAATTGGGCGTCGACTAGACATGACATCTAATTGGGCCCCCATAGTACTGTACATGAATCCATTTATCCACCAGGCAAGCCACTACCCTCCCATTCGCACACACCCCCACTCGACATTCACTACACCACAACACTTGATTGGGGGCAGTTAACTACCGGGAAAATATCAGAACTGGGGCAAACCATCTGTCGGGGATCGTGTTACTGCCGGCAGAAGTACTTAAAGGCGGACAAACTGCTGGGAGAAATACATACAAGAAGGCACTAATTAAGGTCACCCTATCTGCCGACACAACGAAACCCTGGCCCGTAGTCTGCTCGGAGGCCCATAGCAAGAGACCTAAAGTTATTGGGCCAAGCGCGCGAAGAAGCCCAAACTGTTCGCACCAAAAGAAATATAGCCGCCGGCCCGACCAGTTTCCCCCAAACCGAACCCTCGTCCCCAACCCTCCTTCCCAACCAACGCCGCCGCCGCCACGACCAAGCCCTCCACCGCCGAGCCCCTCCACCCACGACGGCGACTTCCGCCACCGACTCCCTCCGCGCACGACGGTGACTTCCACCACCGACTCCCTCCGCCGCAGGTTGCTACCATACTCGTCCTCGCCAAGGTCGACGTCGAGCGCCACCGGTTCGCCGCACCTACTGCCGCTCCTCTGCTCCTTGGTCCCCGCACGAGCTCACGCGCAGCAAGCACGCGCCACTCCCCCATGGCGTCGTCGCCGCGGCCTATCCCCAGCGCCGCCCCTGCTGCTGGCCCTCATCGGCCGAGCGCCTCACAGCTGGTCCGCCGCCGACCTCCGTCCGCCTCTGCGCCCATGGACGGCTTCCATCCCCCGACTCTAGTCATCGACGCCTCGCCTAGCCTGCGCCATGGCCCTTGGCCGCTGCACCGCCACCGCGTCGGAGATTTTTCGTCCTTTCCCTAGGTCGCTCCAGGAGCTCGAGGCCCAGCATTGCCCCAGATCGGCCAACTCCCAAGCCTCCTCCACCGCCTGCTGCTGCTTTGCTCCTCCGGCGGCTGCAGCAAGAGCCATTCCTGCTGTTGGCGCTCTCCACTGACTACGAGTCCGAAAAATCAATCGCAAGGTAAGCCTTTCATGATGCATTCTTTTTTTGGCAGCATGATGTATGTATGGATTGTATGAACCAGAAAAAAACATTTGAGTTGGATTGATGTATGTGCAGGAGCTTGGGGTCATCTCTCGTGCAATGCACTCTATTTGATTTGGTTTTGATGTATGACTGTATGACAGATTGACCCTCTCAAGTCCCACTTATGCCTTTTTTAATTATAGATCAAATTAATGAATACATTCAGTTTCTTTTGGATGATGCACCTAAATACAGTCAAGTGTGTAGTGATTAGAAATTTTGTATACTTATCCATTGCAGCAAATGCCTGAATTTTGTGTTAGTCATGCATGGGAGTGTGAATCTGTAACGGGATTTTTTTGCTTCATCTAATCTTTTCAATGCACAACGTACAGGTGAGGCTAGAACTAATGGGAATAATAGCTAAAAATGCAACAAACATATCTGGAAATGAAGCAGGGAAGATATAAGAGAGTTGTTGAAGTAGAGAAGCGGCATACCGTGAAGGGCACGAGCTGTTGCGCGAGGAGTTCACAGAGCCACTGCATGGTTTTTCTTCTGAGGTATATATGTTGTAAGCATGCTGTTTCTAAGAGATGAGCCTTCTCATTGGCTTTACTTTGTGTTGCTTCTGTAGATAGTCTTAGATATGTCGTATGTCGGAGGAAGGCTCATGCTAGTGGGCATGGCTGGCTCTGAGAAAAGCTGCAGGACAAATTGGACATGAAGCCAAATCTGAGCTGTGCATTTTTACGGAACATTATAGTTGAATGTTTTTTGAGTTTCTCTTTGAAAAAATTATTGGCATTTGTTGCAGACTAATGAGAAGCAAATTGCAAATTCAGTTAATATTTCTTTTGCACATCTGCTTCATAACACTGATTAGTCTTGCGTAGACATGAAGAATTAATCAAGGGAACATGACACTGATGCAGGTGGTGGAGTTGATTGCCAACAGTGAACCACATGTTCCATTCTCGGACACCAAGCTCACAATGTTATTTCGGGTACGTGATAACCACAATACCACATGTCATTTCTATACATCTTCCTCTTATCAGTACTTAGCTCAAAGCTTATGTCTCTTCAATGGAATTTCAGCAATGTGCTACTCTATTAATGAATACTTCCTCCATTCGGAAATACTTGTCCTAGAATAGTTGTATTTCTAGGACAAGTATTTCCGGATGTAGGTAGTATTTATTTTTTCTGAGACATGTTGGCATTTTTATGCCTTAGGAGCCATATATTAAAAAACCTTTGTACTCAGATGTATTGTAGGATTACAAATTAAAAGTTAGTAAAGCATGAACACTAATAGTCAGTGTAGTTTCTGTTCCTTTGCAGATTGTACAGACCTTTATTTTTACTTACACTACAGAATAACAATGTATAACTGAAGTGTTAACTTGGATTTATTGTGTCCTTTAAATTTCGTAAGGTGGGGAAGGAGGAGATGCGAACAATGTGTGGACGAAGATGGCAACTTGCATTCATAAGGTGGCCTCGGAGGAGCTTGGAGTGTCCCGGGGAAGGAGAAGCGAAGATAAGGATACCTGGTGGTGGAATGATGATGTCCAGAAGGCGATTAAAGAAAAGAAAGATTGCTTCAAATGCCTATACCTGGATATGAGTGCAGACAACATAGAGAAGTACAAGATGGCGAAGAAGGCCGCAAAGCGAGCTGTTGGTGAAGCAAGGGGTCGGGCATATGAGGACCTCTACCAACGGTTAGGCACGAAGGAAGGTGAAAGGGACATCTATAAGATGGCCAAGATCCGAGAGAGGAAGATGAGGGACATTGGCTAAGTCAAATGCATCAAGGACGGAGCAGGCCAACTCTTGGTGAAGGGCGAGGAGATTAAGCATAGATGGCGGGAGTACTTCGACAAGCTGTTCAATGGGGAGAATGAGAGTTCTACCATTGAACTGGACGACTCCTTTGATGAGACCAGCATGCATTTTGTGCGGCGAATCCAGGAGTCTGAGGTCAAGGAGGCTTTAAAAAGGATGAAAGGAGGCAAGGCGATGGGCCTTGATTGTATCCCCATTGAGGTGTGGAAAGGTCTCGGGGACATAGCGATAGTATGGCTAACCAAGCTTTTCAACCTCATTTTTCGGGCAAACAAGATGCCAGAAGAATGGAGACGGAGTATATTAGTACCAATCTTCAAGAACAAGGGGGATGTTCAGAGTTGTACTAATTACCGTGGAATTAAGCTGATGAGCCATACAATGAAGCTATGGGAGAGAGTCAGTGAGCACCGCTTAAGAAGAATGACAAGCGTGACCAAAAATCAGTTTGGTTTCATGCCTGGGAGGTCGACCATCGAAGCCATTTTCTTGGTACGACAACTTATGGAGAGATATAGGGAGCAAAAGAAGGACTTGCATATGGTGTTCATTGACTTGGAGAAGGCCTATGATAAGATACCGCAAAATGTCATGTGGTGGGCCTTGGAGAAACACAAAGTCCCAGCAAAGTACATTACCTTCATCAAGGACATGTACGATAATGTTGAGACAAGTGTTCGAACAAGTGATGTCGACACTGATGACTTCCCGATTAAGATAGGACTGCATCAGGGGTCAGCTTTGAGCCCTTATCTTTTTGCATTGGTGATGGATAAGGTCACAAGGGATATACAAGGAGATATCCCATGGTGTATGCTCTTTGCGGATGATGTGGTGCTAGTTGATGATAGTCGGACGGGGGTAAATAGGAAGTTAGAGTTATGGAGACAAACCTTGGAATCGAAAGGGTTTAGGCTTAGTAGAACTAAAACCGAGTACATGATGTGCGGTTTCAGTACTACTAAGTGTGAGGAGGAGGTTAGCCTTGATGGCCAGGTGGTACCTCAGAAGGACACCTTTCGGTATTTGGGGTCAATGCTGCAGGAGGATGGGGGTATTGATGAAGATGTGAACCATCGAATCAAAGCCGGATGGATGAAGTGGCGCCAAGCTTCTGGCATTCTCTATGACAAGAGAGTGCCACAAAAGCTAAAAGGCAAGTTCTACAGGACGGCGGTTCGACCCACAATGTTGTATGGCGCTGAGTGTTGGCCGACTAAAAGGCGACATGTTCAACAGTTAGGTGGTACCTCAGAAGGACACCTTTCGGTATTTGGGGTCAATGCTGCAGGAGGATGGGGGTATTGATGAAGATGTGAACCATCGAATCAAAGCCGGATGGATGAAGTGGCGCCAAGCTTCTGGCATTCTCTATGACAAGAGAGTGCCACAAAAGCTAAAAGGCAAGTTCTACAGGACGGCGGTTCGACCCACAATGTTGTATGGCGCTGAGTGTTGGCCGACTAAAAGGCGACATGTTCAACAGTTAGGTGTGGCGGAGATGCGTATGTTGAGATGGATGTGTGGTCACACAAGGAAGGTCGAGTCCGGAATGATGATATACGAGATAGAGTTGGGGTAGCACCAATTGAAGAGAAGCTTGTCCAACATCGTCTGAGATGGTTTGGACATATTTAGCATAGGCCTCCAGAAGCTCCGGTGCACAGTGGACGGCTAAAGCATGCGGAGAATGTCAAGAGAGGGCGGGCTGAATTTGACATGGGAGGAGTCCGTTAAGAGAGACCTGAAGGATTGGAGTATCACCAAAGAGCTAGCTATGGACAGGGGTGCGTGGAAGCTTGCTATCCATGTGCCAGAGCCATGAGTTGGTTGCGAGATCTTATGGGTTTCACCTCTAGCCTGCCCCAACTTGTTTGGGACTAAAGGCTTTGTTGTTGTTGTTGTTGTTGTTTAAATTTCATTTAAGTTCTTGAAAGCTATTCTTGAAACATATGTCCAGAGCTATCATATTTACTCCATTTACTCTCCTTTTAAACACTTATGTGAATGATGATTGGAGCCTCATGCATGGATACGTAATGATCTCATCAGATATATGCTTCATGCTTGATTTTGCTGCAGGTTTACTACAGAGGTAACTAGCTGATTGCGTTCATATTCCATCTAGTATCCTAATTGTTTTGTATGTTCATTCTGATATTCTACAGGTTCTTGGAAGATTCACAAGTTGCTGGAGCTTTGGAAGATCCACAAGTTGCTAGAGCTTTGGAAGACCTACAAGTTGATGGAGTGTTAATCAAT
Source organism: Triticum urartu (assembly GCF_003073215.2). Lineage (NCBI taxonomy): Eukaryota > Viridiplantae > Streptophyta > Magnoliopsida > Poales > Poaceae > Triticum > Triticum urartu. The sequence goes on along the minus strand of NC_053028.1, from coordinate 529,616,588 downwards.
ATGTAATATGCCTTGTTTGTTTGTTGGACCTGGGATATTGCCAGCTTACTCTACTAATTTTGGTCGTTCTTTTTTTGTCACATAAGTCATTGTATGCCTGTTTTGTATGTGAGGCACAATTTCTCTATAACTTATGTAAATTTTCATGTGTGGTACAATGTGCTTATATATGTTTGTCTCATGTATAAATCTAGAAAAAATGAATTTTGTCTGTTCAAGTTTATTGAATAAAGTTTAGGTTCTGTATAAAGGCAGGAACATATTGTGATTGAATATTAAATAGGGAAGATGTTGATTAGAATGGCCTAGAACAAAACATGAGGGCAAACTATCTGCCGGGTAAACTTGTTTGTGCCGGCAGTTTAACTGCCGGCAAGTTCATCCTTCGGGGCAGGGAAACTGCTGGGAATAGTTATCTGCCGGGAGAAGTTATTGCCGGTAGCCGTTCTCATGGCAGTTCTTTCTGTCGGGAGAAATCCTCTCCCGGCAGTTTACCTGCCCCCTCAAGTGCTTTCTCCCGGCAGTTTTATTGCCCCTGCATTGGTGTTGTGGTGTAGTGATTTTTACAATCGATAAACCGCTCCTAGTCGCCCCGTCCTTTTACATTACGGCAGTTCCACTAATCCTAACCCTCCTCCCAAATCCATGGCGTCCCAAATCTCCAAGATCGGCGGTGAGTACAAGGTTAGAACCATCATCGGCGATGAGTTCGACGTCATCTACACCCGTTCTTCCACAACAGTGAAAGAATGCCTTGCTCGCTTCAAACGCATGTTCGAAAACTCAAATGATGAGTGGGTCGCTGGGCTAGATGTTGAGTACACCACAGTCCTGGGAAGCGAGAAGAAACTAAAGGAGGCAAAGAAGAAGAAGCCCGCCGTGATCCAGGTTTGCGTGCATGACTTATGCTTGGTCTACCACATATGCCATGCCGATGTTGAGTGCGAGGAATTTAAGGACTTCCTCAAGGGCGGCCGAGTCAAATTCGTTACTGTAGACTTTAGGAACGACAAGGAAGTCCTAGGTCGGATAGGCCTCGTTGTAGGCGACCCCTTCGAACTCCGGAAGGAAGGGCTAGTGCCCTCCCTTGACCAGCCTTCAATGCTGAACTTGGCAGGAGCCACGGTTCATCCTATGTACGGTAAACTGAAGAAAGCTCTGCACACGTTTCATCGTGCATGGCAGTGGACTGTACTAGATATAGACCACATCCACTACACTGCAATGGATGGCTACCTTTGTTTCAATATCTACAAAGGTTGGATGAAGAGCAAGAGCCAAGTGTGCGGTTCAAGCAAAGAAGTATCGCCCAAGAGGAAGAGGGACAAGGACGAAGTCGAGGACGTGGACGAGGACTCCGAGTAAGGTGGTAGTGTCGTTGCTCATGGTGGTTCTAATGCAGTGTCTACCGGATTAGTTGCTTAGTTTAATTTCTGGTGTGCTTAGTTTTATTTGAGGGGTGTGTTGTGCTGAGCCCCCAGCAGAACTATGTTATGTTTCTTCTCATTATATTTCGTACATTTCATCTTTTAGTTGGTATAGTACTACCACTCGTTTCTTGACATTATATACGTACAATATATATGGCCAACATCATATAGCCAGCAGTTTAGTTGTCAAAGAAGTTCAGGGTGCTTAGTTTTGTCAAAGAATTCCAGGGTGCTTAGTTTTATTTGAGGGGTGTGTTGTTCTGGACACCATTAACTTATCATTGTGAGAATCGGCTTATTTTTGTCATGTAACATGGTCAATGGGTTTGACGTGAAAATAAGAATGTCTAATGGCATTTTTGAGAAAACATCTAACTTAACAATGGCATTTTTTTAGATATCTAATTGCATTTTTTGAGCAGGCATCTCACGGATCGATGGCATTTTTTGCTGTCCGATTTGGAAGGCGCACACATTAACAATCAACAAAGTCATTTTGGAACAAGTGATGTCACGTTACAATCGGAAACAAAAGTATTATTGAAACCGTGGGCGTTCTATTTCCCATTTACGTGCCGCCATGTGTCCCCTTTTTTATTAGCTAGGAGGCGCCGTGCAGGGTAGCTATTTGAATACAGGAGGCGTGCCATCAGACCCCTGCGCGTGCTTATCGGGAGGAGAGCCCTTTGATCTCCATCTGCCGTCCACCTCTCTCCCAAGGTCTCCATTAATGGCGCCCGAGCCTCTGTTTAATGGCGTGGCAATGTCTCACTCGACTGAGATTTAAGAGAGAAAAAAGAAAATCTGAAAAGAAAATTTTGCACGGATCTTGATGTAAGATCCGACGGACCTATATAGCATCCACTGTGACTTAAAGCAAGACTGATGAATATATATAAGGACGACGAGAGTGGATAATAATTGTCTTACATAATTAGGAAGATAACTAAAAAAGCCACATGCGGCTACGCCCGAAATACACAAGGGCAAAAGAAGAAGGAAGACACATACAACGATCTGGCTCGCTGATCTCTACTTCCTTTATGCACCGCAGGTCGCGGAGACTAGTTCTCGTGGCGGACGATGATCTCTTTCATCAGTTTCATGTCCTTAATACGCTGCTTGGCAGCATCCATGGATTCCTCCACCATCTTGTTGCACTCGATGCGGAGCATGGCATTCTCGTCCATAAGTTTCTTGATGATGACGCCCGTCTTCTGCAACACGACAGCGGTCTCCTCCTCCTGCTTCGCTCTTCCGGCGATCTTCGCCCTTAGCAGGTCGCGCTCGCCCCGGAGCTTCGCATTGCCCTCCCCCAGTTGCCGGATGACGCCGGTAGCCTCGTCCTGCATCCTTGCCCAGCCGGAGATCTGATCCATCTGGCTATGGACTATCGCATGCATGCGCCTATAAGAGTCCTCGCCTGCCCGCGAGAAATTTTCCCAAGTCGTCGCGGTGCGGCGGGACCTCCCTGCTGCTTCGGTTGCGCGGCGGGATATCTCTGCTGCTTCCGCGGCGTGGTCGGACTAGTCTGCTACATCGACGGTGCGGCGGGACCTCCGTGCTGCTTCGGCGGCACGGCGGGACCTCTGTGCTGCTACTGCAGCGCGGCTGGACATGTCGGCTGCTTTCGCGGCGAGGCGGGACATCTCTTGTGCTTCCTCTTCCATGCTCACCTCTCCCTGGTGGAAATCTCTCGACCTAGAACTCACGCTGGCTATGGCTTGACTGACTTGATTGTTTTTTGTGGATGAGGAGTTGAGGAGGAATGTGCAGTCATCTTAGCATAGTAGTATTTATAACCGAGTAGGAGTACTACTAATACGCTCCTAAGTGGGAAACCGTTTAGGTTGTGATCGGTGTGAACAGGTTTGCAATTAAATATAGCGTGGTAGTACTAGTAATTTGGAATGTGACGATACACGCTCAAAATTTATTGACGGTTCTAGTTTCAAAGTGCGGCACTATTTCCGGATGGCGTAACGTCGACACGTTTTCTCGGCCGTGGTGTAGCATACGCCATGGTACTAGTTCTTTTTCTACTGCTGTGTACGTGCAAAAACTGGCACCGTCGGATACATATCTTATGCTTGGCGTTCGACAGGAATAGCCTCGTGGCGAGCTATAGACTAGTCTTTTTTTAGACGCATTACACCAATCTCTCGGGACTTCTTGCACGCACCATCACTGCTCCCTAGGTCGATGCCACCCACATCCAGTTGTACTCTCTCACACACGCATGCACTCGTCCTCTCTCACACACGCATTTGTAGCTTCGAATTGTAGTGTTCTCAACCATCTGATTGGCTCTATCATAGGTTTCACATTGCTCCTTGGCCTTGAGATTGAGATGTTTTAAACGCGGAGGCTAAGATGGAGGCATGAGGTTTTGGTTAATGTGCGGGCCGCACACGGCACCAACACGACACGAGCTTCGTCTGCCTGGTACGCATGCAGTCGGGTGAGTTGTCCAAGTATAGACACAACCAGGCCCTCGTTGGTATCCGCGCCTCGACTCTGGCTGGTCATAGTGGAGAGTAACATAGACCAGTTACTAGTCTATGTTACTAGTACCTTCATAGTGGGTAGTGTCATATAGTATATGCATAATTTGGCGACGAGCGCTCTCTATATGTACCAGCTTTTTTCTTTAATTACATCTTGTTAGTTTTGCTCCATGGCGCTATCCATCGATACTACTACTATACAAATGTATACATTTTTTAAAAGGCTAGAGGGCGGGGCAGTCTAGCTCGGTCCTTTTCACGAGAGGCGAGGGCCTTTGTGATTTGACAGCTCATTACTGATAACCCACAAGTATAGGGGATCGCAACAGTTTTCGATAAGTAAGAGTGTCAAACCCAACGAGGAGCTAAAGGCAGAACAAATATTCCCTCAAGTTCTATCGACCACCGATACAACTTTACGCACGCTTGATGTTCGCTTTACCTAGAACAAGTATGAAACTAGAAGTACTTTGTAGGTGTTGTTGGATAGGTTTGCAAGATAATAAAGAGCATGTAAATAAAAAGTAGGGGCTGTTTAGATAAAGACACAACTAAATTAGGTTTAGTAGAGAGCTTATTGTTACGAGAAAGTTATTTGTCCTTAGGCAATCGATAACTAGACCGGTAATCACTATTGCAATTTTATTTGAGAGAGAGGCATAAGCTAACATACTTTGTCTACTTGGATCATATGCACTTATTATTGGAACTGTAGCAAGCATCCGCAGCTACTAAAGATCATTAAGGTAAAACCCAACCATAGCATTAAAGCATCAAGTCCTCTTTATCCCATACGCAACAACCCCCTTACTCGGATTTGTGTTTCAGTCACTCACGCAACCCACTATAAGCGAATCATGAACGTATAGCAACACCCTACAGCGGGGATCCCTCACGCTTGTGCGACACAAAGAGCACCATATGACAGCACCAATAATAAAACATGCAACTCAAACCAATCTTGATCATCAAATAGCCCATAGGACAAAACAGATCATAGGATAGCCATACATCATTGGGAAATAATATATAGCGTTGACCACCATGTTTAAGTAGAGGTTACAACGGGTAAGAGAGAGGTTACACCACTGCATAGAGAGGGGAAGAGTTGGTGTTGATGGCGGTGAAGTTGTTGGTGAAGATTGCGGTGATGATGATGGCCCCAAGTGGCACTCCGGCGCCCCCGGAAGCGAGGGGGAGAGAGCCCCCTTCTTCTTCTTCTTCCTTGACCTCCTCCCTAGATGGGAGAAGGGTTTCCCCTCTGTTCCTTGGTCTCCATGGCATGGGAGGGGCGAGAGCCCCTCCGAGATTGGATCTCTCTCTCTCTCTCTCTCTCTGTCTCTCTCTGTTTCTGCGTTCCCAGATTCTTCCCTTTCACCATTTCTTATATTCCCGGAGATCCGTAACTCCGATTGGGCTGAAATTTTAACACGATCTCTATCCGGATATTAGCTTTCTTGTGGCGAAAGAAGGGCATCAACCGCCTTACAGGGTGGCCACGAGGGTCAGGGGCGCGTCCCCCTTCCTCATGGGCCCCTCGAGCACCGTCTCGCATGGATTTTTCTTCCCAAAAATCATATTATTCCAAAAAAAATCTCCGTCAGTTTTTATTCCATTTGGACTCCGTTTGATATGGATATTCTACGAAACAAAAAACATGCAACAAACAAGAACTGGCACTGGGCACTGGATCAATATGTTAGTCCCAAAAATAGTATAAAAAGTTGCCAAAAGTATATGAAAGTTGTAGAATATTGGCATGGAAGAATCAAAAATTATAGATACGACGGAGATGTATTAGCATCCCCAAGCTTAATTCCTGCTCGTCCTCGAGTAGGTAAATGATAAAAAAGATAACTTTTGATGTGGAATGCTACCTAGCATAATCTTGATCACATATCTAATCATGGCATGAATATTAAGATATGAGTTATTCAAAGCAATAGTCTATCATTTGACATAAAAACAATAATACTTCAAGCCTACTAATAAAGCAATCATGTCTTTTCAAAATAACATGGCCAAAGAAACTTATCCCTACAAAATCATATAGTCTGTCTATGCTCCATCTTCACCACACAAAATATTCACATCATGCACAACCCCGATGACAAGCCAAGCAATTGTTTCATACTTTTGACGTTCTCAAACCTTTTCAACTTTCACGCAATACATGAGCGTGAGCTATGGACATAGCACTATAGGTGGAATAGAATGGTGGTTGTGGAGAAGACAAAAAGTAGAAGATAGTCTCACATCAACTAGGCGTATCAACGGGCTGTGGAGATGCCCATCAATAGATATTAATGTGAGTGAGTAGGGATTGCCATGCAATGGATGCACTAGAGATATAAGTGTATGAAAGCTCAAACTGAAACTAAGTGGGTGTGCATCCAACTTTCTTGCTCATAAAGACCTCGGGCGTTTGAGGAAGCCCATCATCGGAATATACAAGCCAAGTTCTATAATGAAAATTCCCACTAGTATATGAAAGTGATAACTCAAGAGACTCTCTATATGAAGAACATGGTGCTACTTTGAAGCACAAGTGTGGTAAAAGGATAGTAACATTGCCCCTTCTCTCTTTTTCTCTCATTTTTTGGGCCTTCTCTTTTTTGGCCTTTCTCTTTTTTTTCTTTTTCCTTTTTTTTATTTTTTGTCCAGAGTCTCATCCCGACTTGTGGGGGAATCATAGTCTCCATCATCCTTTCCTCACTGGGGCAATGCTCTAATAATGATGATCATCACACTTTTATTTACTTACAACTCGATATTACAACTCGTTACTAGAACAAAGATAAGACTCTATATGAATGCCTTTCTGGCGGTGTACAAAGATAAGACTCTATATGAATGCCTTTCTGACTCTATATGAACAAAGATAAGACTTTTATTTACTTACAACTCGATATTACAACTCCGGCGGTGTACATAATTAATTAAGTTAATTATTTAGTTAATTAATTATGTTTATTAATTTTCTAATCCTTTTTTTGAAACATTCTGGAGGCGGGGCCCTCCTGTCATAGGCACCCAGGGGCCTCACGGGTGCTCCTTAGCGGGCGTGGGCGTGGGGCTAACCGGGGCTTCGCTCCGATGGTGTAGGTGCTGGCGCCGTAGCGCGCAACCAAGGGAAAAGGGACGGCGCGTGGCCCAACGCTGGTGACTGTGGCCGGTACGGGGCGGCGCGGCGAGGCTAGAGCGGCAGAGCCGCGGCAGGCGAGCGGGGAGCGCACGGGGCAGACGATGGTGATAGCAGGCGCGGCTTGGGTCGGCGCACGCGGCGCAGGGGCGGGGCAAGATGAGCGGGAGCGGCCGCGGGCGCTGGCAATGGTAGCAGCGGCTCTGCAGGCGGGCAGGCAGGGGCGCGCGAGGGCTCCTGCGGGTGGTGCCGGAAGGGCGGCGTGATCGGTGAGCGAGGGGACGAGGGCGTGGGTGGCTGCGGCACTAGGCAGCGAGCGCGCGGTGGTGGCCCGGGGCAGGCGGGCGATGTGAGGAGCGGGCGAAGCGCGGCGGCTGCCGGAGAGGCATGGCTTGGGAGCGGCGATGGCAGCAGCTAAAGCAGTAGCGGCAGCGCGAGCAGAACCAGCAGCGAGGCGTGCGGGGCGTGAGGCTGCGATGCGGGGCATGCGGGATTGCGTGTAGCGCATGACGGAGGAAGTGCAGGTACGCCGGGACAGGGCCGGGGCGAGTGCGGTGACCGCAAGCGAGGCCGCGGTGGCCGGAGGAAGTGAGGACGGCGCGGGGGCAGAGAGGGGGCTACGAGCAGGGCGGTAGTGTCCGCGAGCACGGCACGAGCACAACGGACTAGTGGGCGGGCGAGGGAGGCAGAGAGAAGAAGGGGAGGGGGCTCACAGAGCCCTGTAGTTGAGCGAGGCAGGCTCGGGGAGGAGTCGGGGTCGGGCGATGGGGCGGCGGCGTCGCGTCAGGGTCGGGCGTCGGGGATCGGCGGCGGCGTTCGTGCCCCGATCTAGAATGGATCGGGTGGGGGGGAAGAGGGAGAGGGCGAACGAGTGGGGGTAGTGAGGGTGTCGGTTAGGGTTTGGGGGAGTGGTGGAGTAGGTGTAGTGGGGTGTTGGGCCGGCCTGGTGGGCTGGCCGACTGGGTCGGTTGGGCCAGGTGGGCTGGGCCGCCTGGTCCAGTGGGTGGGGGGTTCTCTTTTTTTTGTTTTTTGTTAGTTTTGTTTTCCCTTTTGTTTATTTTTTTCTATTTATTTGTTTTCTTTTAGTCTTTAATGTATTTTAGTTTAAATGAAATACAAAACAACTTCTAAATTAGTCTTATCTTTAAACCCACCGCCACAAAAAGTTTGACCCCTAATTAAGATGTTTTAATATTATATAATTTATAAAAGTCATTTAATTAATGTTTTAGCTGTTGTTTTAATTACCTGAGTGCATTTAACTATGTTATAAAAATGTGGTTTCTCCACCACAATTGACTATGCATTATGTGGCTCACTCCGAACACTTTAGTTTTAATGTTTTTGAAAACTTTTGTTGTTTGTCATATTTTGAATTTGAATTTGAATCATTTTTTTGAACTAACACGAGATCATCAATAGTAATTGAAGTGACGTGGCACCATTAACACGGAATTACTATAGCTTAAATATCCGGGCATCACAAATCTCCTCTACTACAAGAAATCTCGTCCCGAGATTTAAGAGGTAGTGAAAGGGGAAAAGGTTTGGTAACGAACCTAGTGGGTCTTTTCATTCTGGCTTCCTCTTCTCGAAGAAGCCGGTCCAATACATTTATGTCTTCGTTTCTCTGCTTCGGGTCATGATGATGAATTCGTCATCCTTTCTTTGGGAACTCCATCATACTTACGAAAGAATAAAGGGGTGGGTATTCCGGGAGAACGGACCTCCACAAAGTTGACTATCTGGTCGATAACATCGGGGAAGGTGGTGGAAAGTAACTCTCGAATTGAAGCTTAAGAAATTATCGAGAGCAAAGTAAGAAGGTGCAAAGTAGAAGTTTTCAAGCACATAGGCAATCGTTCATTGCCTGATACGAAATGTGAAAGGGGGTTCAGAGCAATGGGAATAAGTATTGCGTCTGATACCAGAATAGATCACTAGGCAGGTGGCCCATGAACTACATACAAAGTCAAGCTCTAGGAATAACTTTGGAAACAGGGTGTACAGGAGAGTCAGGTTTCGATCCTGTGGAACTGTGGGTTATGGGACCACCATGTGGGTTAAAAGTAGATAGGCCGTTGACATCTTACATGGTCATGATAGCAAGACATGTCGGAGGGTAGACTGTCGGTTATGTTGGCAACAATGTTGGTACCAAGGGCGAGGGACGAAGAGAACCATTTTTCCTGCTCGTTGAACGAGGCGGACCAATACGCAAGGTTCTTGTCCATCGGTGGCTACCGGAATGTCATCAACAATAGTAACAGGTTCTTACTGACAGAGTTTTACACCAAGGTGCTTACAAAAGCAGTGACTGATTACTGCATAGATCATATAAACCTCAAGAAGGTTTAAACAAAACAATGGAAAGGAAAAATGTGTTTAAGCACATATTTCAGGGGTATATCCTTCCCAAGGACAAGCAGTGCATGATATCCATGATAGGATATAACGTAGAAAACCCTTGAGGAAAGGGGAGAGAAATATCATGACATTACCCATACAACGGTGTTTGGGGGTAATTGAGCAAGAAACATTTAGCATTGGGCTTCAAATGTTTTTGTTGAAAATCGGAGTACCACAGACATGCTTCGAGATAGCATTGACATGGTCATCAAGTAAGGGTCAGATTTTTGACACACAAAAGATCCATCAGGAACAACTTATAGAATAAGTCTTACGATTTCCTCATGGAAGAATCGCTAACCTTGCTAAAAAGGAAACTAGTTCATTCGGCCAGGTGTGCTAGGCATGACATCACCGTACCGGGTCGTATCAAGACCAACATTTATAACTCTTGGAAATATGTTCCAACCATCATATCTGACCGAGATTTAGATCTGATTGGTGTCAGGATACCTCAGACTCAGGAGGCCTGAGAAGGAAAAGGTGCGACACAAATTGACGAGATGGCATTGTAAGATTTTCGGGAAATGAACTATGGAGGCAAGTCGCGAAACAAGAGTCCATCATTAAACCAAGGAGAGGATGAGGAGGTGGCTGATGGACTACACGACAATTCATCGAGATTTCCAGAAGATGGATTTCCACAATCATGTGAACAAGGAGATAACATTTGCCAGATCAAATGTCATAAGGAGATATGCTCAAGGAAAACATACCCAATTATACATTGGTTGAAAGGGGCATCCGAAATATGGTCTTAGGTAGCATGATCAATTTTTGAAAGGTGATTCAATAACAAATAGTCTAAGAATGAACAGTCGGCCATTAACTTCAAAGCAATAGGGTTGCTAGAAGTACATAATCCAAACAGCACCATTCACTTGTTGGTATCCCGGTTAGAATCAACACGGGAACCAAGAAATAATGGTGATGGTGAGAAGTATCACTATTTCAAGAATTCTTAAGAGGTGGAGCAATTCTCACGACATCCTTGACGTAAAAGATGGCAATACTCCAAGGTAGAACATAACATAAGCTGGATAGCAAGGAACTCAAGGTACTACACGAAAAATGAACAAGTTTGTGTTGGAGGGAGGGCAATAAAGATGCCGATGATAACACAAATCATTGAGGGGAAGGATGGTATTTCTCATCATGAATTTAATTGATATCCTTGAGAAGCTCGGAATGTTGATGATGCTCATGACACATTTGTCGAGAGGTTTCATGAAGATATAATCGCTCATCTACGACATCAAGCAAAAGGAAGGATGGAGCGAAAAGTTATTGAAACCATGGATACGACACAAACTTGGAATCAAGCTTGTTGTTCAAGGCGAAATGATATGACGAGGAAAGTCGACGTAAGCTTAGCTTATCGTCGAAAATTGTGCTTCCGAAAGAAGGACCAGATAGCACAATTAAAAAGTTGCACGATAATGATATAACCGATAAGGCTAGGAACGACTAGAAGGATTATTAAACTCGTAAGCAATAAAAATTACTTAGAGTTATTGAATCAGAATGTGGAATCGATTCACTTATCGGTGTTCTCGAGTGAAATAACTCATAACCCGGGGAAATCTGAAATCGGTGAGAAGCAAGACTAGATGAAGACTCATAGGAAGCAACACGGTTCTTTAATATTCTCGAGATACCGGAGGGTATTACTCGAAGGAAGATCGACATAGGGGTTGCGGGGATGTATTGATCTGCAGAAGACAAGTGCTTTAACTTGTCCGAGAAAAGGAATCAAGGAATATCAATATGGTCGAACCATAGCTACAATGGATCCAATTTAAAGACACCGAAAGAATTATCCAACTGACTACAAGTTTTGCAAGAAGCTTCCATGATAAGGTATACATCGTGTCCATGGGCATGAACACAGGGTTCAAGGTCAACTCCCACTTATTCAACGGATAACCTTTCATTCACCTCTCGTGTTTCGAAAATGACATTAGTTGTTGAAAATTTTACCTAGTGCAATACCAGATAAGTATGACCTGTGAAATCTTTCGGGTTCACACGGATTAGGAAAGGCGTAGCTTCAACCCATCAGGGCATTTTAGGAACATATACCACAAACTTCAGAGTAATAACACAAGCTCGGAAGCAGAGCATGGTTGGTCAATCGAAGGTTAGGATTTACCAATGGGAAAAGAACTTCCAAAGTGATTGAATATGAAGGATGTTATCGGATAAAATGCAATAAAGGATCCGGTGGTCCTCAAGGGATCTGATGTGAGCATCAGTACTCAACCAGAGGAAGAAACAATGCAAGGAGATCAGACTTTAGAAACAACTGACTAATTCAAGGCTCCAATGCAAAGGAATTATTAATTCCAAGACAAGGGGTCAGAAGCAATGCTCTGATTAGGGATGGATAAGATGAATAGCCTTAGGGGTACAATCGATGCCAATTTGATTGGTCAAGATCCAGCTCATGTTTAAAATGGCGCCTGAGCTGGAGGAAAGAATTCTAAGATTCTTCTGAGGATTGCAAGTAATCGCAACATATTGAATCAATGGCTCAAAATTATAATGACAATGGATGCCAATAAGATTACCAGACTTATGGGATTAATCATAATGCAGGCAAGCAAGAATTTCAAGAGCAATGGCTTGCTGAGGATTTTTGAAAGATTGAATAGAATTTCGAAGACTTTTGTGCACACATGAACAACTGGGGAGAAACAAATCCTCGGTGAGGGTGAGGATTAAGTTGTAGGTGTATTCAGGCGACAAGGAACTACAAGGCAGTAAGCACAAAGATTTCTCGGAGCAATAGAGAGAAGTTCGGGGTATTTTGTAATAACAAGATCAACTTGGAATAAAATTAAGAATGACGGGTGTATGTATTTATCCATAGGGATATTTTAGGGGTAGGGAATTACAAAAGCAACGGGCACAAAGTCTTGAGAGAACATCGGAAAGTATCATCGGAATCTTCTGGTGCAGCAGGCGATCATCTAGAATGAGGGGGCTCTCCGGGATATAGTATTATCGAGAACCTAAAGTTAGATTTAGTAAAACCATTTAAACCCGAATAGAACAGAGATCAGAATCCCAGAGTATAGACGAGGAATAAAAGATCCTATTACCACCCAAATGGCGACGTGGGCTCGTAAGGCACACAGCCATGTTGGTAAAAGTTTTTGTAATGTCTAGACTCAACTTCGGCCAAGGAGTGTGCAAGAGGAATTCCTACAGGCAGTCGGCTCTGATACCAACTTGTGACGCCCCCGATTCAATCGTACACTAATCATACACACAAACGTGTACGATCAAGATCAGGGACTCATGGGAAGATATCACAACACAACTCTACACATAAAATAAGTCATACAAGCACCATATTACAAGCCAGGGGCCTCGAGGGCTCGAATACAAGAGCTCGATCATAGACAAGTCAGCGGAAGCAACAATATCTGAGTACAGACATAAGTTAAACAAGTTTGCCTTAAGAAAGCTAGCACAAACTGGGATACAGATCGAAAGAGGCGTGTGCCACCTGCCTGGGATCCTCCTAAACTACTCCTGGTCGTCGTCAGCGGGCTGCACGTAGTAGTAGGCACCTCCAGTGTAGTAGGAGTCATCATCAACGGTGGCGTCTTGCTCCTGGACTCCATCGTCTGGTTGCAGCAATCGGGTATAGAAAGGGGGAAAAGAGGGAGCAAAGCAACCGTGAGTACTCATCCAAAGTACTCGCAAGCAAGGAGCTACACTACATATCTATGCATTGGTATCAAATGGAATGAGGGTATCATATGTGGACTGAACTGCAGAATGCCGGAATAAGAGGGGGATAGCTAGTCCTTATCGAAGACTATGCTTCTGGTAACCTCCATCTTGCAGTAGAAGAAGAGGGTAGAAGGTAAGTTCACCAAGTAACATCGCATAGCATAATCATAACCGATGATCCTCCCCTCGTCGCCCTGGGAGAGAGCGATCACCGGTTGTATCTGGCACTTGGAAGGGTGTGTTTTATTAAGTATCTGGTTCTAGTTGTCACAAGGTCAAGGTACAACTCCAAGTCGTCCTGTTACCGAAGATCACGGCTATTCGAATAGATTAACTTCTCTGCACAGGTGCACCACATTTCCCAACACGCTCGATCCCATTTGTCCGGACACACTTTCCTGGGTCATGCCCGGCCTCGGAAGATCAACACGTCGCAGCCCTACCTAGGCACAACAGAGAGGTCAGCACGCCGGTCTAAATCCTATGCGCGCAAGGGTCTGCGCCCATCGCCCATTGCACACTGCACGTTGCGTACGCGGCCGGTGAGCAGACCTAGCCTCCCTTATACAAGAGCAGGCGTTTCAGTCCAACCCGGCGCGTGCTGCTCAGTCGCTGACGTCACGAAGGCTCCGGCTGATACCACGACATCGAGTGCCCATAACTGTTCCCGCGTAGTTGGTTAGTGCGTATAGGCCAGTAGCCAGACTTAGATCAAATACCCAGATCTCGTTAAGCATGTTATTTTGAAGTAACCGCGAATGCCGACCAGGGCCAGTCCCACCTCTCACCTAGGTGGTCTTCGCCTGCCCTGTCGCTCCGCCTCAAAGTAACAGTCGGGGGCCGTCGGGAACCTAGGTCCACCACTACCTGGGTGGAACCACCTGCCCCTTCAGCCCCCACATCGAAATCACATGGGGTACTCTACGAGCTGACCCAACTTTAGTCACAACATGTATAGTATGTATGTATAGTATATACCCGTGATCAACACCCGACGTGATCACGTCCCGATTGTATAGCATGGTAGACTGACAAGAATGTAGGGCCACTGATGATAATCTAGCATCCTATACTAAGCATTTAGGATTGCAGGTAAGGTATCAATAGTTGTAGCAACAATGACATGCTATGCAACAAAATAGGATTAACAGAAAGCAGTAGCATGCTACACTACTCTAATGCAAGCAGTAGAGAAGAATAGGCGATATCTGGTGATCAAGGGGGGGAGGCTTGCCTAGAAGCTCTGCAGACTGAAACGGACCCTCGAAGGTGAAGTAGTCGATCACTGGTTCAACCGCAGTCTCGGGGTCTATCGGAAAGAAGTAACGGAGGGGGACACAATAAATAACAAAGCAATCAAAGCATCACAAAGCATAACATGGCAATACGCGATGCTAGGGATGACCTAACGCAGTACTAGGTGCTACCGGTGAAGGGGGAAATCATCGGGGAAAGTATTCCCGGTGTTTCGCGTTTTTGGACAGATGAACCGGAGAGGGAAAGTTGCATGTTCTCTATGCTAGGGACGTGTGGCTGACAAATAGACCATGTATTCGGATTCGTCTCGTCGTTCTGAGCAACTTTCATGTACAAAGTATTTTCATATGACCTACGGTTTATTTTATATTGATTTTAAAAGATTTAAATCAATTTTAGCATTTATTTAATTAATTTAATTCAACATTATCCAGAACAGTGTTTTGCATACGTCATCATGATGTCAGCAGTTGACCTGGTTCACCTGACAAGTGGGTCCCACCTGTCAGCGACTATTTGACTAATTAACAGTAGTTAATTAGGTTAACTAGTTATTAGGTTAATTAATCTTAATTAGTTAATTTAAACAGAATTAATTAAGTTAATTATTTAGTTAGTTAATTATTATTATTATTATTATTATTTTTAATCCTTTTTTTTGAAACGTTCTGGAGGCGGGGCCCTCCTGTCATAGGCACACAGGGGCCTCACGGGCGCTCCTTAGCGGGCGTGGGCGCAGGGCTAACCGGGGCTTTGCTCCAGTGGTGTAGGCGCTGGCGCTGGCGTCGGGCGCCGTAGCGCGCGGCTAGGGGGAAAAGGGATGGCGCGTGGCCCAGCGCCGGCGACCGTGGCCGGTACGGGGCGGGGCGGCGAGGCTGGAGCGGCGGAGCCGCGACAGGCAAGCGGGGAGTGCACGAGGCGGATGACTGTGATAGCAGGCGCGGCTCGGGCCGGCACACGCGGCACAGGGGCGGGGCAGGATGAGTGGGAGCGGCCGCGGGCGCTGGCAATGGTAGCAGCGGCTCGGCAGGCGGGGAGGCAGGGACGCGCGAGGGCGCCTGCGGGTGGTGCCGGAAGGGCGGCGTGGTCGGTGAGCGAGGGGATGAGGGCGTGGGTGGCTGCGGCGCTAGGCAGCGAGCGTGCGGTGGTGGCCCGAGGCAGGCGGGCGATGGGAGGAGCGGGCGAAGCGCGGCGGCTGCCGGTGAGGCATGGCTTGGGAGCGGCGACAGCAGCAGCTAAAGCAGTAGCGGCAGCGCGAGCAGAACCAGCAGCGAGGCGTGCGGGGCATGAGGCTACGATGCGGGGCATGCAGGCTCGCGTGTAGCGCACAGCGAAGGAAGTGCAGGTACGCCGGGACAGGGCCGGGGCGAGCGCGGTGTCCGCGGCGAGGCCGCGGTGGCCGGCTGAAGTGAGGACGGCGCGGGGGCAGAGAGGGGGCTACGAGCAGGGCGGTAGTGTCCGCGAGCACGGCGCGAGCACGACGGACTAGCGGGCGGGCGAGGGAGGCAGAGAGGAGAAGGGGAGGGGCTCACAGAGCCCTGTAGTTGAGTGAGGCGGGCTCAGGGAGGAGTCGGGGTCGGGCGATGGGGCGGCGGCGTCGCGTCAGGGTCGGGCGTCGGGGATCGGCGGCGGTGTTCGTGCCCCGATCTAGAATGGATCGGGTGGGGGGAGAGGGAGAGGGCGAACGAGTGGGATGTAGTGAGGGTGTCGGTTAGGGTTTGGGGGAGTGGTGGAGTAGGTGTAGTGGGGTGTTGGGCCGGCCTGGTGGGGTGGCCGATTGGGTCGGTTGGGCCAGGTGGGCTGGGCCGCCTGGTCCAGTGGGGGGGGGGTTCTTTTTTTTCTTTTTTGTTAGTTTTGTTTTCCCTTTTGTTTAATTTTTTCTATTTATTTGTTTTCTTTTAGTCTTTAATGTATTTTAGTTTAAATGAAATACAAAACAACTTCTAAATTAGTCTTATCTTTAAACCCACTGCCACAAAAAGTTTGACCCTTAATTAAGATGTTTTAATATTATATAATTTATAAAAGGCATTTAATTAATGTTTTAGCTGTTGTTTTAATTACCTGAGTGCACTTAACTATGTTATAAAAATGTGGTTTCTCCACCACAATTGACTATGCATTATGTGGCTCACTCTGAACATTTTAGTTTTAATGTTTTTGAAAACTTTTGTTATTTGCCATATTTTGAATTTGAATTTGAATCGTTTTTTTTGAACTAACGCGAGATCATCAATAGTAATTGATGTGACATGGCACCATTAACAGGGAATTACTGTAGCTTAAATATCCGGGCGTCACACATAGAGAGGTGGATATATAGTTCCTCTCTCATAATAATTGCAAGTAGGAGCAGCAAGCACATGCATATTATATTCATCAAAATCATCATGTGTAACGGTAAAAGGCAACCCATCAATATAATCCTTAATAAGGGAAAACTTGTCCGCTATAGTGTAGTTGGGAGAATTCAGAAAGATAATAGGACTATCATGCGTGGGTGCAATAGCAACAATTTCATGTTTAACATAAGGAACTATAGCAAGTTCATCTCCATAAGCATAATTCATATTGGCATCTTGGCCACAAGCATAGCAAGCATCATCAAAAAGGTATATTTCAAAAGAATCAACGGGATCATAGCAATTATCATAGCATTCATCCTTCGGTAAGCACGAAGGGGAATTAAACAATGTATGAGTTGAAGAGTTACTCTCATTAGAAGGTGGGAACGGGTGATCAATCCGCTCTTCCTCCTTTTGTTCTTCGCTCTCAGCCTCATCTTTTTCATCCAATGAGCTTATAGTTTCATCAACTTCTTCTTCCATAGATTCCTGCAAAATAATAGTCTCTTCTTGGACAGCGGAGACTTTCTCAATAAGTGCATTAATATCGGAATTGTATTCATAATTCTCATAGCAATATTTAAGGATAGCTAAATTTTCAGGTCTATAAACCGGATCATCAAAATCCTAAAACTCTTTAAACATAGATTCAATTTCATAGGCACCGATAAAAGCAACAAATTCTTCTATTTTTTCCACATCATAGTAATCATATATACCATTAGCATAAGAAGCTAAGGATTTATTATCATTAAATTCGCATAAAAAGGGAAGGTGTGGAGCCTTCATCGTAGAGCAACAAGTATAATCATATCTCAAGCATAGTTGCCTAGCATACCAATTCAATATATGAATTTGATCCCATAATAGTTTCCCTTTTTGTGTCAAGCAGTAAACCCTAAAGTATTCACGTTGATCCAACGTTACTCCCATTACATAATTGAATGGGGTTTTAATAAAGTAGTACATAATATCTTTCACATAACCAACATCGAGGGTTTTAGGAGGTTCCCCATCTCCATGAGCAGAAAGTACACCTAATTTTTTTGGTATTTCGTGTTCCATATCCATAACCAAATATAGAGAACAACTAAGAACAACAAATAAAAATTACTTAGTGATAAAGCAAACAAGCACACACGAGAATATTCACCCCACGCTATTGCTCCCCGGCAACGGCGCCATAAAAAGGTCTTGATAACCCACAAGTATAGGGGTTCGCAATAGTTTTCGATAAGTAAGAGTGTCGAACCCAACGAGGAGCTAAAGGCAGAACAAATATTCCCTCAAGTTCTATCGACCACCGATACAACTCTACGCACACTTGATGTTCGCTTTACCTAGAACAAGTATGAAACTAGAAGTACTTTGTAGGTGTTGTTGGATAGGTTTGCAAGATAATAAAGAGCATGTAAATAAAAAGTAGGGGCTGTTTAGATAAAGACACAACTAAATTAGGTTTTGTAGAGAGCTTGTTGTTACGAGAAAGTTATTTGTCCCTAGGCAATCGATAACTAGACCGGTAATCACTATTGCAATTTTATTTGAGCGAGAGGCATAAGCTAACATACTTTCTCTACTTGGATCATATGCACTTATGATTGGAATTATAGCAAGCATCCACAACTACTAAAGATCATTAAGGTAAAACCCAACCATAGCATTAAAGCATCAAGTCCTCTTTATCCCATACGCAACAACCCCCTTACTCGGGTTTGTGTTTCAGTCACTCACGCAACCCACTATAAGCGAATCATGAATGTATAGCAACACCTTACAGCGGGGATCCCTCACGCTTGCGCGACACGGAGATCACCATATGACAGCACCAATAATAAAACATGCAACTGAAACCAATCTTGATCATCAAATAGCCCATAGGACAAAACAGATCATAGGATAGCCATACATCATTGGGAAATAATATATAGCGTTGAGCACCATGTTTAAGTAGAGGTTACATCGGGTAAGAGAGAGGTTACACCATTGCATAGAGGGGGGAAGAGTTGGTGTTGATGGCGGTGAAGTTGTTGGTGAAGATTGCGGTGATGATGATGGCCCCCAGTGGCACTCCGACGCCCCTGGAAGCGAGGGGGAGAGAGCCCCCCTCCTTCTTATTCTTCCTTGACATCCTCCCTAGATGGGAGAAGGGTTTCCCCTCTGATCCTTGGTCTCCATGGCATGGGAGGGGCGAGAGCCCCTCTGAGATTGGATCTGTCTCTCTGTCTCTCTCTGTTTCTGCGTTCCCAGATTCTTCCCTTTCACCGTTTCTTATATTCCCGGAGATCCACAACTCCGATTGGGCTGAAATTTTAACACGATCTCTATCCGCATATTAGCTTTCTTGCGGCGAAATAAGGGCATCAACTGCCTTACGGGGTGGCCACGAGGGTCAGGGAAGCACCTGCCCCCCCCTAGAGCGCGCCCCTGCCTTGTGGGCCCCTCGAGCATCGTATCGCGTGGATTTCTCTTCCCAAAAGTCATATATATTCCAAAAAAATCTCCGTTAGTTTTTATTCCATTTGGACTCCGTTTGATATGGATATTTTGTGAAACAAAAAACATGCAACGAACAGGAACTGGCACTGGGCACTGGATCAATATGTTAGTCCCATAAATAGTATAAAAAGTTGCCAAAAGTATATGAAAGTTGTAGAATATTGATATGGAACAATCAAAAATTATATATACGACGGAGACGTATCAGCGGTATACTCAAGTTTTCCACTGGAGTACGACGGAGGAGCACGAAACACGGCAGCCCAATGCCATATCATCTACTCTCTACTCTTATTATATATTACTAGCAAGAGGCATTGTTCTATTGGCGATAAAGAATGATCTAATTTGCTAGTCATCTCATTTTTAGCATTGTTCTATTCATGCTTCATAGAGAAGGTGACACGTGCGGCCAAACACCCGAAGCAAAATAAGAAACACAGGAGCAAAAGAAGAAGGAGGATTATCACCCCCAAAAAAGAAGGAAGACACACACACAAAATACGAAGGAGACCAATGGAAGTACTACTAGCAACCCATGATTTAACTACTTGCATGAGCGCAGTGGAGTAGTAATGTCTTTCTTCCGCCCTCACGTCCACTCAATTTGCATGCGTTGTATTAATTGACCATCAATGAAGTGAAGGACTTTACACGCGTCAAATTATCAGATGGGGTGGATCTTGGTACAAAATTGCGTCCGCCTGTGTACCCGCGTGTGCGTGCGAGGGAATGAGTGTGTGCATGGCATGCGTGCACATCTTCGCTTCGTGCATGTACCGCCAGTGCGGCTCAGGGAGGACGAGTACATTCTTCTGGAACCAGTAGCACGTCACTGTGATCAATCCACACAAGGATGTCGCGACAACGCCTCCACATGTGCCACGTGGCTTCATGAACTGTAAGAGAGACATTGTGTAGCATGCCATTGTGTTTTGCACATACTCGAAGTACTAGTAAGGTACACGTGCATTGCACGCGTCAGATTTTGCAACCAAATTACGAATAAATAGCACACTGTAGCATGTAAGCTCCGAGTCATATATGCCTGATGTAGACCTTCGTTTAATTCTTATAGTTCATCTCATTTAAAATCAATTAGTTTTTATAAAAAACCTAGGGCCTGTTTGATTCGTAGGATTTCCAAAACGCAGGAATAGGAAGAACATGGGATTAGAGTTGAATGTCGTCTTGAATCCTAAGGATGGTACGAGTGTTTGATTTTGCATAGAAAAAATGCAGAATTCTTTCAAAGAGGTTTGAGTGGATGGGATGTTTCCTATGAAATCTAGTGCAAATGAATCATATGGAAAAATTCCTATGGTTTACAATCCTACGAATCAAACAACCAAGATAACAAAAAATCCTAAGGATTAGAATCCTCCAAATTTCCTTCGAGAATCCTTTGAATCAAATAAGCCCTTAATCTATTTTATGATTCATGGAATTGTGGGTTGTAAAGCATAAAGTAAAAACAAATAATGGCAATTCAACTAGGAAAAAAGTTTGGGCAGTTATGATACAGAAGATTCTAGAACAAAGGAGAACCACTGTTGTTTTGAGATTTGTGCATTATGCTTAAGTTCAACCATGGAGTCTGCTAGATTCTACATGTGGCAAAATCCGGTGGGGGGCTAGAAGATGGTGCGAGGGGCCGAGTGGAAGGAGACTATGAAGGAGTGCACAACTGCGAGATCGATATTTAGAGAGAGGGGGCGAGAACGTGCACTGTTGCGCGCAGTGGCGCAGCCATGAAAAATGTCCCATGAGCTAGGGGGCCAAGCATTGCTAATCCTTTACGAGGAGGGCCAATTCATCAACTTAAAACATTTTTACCAGCAATTGTCTAATGATCACATTCATATTAGCCTCGATATATAGTGATGTTAGGGGGGGCAGGGCCCTTGCTGCCCCCTGTCTTCGCCATTGTGCGCGCGTCTGAGAGATGAAGCGGAAGGCATGGATGATGAGATGGGGGCATTGGATGTATAATTAATGTGGGTGTATTAGCTATATATGTAATCCTATATAGAGAGGTATAGATTGATCGATGTGGATGTGGGAAAGAGGGTGAGACCTCACTAGATATATAGATTGATCGGTTTATGTGGAAAACTATGAAAGACCTAGCTATACACACACACACACATAGAGGAACATCGATCGTTGCGCATGCACGTGAGAGATAAAGAATGCCCGATATGATGGAGAGGGGGATGTGTGTGTGTGTGTCTTCATGGGAGACCGACCTGAAGAAAAAGATTGCATGTGTGCAATGGATAATGCCGACTGGTAGTGTGTGTGCATGCATGCACGTGAGAAAGTTAGCGGTACAATTATAAAGAGAAGACCAATAATGTGTGGGTGTAAAATACTAGGTGAGGTCATAATCAATGTAAAATTGAATTCAAATATTTGAATAAGAGATCATGATGTTTGAAACCCATGCATGCATGAATATAACGGAGATCTGTGCGGTGTGGTTTAGAAACGAGCATGTTGCAATGTATACAGATTGAACAAGGTGAGATTGGTTTGAATTTGAGATACCGATGGCAGACATCGTTTGTCCACATTGCATCCGTGCATGGACACACTATTCTAATTGGAGATGATGGGTGGCTTTCGCATCACATATCTATATCTATACCCCTATATGTATATTATATTTCATATTTTTTATATAGTGTGTAACTTTGAAAGAAGGTCGTTGGATGAGGCCAATCCGATGGTGCAAAGCTGGCAAATTTGAGCACTACTGGCCGTTGGATATCATCTAGATTCCACCAGATTTTGCCACATGTACAATCTATAAGATTCTATGGTTGAACTTAAGCATAATGCACAAACCTCAAAACACAAGCACTTCTTCTTTGTTCTAGAATCTTCCGTATTAGAATTGCCCAAATGTTTTTCTACATGATTTGTTTTTTACTTTATGCCTTACATCGCACAATTCCATGAATCTTAAAATAGATTAGCTTTCTTATAAAAACTAGATGATTTTGAATGAAATGAACTATAAGAATTAAATGAACATCTACATCATGCATATATGACTCAAAGCTTACATGCTATAATGTGGTATTTATTCATAATTTGGTTGCCAAATCTCATGCGTGCAATGCACGTGTACCTTACTAGTCTAAATGGTGTCTGTGTGTGTGTGTGTTGTGCGTCTTAAATACATAGTACGTAGTATATCATACTAGTCTAAATTGTCTTTTTTGGGTACACGTTAAGCTTGTTCTCCTGAAATTTCAAGCTGCGCCTTGTTATGCCGAAATTTCAAGCTAGCGTCTCTATCTATCATGCTGCGAAACTCCCGCCTCTTCAACCCGCGCCTTGTTAGCCCGAAATATTTAAGATATATCTTTGTCTCGTTGTGCTCCGACAACTCCCTCCATCTCAACCCGCGCCTTGCTATTCCAAAATTAGAACGCGCGTGAAAACTCCCACCTCCTGTGAAATCCCGACACGCGAAATGCCCGTGATACCCCTGAACCGAAAGAACCACCTCAAATCGATGGGGGTACTTCCGTAACTTACCCCACATTTCGGACAAGCGCGTCCCTAAGCCATGGTTCCCCACTCCCATCCCATCCGCCCACCCATTCGTACACCGAGGCCGGCAAAACCGACGAAGCCCCACACCCTCCTCCGTCCGCCACCCAGCTGGAGCCTCTTCCCCGACGACATCGTCCATAGCAACACCTCGACGTCCCTCATCTACCGTACCGGATGAGGATTCGTCGTCGATCTGGTTGTCCAACCGGTTCAGCCACCCTGTCCTCCACCTCCAAGGAGCTGCCCTGACGTTCCCCTCGTCTTTCACGCCACCTCCATTCCCACACCACCGTCTTCACCTGCACCACCGGAAGAGCATCATCATCACCATTTCCTCGGATGAAGCTGCGGCCTAATCGGCGCCACCAAAGAGGTTGTACATTAATTGCCACATTTTCTTCTTGATTCGATCTCATGGTGCTGCCGGCGCTCGGTCCCGAGCCGACACGGAGCGGCTCCATCCACGGCGGCGTCGCCGGCTACTTCCTCCATAACGTCGCTCCCTCGCCGGCGATGTCCACATCATTAGGATCTGATGCTGCATTAGCTCTCGCTCGCGCTGCTGCTCTGCTCTTGTTCTCGGTCCCCTACCTGGTCTGTTCTTGCTCTTGCTCTTGCTCGCGCTACTGCTCTCACTCTTGCTCTTGCTTACGATGCTGCTCTAATTTATCTACACTTCAATCGACTGAATCGACTTTTGGGTCAGTCGATTTTCAGGGGGTGGGGCCATCGCCGGAGTTAAGGAAGAACCAGCCGCAGCGGGGAGGGGCTTGCCGGAGAGGTACCCTACTATCTATCTTAGGGTTTAGGGTGGGGGAGGTGGTAGCCGATGGTGGTGGGGCGGTGGCGTGGGGATCGCTGGATAAAAATCTCGTTCGGCATGGGGGGGGGGCTACAGGGATGGCCGGGGCAGCGGCGGACCGGCGGTGGGGAGTGTTTTCGGGGTGGGCGGGGCGGCGCACCGCCGGCCGTGGGCGGCGGCGGGGGGGGGGGGGCTATTTGGCCGGTGCTGGCTGGCGGCTCAGGGGGGTGGAGGTTGAAGATGAACTGCAGGCCCTTGATTTCGTATCCAACGACTGCAAAATTGACTAACCAGAGATTGAAAAAGTCAGTCGACTGACGTGTAGCCTCACCTCTAGTGCGTTCAGTTTCGACAGCAAAATTTAGTTTCGACAGTTAAGTTCAGTTTGGACAGTTAAATTCAGTTTCGACAGTTAAGTTCAGAGATGAGCGGCTGATGTATACATCTAGCACTTTGTGGTTATGTATTTTACATCATCTATTGGAATTCCACTCATGTTAACATTGTCGCTCTTGTCCTGCTTCAGCCTCGGCGCCGTACAACTCACCGGAGCTGCTCCAACGACGAAACCCTCCATCAAAGTGGAGCAGTACCTCGGGCTCCATCTCCAGACGCCTAAAATCTTCTTCCCCTCCTCTGACAGCCAAGTCAGCCGTAGCATCCTCACCCGCCAACCCAATCACGCTGAGCTGGACATGGCTTTGCCAAAGAGGTTGTACACTTCTTGTGGTTTGACTTAATCTCACCATGCTTCTTTGCATCCTGTGATCTTCCAATTCTTGTGAACCAAACACCCAGATTGGCAGAAATAATGTTTTTTTAAATTCTTTGTTTTGCACATGCATTCGTATCCTATTCCTGTCTATTTCCTATCCCTGCATTGTTAGAATCCTCAAATTCAAACAAGCCCTTACACAATTACTTCTGTTACAAATATGTGTCAAAAAAAACCTTGTGTGGTTTGTCCTGCTCCTACGGTGTTGTGTTCCACCCCAGCTCAGCTGCTCCAACGACGGAAGGGTTCACCACAGCAGGGATCCGCTCTCCAGACTGTCTTTCGCCACCTCAGATCTTCTTCCCCGCCGTCGGCAGCCACGACAACTGCATTACCATCATCAACTGAGCAGATGACCTTGAGGACTACACTGGTCCGCAAGAGAGGTCGCATTCTTCCGTGTCTGCTTACGGTATGCATCGCTTAATATGATGAGATGCTACTTTATCGTCGTGTTCACCTATTAGACTCCGACTCAGGTCCGAACTTATGCTGAAACTTGAGTTTTTAAATGGTTGTGGGGTACATATTGGGGCAGAAATTAGTACTATCTGTCTACTATCTGGTTAATCTTGGATGTCTACTACGAGTTTCATGTTGGGTGCAAACAAACATTAAAGGAGCTATTATCTGTATTTTTTAACTAAAGCTATTATCTGCCTGCTATCATTGGTTTTGGGTCTATCCACAGTTTGCTAGCTTCACTCTGGATTTGTGCATGCACTCCTTACATAATCTCACTATGTTTTATTCCTATGCATGTCAGTTATTGTACACAATGGAACTGAACATGTAGAGCAAAAGAGACGAGCCTTGTGTGGCAATAAAATTTCATGCAGACGTCGCTCCATGGTGCCGCAAAGGCAGCCCCCCTCCACCCATTTCGAATCGTAATCAAGAGGAAGATAACTGTTCTGAGTGGGATTCAGAAGCAGAAGACCACTCCTATTTACCCCATGAGGTCTTCGCTCTAACTTGGCATGCTGATGTTGGTAATATCATGGATATGGTGCCTTGCATTGCTTATTGTATACATCAAAGATGTCATCTGCTTAGTTTAGACATGCTTTGTGTCAATGCCATCTGTTTAGTTTCTTTATCGTATAGGTGAATCATGCAATGCCATGTTGTTTAGCCAGGCATCATATATGTGAATTTTGCAATGCCACCCTGGTTAGCCAGTCATCTTATATGTGAATTATATCATGACATCATTTTTTATTACATGTTAAATTTGTCAAAAATTTTAGTACATTCAATTACTCTTCCTGTGCATCAGCCATTTGGCATGGTCATGGAAAAATCTGGAGTGGAAACAAGGTCTTCAGAACAAACAATGCTATCTGATGAAGCGCATGTCTTGCTGGTTACAGATAGCTCCTCAGAGGAGGATTCAGAGACAGATGATCAGTCCTCTTCCCCCCCCCCCGAGGTGCATGCTCTAACTTGGCAGGGTTATGTTGCTCATACCATGCGTATGGTATCCTGCATTGCTATGTCATTTGCTTAGTTTAGACATGATTTGTGTGAATGCCACTTGTTTAGTGCCTAATTACCATATATGTGAATTATGCAATGCCATCTTTTTGCAAGACATTATACATGTGAATTACCCATTGCTATCTTGTTGCAAGGCATTATATATGTGAATTATGCAATGTCGTGCTGTTTAGCCAAGCGTCATATATGTGAATTATATCATGTCGTCCTTCTTTTTGTATTTCTCATTGCTTTTGTCGACAATGTTTGTATATTCAACTGCTCTTCCTGTGCATCAGCCATTTGAATTGGTGATGGAGAAATCTGGAGTGAAAACAAGGTCTTCAGAGCAGACAATGCTACCTGGTGAAGCAGATATGTTGCTGGTTACAGATAGCTCTTCAGAGGAGGATTCAGAGGCAGATGACCAGTCCTATTTATCCCCCTGAGGTGTATGCTCAAACTTGGCAGGGTTATATTACTCATATCATGCATATGTTGTATTGCAGTGCTTAGTTTTTACATCATATACATGATATTGAATGCCATATCCTTAGTTGACACATCATATATGCGATTGCCCTCTGCTCACTTCCTTAGTATATCAATCATATATTTGAATTATATCATGCCATGATGTTTACATAGACATCATGTATCTAAATTATGGCATGCCAACCCATTTTCTAAAGACATAATATAGTTATATCATCTCATCCTGTTCACATAGTCATCATATTTTGAATTATGTCATTCTATCTATGAATTATATCATGCCATCATGTTTCCATCGACGGCATGTTTGTGATTTATGGCATGCCAACCACTTTAATAGACACATCGTATAGTTATATCATGTCATCCTGTTTACATAGCCATCATATTTTGAAATATATCATTCTATCCTGTTTAGTTAGACATCATACATGCGAAATTGTGTCATGCTATCCTGTTTAATTAGCCATCATATATTTGAAATTATGTCCCGCTATTCTGTTTGGTTAGACAACATAAATGTGAATTATTTCTTGCCCTGTTTTCTTCCCTACTATCCATTGCACCTGTCTATCTTACAATGTCTGTACATTCAATTACTTTTCTTGTTTATCAGCCATTTCAATCGGAGGGGGTGATGGCAGTATCTGTGGGAGTAAAAACATGGTCTTCAGAAAAGATCGTGCTACCTGTCGATGGAGATAGAACCATGGTTGTACTTGCCCAAGAACCAGCCCCACCACACATAACCCAGACTCACGCAGATTGTACCCCTACTCAGTTGGACAGAGAACCAGCTACACCCATTCTAACCCCAACCCCAGCGGATAGTAACCCAGTTCCCGTTGACACAGCACTGTCTCCACCACAGAGCACCCAAACACGAGCAGTTAGTAAGGCAACTACAGTGCCCAAAGCACGAGGACCACCACTCCGAACCCCAAGTCAACACTTAAAGAAGAAGAAGAATTGTTCTCAGGTCAAGTTCCGTAGCTATGGTTCATACTACTTTGCTCTTGCATCACTGTATTAACTCATACCAACTAATTTCAAATTTGAAGGATGCAATTGAAACTCCAATGGTGCAATAGGTATGTTTTAAACCTGTTTCTTTAACGTGTTTGCTGTTGTAACTTGCTCTATGTTGATTTCAGTTTCAATTGAATAAACAGTTATGTTCTCATGCCATGCACATTACAAGTGTTGTTATTGATGTGTAGTTTCCCACACTTATATTCTGTCTATGCTGCTTTGTCTTAAATAGATATGATTCGAACTGTATCTATCTTGATTTTGCAACATAAACTAGAATGATATAGACCATACAGTGACCATACTACATAGATATATGTTTGTTTCATGTTGTTATCCTGTCCACCTTACTACTGAATTGATTTACCAAAATGAGTTTCATATACTACATTGTAAACCTGTGATGTGTTTGTTTGTTTCTCCTTTAGAACGCGGATAAAATATTGGAGAAGAGTACCCCGTTATGCAATGGTAAAGGAAGTAATGCAGATCAGGTTAAAAAGATAGTGAGACATCCCTGTTGTTCTCCAAGAAAGCTGATAAAAACTATATTGAAGACACTGAGACAACCCCAAAGTCCAGTCTTGATGTAGTGTTCGAGTTACTGGCTACTATTGCTGGCACCAGCTCTTCGAACTCGCTGCCCGAATTAGTTCAGCTTCTTGAGTCTCAACTTCAAGTTGAAAGACATTATCAAATGTTATGCGACAGGAAGCCGAAGGACTGAGGAAGTCCCTGCAGAATTCAAGTGCATACTTTCTGGTGCAACAGCAAGTGCTGGAGGATTTAAGCACCAAACAAGAGAAAGTTAATAAGCTTGCTAAGCATCTTGCCAGCATTATGGGTACCCAGGATATTGTTTCTTGAGCTCTTCTGAAGTGGTTTCAGTTCTGGACTTGTTTTGCTGCGGCGTTTATATGCTGCTTTGTTCCCTATATTTGCACTTGTGACAAACTTTGATGCCCAATGGATGTAATATGTGTAATAGCCATGATAGCCTAGCGTAAGTTGCTTGCTTATTTATTTCCTTGTCTTGTTTATTTGTTTTCTTGTAGTCAGTGCAGTTCTTTTTCTGTGGTTTGCTAGTGGCCGCAATAACATATTTTCTTTTTAAAACTAGCCCACATTAACAATGGGCTACATATTTAATGTAGTTAACATGGGCCTCCTACGGGCCGTAGAAACAATGGGCCTTCTAAGGGCTATAGAAACAATGGGCCTTCTACGGGGCGTAGACACAATGGGCCTTCTATGGGCTATATCATTAATGGGCTTTCTACGGGTCGTATGATCGGCTGGCCAAACATGGGCCAATAACAGACCACATTATGGCCGTGAATGGGCTAGAGTTGAAATCGTCCGTTCATGGGCCGACCATAACGGGCCGTCGTTAATAGGCCGTATTTGATGACGCTATGAAAATGGCCCAACGTATAAACGAGCCACAAACAGGCCGACTATAACCATGGGCTATATTTGGCCCACAAGCGGAAAATGACAGTAACGGGTCGAAAGTAAATGAATGGTGGAAATGAGCCCAAGAATAAATGGGCCCTGAGAAGGCCGAAAGATAACATGGGCTGGAAACGGCCCAACGGAATAATGGGCCGTTAATGCGTATAAAGTGATACACTGTTCATTACGGGCCAGTTTTATCACGGGTCGTTAATGGGTCGAGGGTTACTAAGGGCCTCATATGGGCCAAAAGACATCATGGGCCATACATGGGCCGGAAGTTAAAATGGGCTGGAATTATATTGGACGGCCCAGATGACGCTACTGGGCCTAATTCGGATAGGACGTAAACGGGCCCTGGGTTAGCGGGCTGTAAATGGGCTATATGCGAACATGCCGTTAATAGGCTTGCCGTGGGCCGGCCCGCCACTTTTTGACCAAGTCAAACAGGCTGGCCTTTTCACAGGAATGGGCCTCTGTTGGGCCGTGCCACGTGTCGACGTATCATAGGCACTTTGGCACCAATGAGTGGATGAAATCTGTCCCAATGGTGAGCCGACACGTGTTTCCTCCAGCCAATGATGATTTTACACATGGAAAATCCCCATTGGTCGGGGCTGTTAACGGGTTATCGGATCCAAAACTGGACCCGATAGCTTAACGGCGTTCTGTTACGGTGGATGCCATGTGTCGGTCACTGTCACAGCCCTAGAATTTGCTTGTATCTTATTACCTGAGTGAGCATCATGCATCATGTCTAAATTCTGAAAGTTGAATTGAGGTTAGTTGAAACCCTCATAAATCACTTCAAAAATAATCAACATTAAAATCTTTTCAAAGAAGTCCAAGAAAATGTTCCTCTTAGTCTCTGAAAATATTGGCAAGAGGTAAAACTTAAAACAATATTTTTGGAATCTCAGAGATATTTATTTTGGGCCTTTGAATTAAATCAATAACTATTTGCATTGGATATATATTTATTAATTAATTAATATATGTCCAATAATTCTGATCTTTGGTGAAGGGCTTTGGAATAATCTAACTAGTCCCTACAAGAATTATCAGAAGCAACAAAAATGATTTAGTGTCTAAAACTAAATCAAAACAAATAACAGAAAATGCCAAACAGAAAGAATTAGGAGAGAGAGAGAAGGACTACGTGGCCCACCTACCTGAAGCCGGCCCAGCTCGCTGGCCTAGCCCACCTGGCGCCTCCTGTCATCTTCTCCACCGCGCCAGGAGGACGCGGGCGTGTGCCCGACACATGCGTGGCCACCTCCTGCTTGCCGGCGAGCCCCTGGACGCGTGGACGACTCCCGCGTGCCGTCCTGATCCCGCTGACTGCTTCGCTCACTCTCCCCCCACGGCCCTCTCTCCTCTGCTCCCTCTCTCTCGCCCGGACCGAACGCGTCCGTCGCCGCTGTCCAAAGCCACGGTGTCCACAACCACCCACTCGCCTCTCCGAGCTGTTCCCGAGGTCCGCCGCGACTCCCTCTTCCTCATCGTCGACTCACACGACGCCGGACCACTCATTGGGATCCTTAATTGACCATCTCGGCTTCTTAATCACCCTAGTACTCTGTCCAGGAGTTGCAACTAGTTTTTGGTGTTTGTAGGTTATGTGTTGGCAGCCGTGCGTAGCGCTGACCCTAGGGGTGGGCTATGTTGCGGTAGATACACCATGGCACGGTGTACCGGGCGCCCGTTTGGTGTCTCGGGAACCCTGTTCACATCGTTCGGGGCCGTATGTGGAAATCTCGGCCGGACTCCCTGCGGATGGAACCTGGATAGGCGATAAACCTGGACTAGAGACTTAAGTGTTTAGGTAGGCCGTGGCCGACACCCTCGTTGGGCTTCCGCTTAAAGGTTGCCGAGTACATGTCGTGTAAAGGCGGTAAGTGGTGGGAGCGTGTGTGAAGAAGTACACCCCTGCAGGGTTATCATTATCTATTCGAATAGCCAGATTCCTCGGATATGGAAACTTGGACCCCTTGCATAGTTCATAGACAAGTGAAAGTGGATACTCTAAAATTTGCAAGATAAGTGTGAGTGCTATGGATGGCCTTCTCGTAGGGAGACGGGAGCGGATCCATAGTGGTGTATTGAATGGTGAATATGTGGACTCGTGTGCGCCACCTCAAAAGAGTTACTTGCAGTCGTAGTTCAGGTTAGCCACTGAGTCAAAGCTGGCTTGCTGTAGTTAAACTCCACCACCCCTTTACTGATATTGATGCATATGTAGCTAGTTCTGATGTAAGTCTTGCTGGGTACATTTGTACTCACGTTTGCCTATTCTATGTTTTTGCAGAGAGACGTCAGTCTCGCTAGTAGTTCCGTGTGGACTTCGACGTTTAGCTTGTTACCTCAGCTACGATCTTGTGCCCTCGGCAGGATCTGGTAGATAGTCAGGCTTCTCAGCCTTCTTCATTTGTAGTTGTCTGTACTCAGACAAGTTAAGCTTCCGCATGTGCTTGTTGCTTGTATGCTCTGTATGTTGGGTCATAAGACCCATGTTTGTAATATCTCGCTCCTCGGAGCCTAATAAATACTTTGAGTCATAGAGTTATGTTGTGATGCCATGTTGTATTTACACATATCGAGCATATTGTGTGTATGATTGAAATGCTTGGTATGTGTGGGATCTGACAATCTAGTTGTTTATCCTTGGCAGCCTCTCTTATGGGGAAATGTAGTCTAGTGCTTCCTTGAGCCAAGTAGTCCGCTACAGCCCGGTTCACCGGAGTCCTGCTAGCCCAGCACTACTGCTCAGGACACTTGACTGACCGACATGTGTTTCACTTCGTTCCTGTGTCTGTCCCTTCGGGGAAATGTCACGCGGTGACATCCGGAGTCCTGCCTAGCCTGCTACAGCCTGGGTTACCAGAGTCCTGTTAGCCCAGTGCTACAGCCCGGATTCACACGCTGCTGACCAACATGCTCGAAGTTGATTCATGTATGCCTGTCCCCATGGGTTAGTGCCGCTTTGGGTTCACGACTAGCCATGTCGGCCCGGGTTCTTTGTCATATGGATGCTAGCGACACTATCATATACGTGAGCCAAAAGGCGCAAACGGTCCCGGGCCAGGTAAGGTGGCACCCGTGGGAATATCGTGCGTGAGGCCGCAAAGTGGTATGATGTGTTACCGGCTAGATCGACGTGACCTGGAATCGGGGTCCTGACAGTTACCCTTGACGAAAGCCCTTCTGTGACGCGCGATTTATCGTCATGGAAGTGGACACTTCCGTGATGATAATTTTGTTAATGTCATGGAACACTTCTACGACAGCACAGGTATGACTATCTTGATTCTATCATAAATTTGTCATGGATGTACATGCATGACAGAAAACGTGATCTACTGTGACAAACACGTATCATCACGGAAGTGTATTTTTTTGTAGTGCTATCAACATACAACTAACCCTATCATAGCAATTCATAGCAATTCACCAATCACCGATAGGACAATGAAAGTCTACTCAAACATCATAGGATGGCAACACATCATTGGATAATAATATGAAGCATAAAGCACCATGTTCAAGTAGAGGGTACAATGGGTTGCGGGAGAGTGGACCACTGTAGATAGAGGGGGGATGGTGATGGAGATGTTGGTGAAGATGGCAGAGGTGTTGGTGTAGATTGCGGTGATGATGATGGCCCCCAGCGGTGTTCCGGCGCCACCGGAAGCAAGGGGGAGAGAGCCTCCTTCTTCTTCTTCTTCCTTGACCTTCTCCCTAGGTGGGAGAAGGATTTCCCCTCTGATCCATGGCCTCCATGGAGGCGGAGGGGCTCGCCCCTTCGAGATTGGATCTGTCTACCTGTCTCTCTCTGTTTCTGTGTTCTCTGATTCTGCCCTTTCACCGTTTCTTAAATTTCCGGAGATCCGTAACTCCGATTGGGCTGAAATGTTGCACGATCTCTATCCGGATATTAGCTTTCTTGCGGTGAGAGAAGGGCATCAACCGCCTTACGGGGTGACCATGAGGGCCCAGGGCGCGCCTAACCCCCTGGGACGCGCCCCCTGCCTCGTGCCCCCCTCGGGCATCGTTTTGCGTTGATTCTTCTTCCCAAAAATCACATATATTCCAAAAAAATCTCTGTCATTTTTATCCCGTTTGGACTCCGCTTGATATGGATTTTCACCGAAACAAAAAACATGCAACAAACAGGAACTGGCATTGGGCACTGGATCAATATGTTAGTGCCAAAAATAGTACAAAAAGTTGCCAAAAGTATATGAAAGTTGTATAATATTGGCATGGAACAATAAAAAATTATAGATATGACGGAGACGTATCAGTGAGATGCAACACAAAATATCTTGGAGCATCATCGGAGTATAGTACGTATACGGCTTACGTGAGAAGGTGTGATGGCTACAGTCCACAACCCGCTCTGAATAAGGGACCGTGTCTGATGACACTTTGCGCGCCAGTTTTTTCGCTGAAGCGATTCCAAATTTTCGGCTTTTGCGGAAATATCCACCTCCCTGCCCCCTCCCCCTTACCAAAAGACACATTTCCCCTGTTTCCGCCTTCCTTTCCAAGTTGAAACCTTCACTCCTTGCTTGCAGCGCCGTCTCCTCGCCGGAAACCCTCCTTCGCGCTGCTCGGCCTCGTCTATCCAGGCAGGTAATCCATACCCGACCCCCATCCTCCTCATCCTTCCACATCCCACATGTCCCGATCACCGGCGCGAGTGCGACACCTTCCACCAAAATCACTGACCCCTCCACCAAATAAGCGCCGCCCTAAGCCATGGTGCACGCAGTATAGCCAGGATCTCAAGGAGCATTTGGCAACGGAGAAGCAAATCGCGGCCGCACGCGCGGATGAGGTCGCGATGGCTACCATTCGTGCCGACCCCCATGATACGTCTCCAACATATCTATAATATTTGATTGTTCCATGCTATTATATTATCTATTTTGGATGTTTAATGGGCTTTAATATACCTTTTTATATTATTTTTGGGACCAACCTATTAACCAAAGGCCCAGTGAAAATTGTTGTTTTTTGCCTATTTCAGTGTTTCGCAGAAAAGGAATATCAAATGGAATGAAACCTTTGGGAGAGTTATTTTTGGAACAAACGTGATCCAGGAGACTTGGAGTGGACGTCAAGAAAGAAGCGAGGAGGTCACGAGGCAGGAGGGCACGCCCCCACCCTCATGGGCCCCTCACAGCTCCACCGACCTACTTCTTCCTCTTATATATATCCATATACCCCGAAAAC
Source organism: Triticum urartu (assembly GCF_003073215.2). Taxonomy (NCBI): domain Eukaryota; kingdom Viridiplantae; phylum Streptophyta; class Magnoliopsida; order Poales; family Poaceae; genus Triticum; species Triticum urartu. The sequence goes on along the minus strand of NC_053028.1, from coordinate 529,582,412 downwards.
ATCCAGGAGCACCACGAAACCCTATTTCCACCGCCGCAACCTTCTGTACCCATGAGATCCATCTTGGGGCCTTTTCAGCGCTCCGTTGGAGGGGGGATCGATCATGGAGAGCTTCTACATCAACACCATAGCCTCTTGGATGATGTGTGAGTAGTTTACCACAGACCTTTGGGTCCATAGTTATTAGCTAGATGGCTTCTTCTCTCTCTTTGGATCTCAATACAAAATTCTCCTCGATTCTCTTGGAGATCTATTCGATGTAATTCTTTTTGCGGTGTGTTTGTCGAGATCCGATGAATTGTGGGTTTATGATCAAGATTATCTATGAACAATATTTGATTCTTCTCTGAAATCTTTTATGCATGATTTAATATCTTTGCAAGTCTCTTCGAATTATCAGTTTGGTTTGGCCTACTAGATTGATCTTTCTTGCAATGAGAGAAGTGCTTAGCTTTGGGTTCAATCTTGCTGTGTCCTTTCCTAGTGACAGCAGGGGCAGCAAGGCACATATGGTATTGTTGCCATCGAGGATAAAAAGATGGGGTTTATACCATATTGCTTGAGTTTATCCCTCTACATCATGTCATATTGCCTAATGCATTACTCCGTTCTTATGAACTTAATACTCTAGATGCATGCTGGATAGTGGTCGATGTGTGGAGTAATAGTAGTAGATGTAGAATCGTTTCGGTCTACTTGTTGCGGACGTGATGCCTATATACATGATCATGCCTAGATATTCTCATAATTATTCTCTTTTCTATCAATTGCTTGACAGTAATTTGTTCACCCACCATAGAATTTGCTATCTTGAGAGAAGCCACTAGTGAAACCTATGGCCCCCGGGTCTATTTGCCATCATATTATTTTCCTATCTACTTGCTATTTCTGTCGTTGTTTATTTTGCGATCTTATTTTGCAATCTATATCATAAAAATACCAAAAATATTTATCTTATTATCTCTATCAGATCTCACTTTCGTAAGTGATCGTGAAGGAATTGACAACCCCTTTATCGCGTTGGTTGCGAGGTTCTTGTTTGTTTGTGCAGGCACTAGGTGACTTGCGTGTAATCTCCTACTAGATTGATACCTTGGTTCTCGAAAACTGAGGGAAATACCTACACTACTTTGCTGCATCACCCTTTCCTCTTCAAGGGAAAATGAACGCATGCTCAAGAGGTAGCACCCCAGATCTTGGAGGAGCACCTCACCGTCGAGGACACCGTGGCGACGCGGTTGGCTGCTTTAAACGACAGTTCGTGGCGTTTTCTCGAGGCCACTGTTGGTGCCTTCGACGAAGACTACGAGGTGTTTTCTCAGCGTGCATGTGCTTACCTCATCTCGAGAGCTTGCAGGTTGGTGCCCGAAGGGGCTCAGGTAACTCACCACTAGGACGAGGGCACCCATGATGCGGAGGCCTCGCCCTCTTCCATGCCCAAGGAGCCAATCATCATCGATATCTGTGATAATGCGGAGTAGCTTGTCTTATTACCTCACTATAAGGACCCATGTTTTGTTTGCTAGCTACTGCCTTTCCTTAAAAAATTCTAGTGAATTGTGCTATCTACTTTTACCATGCACTCTTCTGCTCTAGTGTATATGTTCTATATGTCGTGCAATGTGGTGTTTAGTTAACTATTTGGTTCAATTCTGCAAATGTGATGTTCAATTCTTCAGGGTGCAATTTTCCAAGTTGTCAAGCATGCTTGGTTTGGTTACCTGTCTGATCTTCTATTAGGAGTATGTTATATTGTGCAATGTGGTGCTCACTTAACGTTTGGTTCATTTGTTGTGGTGTTTAGTTAACTGTTTGGTTCAATTTTGCAATGCGATGTTCAATTGTTGTGGGTGCATTCTGTTATTGTATACCATGTGAGAAATAAATCAAATTTGGCTGTACTAAATACATGAGAAACAAATACAATTTCTATATTTCCAAGTTGTTAAGCATGCTTGGTTTGGTTAACTGTCTGATCTTCTATTAGGAGTATGTTATATTGTGCAATGTGGTGCTCACTTAACGTTTGGTTCATTTGTTGTGGTGTTTAGTTAACTGCTTGGTTCAATTCGGCAATGCGATGTTCAATTGTTGTGGCTGCTTCTGTTATTGTACACCATCTGAGGAATAAATCAAATTTGGCTGCACTTAATACATGAGAAACATATACAAGTTCTATATTTCCTAGTTCTTAATCATGCTTGGTTTGGATAAATGGGTTTTCCATGTGGCTTGAATTAATCTGATGAATCTGCAATGTGCTTATTTTTCATCAACATGTTTTACTGATAGCATGCGAAGCTACTTGATGACTAACTACCTAATATGTGTTGCAGGGAAACAATGGGAAGTACTGAGGTTTACAAGATGGTACTAACTCCTATACCTTGCCTTTTTTATTCCTTTGCCCCATTTCCAATATAGAGAAGATATTTATGCACATCCTTGTTTTCACGCCTTTCCAAAGCAGTTCACTGATGAGTACTTCTCAAACCACCTCTATGGTCAGGAGGCGAGGAAAGTTTTCATACAAAACCCATGGTTCAAAATTGAAGCATTCCTGAAGAGGACGAAGGATGGACGGTCAATCATCCACATGCACTGGCCTAAAGTTCCAAAGACCTTCCAAATGAATGAAGGCTCAATATTTGCCTTCCGCTTCAGCAGTTTTACAGATGAGATGCATCTGTCTATGTACCGTCTATGATGCTAATTTCAAAAGGTTCTAGATGTTGCATGTGAAACTTGGTGCTGGTGCAGTTGTGTAATAGGGTAGCTGAGTGCTGAAGCTATAATTTTACTCGGATGTGTTTCAATTATGAAATCCTACTTCCTTAATATGGAAATGAAATATATTATGTGCTTAATATGAATGTCAATTAGATTAATAAATGGATTATTAATAATAGGGCAATTATCCCGCTAATTGGCCAATTAGCCTGCTAATTGGGTTTTCCTATTGCAAATGGTTATTGAGAAAACACCCTGGGAGATGACCTCAGGCAACGCACATAGTTTCTAGGAATAAACCGTGTTGGATCAATGAACAATCACACACGACATTGTCTTGAAAATTGTTTGTGTTACGCTACCTTGCACAAACATTTTCCTTGGAGTGACTGTGTGGGATGTATATACGAACGGAAATGTTTAGCGGGGACTGGTTGTGTGGGATGTACTTACGATCGGAAACGATTTCGCCTGTATAATTATATTTTTAGCACTACTGTACGTATAACCGTATTTGGTCGCTCGCCGGTCGCACACGACCTCATTTTGCAAAGCGTGTGCACCAGGAGGGCATATCCCCGACAGTTTCTAGGTCGTGTAGGAAGGACCCCCCTATCACAGTCATTCACTAGGTGACGGTTCCGAACGCCGTCACGGAAAGGGGTTAAAAACCGTTTGTATAGCACCTCGCTGTACCAGTGTCTTTGCAAGAAGGGGGTGCGGGAATGGGGATCGGAATTCATGGATTCGGGGGTTTCCGACACTAGAGCAGACAAGCCGGCGAAGCTTAAGGAGGAAGACTTAAATAGACCCAGATATTTTCATCGCAAATGGTTCCTAGAAAACAACCGTGTGTGATGTTGTAGATATTTTTTTTAGCTGTGAAAGACGAATTTGGAGTAAAGTGGCAACGGATGGTGTTTTAAATGTACAAGATTTTTTTAGTACTAATACAACTGTCATGTTAAATTTTGGAAATTTCAGGGGTCATTTAACCTTTTAAGACATTTAAGTGGTTTTCTAGCCATTTAATGACCGTAATTGAAATTTGAACTACATGTACATGCAACAGCTAACCATAACGGTTTGTAAAGTCATATTTTGTGTACTTGTGTGCAATTTAAATCCATGTGCAGTAAATTGGAAGTAATTTTCAAACATATTGGTCTAACGGCTATGACACAATTAAGCATGGAGTGCCATGGCATTTAAATTCTAATTTTTTTAAAAAATATCAGAAACACATGAAACCTTGGTTGATGTAATGTCAAGCCACCAAGATGATTTGGTAAATAATTTGGCATGTGTGAAAAAAGTTTGGACACACACCCCTCACAAACCGGAGCAACTCACTAGAAGGCTCATGGTTTCGAGAGGGAATAATGCATGTTAGATGCCGAACGGGAGATAGCTTCCTCTTACGGCCTTCAATTTTTTCTACATGTAACATGCACTAATACAACTGTCATGTGACAATTTGGAAAAATTCAGGGGTCATTTGACCTTTTGAAGAGATTTAAGTGATTTTCTAGCCATATAATGACCGTAATTCAAATTTGAACTACATCTACATGCAATGGCTAACCATAATGGTTTGAAAAATCATATTTGTGTACTTGTATGCGAGTTAATTCCATGTGCAGTAAATTAGAAGGAGTTCTCAAACATATTGGTCTCATGAAATGGACACATGCATATGTATGCATGGAGTGCCTTGGCATTTCAATTCCAAAAAAATAAAAAATTATCAGAAAAACATGAAACCTTGCTTGATGTAATCTCATGCCACCAAGATGATGTGGTAAAAAATTGGCATGTTTGACAAAAGTTTGGACATACGCCCTTCACAAACCAGAGTAACTCACTAGAAGGCTCTTAGTTCCGAGAGGGAACAATGCATGTTCGATGAAGAATAGGAGATAGCTTCCTCTTACGGCCTTCAATTTTTTTCTACGTTTAACGTGCACTACTACAACTGTAATGTGAATATTTGGAAAATTCTAGGGTTCATTTGACCTTTTAAAGGCATTTAAGTGATTTTCTAGCCATTTATTGACCGTAATTCAATTTTGAACTACATTTACATGGAACGGCTAACCATAACGGTTTGAAAAATCATATTTGTGTACTTGTGTGCGAGTTAATTCCATGTGCAGTAAATTAGAAGGAATTTTCAAACATATTGGTCTCACAGCATGGACACATGCATGGAGTGCCATGGCATTTTAATTCCAATTTTTTTTAAATGATCGAAAAAACATGAAACCTTGCGTCATGTAATGTCATGTCACCAACATGATGTGGTAAAAATTGACCTGTTTGACGAAAGTTTGGACACCCACCCCCCACAAACCGAGGCAACTCACTAGAAGGCTCGTGGTTCCGAGAGGGAACAATGCATGTTTGATGACGAACGGGAGATAGCTTCCTCTTAGGGCTTCAATTTTTTCTACATTTTACGTGCACTAATACAACTGTTATGTCAAAATTTGGAAAATTCTAGGGGTCATTTGACCTTTTAATGACATTTAAGTGAATTTCTAGCCATTTAATGACCGTAATTCAAATTTGAACTACATCTACATGCAATGACTAACCATAACGCTTTGAAAAATCATATTTGTGTACTTGTGTGCGAGTTAATTCTGTGTGCACTAAATTAGAAGGAATTTTCAAACATATTGGTCTCACGGCATGGACACATGCATGGAGTGCCATGGCATTTTAATTCCAAAAAATTACAAAATGACCAGAAAAGCATGAAACTTGCTTGATGTAATGTCATTCCACCAAGATGACGTGGTAAAAAAATTGGCCTGTTTGACGAAAGTTCGGACACACCCCCTCACAAACCGGAGCAACTCACTACAAGGCTCGTGGTTCCGAGAGGGAACAACACATGTTTGATGACAAACGGGAGATAGCTTCCTCTTACGGCCTTCAATTTTTTTCTGCATTTAACATGCACTAATACAACTGTCATGTGAAAATTTGGAAAATTCTAGGGGTCATTTGAGCTTTTAAAGACATTTAAGTGATTTTCTAGCCATTTACTGACCGTAATTCAAATTTGAACTACATCTACATGCAACGGCTAACCATAACGCTTTGAAAAATCATATTTGTGTACTTGTGTACGAATTAATTCCATGTGCAGCAAATTAGAAGGAATTTTCGAACATATTGGTCTCACGGCATGGACACATGCATGGAGTGCCATGGCATTTTAATTCCAAAAAAATAAAAAATGATCAGAAAAACATGAAAGCTTGCTTGATGTAATGTCATGCCACCAAGATGATGTGGTAAAAAAATTGGCCTGTTTGACGAAAGTTTGTACACACCCCCTCACAAACCAAGAGCAACTCACTAGAAGGCTCATGGTTCCGAAAGGGAACAATGCAGGTTTGATGACGAATGGGAGATAGCTTCCTCTTACGGCCTTCAAATTTTTTTCTATGTTTAACATGCACTAATACAACTGCCATGTGAAAATATGGAAAATTTCAGGGGTCATTTGACCTTTTAAAGAAATTTATGTGATTTTCTAGCTATTTAATGACCGTAGTTCAAATTTGAACTACATCTACATGCAACCGCTAACCATAATGGTTTGAAAAATCATATTTGTGTACTTGTGTGCGAGTTAATTTCATGTGCAGTAAATTATAAGGAATTTTCAAACATATTGGTCTCACGGCATGGGCACATGCATGGAGTGCCATGGCATTTTAATTCCAAAAAATTAAAAAATGATCAGAAAAACATGAAACCTTGCTTGATGTAATGTCATGCCACAAAGATGATGTGGTAAAAAAATTGGCCTGTTTGATGAAAGTTTGGACACACACCCCTCACAAATCGGAGCAACTCACTAGAAGGCTCGTGGTTCCGAGAGGGAACAATGCATGTTTGATGATGAATAGGAGATAGCTTCCTCTTATGGCCTTCAAATTTTTGCTACATTTAACGTGCACTACTACAACTGTCATGTGAAAATTTGGAAAATTCTAGAGGTCATTTGACCTTTTAAAGACATTTAATTGATTTTCTAGCCATTTAATGACCGTAATTCAAATTTGAACTACATCTACATGCAACGGCTAACCATAACGGTTTGAAAAACATTTTTTCGTGTACTTGTGTGCGAGTTAAAAATTCATCAGACGATGTAAATACCTGGTGTTCAAAAAAGAAAATGTAAAGATCTGGCAAGACAACCGGCCCCCGCTAGATTGGCACACTATCTCGTGGCTCGAGGTTTGGTAGGTGAGTGGCGGGGGTCATTAATCAAACACGGTTCTGTATTGGAAGCCGCTAGCGATTATGTTCACACACAGATTTTGCTGCGAGAATCGTGTGTAATTCAAACTACAGTACTCGTAAATTTTGGTGACCGGCGTGTGAACTATTCATGTCGATCTAGATTCTGGCCGCCAATAAATACTACCTTGCTCACATCGTCCCGCATGCATTCTCATCTATATCCTCCCCTCGCCCGCCCTCTCTCTCTCTCTCTCTCAAATCTTTGCCATGACACCACCGGTCTGCCCATGCATCGACGAGGAGTCACCACCCCCTGAGGACGCTCACTTGAATAGCAGCAACGAGGAACCCTACACGCCGCCGGACGAGGTTGCGTCGGACTCCCAACTTTGGATTGGTTTTGGGGCAGTACAAGCTTTGTCCGTGGAAGTCACTGTCGCCGGGTGAGAAAACCAGGCAAGTGGCGTTCAAGAAGGAGATGCCGGAGGAGGAAACCAGGTACCAGGCGGCCTGTGAAGCCCGTGATGCCGCCTGGAAAAAGGAGGTGGTGGAGCTTTGGGGACGGGCGCGTCGTCATGCGGAGGAGGTGTACGAAGACGGGTACTTCGCGAGGAAGGTCATAGGCGCTGGGCGCCTCATCGCTGCATGGAGGTGGGCCGATAAGCTCTAGCATGCCACCGACGAGGAGCTCTGGTGGGAGCCCAATAGAATGGCAATATCATTCGTGCGCGTCCGCCAACAAGAGGCAGATCGATACGTCAAGCGCTGCGAGGTGGAGGAGGCGGAGTACTGCCTCTGCACTGGGAAGACGCCGCGCACCAGGGAGCTGTGGGTGAGGGGCTGCCAAAATACTGGCCCCAGGAGGGATTATTAGTTTTAGTATTGTTTGTTTTCAATTTTATGCATTGTACCTAGTAGTTAAGTATCATCACGTATATGTGAGTATATTATATATATATATTCTGTGATGAACTAATGAATAATTTATATATATATATATATTATATGAATTCCATTTTCTATCTGGTATAATAACTTGAATCTAGCTGTTATCATCCACATATACAGAATGGAAAGCATATATACACACATTGAAACAGAACATATAAGAACGAAAAACCGAGTACACACATTGAAAGAGAGCAATAAACAAAGTAATACTATGATTGATGTGAATACATAGCTATCCATGTCGAAACGACTCAACAAAATAAAACGCATCGATGAGACCATGACCAGCAGCCCTTGCCTACAGTAGCTCTTGGCTCTGCCTGAACTCGTGCAGACGTTGGTCCAAGCGGTCGACACACTCGCTATACATGTGGAGCGCGATCTCGAGCGGGATCCAAGTTGGCTATTTCATCAGAGATCACCAGCTCGAGGATGCGACGGCCATGTTCCTCTACTACGCCTAGGTGGACACCTGTGCCAAGGAGGCGGTCGAGCCTACCGACCAGTGCGTTGGCATCGGGCGGGCCGCGGACAAGGCGAACGGCGTGACCAATGCAAATGGCACAGCGCAGCCGACCTCTGGTGCAAGTATGGAGCAGAGGGCCTCTGCCCACTCCTGGCTAGGAATGGGGGTACTGATGGGACGTGTACCCAGCTGCGACGCCCTGTTGACAGCAGGAAAGCGCTGATGGATCCGCTCTTGCTGTGTGGCGCGCCACGCCTCTCGCTGTACGGCGCTCCAACGGTCTTGCCGTGCGGCGAGCTGCAGCCTGATAACCCACAAGTATAGGGGACCACAACAGTTTTCGAGGGTAGAGTATTCAACCCAAATTTATTGATTCGACACAAGGGGAGCCAAAGAATATTCTCAAGTATTAGCAACTGAGTTGGCAATTCAACCACACCTGGAAACTTCGGGGTTGCCGGATCATAACACATTGTAGGATCAAGAACTCTCATATATTGATGAAAACATAATAGGTTCAGATCTGAAATCATGGCACTCGGGCCCTAGTGACAAGCATTAAGCATAGAAAAGTCATAGCAACATCAATCTCAGAACATAGTGGATACTAGGGATCAAACCCTAACAAAACTAACTCGATTACATGATAAATTTCATCCAACTCATCACCGTCCAGCAAGCCTACTATGGAATTACTCACGCACGGTGGTGAGCATCATGAAATTGGTGATGGAGGATGGTTGATGATGACGATGGCGACGGATTCCCCTCTCCGGAGCCCCGAACGGACTCCAGATCAGCCCTCCCAAGAGGTTTTAGGGCTTGGCGGCGGCTCCGTATCGTAAAACGCGATGAATCCTTCTCCTTGATTTTTTTCTCCCCGAAAGTGAATATATAGAGTTGGAGTTGAGGTCGGAGGAGCTCCAGGGGGGCCATGAGGTAGGGGGGCGCGCCCCCACCCTCATGGATAGGGTGTGGGCCCCTGGTCTTGATCTTTTGTCAGGATTTTTTATTATTTCCAAAAATAGTGTCCGTAAAGTTTCAGGTCATTCAGAGAACTTTTGTTTCTGCACATAAACAACACGATGGCAATTCGGCTGAAAACAGCGTCAGTCCGGGTTAGTACCATTCAAATCATGCAAGTTAGAGTCCAAAACAAGGGCAAAAGTGTTTGGAAAAGTAGATACGACGGAGGCGTATCATAGCCTATCGGCGCGGACGCGCCTAGCTTGCTCAGCGGCGTGCCATCGATCATGTTGTGCGGCAAGCTGCAGCCTATCGGCACTGAGATGCCTATCTTGATCCGCGGCACTGAAGCACCATGCGCCAAGGGTCTGCTCAACCCTGGCGATGACGCGCATCACAGCGTCGTCCATCGTGTTGCCGGTGAGCGCCTCAGCCTCGACAGGCCATGGCGCCTACTCGTTTTCCTCATCGACGAGGTTGATGGCAGAGGCGGCGCTTTGGTGGGTTGGCATGCTTGGAAAAAAGGTGGATGTGCTACAGGCTTTGCTTGTTGCCTCCGTGCATCGTGCGCCACATTGGTTTATGCGCAATATCGCTGGGTGGCGGGAAACCCGTGAGGAAATGGCGGGAAACGGTGGCATGTTCATAAAATGCCATCAATTAATGGAAACTTAGCCTAGAAGGAACATCGAGCTAGCACAAGAAGTAGATGATAATCAGATGATTGTTTATCCTAGTTAATTATGCATGTAATAGTTTACTTTGGTGTGTGGAAATGTCATGTGTTTATTAGCCACCTATGTAATTGGATGTCTGACGCGTATTACACACATCTTGTTTATGTGAAACGTTTCTGTTCTCTTGGCTCAACACAAACAGTTTATCGGAATGAACTGTATGCCCTGTATCGTGGTTTTTGTCACGACAGATGTCCTCATGAAAAGGACTTAGTCATGAGGCCAAAGCATCTATGTGGTAGCTTGAGAGGGGTTGAGTGGGACGAGAGACGCAAGGTTTTATCCAGGTTCGGCCCCTCACGGTGGAGGTAAAAGCCTAAATCCTGCTTCATTGATATTGATGATGATGATCATGATTACAAGGGTGCTCTATCTCGAGAGCTATAGACTAGTTTGTCTAACCCTAACTTTTCCAACTTGTGAAACTTGTCCCTCTTGGGGTGCCCTGCCCCTCCTTACATAAGTTGAAGGGGCGGGTTACATGACTAGTCCTAGTAGGATTAGTATTACTCTATTACAAGTGGAGTCCTAGTCTTGCTTCCTTTGTAAGGGAATATTCCTTATGCCTTTTCTCTTAAGCCGGCCCACAATAACATAAGTCGGCCTCCCATGAACCGCCTTCTGGGCCTCCGGGTCTTGTCGCTCCTCTGACCCGCCTGCCGGGTCACCAATGAATCACCTGGCTCGGCCGGGTCATCAGTGAGTGGAGAGATCCGGGCGGGTCACTTAGTGAGTCACCAAGTCAGGGTGGGTCACCAGTGAGTCGCCAAGTCCGGCCGGGTCATATATCCGGCCAGGTCATACTGCAGGGTATATCCCCGACACCCTCCATTGCACACACCTTGATCTGGTTGAACTGTTTCTGTTGTGTTGCCTAATCGAAAACAGTTCATCCGAGTGAACTGTATGCCGTATATCGCACACACCTTGATCTGGCTGACCGTTTCTATTGTGTTGCCTAATCATAAACAGTTCATCCAAGTGAACTATAAGCTGTATATCACACAGGCCTTCATCTGGCTGCCCATTTCTTTTGTTCTGCCGCATCGCAAACAGTTAATTGAACTGAACCATATGCCCTGCATCGCACACGCAACTAAAATCTGAACCGTGTTTGATGCATCCGTCATCGCAAACGTTTTGCACATTTTTTATGGTTATTTTACACCATCGTTTGCGATTATTGCATCGCACACAGTTTCGTCAAAGGGTCTTTGATCATAGTGTCGCGTTAGCAGCAACCTGTAGTAGTGATGCTTCGAGCTCTGGCACCTCTACAAATCCCTACTTCCCTCTGCGAAGGGCCTATCTTTTAATTTTATGCAAGAGTCAGTAGTATTCCTTCTCATTCCAGCCTACTCTTTAGTTGGCAATCATCATGTGGTGGGGAAAGATCTAAGCATATATGGCCATTCAAATATATTTGATCATGAATTATTATCGTTGACAATTGTCTATATGATAAAAAAGTTGGGAGGCGAAATATTAAGCCCCTATCTTTCTCTGTGTTCGATGGATGCCATTTTTCTAAAAAAATAAGATTTGAGTGGTAGCAATCATGGAAGACTATATGATAGTTGAGTATGTGGGATTTGCTAAACCAAAGCTCTTACATAGACCCTTCGTGAAAATAAGATGAATTGCAATTGTTTGATGACTGAGAACATAGTTGGTTAGTTTTCAAGAAAGTTTATGATCTATGCTTTAACATGTGAATAGCTTGTTACTTGACCATGAGAAGCTTTATGATATGAGCTGTTGTTATGATATATAATAATGCTAGAAAAAGTGATTGAAATTATCATTGATCAAACTTGTGCAATTGCTAGCATTCCACATCAAAAATTCTATTTTTATCATTTACCTACTTGAGGATGAGCAGGAATTAAGCTTGGGGATGCTCGATACGTCTCCAACGTATCTATAATTTTTGATTGTTCCATGCTATTATATTATCTGTTTTGGATGTTTTATATGCATTTATATGCTATTTTATATGATTTTTGGGACTAACCTATTAAACTAGAGCCCAGTGCTAGTTTATGTTTTTTCCTTATTTTTGAGTTTCGTAGAAAAGGAATATCAAACAGAGTCCAAATGAGCTAAAAAATAACGATGATTTTTTATGGACCAGAAGAAGCCCACGAAGCAAAAGAGTTGAGCCAGAAGAGCCACGAGGCCTCCACAAGGGTGGAGGGCACGCCCTCCATCCTTATCATTGCCTCGTGGACCCCCTGACTTGTTCTCGACACCAAAAATTCCTATTAATATAGAAACCCCTAGAAATAAACCTAGATCAGGAGTTCCGCCACCGCAAGCCTCCGTAGCCATGAAAAACCAATCGGGAGCCCGTTCCGGCACCCTGTAGGAGGGGGAAACCATCATCGGACGCCATCTTCATCATCCGGTTGCTCTCCATGACGAGGAGGGAGTAGTTCACCCTCGAGGCTGGGGGTATGTACCAGTAGCTATGTGTTTGATGTCTCTCTCTCTCTCTTGTGTTCTTCATTTGGCACGATCTTGATGTACCGCGAGCTTTGCTATTATAGTTGGATCTTATGATGTTTCTCCCCCTCTACCTTCTTGTAATGGATTGAGTTTTCGCTTTGAAGTTATCTTATCGGATTGAGTCTTTAAGGATTTGAGAACACTTGATGTATGTCTTGCATGTGCTTATCTGTGGTGACAATGGGATATTCACGTGATCTACTTGATGTATGTTTTGGTGATCAACTTGCGGGTTCTGTGACCTTGTGAACTTATGCATAGGGGGTAGGCACACGTCTTCATCTTGACCCTCTGGTAGAAACTTTGGGGCACTCTTTGAAGTTCTTTGTGTTGGTTCGAATAGGTGAATCCGATATTGTGTGATGCATATCGTATAATCAAACCCATGGATACTTGTGGTGACATTGGATTATCTATGTGACATTAGGGTTTTGGTTGATGTGTGTCTTAAGGTGTTATTTTAGTATGAACTCTAGGGATGTTTGTGTGACACTTATAGGAATAGCCCAATAGATCAATCAGAAAGAATAACTTTGAGGTGGTTTCGTACCCAACAATAATATCTTCGTTTATTCTCCTATATTAGTGACTTTGGAGTGACTCTTTGTTGCATGTTGAGGGATCGTTATATGATCTAATTATGTTATCATAGTTGAGCGAACTTGCACTAGTGAAAGTATGAACCCTAGGCCTTGTTTCCAAGCATTGCAATACCGTTTTCACTCAGTTTTGTTACTAGTTACCTTGCTGTTTTTATATCTATATCTACCATCCATATTACGCTTGTATCACCATCTCTTCGCTGAACTAGTGCACCTATACAATTTACCATTGTATTGGGTGTGTTGGGGGCACAAGAGACTCTTTGTTATTTGGTTGCAGGGTTGTTTGAGAGAGACCATCTTCATCCTACGCCTCCCACTGATTGATAAACCTTAGGTCATCCACTTGAGGGAAATTTGCTATTGTCCTACAAAACTCTGCGCTTGGAGGCCCAACACGAGTCTACAAGAAGAAGGTTGTGTAGTAGACATCAGGCCTCATGGGCAAGATGACTAAAACTCTGTTCTCCGGAACAATGGAGCGAGCCAATGACTTATTGGAAATAATACATACTGATGTATGTGGTCCAATGAGTGTTGAGGCACGTTGCGGGTATCGTTATTTTCTCACCTTCACAGATGATTTGAGCAGATATGGGTATATCTACTTAATGAAACGTAAGTCTGAAACATTTGAAAAGTTCAAAGAATTTTAGAGTGTAGTGGAAAATCATCGTAACAAGAAAATAAAGTTTCTACAATCTGATCGCGGAGGAGAATATTTCAGTCACGAGTTTGGCCTTCATTTAAAACAATGCGGAATAGTTTCGCAACTCACACCACCTGGAACACCACAGCGTAATGGTGTGTCCGAACGTCGTAATCGTATTTTGTTAGATATGGTGCGATCTATGATGTCTCTCACTGATTTACCGCTATCATTTTGGTGTTATGCTTTAGAGATGCCTGCATTCACGTTAAATAGGGCACCATCTAAATCTATTGAGACGACACCTTATGAAGTGTGGTTTGGCAAGAAACCCAAGTTGTCGTTTCTTAAAGTTTGGGGCTGCGATGCTTATGTGAAAAAGCTTCAACCTGATAAGCTTGAACCCAAATCGGAGAAATGTGTCTTCATAGGATACCCAAAGGAGACTGTTGAGTACACCTTCTATCACGGATCCGAAGGCAAGACATTCGTTGCTAAGAATAGATCCTTTCTAGAGAAGGAGTTTCTCTCGAAAGAAGTGAGTGGGAGGAAAGTAGAACTTGATGAGGTAACTGTACCTGCTCCCTTATTAGAAAGTAGTTCATCACGAAATATGTTCCTGTGACTCCTACACCAATTAGTGAGGAAGCTAATGATGAAGATCATGCAACTTCAGATCAAGTTACTACCGAACCTCGTAGGTCAACCAGAGTAAGATCCGCACCAGAGTGGTACGGTAATCCTGTTCTGGAAGTCATGTTACTTGACCATGACGAACCTACAAACTATGAGGAAGCAATGATGAGCACAGATTCCGCAAAATGGCTTGAGGCCATGAAATCTATGATGGGATCCATGTATGAGAACAAAGTGTGGACTTTGGTTGACTTGCCCGTTGATCGGCAGGCCATAGAGAATAAATGGATCTTCAGGAAGAAGACTGACGCTGACGGTAATGTTACTATCTACAAAGCTCGACTTGTTGCAAAAGGTTTTTGACAAGTTCAAGGTGTTGACTACGATGAGACCTTCTCACCCGTAGCGATGCTTAAGTCCGTCCGAATCATGTTAGCAATAGCCGCATTTTATGATTATGAAATTTGGCAAATGGATGTCAAAACGACATTCCTTAATGGTTGTATATGATGCAACCAGAAGGTTTTGTCAATCCAAAAGGTGCTAACAAAGTGTGCAAGCTCCAGCGATCCATTTATGGACTGGTGCAAGCCTCTCAGAGTTGGAATATACGCTTTGATAGTGTGATCAAAGCATATGGTTTTATACAGACTTTTGGAGAAGCCTGTATTTACAAGAAAGTGAGTGGGATCTCTATAGCATTCTGATATTATATGTAGATGACATATTGATAATCGGAAATGATACTGAATTTCTGAATAGCATAAAAGGCTACTTGAATAAGAAATTTTCAATGAAAGACCTCGGTGAAGCTACTTATATATTGGGCACCAAGATCTATAGAGATAGATCAAGACGCTTAATTGGACTTTCACAAAGCACATACCTTGATAAAGTTTTGAAGAAGTTCAAAATTGATCAAGCAAAGAAAGGGTTCTTGCCTGTGTTACAAGGTGTGAAGTTGAGTCAGACTCAATGCCCGACCACTGCAGAAGATAGAGAGAAAATGAAAGGTGTTCCCTATGCTTCAGCCATAGGCTCTATCATGTATGCAATGCTGTGTACCAGACCTGATGTGTGCCGTGATATTAGTTTAGCAGGGAGGTACAAAATTAATCCAGGAGTGGATCACTGGACAGCGGTCAAGAACATCCTGAAATACCTGAAAAGGACTAAGGATATTTTTCTCGTATATGGAGGTGACAAAGAGCTCGTCGTAAATGGTTACGTCGATGCAAGCTTTGACACTGATCTGGATGACTCTAAGTCACAAACCGGATACATGTTTTTATTAAATGGTGGAGCTACCAGTTGGTGCAGTTCCAGGGAGAGCATCGTGGCGGGATCTACGTGTGAAGCAGAATACATAGCTGCTTCAGAAGCAGCAAATGAAGGAGTCTGGATGAAGGAGTTCATATCCGATCTAGGTGTCATACCTAGTGCACTGGGTCGAATGAAAATCTTTTGTGACAATACTAGTGCAATTGCCTTGGCAATGGAATCCAGATTTCACAAGAGAACCAAGCACATCAAGAGATGCTTCAATTCCATCCATGATCAAGTCAAGGAGGGAGACATAGAGATTTGCAAGATACATACGGATCTGAATGTTGCATACCCGTTGACTAAGCCTCTCTCACGAGCAAAACATGATCAGCACCAAGACTCCATGGGTGTTAGAATCATTACAATGTAATCTAGATTATTGACTCTAGTGCAAGTGGGAGAGTGAAGGAAATATGCCCTAGAGGCAATAATAAAGTTGTTATTTATATTTCCTTATATCATGAAAAATATTTATTATTCATGCTAGAATGGTATTAACGAGAAACTTAGTACATGTGTGAATACATAGACAAACAGAATGTCACTAGTATGCCTCTACTTGACTAGCTCGTTGAATCAATGATGGTTATGTTTCCTAACCATAGACATGAGTTGTCATTTGATTAATGGGATCACATCATTAGAGAATGATGTGATTGACTTGAACCATCTGTTAGCTTAGCATGATGATCGTTTCGTTTGTTGCTATTACTTTCTCCATAACTTATACATGTTCCTATCACTATGAGATCATGCAACTCCTGAATACTGGAGGAACACTTTGTGTGCTACCAAATGTCACAACGTAACTGGGTGATTATAATGGTGCTCTACAGGTGTCTCTGATGGCGTTTGTTGAGTTGGCATAGATCAAGATTAGAATTTGTCACTCCGATTGTCGGAGAAGTATCTCTGGGCCCTCTCGGTAATGCACATCAATATAAGCCTTGCAAGCAAAGTGACTAATGAGTTAGTTGCGGGATGATGCATTACAGAACGAGTAAAGAGACTTGCCGGTAACGATATTGAACTAGGTATTGAGATACCGACGATCGAATCTCGGGCAAGTAACATACCGATGACAAAGGGAACAACGTATATCGTTATGCGGTTTGACCGATAAAGATCTTCGTAGAATATGTGGGAGCCAATATGAACATCCAGGTTCCTCTATTGGTTATTGACCAGATATGTGTCTCAGTCATATCTACATAGTTCTCGAACCTGTAGGGTCCGCACGCTTAACGTTCGGTGACAATCGGTATTTTGAGTTTATGTGCTTTGATGTACCGAAGGTAGTTTTGAGTCCCGAATGTGATCACAGACATGACGAGGAGTCTCGAAATGGTCGAGACATAAAGATCGATATATTGGATGAATATGTTTGGACATCGGAAAGGTTTCTATAGAGTTCGGGCATATACCGGAGTACCGAGGGGTTACCGGAGACCTCCGGGGAGTCAATGGGCCTTAATGGGCCATAGTGGAAAGGAGGAGGAGGCGGCCAAGGTGGGGGCGTCCCCCCAAGCCCAATCTGAATTGGGAGGGGGGCTGGCCTGATAACCCAGAAGTATAGGGGATCACAATAGTTTTCGAGGGTAGAGTATTCAACCCAAGTTTATTGATTCGACACAAGGGGAGCCAAAGAATATTATCAAGTATTAGCAGCTGAGTTGTCAATTCAACCACACCTGGGAAACTTAATATCTACAACAAAGTATTTAGTGGCAAAGTAATATGATAGTAGCAGTAACGGTACCAAAAGTAATAGTTTTGGTTTTATAGCGATTGTAACAGGAGCAACGGAAAAGTAAATAAGCGAAGATCAATATGTGAAAGCTCGTAGGTAACGGATTAGTGATGGATAATTATGTCGGATGCGATTCCTCATGCAATAGTTATAACATACGGTGACACAGAACTAGCTCCAGTTCATCAATGTAATGTAGGCATGTATTCCGAATATAGTCTTACGTGCTTATGGAAAAGAACTTGCATGACATCTTTTGTCCTACCCTCCCGTGGCAGCGGGGTCCTATTGGAAACTAAGGGATATTAAGGCCTCCTTTAATAGAGTATCATACCAAAGCATTAACACTTAGTGAATACATGAACTCAAACTACGGTCATCACCGGTAAGTATCCCGATTATTGTCACTTCGGGGTTAACGGATCATAACAGATAATAGGTGACTATAGACTTGCAAGATAGGATCAAGAACTCAGATATATTCACGGAAACATAATACGTTCAGATCTGAAATCATGGCACTCGGGCCCTAGTGACAAGCATTAAGCATAGCAAAGTCATAGCAACATCAATCTCAGAACATAGTGGATACTAGGGATCAAACCCTAACAAAAGTAACTCCATTACATGAATAATCTCACCGTCTAGCAAGCCTACGATGGAATTACTCACGCACGGCGGTGAGCATCATGAAATTGGTGATGGAGGAAGGTTAATGATGATGATGGCGACAGATTCCCCTCTCCGGAGCCCCGAACGGACTCCAGATCAGCCCTCCCGAGAGAGATTAGGGCTTGGCGGCGGTTCCGTATCGTAAAATGTGATGAATCCTTCTCCCTGTTTTTTTATCCCTAAACGTGAATATATGGAGTTGGAGTTGAGTTCGGTGGAGCGTCAGGGGGCCCACGAGGTAGGGGGCGCACCCAAGGGGGTAGGTGCACCCCCACCCTCGTGGATAGGGTGTGGCCCCCTTGACATTGACTCTTTCGCTAGTATTTTTTTATATATTCCAAAATTATTCTCCATTGATTTTCAGGTCATTCTGAGAACTTTTATTTCTGCACAAAAATAACACCATGGCAATTATGCTAAAAACAGTGTTAGTCCGGGTTAGTTCCATTCAAATCATGCAAGTTAGAGTCCAAAACAAGGGCAAAAGTGTTTGGAAAAGTAGATACGATGGAGACGTATCACGGCCCCCCTTTCCTTCTCTCCCTCTTCCCCTTCCTCCCCCCTCATACTCCAACTAGGGAAGGGGGAATCCTACTCCCACCGGGAGTAGGACTCCGCCCTTGGGCGCGCCTAGGAGGCCGGCCCTCTCCCCATCCTCCACTCCTTTATATACGGGGGAGGGGGGCACCCCATAGACACACAAGTTGATCATTGATCTCTTAGCCGTGTGCGGTGCCCCACTCCACCATAATCCACCTTGGTCATATCATCATAGTGCTTAGGTGAAGCCCTACGCCGGTAGCTTCATCATCACCGTCATCAGGCCGTCGTGCTGACGAAGCTCTCCCTCGGCACTCAGCTAGATCGAGAGTTCATGGGACGTCACTGAACCGAACGTGTGCATATTGTGGAGGTGCCATACTTTCGGTACTAGGATTGGTCGGATCGTGAAGACGTATGAATACATCGACCGCGTTGTCATAACGCTTCCGCTTACGGTCTACGAGGGTACGTGGACTACACTCTTCCCTTCTCATTGTTATGCATCACCATGATAGATTGTGCGTGTGCGTAGGGATTTTTTTTGAAATTACTACGTTTCCCAACAAAGAGGGGGTTCGCCCCCCCTCCCGTCCTTCTCTCCTTCCCCTTCCCTTTCCCCCCTCCAGCAATATGGAAAGCCGAATTGGGGAGAAACCCCTAGTAGGATTCAACCTACTTGGGGCGCCCCTTGGCTGCCTCTCCTCCGCTCATATGTGGGGAGGGGGCGCCTAGAGCACAGAACATCAATTTTTAGCCGTGTGCGCCCCCCCCTCCACAGTTTACACCTCTGGTCATAGTTTTGCGGTGCTTAGGTGAAGCCCTGCGAGAATCACTTCACCATCACCGTCACCACGCCGTCGTGCTGACGGAACTCGACACCTTGCTGGATCAAGAAGGCGACAGACGTCACCGAGCTGAATGTGTGCAGAACTCGGAGGTGTCGTACGTTCGGTACTCGATCGGTGGAGCGCGAAGAAAGTTCGGCTACATCAACTGTGTTGTGAAATGCTTCTGCTTATGGTCTATGAGGGTATGTAGACACACTCTCCCCCTCGTTGCTATGCATCTCCTAGATATATATTGTGTGAGCGTAGGAATTTTTTTGAAATTGCATGCTATGTTTCCCAACAGGAGGTGTCATCTCGAACGAATCGTTTGGGCCCCAACCAGCTGCGATTGAACAAATATCGTGCTCATGGTCATTCCAGCTACCGCGTGTTCCGTCCGAACGGCTAGCCAGCTGGGCTCCGTATGCTTGTGTCTTCTGAGCTGGGATTTCCTGGTAAACTTGCAAAAAGGTAAACAACAAATACCAACAGAAAAAAATTGTCATGATAAATTACATGAGGCAAAATACCTACAGAAAAAGGCCATGTTGTAGCAAAAGAAAAATACATAAAATGGCAGAAGTATGCCAAAAAAAGTAAATATGAAAAACCCAACAGGATATTGTCTGGGGGTCCACGTATAAATATCAGGAAGACACTATTTTTCGGCCACTTCATGGGGGTCCCTGTCCACCTCGAGCCGTTAGAGATGTAACTGACAAGGCTTGTATAAACACCCCTCGAGATCCTAGTGCACACCCAACTCCTCATCATGGTTCATCTAGCACACCTCAACCTGTACCCGTCAAGTCTCCCTTGGACCCCTTGGAAGATCCTATAGACCCAGTTCATGATCCACCACCTAGGACGGGTAGCACTGTAACCAATGGTTTATGTAGCACACCTGAACCTGTACCCGTCAAGCCTCCCTTGGACATCTCCGAAGATAATAGACACCAAGTTCATGATCCACACCACCTAGGACGCGTAGCGCTGTAACCAATGGTTCATGTAGCACACCCGAACTTGTACCCATCGAGCCTCCCTTGGACATATCCGAAGATAATAGATGCCAAGTTCATGATCCACCACATAGGACGTGTAGTGCTATAACCAATGATTCATGTAGCACACCCAAACTTGTAGCCGTCAAGCCTCCCTTGGACATCTCCGAAGATAATAGACACCAAGTTCGTGATCCACCACCTAGGACATGTAGCGCTGTAACCAATGGTTCATGTAGCACACCTAAACATGTACCTGTCGAGCTTCCCAGGGGCATCTCCGAAGATGTTGAACACCAAGTTCGTGATCCACCACGTAGGCCTAAAGCTGTAACCGACCAGCTTTGTGACGCCTATAATTAAGCTACAGTAATCCCTTGCTAATGATGTCATGTCACCATCATTATTGTTGCTAAATCCCACATCGATTCAAACCAATTCAAAATTCAAATTTAAAATAAAGTCAAGCAATAAAAGTTTTCAGATGTCAAAACTAAAATGTTCAAATGTGGAAAATAATAGTTTGTTAATATTGGTGGTGAACCAACATTTTTGTAAAGTGTTTAACTGCCCTAAACTAAATAAAACAGTGGCTAAAGTAATGTTTTAATTGCCTTTTTAATTTGTAAAAATGATAAACTATGTTATTTAAATGTAACCTTAATAAGGCAATAGCCTAAATTATACTAATAATTTGGGTGCAAGTTTTATAATTTATAAAACTATTTTGCTTTTGGATTTAAAATAAAAACAGAAAGGTTTTAAGGGAAAGACAAAAGCTAACAAAAAAGGAGCAAGAGACCCCCCTGCCACCCTTGGCCTCGGCCACCTGAGCCGGCCCATCCAGCCCACTCCCTCTTCCCGGTCGCCTCCCTCTCCTGTACAACTGACCGGGCGCCCGCCCGAGCTGTCCCCGTCTGACCAGCTTGCCGGCACCGCCCCGATGGGATAAGTGTGACCCCTCGGGCGCACGTCCCCCTCACTTCACCCCACTCCCCTCTCCTCCTTGCTCGACCTCTCTCCCACCTCCTCCAGATCTGCCGCACCGCGCCTGCCCAGGCGTCGCCGTCGTCGCGGCCTCGCCGTGTGCATGGCCACCGGCGACCGTCCTCCGTCTGCCCGCGTCCAGAAGCCCGCGCCCCCCCGCCCTGACCACCCTTCCCCCTCGCACCGCCTGAGACGGGAGACCGCGACCACGCCAACAAATCTCAGACACACTCTCCTATCCACTTGAATCCGAGCCCCCGCCCTGCAGAGCGCCACCTCTTTCCCTGCTTTGTCACTGCCCGTCATCCCGGCCACACCACAATCTAAGGCTGACGCCGACGTGTGCCAACAAGTCTGAACCGCCGTGAGCCCTCATACCCGTCATTCATTGGACGCGAGGCGCCTCCCCCCCCTGCCCAAGCTGCCCACACGCGCTCTGCGTGGCTCGACCCGCTACGCTCGGCACTCTGGCACATCCCTCGATCCTGCCCCGCCCCCACACCTAAATTTTTTGGGGTCTTTTGTCCTGCGCCTGGCTGCCCCCCGAAAGATCTCCGCGCCGTCGCCACTCAGCTCCGTCACGGGCCGACTGCTGCATTCTGTTGCTGCCCGCTGCACCGTGCGGGCTGCGTTGCAGCCGCCACAGCTGCGGCCCCACTTCCCGCTACCTGCTATTGTGCCCTGCCACCGACTGCCGTAGTTGCCCGCCGTTGTGTGTGCCCGCCGCCCCGCTGACCCGCGCTCCCGCCTCCGACGCCGCAACTGCCTTCGGCTGGTCCTGCTCGGCCGCGCCCGAGCTGTAACGCCCTCGATGCGGCTATATCTCCCACATGTCGAAGCACGACTTAGAGGCATAACCGCATTGAAAGAAATGTCGCAAGTGAGGTAATCTTCACACAACCCATGTAATGCCTAAGGGAAAGAGATACATAGTTGGCTTACAATCGCCACTTCACACAATTACATGAATAAAGCATTACATCATCCAGATACACTCAAGGTCCGACTACGGAACCAAAATAAAAGAAGACTACCCCAAATGCTACACAGACCCCGATCGTCCCGACTGGGCTCCGCTACTGATCAACTAGTATGAAACAACATAAAGGACAAGATCTTCAACGAGCTCCTCCTTGAGCTTGGTTGCGTCACCTGCTCGGTTCAACGGCACCTGCAAGCTGGTTTTGGAAGTATCTGTGAGTCACGGGGACTCAGCAATCTCACACCCTCGCGATCAAGACTACTTAAGCTTATAGGTAAGGTAAAAGGTATGAGGTGGAGCTGCAGCAAGCTACTAGCATATATGGTGGCTAACATACGCAAATGAGAGCGAGAAGAGAAGGCAAAAGCACGATCGATAAACTATGATCAAGAAGTGATCCTAGAACAACCTACGTCAAGCATAACTCCAACACCGTGTTCACTTCCCGGACTCCGCCGGAAAGAGACCATCACGGTTACACACACGGTTGATGTATTTTAATTAAGGTCAACTTCAGGTTTTCTACAACCGGACATTAACAAATTCCCATCTGCCCATAACCGTGGGCACGACTTTCGAAAGTTCAAATCCCTGCAGGGGTGTCCCAACTTAGCCCATCGCAAGCTCTCACGGTCAACGAAGGATATTCCTTCTCCGAAGACAATCT
Organism: Triticum urartu; assembly: GCF_003073215.2. Lineage (NCBI taxonomy): Eukaryota > Viridiplantae > Streptophyta > Magnoliopsida > Poales > Poaceae > Triticum > Triticum urartu. Next base: position 529,559,143 of record NC_053028.1, on the reverse strand, counting down.
GATCAGGCTCGGCATCCAGGTTACAAGACATCCTCGACAATGGTAAAACAAGTCCAGCAACACCGCCCGAATGTGCCGACAAATCTCGATAGGAGCTGCACATATCTCGTTCTCAGGGCACACTCAGATTGTCCAAACTTCCGGTAGGCCAGCCCAGAGTTGCCCCTGGTGGCCACCGGCGGCAGACAGTTTGGACTAACACTCAGAGGAGCACTGGCCCGGGGGGGTTAAAATAATGATGACCCTTGAGTCTGCAGAACCCAAGGGAAAGAAAAGGCTAGGTGGCAAATGTTAAAACCAAGGTTGGGCATTGCTGGAGGAGTTTTATTCAAGGCGAACTGTCAAGGGGTTCCCATTATAACCCAACCGCGTAAGGAACGCAAAATCCGGGAACATAACACCGATATGACGGAAACTAGGGCGGCAAGAGTGGAACAAAACACCAGGCATAAGGCCGAGCCTTCCACCCTTTACCAAGTATATAAATGCATTAATTAAATAAGAGGTATTGTGATATCCCAACAAGTAAACATGTTCCAACAAGGAACAACATCTCCATGTTCCAACAAGGAACAAACTTCATCTTCACCTGCAACTAACAATGCTATAAGAGGGGCTGAGAAAAGCGGTAACATAGCCAAACAATGGTTTGGTAGGACAAGGTGGGTTAAAGGCTTGGTTCAACAATATGGGAGGCATGATAAACAAGTGGTAGGTATCGCGGCATAGGCATAGCAAAAGAGCGAGCAACTAGCAAGCAAAGATAGAAGTGATTTCGAGGGTATGGTCATCTTGCCTGAAATCCCGCAAGGAAGAATAAACGAGTCCATGAAGAAGATAAACGGACGTAGTCAACGGATCCTCACAAACGCGACGTTATCGGAACCACCCCGAAGAAGCAACACCGGAAAGAACCAAACAACATAGTAAACAACCAACACATGAACATGGCATGATGCACAACCAAGTATGATGCATGTCCGGTTTAAAGAAGCGTGTCATGGCAAAAGTGCACAAGCAATCCTACAAATTAAGTGGAGCTCAATATGCAACGGTGCATATTGACAAAACACCACGACAAGTTATTTAGTTCGATCTCCTTTATGTACCCAACAATATTAAATGTTGATTAACATGGCAAGGGGTGAAGCACAACAAAACTACCTACCTAGGCAAGTTTAAATGAGGCCGGAAACAACGAACAACAATTCCGGTAAAACCCCATATGCATATTTTAAGGTTTGGTACTGTTCTGTCCTAAACCATATTTTAGAGTTGTTAAACCTGCAAAGTAAAGCCACCATGTTAAACTAGGCATTTTTCCACCCCATTTACATATAAAGTTTATTAAATTCAGAGTTACAATTATTTAGTTATGAATTAAAGCATTTTAGCAAGTTATTTAAGCAAATTTAAACAAACAACATTTTAAACATGTTAAACATGGATAAAAGTGGCATATTATGAAACTACACAAAATTCTAGGCATTTTATGTATATAAGTTGTTTTAATGTGATGCACCATTTGTGAGTTATTAAATGCATAAACAACATGGGGTTTTCTGTAAAATCGGTCTCTCTGGAATAATAACTAAATTCGCAGATCTGTAAAAAAACAGTAAATGGGCTACATCTCGGGCGGACTGGGCTTCTCACCAGAGGGCCAGGCCCAGTCGGTGGAACAGCCGTGGCAGGCCGGGGTGGACTGGGCTGCGCGGGGACGTGGCTGACGACGCGAGACGAGCGGAAGGAGAGAAGCGGTCAACACGGCCGTGCGACTGCAAGGCTGGAGTAGGGGAGGCGCACGCGCTCCAGGACAGGCGTGCGGTGGCTGCGGAAGTCCATGGAGGCGCGGCGGGGCTGACGGAGGCTGGTCGGACCTGGCCGTTCCGAGGTCAGGCGGCGGAGCTTGCCGAGGTGGTGGAGGCGCTGGGTGGCTCGGCACGCTGCAGGAGCACGTCGGTGCGGGAACGGTTTCAGCTGATGTACTCCTCGTCGAGCGAAGCAGAGGAGGCGAGCTCGCAGGGTAGGCCGACGGCAAGGGACTTGCGACGGCGGCGGGAAACTTGGCGGCAGCAGCAGGACCATGATGGATCGTCGGGGCTCTTGGTGGCATCGGCCCAAGGCGCCGATGTGCTCGCAAGACGGGGCGGCGTGGCGTTGGAGCTCCCGGCGGGTGAGGGACGAGGCAGAGCAGCAGCTGCGGCAGCTCCTGTTGAGGAAAAGAGAGAGGTCTGGGAGGTTAGAGATTAGAGGGAAAAGGAAGATTGCGGAAGGAAGGAGAAGAAGGTAGGGCGAGCGGCGGCACTGGCCCGATGCGGCAGAGAGTAGGCCATCGGAGAGGCGCTGTAGGTGCTTGGTGGGGATCGAAGGATTGGGGAACAGGGCAGATCGAGCGCTGCTGTTGGTTGGATCAATTTCGGTGGGGATTGGCCGGCACTGAAAATTAGGAAGGAAGGGGCTGGCTGTCTGGATCGGGCAAGGACCCTGAGATAACAGTGGCGGCGGCGGACACAGGAATAGGTGGATGGGACAGGTTAGGACTAGGGTTAGGCTGGTTATATAGCAGGTGGGATTAGGTTAGGGGGTATTTGGTCCCTCCGATTTTAATCGGACGGTACCGGATAAATATTCTAGGGAGACCAAAAAGAAAAACAGAGATGTTTTGTAGACGTTTGGGGATGATCCGGACATAACGGTAGCGACAGTACGAGTCGGGTTCGGGACAACTTTCGGACGTGCGCGTGAGGAGGGCCGCGGGTTGACGAGAGAGGTTAGCTTGGACCTGGCGGTATGTAGTGGGTTGTGTAGACGGTCTCGAGCTGAGAGAAGAGAAGGGAGGGAGGCCCGGCGACTGTTTCCGGAGACCGAAAACGTCCGACGTTAGACCGGCTACACTGCCGCTATAGTTAATCGTTGGGGCGTCAAACGAACTCCGATTGCGATGAAACTTGGCAGGCGGTCTACCTACACTATAACAAGACCGCACGCCAAATATCATCCCATTCCGAGAACATTTTCTGGCCACTTATAAAATAATATTTCGGACGTGCCGCGGGCGCGTGCAAGTGAGTCTGGCCTCAGAACGGACCACGGAAGGAACTGGGAGACCCGGATGAATGCAAGTTTTGAAAACATGATGATGAAATGCACATGATGACATGATATGAGATGCATGACACGCAAGCAATGACAAGGCAACAACAGTGAATACCCGGAGGACACCTGGCACAATGGTCTCGGGGCGTTACATATTGAATAGCGAGAAATGAGGAGCACCGGCATGAGAAGTTGTTTGAAACGAGGACAAAGGGATATGATCAACACCAAAACTTGATTTGGATCCACCGGAGAAGAAAAGAATGAAGAATGACGAACTTGAAGCTCCATTAGAATCTTCATGAGAATCACTGGATAAGAACATTGACGGAAAAGGATGGAGAGACTTCACAAGAATAAAAGGATACTTGATTAAGACATATGAGTCCTTGAAGAAACAAGGGGGGGGGGGGGGGGAAAAACAAAGGCAACTTGGAACGGATGAAGCAAACATCGTTGACGAAAAGCTGAGATTGGATATTGCAAATGTTGAAATGATCGGATCCACTTGAAGAGAAACACGCCGGTTGAAAAGGATTGACATGACAATCTCGATTATCATGAAGGATTAGTATCCACATAGGAATATGAGAACACCGTTTAGGAAAGGTATGGAATCAATACTTGACTTCGAAGCAACTCGAATACCACATCTCAAAACAAAACAAAGGATTGGCTTGCGGAATAAGCCGGAACAAACATATGATAGATATTTCGTCCGAAGTTTTCATGGTGGGGCCTACACGGGCTCGATCGTACAACACCATCATGTACAAGGCAGTGCACATGACATTCGAAGTGTCCCCGAGTCGGCATAGCCAAGGACTCTTTAAGACACAACGAGACCACTGTAAAACCAACCGTGAATAGGCGGACCACTAGATGTCGAACCCCAATTTCGTATCATACATCTGTCGGAAAGATATCCTAAGAGCTACTTGAATTCCCACTTATAAACTCCCGAAATTTTCCGGTTATGCAATCAGGTGCTGAGGATACAGGGGAAGCATAATATCTCACCCAAAACTAGCAAATCCTACATCCAGCTGTATCCATCCTTCAACACATAACCAAGAAACCTTTGGAAATCGTTTACCTCAACCTTCGAAAAGCATCCGTTATACAAGTTATGGCAATACTCCCGAACTACCGCCCCAGTACTGGGTGGCGTCGAGGTTATCTCACCAACAACTGCATAAAAGAGATTTTTGATGTCGGCAAAACTAATCTCAGGTATTCCAGAACTGCAACGATAAAATTTTGACGACAACACCTCGGAGCTCAACTCCCCGGGACACTGCCACAACCCCTAAATGACAGGAGGCACCAAGAACAATGTTCTCGTCACAAAACCATCGGAACGATTCCAAGATAGCCGCATGATCCTAAATTTTTTTAGTGAAATTTGAGAAGAGAAGAGTCAAAACTCTACGTCAAGATGCCTCACCAAAGCGACGAAGGGATTGAGGAGTAAAAAGAATCCTACTCTCCGATATATAATTCCTAAATGACTCAAAACATTTTTCTAGACTCAATAACGCCAGCGATTCGATGAAGCAGGGGGGCTCCTAAGGTCAGGGAAGGCTCTGATTACCAACTTGTAACGCCCTCGATGCGGCTATATCTCCCACGTGTCGAAGCACGACTTAGAGGCATAACCGCATTGAAAGCAATGTCGCAAGTGAGGTAATCTTCACACAACCCATGTAATGCATAAGGGAAAGAGATACATAGTTGGCTTACAATCGCCACTTCACACAATTACATGAATAAAGCATTACATCATCCAAATACACTCAAGGTCCGACTACGGAACCAAAATAAAAGAAGACTACCCCAAATGCTACACGGATCCCCGATCGTCCCGACTGGGCTCCGCTACTGATCAACTAGTATGAAACAACATAAAGGACAAGATCTTCAACGAGCTCCTCCTTGAGCTTGGTTGCGTCACCTGCTCGGTTCAACGACACCTGCAAGCTGGTTTTGGAAGTATCTGTGAGTCACGGGGACTCAGCAATCTCGCACCCTCGCGATCAAGACTATTTAAGCTTATAGGTAAGGTAAAAGGTATGAGGTGGAGCTGCAGCAAGCGACTAGCATATATGGTGGCTAACATACGCAAATGAAAGCGAGAACAGAAGGCAAAAGCACGGTCGATAAACTATGATCAAGAAGTGATCCTAGAACAACCTACGTCAAGCATAACTCCAACACCGTGTTCACTTCCCGGACTCCGCCGGAAAGAGACCATCACGGTTACACACGCGGTTGATGTATTTTAATTAAGGTCAACTTCAGGTTTTCTACAACCGGATATTAACAAATTCCCATCTTCCCATAACCACGGGCACGGCTTTCGAAAGTTCAAATCCCTGCAGGGGTGTCCCAACTTAGCCGATCACAAGCTCTCACGGTCAACGAAGGATATTCCTTCTCCCAAGACAATCCGATCAGGCTCGGCATCCAGGTTACAAGACATCCTCAACAATGGTAAAACAAGTCCAGCAACACCGCCCGAATGTGCCGACAAATCCCGATAGGAGTTGCACATATCTCGTTCTCAAGGCACACTCAGATTGTCCAAACTTCCGGTAGGCCAGCCCAGAGTTGCCCCTGGTGGCCACCGGCGGCTGACAGTTTGGACCAACACTCAGAGGAGCACTGGCCCGGGGGGGTTAAAATAATGATGACCCTTGAGTCTGCAGAACCCAAGGGAAATAAAAGGCTAGGTGGAAAATGTTAAAACCAAGGTTGGGCATTGCTGGAGGAGTTTTATTCAAGATGAACTGTCAATGGGTTCCCATTATAACCCAACCGCGTAAGGAACGCAAAATCCGGGAACATAACACCGATATGACGGAAACTAGGGCGACAAGACTGGAACAAAACACCAGGTATAAGGCCGAGCCTTCCACCCTTTACCAAGTATATAGATGCATTAATTAAATAAGAGGTATTGTGATATCCCAACAAGTAAACATGTTCCAACAAGGAACAACATCTCCATGTTCCAACAAGGAACAAATTTCATCTTCACCTGCAACTAACAATGCTATAAGAGGGGCTGAGCAAAGCGGTAACATAGCCAAACAACGGTTTGCTAGGACAAGGTGGGTTAGAGGCTTGGTTCAACAATATGGGAGGCATGATAAGCAAGTGGTAGGTATCGCGACATAGGCATAGCAAAAGAGCGAGCAACCAGCAAGCAAAGATAGAAGTGATTTCGAGGGTATGGTCATCTTGCCTGAAATCCCGCAAGGAAGAAGAAACAAGTCCATGAAGAAGATAAACGGACGTAGTCAACGGATCCTCACAAACGCGACGTTATCGGAACCACCCCGAAGAAGCAACACCGGAAAGAAGCAAACAACATAGTAAACAACCAACACATGAACATGGCATGATGCACAACCAAGTATGATGCATGTCCGGTTTAATGAAGCATGTCATGGCAAAAGTGCACAAGCAATCCTACAAATTAAGTGGAGCTCAATATGCAACGGTGCATATTGACGAAACACCATGACAAGTTATTTAGTTCGATCTCGTTTATGTACCCAACAATATTAAATGTTTATTAACATGGCAAGGGGTGAAGGACAACAAAACTACCTATCTAGGCAAGTTTAAATGAGGCCGGAAACAACGAACAACAATTCCGGTAATACCCCATATGCATATTTTAAGGTTTGGTACTGTTCTGCCCTAAACCATATTTTAGAGTTGTTAAACCTGCAAAGTAAAGCCACGATGTTAAACTAGGCATTTTTTCACCCCATTTACATATAAAGTTTATTAAATTCAGAGTTACGGTTATTTAGTTATGAATTAAAGCATTTTAGCAAGTTATTTAAGAAAATTTAAACAAACAACATTTTAAACATGTTAAACATGGATAAAAGTGGCATATTATGAAACTACACAAAATTCTAGGCATTTTACGTATATAAGTTGTTTTAATGTGATGCACCGTTTGTGAGTTATTAAATGCATAAACAACAAGGGGTTTTCTGTAAAATCGGTCTCTTTGGAATAATAACTAAATTCATAGATCTGTAAAAAAATAGTAAATGGGCTGCATCTCGGGCGGACTGGGCTTCTCACCAGAGGGCCAGGCCCAGTCGGTGGAAGAGCCGTGGCAGGCCGGGGTGGACTGGGCCGCGCGGGGCGTGGCTGACGACGCGAGACGAGCGAAAGGAGAGAAGCGGTCAACGCGGCCGTGCGACTGCAAGGCCGGAGCAGGGGAGGCGCACGCGCTCCAAGACGGGCGTGCGGTGGCCGCGGAAGTCCATGGAGGCGCGGCGGGGCTGACGGAGGCCGGCCGGACCTGGCCGTTCCGAGGTCAGGCGACGGAGGTTGCCGGGGTGGTGGAGGCGCTGGGTGGCTCGACACGCTGCAGGAGCACGTCGGTGCAGGAACGGTTTCAGGTGATGTACTCCTCGTCGAGCGAAGCAGAGGAGGCGAGGTCGCAGGGTACGCCGACGGCAAGGGACTTGCGACGGCGGCGCGGAACCTGGCGGCAGCAGCAGGACCATGATGGATCGCCGGGGCTCTTGGTGGCATCGGCCCAAGGCACCGGTGTGCTCGCAAGACGGGGCGGCATGGCGTTGGAGCTCCCGGCGGGTGAGGGACGAGGCTGAGCAGCGGCTGCGGCAGCTCCTATTGAGGAAAAGAGAGAGGTCCGGGAGGTTAGAGATCAGAGGGAAAAGGAAGATTGCGGAAGGAAGGAGAAGAAGGTAGGGATCGAAGGATTGGGGAACATCGGAGAGGCGCTGTAGGTGCTTGGTGGGGATCGAAGGATTGGGGAACAGGGCAGATCGAGTGCTGCTGTTGGTTGGATCAATTTCGGTGGGGATTGGCCGGCACTGAAAATTAGGAAGGAAGGGGCTGGCTGTCTGGATCGGGGAAGGATCCCGAGATAACAGTGGCGGCGGCGGACACGGGAATAGGTGGATGGGACATGTTAGGACTAGGGTTAGGCTGGTTATATAGCAGGTGGGATTAGGTTAGGGGGTATTTGGTCCCTCTGATTTTAATCGGACGGTACCGGATAAATAGGCTAGGAAGACCAGAAAGAAAAACGGAAATGTTTTGTAGATGTTTGGGGATGATCCGGACACAACGGTAGCGACAGTCTGAGTCGGGTTCGGGACAACTTTCGGACGTGCGCGCGAGGAGAGCCGCGGGCTGACGAGAGAGGTTAGCGTGGACCTGGCGGTATGTAGTGGGCTGTGTAGATGGTCTCGAGCTGAGAGAAGAGAAGGGAGGGAGGCCCGGCGACTGTTTCCGGAGACCGAAAACGTCCGACGTTAGACGGCTATACTGCTGCTATAGTTAATCGTTGGGGCGTCAAACGAACTCCGATTGCGATGAAACTTGGCAGGCGGTCTACCTACACTATAACAAGACCGCACGCCAAATCTCATCCCATTCCGAGAACATTTTCCAGCCACTTATAAAATAATATTTCGGACGTGCCGCGGGCGCGTGCAAGTGAGTCTGGCCTCAGAACGGACCACGGAAGGAACTGGGAGACCCGGACGAATGCAAGTTTTCAAAACATGATGATGAAACGCACATGATGACATGATATGAGATGCATGACACGCAAGCAATGACAAGGCAACAACAGCGAATACCCGGAGGACACCTGGCACAACGGTCTCGGGGCCTTACACGAGCCCCACCCCTGACGCGAGCTCCGCCACCGCCCGTTTGGTCGCCGGACTGCATCTCCGGTGGGCCGCCGTCGCCTCTGCTGGTCGCCGACGTGCACCAGCACGCGCACGCGTGGGAACCTAGCCCCGTGTCTTTAACACATGGGCCCGACCTAGCTTAATTAGGGGGATAACCCCTCCCCACTAACTCTAACCCACTTCCCTAACCCCCACTTACAACTGGGCCCTAGGCCACTATTTAAGTATACTAGTTTTTAGTAAAAAATGTTATTAGTCCTAGGGTCACTGACATGCGGGCCCGATTGCACCCGTTGACTAGTCAAAGGTTCACCAATCAACTGTTGCGTCAGCAGTTAACTAGCCCACCTGTCGGCCACTGGTGCACCTCTGGGTGAACTTCACCGGGTGCACTCAGCCCCTTTTCTGCATTTTTTTGTTTTAGTTAATTAAATCAATTTCAGAATATAGATTAAAACTTTGAAAAATTATATAAAATAATCCATAACTCGGATGAAAATACTTTGTACATGAAAGTTGCTTAGAATGACGAGACAAATCCGAATATGCAATCCGTTCATCTGCCGCATGTCCCAAGCATAGCGAATATGCAAGAATACACCTCCGTTTCATCTGCCCGAAAACGTCAAACACCGGGAATACTTTCCCCGATGTTTACCCCCTTCACCAGTATCACCTACTACTGCGTTAGGGCACACCTAGCACCGCTATCTGCTTTGTCATGCATCGTCATGCATCTGATTGCATTGTATTCATTGTTTCTTCCCCCTCTTCTCTCCGGTAGACTACGAGACTGACGCCATTGCTGTCCCGATCGTCTACGGTGTTGACGACTGTCGGTGTCAAAACCGGCGGATCTCGGGTAGGGGCTCCCGAACTGTGCATCTAAGGTCGATGATAACAGGAGACAGGGGACACAATGTTTACCCAGGTTCGGGCCCTCTCTATGGAGGTAATACCCTACTTCCTGCTTGATTGATCTTGATGAATATGAGTATTACAAGAGTTGATCTACCACGAGATCGTAATGGCTAAACCCTAAATGTCTTGCCTAACTATGATTATGAGGATCTCTGTCTATGGACCTAGCCCTCCGGTTTATATAGTAACCGAGGGATCTAGGGTTACATAAGGTCGGTTACAGAGAAAGGAATCTTCCGCTTTGTATCTTCACGGCCCATCAGTCCGGCCCATATCCAATAGGTCGGACGCCCGAGGACCCCTTAGTCCAGGACTCCCTTAGTAGCCCCTGAACCAGGATTCAATGACGAGGTGTTCGGCGCGCAGGTTGTCTTCGGCATTGCAAGGCGGATTCCCTTTTCTGAATACTCCAAGATAATCTTCGAATGAAACGAATGTGTCCGAATCTACAACACAAGTACCGCACACATAGCTGTAGAGAGTATAATATTTCACGAGTCCAATCTGCTGACAACTTTTTGTAACGTGACATCACGTTTGCCCGGTCATTATTTCAAACCGTTTCTTGTCCCGCCGTTCCATGTTTCGAGGCGCGATTTTTATGGCACGTCTTGTCGGAGCAGAGATCGTGTCCCCTTATCACGGGATTCTCATCAATATGAACGTGGATAACCCAACCGTTCCATTGGTATGATTCCTTTGGAATAGGCAGGTTTTCAGGCTCAGGTGGAGGTGTCCGATATCCGTTGCATTTATAAAGGAGCCAAGGGACGCCTTGCTTTGCGAGAGGGTCGTATTCATCTCCCACTTCCTGCGAGGGCTAGGATTCGCTCTTCACCCCTTCGTCCGGGGGCTCATGTTTTACTATGGACAAGATTTTCATGATCTAGCCCCAGATTCTTTTCTTTTCATCTCTATGTTCATTGTCACATGCGAGGCCTATCTCCGCATTCCCCCACACTTTGGCTTATGGCTCAAGACCTTCAGCGTGAAGCCGAAAGTAATCAACGGTGAACAAGCGGAGTGCGGAGGTGCTACAGTGAGCAACCTTATCAATGCTCCTCGGCCGGAATGCTCTTTCACCGAAACTCTTGACCTATGGCAGCGGGAGTGGTTTGATGTCACTAAACCCCGCGGTACCATGTGGGCGGCTATACCTGCGTTTCGATCTGGCCCTTCATTACAGCTTGCGTCATGGATTAATAAAGGACTGGACTGGAGATCAATTGACGAAGTGCAGACTCTACAGAGCAGCATCCGGAGCCTCCTTGAGAAGGACGTCAGTCTTATCAATGTGGTTCAAGTAATGCTAGTCCGCCGGGTTCTGCCGTGCCAGCGGTGTCCTCTTCGTATGTGGGAGTTTAACCCGGAAGGACCACAGACCCTCCAAGACTTCTTCGGTATTTCGCACAAAGGAATGTCGAAGCTGTTTTTCGGGAAACTAAAACAATGGCTGGACACCACCGAAGACATCGGTCTTGACCACAACCATCTGGATACCTCGGTAAGCGCTCTATTTCCGAACAATGTTTCAGCAATGTATGCCATACTGCGACACTGACCATACCATCCTCTTCCAGGGCTGGATAAAGAAAGCAGAGCGAATCAGGTGTTCGGCCCCCTTCCCGAAGACTCAGTGGATTCCGTATTAACAAGGATGCTGGCCCCGACACCATACCAGATGTAACGCCCCGGATACAACTTTCCATATTTGTACTCTCGTGGTTGGGTTTTGTCTTCGTTTTGCATTTTGTTCATGTCATGCATTGCATATCATGTCATCATGTGCATCGCATTTGCATACGTGTTCGTCTCATGCATCCGAGCATTTTCCCCGTTGTCCATTTCTCAATCCGACACTCCTATGTCCTCCAGAGCCCCCCTTTTGCCTCTTTTCGTGTGCGGGTGTTAAACATTCTCGGAATGGACCGAGATTTTCCAAGCGGCCTTGGTACACTACCGGTAGACCGCCTGTCAAGTTTCGTGCCATTTGGAGTCCGTTTGATAATCCAACGGTTAACCGGGGAACCGTAAAGGCCTCGTGCGTGTTGCAGCCCAACACCCCTTTAAAATGGCCCAATAACCCATCCAAACCCCCCATCCTCTCGGTCGTTCGATCACAATCGCGTGGCCGAAAACCGCACCTCATTTGGACTCTCCTAGCTCCCTCTACCTGTATATTTGTGCCTCCCCCGAATTTTCACGGACGAAACCGTAGATCTTCCTCCTCCGCGCGCCGGACATGTCCGCCTCCGCCCCCTCGTCCAATCGGATCGCGCCACGTCGACACGCCGCCGTCCCACCGCTGCCGCGGCCCGTGGAGCCCATTCGGGGCCCGCGCGAGCCCGTCCGCGCCGCTGCCCGGCCCGCCCGCGCCGCTGCCCGGCCCGCCCGCGCCCCGCCGCCCGTCGTCGCCGCCTCCTTGGCGCCACCGTCCCGCTCGCCGCCGGCGACCTGCTCCGCCATCCGCGCCGCCTCCTGCCGCTCCTTGTCACCACTCCGGCCAGCAGGGTCTCGGCGGAATCCCGACCACGACCCGCCGGAGCTCTCCACCCCTCAACGCTGGCCCCGGCCGGATCCAGCACTGCAGCCCCAGATCCGCGCGCCCCGGGCACCTCCACGCCTATGCCGCCCGCCGGCAACCTCGTCCTCCGCCGCCATGGCTGTTGGGGATACACATAACAGGTAGGCCCACGAAGGGTCGAAATATCATAAAGCATGGGGTCCACATAACATGTGGGTCCAAATAAATTTCATACAGACATACTATCCACTCGGACAACAACAACCACTCGGAGCATAGCACTCCACTCGACCAACTCATTCCACTCGGAGCACCTGATCTCACTCGGATATGCGAAGACCCGCAGTCAACAAGGCACTCGAAGCATCATCTTAGTAGTAGGCTGAGTTATGGCATTAACGCCCCCACTTTGTAACATAGGAGGTGAGGGGGTGGCGCACTCTATATAAGCCACCCCCACCACTAGACTAGGGGGCTTTTTTCTTCCACCTCTCCCTCTTTCTCATGATTTAGCTTGAGGCATGGAGATCAATTCTCCCCCCCTCTCTCTCTCAAATACACCATGTAATCTCCGGATACATACTTAGATAAAACAAATCTTCTCCGGAGCACGAGACGTAGGGCTGTTATCTCCACCGTGAGAGGCCCGAACTTGCTAAAACCATCGTGTCACCCATTTGCATCTCGATAGATCATTCTCCGTTACCCTATACCTTATTATTGTCGGAATCGTTCCCATGACAGTTGGCGCCCACCGTGGGGCATGGTGTCTATTGAGCCATGGTGCAAATGGTTTTTTCTTCAACCTTCGACAGCCGATCAATGACCATCGCTAGAAACATTCGCGGCTGGAAGTCTGGCTATTGCGCCATTCATACACACATAAGAATCAGGGAAGTGTCCTTTCGATATAGTCTTTCTTCAATTAATCATCTAAGAATGGTTTTTTCTTTTCCTCCTACATAGGATCATAAAGAGAAGAAGTGGATCGGTGAGACGGTGACTCTACTCACCGACGATGAAGCATCGTCGTCCACCTCTCGTCATCTCTGGTCTCGTCTGCGGCGCCAGTGTCGCGACCCCACGCACGAACGTCGAGGCTGTGTCGTCTCCGGCTCCATCTATGATGCCGACACGCCCTTCCACGTACCTGCACCGACGCCGTCCACGCGTCGTCATCTCCGACGCCTCGACGCCGCCGTCGAACTCATCTCACACGACCATCTCTTCATATAGCTGCGCTGCGGCAGCCTCCGCGACGAAGCGGATCCAATGACGTGCACACACACAAGACTCTGGCGGCCAGAGCCGGTTCATCGTGCCTGCCGGCGTCGTTGTGTCCATCGACGTGCTGCTCCGCGCTGAGCATGCCCTCGGCGACCCCAAAGTGGGCGCACCTTAGCGGGAACGCCACGGCCATGTACTCAGGTAATCAGGTTCATAGTGCCCGCCGACGTCGTTGTGCCCGTCGACGTGCTGCTCCGTGCCTAGCACGCCCTCGGCGACTGTGATGTCGGCAGGGTCCGCATCACGCTCCTTGAGCTGTTCTCCGGTGCCCCCAACGGCCCTGTCACCGGCGAGTTCAAGGCCTTCCGGGGCCGCAAGACCGACTCCGGCAAACCCCACGGCGCAGTAATAAATGGCGCGCAGTGAATTCTCCGTGGAAGAAAGAAACTTCCATGCGGAGCCAGTTTTAATTCTTGCTTAATTACCGCTAATTAACGTCTTCTACATGCACGTACAGGTTTAGGATGTGGGCCTCATAACCCTTCCGGGGAGTTAATTGACCTTCTCATTAAGCGGCCAGTTAGTGGGGATTTCTAGCGTCGGTTACCTGATTACGGCGGCCAAAGAGCGCTCTACTTCTGCTATTTCTGCATCAGTTAATGGGTGCATGCATGCATGCAAGTATAACCGCACAGTATTTTAACCGTGGCTTTACTTGCAAACTTGCAGGGTCACCCGATGGATCTTTCACTCGGACAGCAGCGAACCAGATTCGTTCAGAGTACATTCAGATAAAGCCACCTGGACGCAGACTCAAGTTCACTCGGCCACGGACCCGAGTTCACTCGGACGGATTTCTCGTCCAGTACCTGAACGCAAGTCAGAGGACAAGGCGCGTCGTCGTTCCGCGGGACATGTTTACATCACTCGGACGCCCGTGCATAGACGCTCCGCGAGACACGTCTACATCATTAGGATGCCCCGCGCATCGCCACATCGTGGGACACGTCTACATCATTTGGACGTTCCGCGCATCATCACTCCGCGGAACATATCTACTTCATCCAAACGCCCTACGCATCGTCACTCTACGGGATACGTCTACTTTACTCGGCCGTCCCGCGCGTCGTCATCAGTTTGTCACCTCATCACCACTCGGCCGCTCCGCGCGTCGCCACTTGGTTGGTCACCTCATAACCACTCGTCCGCCCCGCGCGTCGCCATCGGTTGGTCACCTCATCACCACTCGGCCGCCCCGCGCGTCGCCACTCGGTTGGTCACCTCATCATCACTCGGCCGCCCCGCGTGGTGCCACTCGGTCGGTCACCTCATAACCACTCGGCCGCCCTGCGCATCGCCATTGGTTGCTCACCTCATAACCACTCGGCCACCCCGCGCGTCGCCATCGGTTGGTCACCTCATCATCACTCGACCGTATCATGCGTGCCACTCGGTTGGTCACCTCATCACCACTAGGCCGCCCCGCGCGTTACCACTCGGCCGCCCCGCGCGTTGCCACTCAGTTGGTCACCTCATCACAACTCGGCCGCAACGCGCGTCGTCATCGGTTGGTCACCTCATAACCACTCGGCCGTCCCGCGCGTCGCCATCGATTGGTCACCTCATCACCACCCGGCCGCTCCGCGCGTCGCCACTTGGTTGGTCGATCACGTCATAACCACTCGGCCACCCTGCGTGTCGCCATCGGTTGGTCACCTCATAACCACTCGGCCGCCTCGTGCGTCGCAACTCGGTTAGTCACCTCATCACCACTCCGCCGTCCCACGCGTCGCCACTTGGTTGGTCACCTCATCACCACTCGGCCGCCCAGCGTGTCGCCATCGGTTGGTCACCTCAACACCACTCGGCTGCCCCACGCGTCGCCACTCGGTTAGTCACCTCATCACCACTCGGCCGCCCCGCGCGTCGCCACTTGGTTGGTCACCTCATCACCACTCGGCCGCCCAGCGCGTCGCCATCGGTTGGTCACCTCATCACCACTCGGCCGCCCCGCGCGTCGCCACTCAGTTGGTCGCCTCGTCACCACTCAGCCACTCGCGCGCCTTCAGACAGCTAAGTCATTTTACATTCTGTTATTTCCATCTTCCCGAGTATCCCGTAATTCGCACATCACATTCACTCGGAGGCCACGCCACCGAGTGTACCTCTACGCTCGGCTGCTTATTTTCACTTACTTGCTTAGTACTGGTTATGTGACTCCCGATTCAAGCTCCCATTTTTTCGCATACATCATTCACGAACACCATGTGTCGTTCTTCACTTCAAGTTTGCATTGGTCCTCGGGCGCTGCAACTCAGTCGGAACATTGCACTACCTTTTATTTGAGTCCGACGCTCTAACACATCAAGTTGGATCCTTCACTTTCTCAAGTCCGATCAGATCCTTCACTCTTTTAGACTCTTGCTGGTTAACCAACAAGCCCCTTGCACTCCCAGTGGGTGTCTATGGGTGTTATTCACATAAATCATTTCAGCACACATCAAATTTCCTCGAGAAATTATTTCGTTTGCTTGTGCCATTTTGTACACAAGTTACGCGATCACTCGACGGCCCTATGCGCCAACTTCATCGCTGCTCGGACTCGGTCACCATACCGGTCCCAGCGCACCACAACACCGACCTTGTCGCTTTGTTGACTTCAAACACATCCGGACGACCCCTCTGTGGAATCCTCTTCATCGTATCAATGATATAGACCTCGTCAGGCATGAGACAGATAAGTCCCTTTTATAATTAAACTTCACACTTCACTCTTTTGCGAGTTCGCCTCTTTCGAGCATCACTCGGAAGCTTCTCCTCATCTTTACCTGAGTCCGACTCGATGAATTGCCAATCATCCATTCAAAACTATATTTCTCGTATTCCGACATGTCCATTGTCGAAGCCTGTAGTACGCTCGGGGGCTACACTGTTGGGAAACGTAGTAATTTAAAAAAATTTCCTACGCACACGCAAGATCATGGTGATGCATAGCAACGAGAGGGAAGAGTGTTGTCTACGTACCCTTGTAGACCGGAAGCGGAAGCGTTAGCACAACGCGGTTGATGTAGTCGTACGTCTTCATGGCCCGACCGATCAAGCACCGAAACTATGGCACCTCCAAGTTCTAGCACACGTTCAGCTCGATGACGATCCCCGGACTTCGATCCAGCAAAGTGTCGGGGATGAGTTCCGTCAGCACGACGGCGTGGTGACGATCTTGATGTTCTACCGTCGCAGGGCTTCGCCTAAGCACCGTTACAATATTATCGAGGATTATGGTGGAGGGGGGCACCGTACACGGCTAAGAGATCAATGATCAATTGTTGTGTCTATGGGGTGCCCCCCTGCCCCCGTATATAAAGGAGTGGAGGAGGGGGGCGGCCAAGGAGTGTGGCGCGCCCTAAGGGGGAGTCCAACTCCCACATGGAGTAGGACTCCCCCTTTTCCTATTAGGAGTAGGAGAGGGAAGGAAGAGGAAGGAGGGAGGAAGGAAAGGGGGGGCCCTCCCAATTCGGATTGGGCTTGGGGGGGGCGCCCCCTCCCTTGCTCCTTTCCCCTCCTTTCCACTAAGGCCCAATAAGGCCCATATACCTCCCGGGGGGGTCGGATAACCTCCCGGTGATCCGGTATTGTCCCAATCTCACCCGGAACCTTTCCGGTGTCCAAATATAGTCGTCCGATATATCGATCTTTATGTCTCGACCATTTCGAGACTACTCGTCAAGTCTGTGATCACATCCGGGACTCCGAACAACCTTCGGTACAAAATATATAAACTCATAATGAAACTGTCATCGTAACGTTAAGCGTGCGGACCCTACGGGTTCGAGAACAATGCAGACATGATCGAGACACGTCTCTGGTCAATAACCAATAGCGGAACCTGGATGCTCATATTGGCTCCTACATATTCTACGAAGATCTTTATCGGTCAGACCGCATAACAACATACGTTTGTTCCCTTTATCATCGGTATGTTACTTGCCCGAGATTCGATCTTCGGTATCTCAATACCTAGTTCAATCTCGTTACCGGCAAGTCTCTTTACTCGTTCTATAATACATCATCTTGCAACTAACTTATTAGTTGCATTGCTTGCAAGGCTTAAGTGATGTGCATTACCGAGAGGGCCTAGAGATACCTCTCCGACAATCAGAGTGACAAATCCTAATCTCGAAATACGCCAACCCAACATGTACCTTTGGAGACACCTGTAGAGCACCTTTATAATCACCCAGTTACATTGTGACGTTTGGTAGCACACAAAGTGTCCCTCCGGTAAACGGGAGTCACATAATCTCATAGTCATAGGAACATGTATAAGTCATGAAGAAAGCAATAACAACATACTAAACGATCGGGTGCTAAGCTAATGGAATAGGTCATGTCAATCACATCATTCTCCTAATGATGTGATCTCGTTAATAAAATGACAACTCATGTCTATGGTTAGGAAACATAACCATCTTTGATTAACGAGCTAGTCAAGTAGAGGCATACTGGTGACACTTTGTTTGTTTATGTATTCACACAAGTATTATGTTTCCGGTTAATACAATTCTAGCATGAATAATAAACATTTATCATGATATAAGGAAATAAATAATAACTTTATTATTGCCTCTAGGGCATATTTCCTTCATACACCGCACTCGGGGGCTGCATCTCGTTTGGAATGGCACTCTCCTGAGTGGTCGAGTACTTCATCATCAGTCGGATCATTCACTTCAACAAGTTCATTCGATCCGCCACTTTGACAAGTTTTATAATCACCCAGACGCTCTGCATGCCATCTTCATTCCTACTCCGACTCAGTTGGCACGCCTGTCTTGTTGTGTCGCAACCACACTACACCGACCTCGTCGCTACATTAGCTTCGAAAGCATCTGGCTAACTCCTTCGAAGACCATTTCAGCCACTTGGCTGGACACGCAATCTTTCACTCGGCTGCCTCGCGCGTCGTCACTCGGCCACCCCACGCATCACCACTTGGCTGGACACATAGTCTTTCACTCAGCTGCCCCGCGCGTCGTCGCTCGGCCACCCCGCGCATCACCACTTGGCTGGACACGTAGTCCTTCACTCGGCCACCTCATGCATCCTCACTCGACCGCCCCATGCGGCGCCACTCGGTTGTGCACGTCTTCACCACTCAGCTGTCCCGTGCATCACCACTTGGCTGCACATGTAGCTCTTCACTCGGCCACCTTGCGCATCCTCACTCAACCGCCCCATGCGGCGCCACTCGGTTGTGCACGTCTTCACCACTCGGCCGCCCCTGCGCGTCACCACTCGGTTGTGCATGTCTTCACCACTCGGCCGCCCCGCGTGTCGTCACTCTGTTGTACACATCCGTACCCCTCGGCCGCCCCGCGCGTCGCCACTTGGCTAGATATGTAGTCCTACACTCGACCACCTCGCACGTCATCACCACTCGGCCGCCCCATGCATCGCCACTCGGTTGGACATGTCTTCACCACTCAGCCGCTCCGTGCGTTGCCACTCGGCCGCTCTGTGCGTTGCCACTCACCCGCTCCGTGTGTTGCCACTCGGACGCTGCGCGCATCGCCACTCGGTTGTGCACATCTTCACCACTCGGACCGCCCCGCGCGTCGCCGCTCAGTTGTACGCATCATCGCCCTTCGACCGCCTCGTGCGCCACCATCAATTGGACATGTCTTTACCTCTACACCCCAACACGAGAACGACTAAGTTACTCATATGATCAAACCTCATATCACACTCTGTAGCAAGCTTACCTCTTTTGAGCATCACTCGGGGGCTACGCAGAGCTGTTGGCCATGCCGCCCTTAGGGGTTACGCCCATTGATCACATTAGGAATATCTTTCTGACCATACATGCTTGGTCCGCCAAAAATCTATAAGGGTAGTACTGTCCACTCGGATGATCGCCCAAATCATTACCTGAATTCATCTTCTGGACTGCAAAAGGGTGAAAACGACGCTCTCTACGGATACACTTGGCCCTTATCCTAGGCTCCAAGGCGTCAGTTTCACAAACTTGGATTCAGAGATGGCATGTGCTGGTGTTCCCCCGGGATAATGAGTGGCCTCTCTCCGGAGAGTCAGCCCACACACTAGCCTTGCCACTCGGGTTTCATGGCACGTCCATGTCAGACCACTAGTCTATCTCCTCCGGGAGACATACGAGTGCCACCAAGTTTTTCCTTGCAGTTAACATACCCCGATCAGTCGGGAAGCACGTCCACTCGGACAAATACCTGTTTCATGCAAAAGGGTGAAAATGAAGCTCCTCTACGGATACAATGTACTCTTACAAATACCCCTTTCATGCAAAATCTAACGGTCAATATAGGAAGTACTACTGGAACGATTACTCCCTGGACTGTCCAACTTTTTTTTCTACAGTCGGCAGTTTCAAAGCCGAATTCATTCACCATGCCGAGAGCACGAAGATTCACCTGCTTGACCGAGTTCCAGGTTGAATTTATTCCGTGCCGAGTGCACGAAGATCAGTTCGACTGACTCAGTTCTAGGCTGAGCTTATTTACCATGTCAAGCGCCTGAAGATGCATCCGATTGACTCAATTCCAGACTAAAAGATATTTACCGTGTCGACTGTGTGGAGGTTTACCATGAAACTTAAACCCTCTTCCCGACTCATCTTGTCCGACAGAGGCTCAGAGACTACACCCAGTGGGTGCACTCAGCGTGCCCCCACTGGAAGAGAACTCAGAAAGAAACATTTTGCTCGATGCAAGACCATCTCCGGATCACTCAAGTGCTACTTGACTTCCGAGTCGAGGAAGGGCAAGCTAGACCAGTACCAGATCCTCAAGCACTACTCGACCTCCGAGTCGGAGAGGAACAAGTTCTATCATTACCAGCTAAGAAGATTTTTTGTTCTCTCAGACCCCCGCTGACTGCCCGTAGTCGACGGCGGTCTCGGGGACTACACCTAGTGGTTGCACTCAGTGTGCCCCCACAGGAGTAATCTCCACTCGGTACGGTCTGACCGGTCCGAGTGGCGAACAACAAACAAACAAGTTCTAAGGCTCCCGTCGGTGAGCAAAAATAATTGCTATAAGGTGAGTTTAGTGCTCCTCCATGGACCTGTTTTGAGCCTTATTCTAGGACTCAAAGCGTGAAACTCATAAGTTTGGATGTAGAGCCGACTCGTATTGACGTTCATCCGGGATAAGAATGGCATCTCTCCGAGAGAGCAGTCCATGTGTCAATCTTGTTGCCCGGATTTAATGACACATCTGTACTCTGATCACAAGTTAACCTCTTCCGAGAGATGATCGAATGTCACCAAGTTGCTCCTCGCGGACACTTACCCCAGATCAGTCGTGAAGCACAGTACCAGAATCCATTGAGATTTTGTTCAAACCTAGGTTGTCTGAAAGCACGATGATGGGTACTGAGTATTTCCGTAATCACTCGGGCCAAATTGTGTCTTTCACAAACTCGTTCTGCAAAATCGCAATTGATTCGGGGGTAATGCTTGGGATACACATAACAGGTAGGCCCACAAAGGGTCGAAATATCATAAAGCATGGGGTCCACATAGCATGTGGGTCCAGATAAATTGCATACAGACATACTATCCACTCGGATGACCATCAAGTCACTCGGACGACAACAACCACTCGGAGCATAGCACTCCACTCGACCAACTCATTCCACTCGGAGCACCTGATCTGACTCGGATATGCGAAGACCAGCAGTCAACAAGGCACTCGAAGCATCATCTTAGTAGTAGGCTGAGTTATGGCATTAACGCCCCCACTTTGTAACATAGGAGGTGAGGGGGTGGCGCACTCTATATAAGCCACCCCCACCACTAGACTAGGGGGCTTTTTTCTTCCACCTCTCCCTCTTTCTCATGATTTAGCTTGAGGCATGGAGATCAATTCTCCCCCCTCTCTAAAATACACCATGTAATCTCCGGATACATACTCAGATAAAAGAAAGCCTCTCCGGAGCACGAGACGTAGGGCTGTTATCTCCACCGTGAGAGGCCCGAACTCGCTAAAACCATCGTGTCACCCATTTGCATCTCGATAGATCATGCTCCGTTACCCTATATCTTATTATTGTCAGAATCGTTCCCACGACAATGGCCTCGCCAGCAACCGCCGTCATCGCCCTCGCCGCCTGGGACGGCCTCGTCCAGATCCGCCCGGACTCGTCGAACCAAACACAGCTCTCCGTCCCCCGGATCTCCTCGTCCCGATCTGTCCCGTCCAATTTTCGGAGGGTATAAATTCTTCTAAGTCCCTAAGTCTGTGACATTTTGTGCCTCTGTTCAACATGCCATAACTCCTCATCCGTAGCTCCGTTTTGCATGCATGATATATCAAAATGTTCATCAGGATGTCCTCTTCATTTTGTTCCATTGTGCCATGCTTGTTTGAGTCCATCTTGATTCCCAAATTGTTGTTGCAAGAGTGCTATAAAATGTTAGGTGTTGATTCTTAGCAGATCTTGAGCATTTGTCATTTTTGCCACATTTATTGTGTGCTGCATATGGGCATGAGCTCTACATGTGTTTCGGGCTATGCCATGCCATCTTTACAGGGGTGTATGCCATGTATTTTTGTGATCAATGTGGTGACTAGCACAAGCATGGAAAGTAGCTCTCGTAATATTGCTGTTTTCAGGGACTTCGAATTTCACTAAGTCATTTTCCCTGTTGTTATTTTTATGCCATGTATTCATGTTGCTTCAGAGAGATCCATGCTTCTTTTGAGTATGTTCAGTAAGGATGTTTTGGACATATGGTTGTGCTCTATCCATCCATGTCCCTGTTTGCATTTATGGAGTGTCCTAGCATGACTCAATCTTGCTCTACTTTTGCTATAAAATGTTCCTGGCAGATTGTTTACGTGTTAATCAATTTTGCCAAGGTTGTTGTAGTTGATCCATGTATGCTATGAGCCTGTTCTTGCTTTGGTTAGCTTCATGAACATGTCTTCTTGCTGGTAGTATGCTTAGCTTGTCATGCAATGCCTTGTGGTGAGTGAATCGAGCTCGCAAAGAGGCCTTCATAATTTTGTTGATGCCATGTCCAGTTTTCTGCTAAGTCTGAATCTGTTAACGAAACTTGCTATGTTTACATGGGTCCCATCACATCTTCTGATACTTTTTGGCTTATGGTCATTAAGGGACTTTTGTTATATGCTTTCAGTAGATTCATGCCATGCCTTTGTTTACTATGTTATGTTCCTGTAGCATGTTGTTAACTTGCTCTAAACATTGCTTCCTGATGTTAATTCCTGGCATGTTAGTATTTTCACGAAGTCTGTGATGCGGATATCTTTTGCACTTTTGACATGCTCTTTTGAACCTGCTATTGTGTGATTTAGCCGTAGCTCAGTGTTCATCTTTTGTCAAGCACTTTGAGTAGATCACTGCCATGTGTTTTGTTGCTATGTTGGAGTGTAGTAGCTTTGTTTCTTGTTGCATTCTAGATGGCATCGTGCTGTTAATCGAAGAATTGTGCCATTCTTGTTTTGCTTTCCATTTGCAAACTGTGCATCCGATTTCGGTGATCTTTATATCGATTTCGACTGAAATCAACTCATCTTTCCAGCGGCGCACTTTGTTTGCCAAGTTGATGCCTTGATCAATCTTACCCTTCCGAATCATGCATATGCATTGCATATCACATCCCGCATATCATGTCATGTTTTGCATCATGTTGCTTGCGCATTGCACCGTGGTTGATTGTGGTTTTCTTTACTTGTGTTCTTGCCTTGGGTAGAGCCGGGAGAAGAGTTCATGATCGAGGAACCCGTTGAGTACACTTACGAGGATCAAGCTTACGTCAACTCAGAGAACTTTGCAGGCAAGATGGCCATACCCTCGAAATCACTTCTATCTTTGCTTGCTAGTTGCTCGCTCTTTTGCTATGCCGCGATACCTACCACTTGATATATCATGCCTCCCATATTGCCATGTCAAGCCTCTAACCCACCTTTCCTAGCAAACCGTTGTTTGGCTATGTTACCGCTTTGCTTAGCCCCTCTTATAGCATTGCTAGTTGCAAGTGAAGATGGAGTTTGTTCCTTGTTCGAACATGATTATTGTTGGGATATCATTATTATATCTTGTTTACTTTAATGCATCTATATACTTGGTAAATGGTGGAAGGCTCGGCCTTATGCCTGGTGTTTTTTTCCACTCTTGCTGCCCTAGTTTCCGTCATACCGGTGTTATGTTCCTTGATTTTTCATTCCTTATGGAGTTGGGTTATAATGGGAACCCCTTGATAGTTCGCCTTGAATAAAACTCCTCCAGCAAGGCCCAACCTTGGTTTTACCATTTGCCACCTAAGCCTTTTTCGCCAGGGTTCTGCAGAATCAAGGGTCATCTTTATTTTAAACCCCCCCCGGGCCAGTGCTCCTCTGAGTGTTGGTCCGAAACGAGTAGACTGCGGGGCCACCTCGGGGAAACTTGAGGTTTGGTTTTACTCGTAGGATGTCTCATCCGGTGTGCCATGAGAATGAGATACGTGCGACTCCTATCGGGATTTGTCGGCACATCGGGTGGCTTTGCTGGTCTTGTTTTACCATTGTCGAAATGTCTTGTAACCGGGATTCTGAGTCTGATCGGGTCTTCCTAGGAGAAGGAATATCCTTCATTGACCGTGAGAGCTTGTGATGGGCTAAGTTGGGACACCCCTGCAGGTTTTGAACTTTCGAAAGCCGTGCCCGCGGTTATGGGCAGATGGGAATTTGTTAATGTCCGGTTGTAGAGAACTTGACACTTAACTTAATTAAAATGCATCAACCGCGTGTGTAGCTGTGATGGTCTCTTTCTGGCGGAGTCAGGGAAGTGAACACGGTTCTTGTGTTATGCTTGATCGTAAGTAGTTTCAGGATCACTTCTTGATCACTTCTAGTTCACGACCGTGCTTTGCTTCTCTTCTCACTCTCTTTTGCGTAAGTTAGCCACCATATATGCTAGTGCTTGCTGCGGCTCCACCTCACTACCCTTCCCTACCCATAAGCTTAAATAGTCTTGATCTCACGGATGTGAGTTGCTGAGTCCCCGTGACTCACAGTTTACTTCCAAAACCAGATGCAGGTGCTGATGATGCCAGTGCAGGTGACGCAACCCAACTCAAGTGGGAGCTCGATGAAAATCGTGTTCGTTGTGTTGTTTCGTTTCCTTTCGATCAGTAGTGGAGCCCAGTTGGGGCGATCGAGGATCTAGCATTAGGGGTTGTCTTTCTTTATTTGGTTCCGTAGTCAGACCTTGATTGTATTCTGGATGATGTAATGCTATATTCATGTATTGTGTGAAGTGGCGATTGTAAGCCAACTCTTTATCCCTTTCATATTCAGTACATGGGATGTGTAAAGATTACCCCTCTTGCGACATGCCTACTATGCGGTTATGCCTCTAAGTCGTGCTCCGACACGTGGGAGATATAGCCGCATCGTGGTGTTACACCAGATGCCTGTGAAAGAGGACAAGACGGAGAGCGGGAGGACCAAAGGTGGCCTCCATCCCGAAGATATATTAGATGTTGTGTTCGGGGAGATGAAAATCCCATGGCCCCAAGACAAAAGTAAAGGAGAAGCCAAAATTCATTCTCCCCATGGTAAGAAAAGGGTCGTCTCTGAAGATTGGGAGGAAAAGGCTCCCAACCGAGGCAAGATGCCCCTGTCGGGCGGCTCGGGTTTGAAGGACGATGTTATCGCGCAGTCCCCCAGCGAGAACAAGCCTAAATCGTAAGCGAACAAGGGTGTTTTACACATACCCCATTCCTCTCCTGTGACCAGGGTAACATCTAGAATGTATGTTTTTGCAGCTCGGCGCATAGTCTTCCTCACCAATCATATTCCTCGGGAGATCTTCTCCAAGAGATGATGGAAAGCGAGACACCTCCGCCAGTCTCCTCGCCCAATAAGGTGGATGACTTCGAGGTATCGTCCCAGAGGGTCTCTCCTGATCCACAAGTGATATGAGGGATGACGAAAACACAAACCGAAGGTGATACTTCGGTAGCCCAGGGTCCGAGGACCAACAATAAAGGCCCCGGACTGTCCGGCTTTCAAACGGAGACAATTCTAGGGGCGAATGAACGGATCCCTTCGAAGGGGGGCTGTGCTGCTACGACAGCTTCCGGAGGTCCAGAAGCCCCAGATATGTTGACAAACATGCTGTGACAGGCCTCCCGTCTCCGAAGACCATCGTACCTTGATGGGTACGGTGGTTGAGAAGGTCCTGTCCGCAAAAAGCGGATTGAATGAGGCCTTCACGAGCCTGCTAAGAGGCTTCGAGGTTTGTGCTGTAATGCTTTCAATTGTGTTTTATTCACAAAATACTCCTGTGTATAGATAGTAGCCCCTGAGACTTTGATAGGCTTCCCAAGGGAGGCAATCAGAGGATCAAAAAATATTTATCCAGGAAATAATCTGACTACTTGGAACACAGGCTGTTACCTCCCCAGCTACTGCCCGATCCGCAGAGGTTGCGGATCTGCAGCGGAAGATTGATGAGGCGGATGATGACATCACGCTGATCAACATGCGTCTTGACAAGGCGCAAGGTATGTTTTTGGGTCAGTCAGTATATGTATGCATGATAACATGAGCATGAAGCTGGAATTGTATACTGAGACACGCATAACTACAGATGGTGCAGTTGCGGTGGAGGCCCTTCGGGCTGAGCTTGTCCTTGCCAAGGAACAAGCCCAGATGAGTAATTTGGATGCCTATAAGGCGGCTGAAGATTTAAAAACCGAACAGGCTGCTCGGCGCTAGTGTGAGGAAAGAATTTCTACCATGGCGCGCAAGCTGGAGGAAACTGTCGTTCAATTCGAATTTCTTGAGAAGGATAACAAGGCCAAAGCCGCCGATCTCGACAAGGCCTAACAATAGGCGAAAGAAGCACAATCTGAGTCTAGAGCGGCTCGGGAAGAGATCCGGCAAGCTAGGGAGATAGCAGCTGGTAAGCATTTCTTATTACAAACGAAGTTCAGCGACCCAAAGTATTCCCCGCTTACTCAAATGTGGAGCTCTCCGGACACATTTTTGGACCTGCCGAAGAGTGCCTATGATGCAGCACAATTTTACCAAGTGCAGGAAGGGTGTGCCAGAGAAGCTTTTTTGTCACAGTTCGGGGCGCCAAAGCGTCAGTTGTTACTAAATGAACAGATGGCCCAGTGGGCCGAGCTTCACAAGATATCCGGTTCCGCCATGAAGGACATCATAGTCCGGGTGTGGCCTACTAAGCCCATTCCTAATAGTTACTCCGGTTTGGTGCATCGGTTTGTGGATGCGGTGCCGCGTATCGACACCGTTAAGCATTCCACGTGCATTGAAGGTGCACGGATGGCCTTTGCCCGTGTCAAAACATACTGGGCCAAGACGAAGGCCACTGATGTTGCAACGAGGAGTCCCCCCAAGGGTAAGGACCATCACGCACCCAAACACTATTTCGAGGACGTCTTAGAAGGTGTCTGCTTGATAGAGGGTCGGTGCTTGAAAGATATGATATTTAAATGAAATGTATTGAATTGTAAAAGACAATATGATGATAATATTATGATTTTTGCTGGAAAGCTTTTGGTTCCTCCTGTGCGGCCGTTTTTGCATAATCTGGAAGTTTTCCAGTCGTCGGCTTCAGCCCCCATGTGGAAAATACAGGGGTGTTCGGAAAAGCACATGATCACTCTTAACCTAATGTCTTGGTCCATGAAGGAGGTGTCAATGTAGTGAACAAGGCAATCGGACTATAGGGTGTTAACACTTTCACTTAGCCATAGGAGTTTTATGGTGGGTCTACGATATAAACCCTGGTATGTATGCTGTTATCCCAATGTGGTGCATTTACATGTATGACCTAAAGAAAGGTCCTTCGTGTAATACAGAGGGAATCGCGAAAGATTCCGATAAGTCATCGAGTGGTTGACTAGCTCTCGCCGCATCATGACAGTCAGTTTTCGGCTTTCTCTACTGAGGTGCTCGTCTGGGTAAACCAGGGCGCAATCGTAGTAGTTCTCCCTTTACTACCTTAGCTGATAGAGCAAAACGTAAGGTAGCAAGCACAGGAGCCGGGCAACTCAACTATTGACCCAAGACATGATTCAGATCTGATGCATATAAGGCCAAACTCGCGACGCCGAAGTATGATATAAAGCTGTTCGGACTTGTTGGCAATGTAGTTTGTTCCCATATAGAGCCCCTGGCGGGGCGTGTAAGATAACACAAGGAGCAAAATATGATTTTTTAGAGAAAAGTGGATACTGGATATAGATTATATTCGCTAGAACTTGAGTGACATGCCAATCATTGTTTTGTATATAATAACGCCACGACCCTGGTGATACATCTCCAACGTATCTATAATTTTTGATAGTTCCATGCTATTATATTATCAACCTTAGAGGTTTATATATGCATTTATATGCTATTTTATATGATTTTTGGGACTAACCTATTAACCTAGAGCCCAGTGCCAGTTTCTGTTTTTTTCCTTGTTTTAGAGTATCGCAGAAAAGGAACATCAAACGGAGTCCAATTGACCTAAAACTTCACGGGACTTATTTTTGGACCAGAAGAAGCCCACGGAGTATCGGAGTTGGACCAGGAGAGTCCCGGGCTGCCCACGAGGGTGGGGGCACGCCCACTCCCCCTGGGCGCGCCCCCTGCCTCGTGGACAGCCCGGAGATCCACCAACGTACTTCTTCCTCCCATATATACCCATATACCCTAAAAACTTCGGGGAGCACAATAGATCGGTAGTTCCGCCGCCAGAAGCCTCCGTAGCCACCGAAAACCAATCTCACTACAAAAAAAGACACATCCGTGACATTTTGGGCCGAACGAAATTTTTTTTTCTGTCATACATATGACACTTCTATGATGATAATTGTGACAAAACCCGGTATCATCATAGATTTGGTGGGCTCCTACTTCTATGACAAAAATGGGCTTTTTGTCCTGGGCGGGCCGGAGACGCAGCTGCATGACATTCTTTGGGCCGTCCATGACGGAAAAAACCGTGGTAGAAGTGAGGGCGAGGAAAATTTCAGGGAATTCCTGGTTATGGTGGGAGGTCGGGGGCCGAGCGATGCGCGTTTCTCTCGTACACGTACACGCGTGTGTGCGAGGCGTTGGCTCTAACTGAACCCTAGCGAGGCGTTGGGCTCTAACTGAATCCGGGAGATTGCACTGCAGGCTACTTGTTACTGAACCCGAGCGATGGATCGATGGCTGTTAAGTGAACCCGATCGAGCGATTCCTTCGCTACTGCTGCTAACTGAAGCCGATCGATTGGATGAACAGTGACCGTTGCCAGGGGGTTCGATGAACAGTGAGCGGTGGCGTTGCCTCTGGATGAACAGGACCCCGTGGTGTGGAGGGCTGGATGAACAGTAGACGGTGGAGGGGTGCCCGTGGAGGGGTGGTTGAACAGGACCCCGTGGTGTGGAGGGCTGGATGAACAGTAGACGGTGGACGGGTGCCCGTGGAGGGGTGGTTGAACAGTAGCCGATGGAGTAGCGCGCGGTGGAGGCTGGATGAACAGGAGCCCGTGGAGGCTGGAGGAGGTCGATGGTAGCCCGTGGAGGCTGGAGGAGGTCGATGGTGGAGATGAACAATATCCCGTGGAGTCCCATTTTGCGGTACGCCACACCCCTCCCGATCAACAGGACCCCCGTTTCGACCGTAGGAGGTCCGTTTCGTCCGTTTTGCGATACGCCACACCCCTTCCGATCAACAGGACCCCGTTTCGACCGTAGGAGGTCTGTTTCCTCCGTTTTGCGGTACGCCACACCCCTCCCGATCAACAGGACCCCCATTTCGATCGTAGGAGGTCTGTTTCCTCCGTTCTGCGGTACGCCGGGCATCGTTTCCATCACCTGTTCCGTCCAAGCCCTCCCGATGAACACGACCATGCATTCCGTCCCGACCCAGCCGGTTGGCTCCCATGCGTTCCGTTGCCTCCCGATGAACACGACGCATTCCGTTGCCTGCCCATGAACACAACGCATTTCGTTGCCTCCCCATGAACACGACGCATTTTGTTGCCTCCCCATGAACACGACGACGATGCTGTTTCTCCGTTCCGACCCAGCCATGTACACGAGCCCTGGCCGTACGTATGCGCGAGTAGGCTCTCGAGACCCCGCCCGTATGTACACATATGTGGCCATATTTTCTTTCTTGCACCTTGGCCGTTGGACGTACGTGTACATGCTACGTGCGCGCCTCTACTATGACACGTGCGCGCCTCTACATCGACCAGTATGTATGTACATGTTCGCGACTAGAATGACAACGCTACGTACGCTTCGACTAGGTGAGTCCCGACTGTCAGGCACTTCCTTGCGTGCGAAGATGTAGCTGGTGGGTCCCAGCAGTCAGGGGGGCGAATCGTTTTGTTTTTTTGCCCGGACGCACTTCCTTGCGTGCGAAGGTGTAGTTGATGGGTCCCAGCAGTCAGGGGGGAAACGTTTTTTCACGAAATACGGTGGCCCGTCCGGTGGGTCCCTGCTGTCAGGTGGAGGAATAATTATTTTGCACGTAATAAGGAGGCACTTCCTTGCTGCGGCCATGGACCCAGCTGTCAGCCTCTCCACGTACAGTCCACGTCCGATGGAAGCCGTTCCCTGACCACATTGACCACGCCGTGCCGAGAGCACCAGGGCGGTGGACGACAGCGAGGCCTAGGAAGGGGACGACGTAGAGCCGGGGAAGACGCGGCAGTGGATGCCCACATGTAGAGGAGTACGAGGGTTCACTGGTTCGCTGCAGTGTGAGGCTGCCATCGCTGCAAAATAACAGGGGGTGTGGGTGAGTAGAGGGATGGCCTGGCCAGCGGTGGGAGTAGTAGGGGCGGTGAGGCCTCCGCCGCATCGCAGCCAGCCACGGGAGGCAGGAGCACGAGGCACGACCGGTGCTGGTTTGGGCGGCTGGAGCAAGAAGACCAGAGGTTGAAGAAGCACTACGGCTGTTGGATGGACATTGTACGGTCACTGGAGCTAGAATCGTGCATATTGACTAAGTTGACAAAGCCCTCCGTCCCTGTCAATTTTGTAGGCCCACAAGTCAGCCTGCCACTATACTGGGTCCCAGCTAATAGGGGGAGTATTCATTTTTTATGCGTAATAAGGAGGCACTTCCTTGCGTGCGAAGATATAGCTGGTGGGTCCGAGCTGTCAGCGGCGGTAACGTTTTTTTCGTGAAATACCGAGGCCCTTTTGGTGGGTCCCTGATGTCAGGTGGAGGAATCATTATTTTGCGTGTAATAAGGAGGAATTTCCTTGCGTGCGGCCGTGGACCCAGCTGTCGGCCTCTCCACGTACAGTCTACTTCAGATGCATGTCGGTTGTTGACCACGTTAACCAGGCCGTGCCGAGAGCACCAGGGCAGTGGACGACGGCGAGGCCTAGGAAGGGAACGACATGGAGGCAGGGAAGACTCGGCAGTTGTTTCCCACGCAGTGGGGAGTACGACTGTACGAGGGTTTACTGGTTCGTCTGCCGTCACCGGAGAATAACAGCAGGTGTGGGTGAGTAGAGGGATGGCTAGGCCAGCGATGGGAGTATGGTGGGGCGCGGTGAGGCCTGCGCGGCAGCAGAGCCGGCCGCGGGGAGGAGGAAGCAGGCAGTCCCACCGACGCTTGTTTGAGCAGCTGGAGCAGGAAGAGCAGAGATTGAAGAAGCACGACGGCCGTTGGATGGACATCGTACGGTCACTGAAGCTAGAATCATTCATATTGACTAAGTTGACAAAGCCCTCCATCCCCGTCAACTTAGTAGGCCCACAAGTCAGCCTCCCACCATGGTGGGTCCCAGCTAGGAGGGGGGAGTATTCACTTTTCTGTGCGTAATAAGGAGGCACTTCTGGTGGGTCCGAGCTGACAACGGGGGGAATGTTTTTTTCGCGAAATACGGTAGTCCGTCCGGTGGGTCCCAGCAGTCAGGGGCAAACGTTTTTTTCGCGAAATACGGTGGCCCGTCCGGTGGGTCCCAATAGTCAGGGGGAAACGTTTTTTCTGCGAAATACTGGTGGCCCGTCCGGTGGGTCCCTGCTGTCAGGTGGAGGAATAATTATTTTGCGCGTAATAAGGAGGCACTTCCTTGCAGCTGCCGTGGACCCAGCTGTCAGCCTCTCCACGTATAGTACTCTTCTGATGGAAGTCGGTCGTTGACCACATTGACCACGCCGCGATAAACGGGAGAATTCTGTAAGTACAGACTAATAACTGGGATGCAGCACGGATATTGTTTTTTTATCATGATAATAAGTGCATGCACTTGTTTCGAAAAAATTGGAGAACTGGGAATTCGAACGGCGGGTGCTTATGCTACCCATCAAATAAAAATCAGGTGCCTGAAAATTCGTTTCGAAACAAATGATTCAACTTTATATCCACGTCGACCCTCGACATGATGGTTGGAAGCAAATGCAAGTTCATACCAAAAGATCGTTAACAACAATACCAACTAGCGGACGACAAGGTAGTACAACTACCAATACCAAACTAACCTATAATCTTTTTACTCCTGGCCCTAGTGTTCGTCTGGTAGAAAATCTTGCAGAGGACCGGCTCCCGCTCCTTCTCTTGCTCCAGGTCCCCGAGGTGGTACTGGTGCATCACCCAGTTGGTCCTCTGCTGGTCGAAGTTCTTGTTGGTGTGCAGCACCAAAACCTTTTTTGCTGCCCGTCTGCCGGCCATTGACCATCACCGGCAAGGTATTGCCGGTCTTGTGCCACATCGCGTTCATGCCGCACTCCGACTGTATCTTGCGGCGCGTCCACGTGCCCCTTTTGAACACGCTGGAATTGCACTGGAAGAAATGCTTCCTTAGCCACTGAGTGTGATACCTGCAGTATTGTGGAATACAGGTTTTAGTGTAGCTAGTTGGCATTTTCATAACATCTTTGGCATGTTGCAGTCACTTCTTTCACTTTTTATTAACTGTCAAATTGTAATTGATTCACCAGGTCTGCGTCTAAAAAGAAAAATAGAGCTATAAACAAAGGCATATGC
The DNA here is from genome assembly GCF_003073215.2 of Triticum urartu. Taxonomy (NCBI): domain Eukaryota; kingdom Viridiplantae; phylum Streptophyta; class Magnoliopsida; order Poales; family Poaceae; genus Triticum; species Triticum urartu. The sequence continues at coordinate 529,526,671 of NC_053028.1, read as the reverse complement.
TTGTGCAAGTAGATGGCCGATCGATGCCTTACCTGGAAGTTTCTCAGGTTGGGTGTAGCATATGCCGTGCTCGCTCTCGATGGTTGGTATGAACAAATCGATGAGATACTGAAATCTCGCGCTGTCAGCACTCACTTTGGCCTCAAGGTGCTGGATCAGCTCCTGATCTGTGGGATCGAACTTGACGCCAGCCGGCAGCACCGGCCAATCCTTCTTTGACTTGCATCGGTAATTCCAGTTATATGGTACTCAATGTATGATCAATCGACTGTTTTAAGTGAATGATGAAAGATTTCGACAGATAAGTGGTACTCCAAATCTGAAGTCCAGAATACCCGAACACGCTGCCGGGATTCTTGTGTCACCTCATGCGCAGTGTGTTGTCACGTCAATTCAATGTGTGGACATGATGAATAATTTGACCAACGTATCCTAGTACTGCTACTGTACTACTTACTAGTCGTATTTAGTGTCACAATTTATACATAGGTTTAACTAACAAGTACGCACTTGAAGCCTAACTGATATATATATATATATATATATATATGGCTTCTGCATAGCATCTCCATCATCATTATCAGTACATCCTACGCAGGTGAGTTAGGATGCACTTGATCCCAGGAAGGTATCTATCCTTCAAACTAGAAGAGTGCTTCAAACTAACAACAGTACATAATATCCAATAAAAGAGAGTCGTGCTACAGCAGCAAAATACATGGCTCAGTCTAGATATCAGCACGAATCAAGTTGTGCATATTTTGCTGTTGGCATGAACCACACCGCCGCATGTCGGGTTTTCAAAAGCCATCCATCGCATGGAAGCTTGATGCCTTTCACACACTGAAGATTATCTGGCAACAAGCCGTGTCGACGAATCTCTGGATATGGTGATTCATGAAACCCATGGTATGATGTGTAAACACAGCCCCCCTCGCGAATGGAAGTTGCATAGCATAGTAATCATCGCCGGTGATATGATCGATGATTGGTTTGATGATCGGATAATTGAGCCCGAGGAACAAGGAGTGGTTGCCGAGGCTATAAACCCACCTCCAGTTGAATACGCCTGGCCCAACGGATCCGGGATCTTTCTCGAACACGAAGCAGCCATAGCCATCAATGTCATGAATGCCCCATGCATTGTACTGCATGTGGTTTGATGTAATGGTTTGGTCAATTTGGTACGTGCGAATGAGCATCAATTGACCGTCGTCAGCTGAACGAGCGATAAACCACCACCCATTGGCTGGTATGATTCCAGGTCCTAGAATCATGAAGGCCAGCGCATTTGCGTCTTCTACAATAATTCAAATTGGAGACCAAAAGGACAAAAATAAACAGTCATGTTCAGAGTATGCCTGGAATTAAGATTATTATAACGGTGACACATATCATAGACAGAGAATTGCAATACCGTGGTCATAATCATACCCCAAGTTAAAAAATAAGCCAATGGCTTTCATATTCTAGCAATATGTCATGGTTCAAACATCATGTAACAATGAGAGGAAAACAGCTATGACATCGCCTACTCATATTCTACCATAGCACTTACTACTACTGTTCTCATATCAACTCTAAGAAATAACATGCGTTGTTATAAAAATCTTGTAAACAAAAGAAACATATAGCAATCATGATGTTATGCTCATAATATGTATTCTAACAATCATTAGATGCCAATTGTTCTCATATCAACTCTAACAGTAACATGTGTGGTCATAAAAATCTAGGAAATGAGAGGAACATATAGCAATGATATGGTTATAGACATGTTATGCATTCTAAATTTGTAACAAATGAACAGGCAGTCGTATTCATAAGGTAAAGATGAGATGAGATAGAACAATTACACGACGATAGATTCCACCAGTATAGGCAGCCAATCTGTGCGTCGACCGCGTAAACGACGCCATCATGCACTATAGCATCAGACAGAAATGTTGCCTCAACAGGATTGATGATGAGCCATAACCATGTATGGAGACCGGATTCCAGATAGACTAATCCCATGTTGAACAAGGCAATGAGCTTGTAATCCATGTAGTATTCTGATGGTGTGGGCACTTCACAGATTACAACTTTCTGCAAAAAGAGGTCGAGCCGAAAGCTTGACGCGTCTCATGTGTAGTAGGCAGGAGTGTTCGGCGGGCCGCGATGCTCGATGGCGGCAGTATCCAACGATGGAAGGGTGATCTCTCGCTGGGTGTAGATATCCACGAGACGCCACAGACTACCGGTGTGGTGGATGGGGACGATCCAGTTGGCCTTCATGCCCGCCCAGTAGTGGCCGGGCATGAAGGACAGGTGGACGGGTAGTGGTAGCATGTCGAGGGGCACCACGACAACCTCCGTAGGATCATCAGGTCGGTGTCTAGGCCACCTGCGAGGATAGGTCATCAGCAAGCAGGGTGTCTTGAAAAGAGCCGGCCGGTTGCAGACGAGTAGACAGTACAAAGACACCGAGCATGCGGCCATACGGACGGTGCTGAGTAGGTCCATACGACTGTAGATCTGCTCCAAGAGAACATCAGGGAGGGAATTCCAATCGCGGCTCTGCGTGTCAGTCGGTTCTGCCATATTGGGATTTTCGGTGCCTGCAAGCCAGCAGGGAAGTGGATTCGGGCGAGCGAAGAAGCTTCTCCTTGTGTGGCCGAGCAGTGAGCGGGGGCGTATGGTACGCGCGAGCTACCAAGGAAGATGGCACGGGCGGGCGAGCAGTTAGCGGGGGTAAATGGTGTGCGGCCGACGATGGGGAAGAGAGGAGGAAGAAGAAGAGATGGCAGTACTGGGTAAGGCTGATTTAGTAACACCAACACGCTGGTTCAGCTTATTAATTACGTGTCCCATCTGCTGCAGCGTGTATTGTCACTTCACTGCGAAGACTAGTTGAATAGTTCTCTCTGACCGAGATGGGGAATAATGGATCACGAGGACTTCCTTTCTATAGTATCCCTATGCCTCTACGCTCACTTCACTCATTTTGCTCCATACCTAGTCACTTGTTGAAATCTGTAGAAAGACAAATACTCCGTATTTGGGAACAAAGGGAGGCTTTTACTCCGTACTATTTGGGAACAGAGGGAGTATCACCATATGGAGGGAAAAGAGGAAGCTTGAAATATGAACATGTCAATGGGAGGGAGTAAGCCCCATGCATGCATGCATGCATGCAACATGCAACACTCACACGTACACATGGACGCACGCAACACTCACGCACCCATGCGGCACACAGCACACGACGCAACACACACGCTCACTCTCAAGTGCTCAACCTACTCCCTACGTCCGTGAAAGACTGTACATTTAGAGATTTACACATTGACCAGGGCATAATTAATGCCAAAAGTAGAAGACTTATGTGTGCATGCGACCATTGAGATAAGAAGATTAAATGAAGGCCGTTGCATGATGTAATTAAGGATAGACATGTAGCCTATACCTACAGCACAAGTTGGTGCATTAGTCAATCAATATCGATTTAGATTAAAGGCCAAATGCATTGGAAGTGTAGATGTACATCATGTACTGCACTCTTTGTTTTATAGCCGATGCACACTCTTTGTTGGAAGACCGAGGGAGGACACGTGCATGCACTCACATACACAGCCAGGGCAGTTCACGCGCAAGGGTTGGACTCGTGTCGCGCCTGCGTAAAGTTTTGTTTAACAGATTTCTTTGCTCTGCCCACTACTAGGAAAATGCCTACTAATGGCGCACCAGTTTTGCGTACTAATGGCGCACTACTGGTGCGCCATTAGTATCACGCCACTAGTATTTTTTTACTAATGGCGCGCCACTAGTGCGCCATTAGTATACCAGATACTAATGGCGCACCAGTAGTGTGCCATTAGTATGCCTAGAGGTGCGCCATTACTATCTGACTTAGTAATGGCGCATCACATAGAAGTGCGCCATTAGTAATAATTTTTTTTCAATTTTTTTATTTTTTCTTAATCTCGGGTCACTATGGCTTAATCTCGAGTCAATATGCTTAATCTTAGGTCAAATCGTACTCTGTGGTCAAACTTCCCGGAAGGTCACCCATCCTCACACTACTCCAGCCCAAGCACGCTTAACTTCATAGTTCTATCCAACCCCAACACCACCTCACTTCACATGCACTTGTTGATATATCTATCATATCAATCCTATTAAACCTTGCTGATGTCTAGGACTTTGTTCATGTTCATGAGTATGATGAAATTTTGAAAAAATATTTGAAACTTCCCGGTCATATTACGTATCATAATTTGAAAAATAATTCAATTTTTTTGAAACCAATTTTTTTTATGTTACTAGTGGCGCACCTAGCATAGGGTGCGCCACTAGTAAGTTTGAAATTTTTTGAATTTTTTTCCCTCCGGATCTTAAAAGCCCCGTAACTTTTTTTTTCTGTTAGTTTTTTGGGGATTTTGAAAATTTGGATGTAACTTTCCGAGTAGATGATTTTTCATATAAAAACTTTTTAACCGAGTTCGTATGCAAAAGTTATGCCCATTTTACAAATTTCAGAGAGATTTTGCAAATAAAGTCGAAATTCATATTTGTAAATTTCCCAACAACTAGACCACATATCACATAGGAAACTTATTTTCTTTTATTTTTTTGACATTTCCATCATTTTCTTTTATTTTTTTAAAACTGAAAAGGCGGTCCAGGGGGGGTTCATTCGTTACGTTTTGGGCCAAGTTAGTAATGGCGCACCGTGGGGGTGGTGCTCCATTACTAGTTAAACTCGTAATGGCGCACCACACCCACGGTGCGCCATTAGTAGTTTTGAAAAAACAATAAAACAAATTCTGATTTTTTTAAAAAAAACTTAGTAATGGCGCACCAGTTGACAGTGCGCCATTACTAGTTTTAACTAGTAATGACGCACGGTCCACTGGTGCGCCACTACTAGTTTTGAAAAAATAAATAAAAAGAATTTGGAAAAAAATTTGAAAATAATTTACTAGTGGCGCATCGTGGATGTGGTGCGCCATTACTAGTTTAACTAGTAATGGCGCACCACTCCCACGGTGCGCCATTACTAGTTTTAAAAAAATGAAAAAAAAAATTGTTACTAATGGCGCACCGTGGATGTGGTGCGCCATTAGTATTTGGACACACATGGTGCGCCATTAGTATATACTAATGGCGCACCAGATGTCTGGTGATGGCGCACCAGATGTCTGGTGCGCCATTAGTGTCATTTCCATCTATATCCCTTTTCCTAGTAGTGGCCAACTGACAGGTGGGACCCAGAAACCAGGTGAAAATTTAACCAGTCAACAAAGTGCCACGTCGACTATGTGGCCGGTCAGTAGGGTGCAATACGGTGCTCTATGATGAGCTAGTGATCGTATAATCGCCGCAAAACTATATATAGTGACCGTAAAGAGCGTATTGTTACATACGTTGACCGCTAGTGTATTTTTCTCGTTTCAAATTAAGCCACATTAATCGGAAAGGACGCGGTATGGACTACTACTACTAGTACTAGTACTGCTTTGATGTGTCCCGTCAACTCGCTGAACGAGGAGAAGCTTGCTTACTACGCCTCTCCCTTGCCCACGCGCGCGGTGGTTCGCAGGACGAGGAGAGGGTTTTGTCTACAGCGCCCTCTCCCTATCCCTCTCCCTCGCCCTCGCCCTCGCCCTCGCGGTGGACGTGCAGTAGTTCAATCGGTGTCAGATCGCCAGAAGCATATTGTACTGTAGTATCATCATTGTTGGACCTTCCGAAGAGGCGAAGAGCCAAGTGCAAGGTTCACACGAGTACGAACTGTTGAACCTCCCGAAGAGGCAAAGAGCCAAGCACAAGGTTTGTTAGGAGTTGTCGTCCTAGTAGGAGTGTACTACAACTATAGCGAACGATGCTACTGTATGGTGCCGCCATGTCACGTATATCCAAAGCTGTGCCACCTTTTTTTCTCAAAGAGCATGTTGGAGCCCGTGCAACAACCACACAAGTTGCACGTACACATAACACATTACTAGTAATAAATTCTAAAGGACAAATGCCAGTATGCCACACAAGTTCATCTCCAATTCATGTGATAAATTTGTGCACGACTAGTCTACATATATTCACAGCACTACCATTCACAATTACCGTACTCCACTTACATGTTATAGATGGGATACATGTCCTCCTCCAGGTTCCAGTCCCAGGTGTTCTTCATGGATGACATGATCCATAGCGGTGGGAAACGGGAATCATTGTCGCAGCTTTGTAGTCCGGTTCCACACGATGGAGACTCATCCAAGCTGAAGCGGCATAAATCAGGGATAGCGTGTCCCAGCATGTCGTTCATCCGGCGGTGCGCACTGAAGACACAACCATGCTTCATGAACGGCAGGCCTTCCGTGTCGTGCACGGAAGGTGGCATCTGCTTCACAATGGGGTAGCTGTCCCCGATGAAAAGCGAGTACTCTCCAAGAGTGTTCCTCGGCACCCACGTAGCATCACGGGGGTCGAACTCGGCGCCGTTCATCTGGTACACGCGGCATCCCAGATCTGGACGCATGGTGACGTACATAGTCAACTTCCATGCATAATAATGTTGTGCTCAAATATGGCGGTCAGTAATACTGTGCAGCAAATAGTACTACTCCGGTATAGAGGAAGTAAAATAACCGGCTTATTATATATAGCCACTCTTGGCTACATGGATGAGATAGTAAGACATGGAAAAAAATGGTGGCAGCTAGTGGGTTCAAGTCTTCAAGGGCCTAGCTAGTTATACGCGTCCTCCAAGGTAAAAAATACTCCTACTAGTACTACAAAGTATACTACTAGTACAACAATGAAAGAGAAGGCGAGAGGGTTAAAAATGGAATACCTGGGTAGATGGTGACGGTCCGATCATGGTATATTGTGTGACCATGTTGCACATCAGTGGTACCATGGGTAACAACTGCTAAGATAGTTGATCCCAATATGCCAAAGTCAGCTACAAGGTTCCAAGTTAGACTGAATCACGGATGCAAATGCACATCCAGGATCGGCGATCTTATTTTGATCGGGGGATGACTGGTCCTTGCAAAAAAATGGAGTACCATTAGGGATGCAAATGATGGTTTGTGCATTCCGTTTGTAATCTCCCGTAACGTAGGATGGAAACTAGATGAAACAAGTCCGCTGGCTTGTCACCACGAAGATGCGGCCTAGATTGCGCACGGTGTCTTCGAACGTGTAGGGGTACAAATCTGCCACCGCCAACATGCGCCAGCCTCTACTGTTACTGCCTCTTGCATTGATGGCAATCCTTATGTCGAACACCGCGATAAGATAGTAATCGTCGTAGCCGCGTTGCTTTGTCTGCGGGTCCGCAATTGCTATATTCTTCAATCTCATGTAGGCATCATCATACGTATTCAAGCCCAGCCAGTCCGGAAGGCCGATCCCAATGGTGGAGAAGGGGTCTACCGGAACGGCCGCACTGCTGTGGAAGTTGTGCAAAATGCTGGTGGTATCCGGCCGGAGGTATGCAAGCCAATCTTAGTTGGCACCGACCCAGACCTACATATAAGATGGTGGGCAGCAGAGAAATTACGGGATGGAAATGGAATAACTAAGTACTACATGATCAAACTCCATTACTGACCTGCTCATCGGACAAAATCCGACTACCTCTCAATGTCGGCAACTCTAGCGGAGTCGACGTGCAACCATGGCCAGGGAGCGGTGAACTGTTCAAAGGATTGTCCCATAGAAGAACCTTCTCCTCGAGGACGCATGGAAGACCAACAAGCATGGCCTTTTCCCAAGCCTGTTTAAGCAGCGTCTTGAAAAAGTTGGTGCAGGAAGCACCGAGTCATGCGCCGGTGAGAACGTCGGAGCGGCGTGTGATTTCTCCCAGAGGATCGTCGTCCAAGGTCTCCCAGCCCCGACAAGGAGGAGAACCGCCTGGCGAATCCATGGGAGCAGCGACGAACTGCCTTCTCTTCGGGGGGAGGGGAACTGGCGAGGAGGAGATAAGAGCGTAGTAACCGCAGGGCCTCGTCCCTTCCAACTGTAGATCGTTCCTCAGCGAATGGGTGAGGCTATTATTTACTACTAGTACTAGAATTATGGAACATTATGGGATTGCATTATACTGTAAATAATATCACTAGTAAGAAATTTTTGGCACTAGGTAGTAGTTTCTGGCGTGGATTAAGAAATTTTGGGTATGTTTTTGCCATTTTTTTGTACACGCCAACTAATGTCAAAAAACGTCTTACATTATGTGACGGAGGAGTACGTACTCGTACTGTAGCAGTACTAGTACTACTTTTCTCAACTAGTAGTGCGATGTACTGTACTTCTAGTCTAGTCTAGTATAGTGCACCCGTTTTGAACTCTTGAATCTCAGGGCCAAGGAGCTACAGTTGGAAGTGGAGGGTACTACTGTTCTCTAGAACCATCGCTGTACTATCAATGCAGGGGAAGTACACCTGCGTAGTGGCCTAGTGGGTACTCTCGGTGCTCTATTCAGCCACTCCTCTCACGTAGCTGGCCTACTCAGCCGCTCCTCTCACGCACACACTAGCAACTTGTTTATCAGCGACGGTTACCGCGGTGGCAGAACATTTGAGTTATTTGATACAGCGAGACTAGGCTTTTCGCTTCCATTTGTGGAGGTGTAATGGATCTTGTTGAACTTTGTTAGTAGTTCCTTCTTTATGAATGAGATGAAGCAAAGCTTTTGCCTCCGTTTCAAAAAAACACGTCAAGAGGAATTTCTTTTATAGTAGAGCCGATAATGGAGTGAAGTCCATGCGTGCAACGCCACAAGCTACAGAGTAGTAGTAGAGCACTTTACGTACAGAGCCATATTGCATAGTTTCCAATGCCCCGCCAGGCTTTTCCGGCTCCTCGGGCTTAATTGGGAGGCACTAGTTTAAATATGCTACTAGCTGATGAGGAAGCTGCAAGCGAGGTGCGGCTAGGGCGAGCACGCGAGCCACGAGATGCTGGGAAGGAAAACCCGTTCACGTGGCTAGGCTGTCTAGTGCACCCAGATTGTGGGGCCGCACGTCCGTTTGACTTCAAAACTCAAACTACCTGTGTAAAATATTGGCTCGTAGCAAAGTGTAGTAGTACTATTTTAAAAAAAAGGCCGCCGTGCGTTCGGCTGGGATCAAACCCACAAAACGAGGTATACACTCCCGTGACCACTAGTAGTACTCGTTGGAGTACAACGCAACCTAGAATCGCCTTTTATCGCTAGTAGTACGTACATTGTTGCTTACAAGAAACCCCTAAGAGCATGGTTAATAGTATAGCCAGCTGCTGGCTATAAGCCAGTGCCATGTCATCTACAGCCCATCTTATAGCCAACATGTACAATAATAGATCAAGAGAGTGTACTACTTTTTTATTATGTGGCCCACTTCTCATTCTCACAAAGAGCCTAGGAGCACGTGCTAGAGCTGGCTCTTCATGAAGAGCCCGCTTACCTTCTCTCTCCTCTTCTCTTTCCTCCAACTAAGCAGAAATATACTAGTTTATTTCTTATAGCCCGCTGACTCAGCTCTATTGTACTTGCTCTAATAATGCAAGAAACCACTAAAATGCCAAGAAACTACTACCACTTGCATATGTGGCAGACTTAAGATAAGACTAACTTATCAACCATTGTACATGCTCTTACCAACAAAAATCCTCAAGTGACCTCCTACCTCCGGCCCGTCCACCTAGTCATCCTCGGCCATGGGACGCAGCTACCGCCACTGGCAGAAGGCAAGGTCAAAACCGCCGGCGGTGCGGAGCCCATGTTGCGGCAGCCCGGATGCCAGCTCCGTCCGGTGCTTGCAGCCGCTAGCTAGCCAAGATAGCTCCGTCCAGCTGCTTGTCTGCAAGGTTTGCTAGCTAGATTGGCATGGCAGCGCGGCGGCTTGCTCGCTCGCGCTGCTCTAAGGCCAGCCATCTGGCTCGAGCGAAGGCCAGCGCGGCGGCTTGCTCGCTCGTGAGTCACGCTCGGGCCAGCCTGCCAACTTGTGCGGAGGCCAGTGCGGCGTCCGGCCCATCCGGCGGAGCAACGGCCAACTCTCTTATCATCGGCGCCACCGACGAACACGCATCAGTACTGTTTGAAGTAATGTTCAGGAAAAATAATGATTTGGGGGGGGGGAATAACATGATAGAAGGTCAGATGTGGGTCCCTCGTGTCAACGGTCAAACAAAATGTGTTGGTTTAAGCTGCCTCGTCAGCAGCAGACGTGTGGGCCAACCCTGTCATAAATGGGTTTAAACGAACCTAATCGGTAGGAGTACTAGGTAGTTTTTGGCGTGGATTAAGAAATTTTGGGTATGTTTTTGCTATTTTTTGTACAATAGATTCTTCCTAGGGCTGGTTGAAAGTGGTAGTTTTTTGTTAAATACTCTACATATTGTAAGTAGGAGTGAAAGTTAAGCTTTGGAAGCCAATAAGCAAGGCTAGTTACATAGTGCATATGTGTACATGATTGAAAGTAAATATCAACCATGAGTGACTAATATCTTGATGGAAAACTCGAAACTATGGAATACTAGGAAAAATGCATGGTTGGAAATACTAGCAATGTTCATGTATGTTGCAACGAATCATAGTTAGAATAATACTTATTCACAAACTTGGTACAAAACACTCTAATTTTGATATACATATGTCACTAGAGATATATTATGTTTCAATTAGAATATATTTCTTGGGCTGTTTTGGTGAGGTCGGGGAGGGATGTGGTTGGTTTTAAGATACTAATTATGGGTTTTTCTTCAAATTGGTAAACAAGTGGGATGTTGGTGAGAAAAGGCAACAATTTACCTCACAATCGTTAGATGTAGATCTAATGGTCAGAAATGACGGATGGCAGACACACCAGCATCACCAACTTAGTCTTGTGTAGGAGTACTAGCAAGATCCGTGCATTGCACGGAACATCAAGATGCATTTTTTTATAAAACACTTGTTGTGATTGACCCTTGCGGGAGTAATCCCATGTGTAAAAACTAATGATATCTTGAGAAATATGAGATAAGGTGAAGAGGAGTGGGGCGTGGTGGTGGTTGGTGGTTGGATTGAGCGGAGGCATGGGGATTGACGACGCCGGCAGCGGCCACCAAGCCAGTTTGTTCCAAAGGCTTCCTTTCTTAATTCCTCAACAATGAGGTTTGTTGGAGATAAGGATGAACGAGGGAAGGCCTTGTCTACAAATGTGGAGAGGGGTGCGGGTATCTTTTAGTTTCATTTCCATCCGTCAGATATAGATCGGACGGTCTATATTGCAAGATGGCACACGTACCATCATCACCAACTCGGTTTTTTATAAGAGAAGAAATATAAGTATGGAGATACAAATGTATTATCGATACTTGGTTCCGTAAACTAGCATCTACATTCTATTCAACACCTCGGCATGTGGTGCCTTAGCACAATGACTTCTCGACTGTGTAAAACAAAGATTTTCCCGTCGCCGACAAGGAGGGGTGACGGCGGCATGCTTTTTGGCTTGCTCTAGTCCTAGTAGTCATAGTAGGTGGTCTAAGCACGTGTAGATTTATTCTTTTTCATGTCTCGTGTTCGTCGTACTGCCACAACTGTTGATGAATAGACGGTAAGTTATTCACGGGGAAACCGTTGTTGAGCGTGTTTGCGAGAGAGAGAGAGAGAGATAGTGTGCATGTGTGATATGTTAGAGACTGAGGCAATGATAACAGATTCTTTGTGTCTATGTGTGTGGAGGGTAGAGAGGCACATGTACATGGGGCTTTGTGTTGTGTAACGTGGGGACACATATACATAATTAGAGAGTGAGTGCGTGAGATACACATGCGGACATGAGGAGAGATGAGGATCCAGATAAATGGATGTTTGTGCGTGTCTGTGTGTGTTTGTGCACACGTTTGTGTGTGAGAGGGGGAGAGTGTATGTGGAGTAGAGAGACCACTGATGATGTAAACCTAGTATAAGGGAAGGAGGAATGGTGTGTCATGTGTAGTAGCGAGATAGTAGGGGTGCGGGTGGGCGGAGCAGACTATTTGGAAGAGACATCGAGTGTGTGTGTGGGAGAGGGGTGTGAGAGCGAGAGAAAGAGAGAGCTAGCGATGGAGAGAGAGAGAGAGGAAGAGAGGGGGCGAGAGGGGTCGTTTGTGTCCATAAATGGCGTATAGATAGGGAGACAATGTTGATGTTGTCCGAAATTGGCCTATGAACGGAGACGCAAGGGAAGAGAGTCATCGTGTGTGTGATAGGGACTTCATGAGAGATCTAGAATAGATGGTGTAGAGAACAATGTGCGAAATCGAGAACCATTATACATTAGGGAGCTATGCAAAGAGTCACGACATATATGTATACAGGGAAGGAGTTGGGGCGGGTCCGCATGTGGGAGAGATAGAAAGAAGAGAGTGGTGCACAAGGAGAGAAAGTATGCTTGTTTGCAGTGGGGGTGGTGTGTGAGGTGAGTGCGCGAGAACCACATAACTAGGAAGATAGACGTTTGGGGGCGACATTTTGTGTGGATGGGAAATATATACTCTACATAGTGCGTGTGCTTGGGTAAGAGAGATAGCGGGAGACCTAGAGAGTGAGGGAAGAGATGTGTGCATGCCCGAGAGACGAAGTGATAGAGACCTATGTTGGGGTCCGGACTTTACAAGAGAGAGGGGTGTTAATGTGCTTGTGTGTTGGTGTTTGGGGGAGAGAACGACTTCTCTATGTGTGTGTGTGTGGTGGTGGGGGTGGGTTGACTTCAGATCAAGAGTGAGGTGTCTATATTTGAGGGACTTTAGCGTAATTGAGATATTGTGCACTCATGGTTGATCAATTTGTTTCACAGTTTTTACTATGAGATAACGATACTTTTGAACATGCGTGATATACCTTGATGTACCAGAATTACAAACCTAAGATTGGAATTTTGGAATTCGAATCCATCATTAGCTTTTGTAATTCATTTAAACGAAGGTACATTTTTAAGCCGGGATTTCATGATTTCAAATTCATATATTAAACCTAGAGATATACACATACGGGCATGTTCAAACTTTATAATCATCCACTTTATTCATACACATACACATTTTTGCTTTTGTCATCATATTTAGGATAAACACATTTGGAATTTCATTTGAATTGGACCGTATGATGGTATTTGCTTGTAGTATCTCAATGATCCATATTTGAATTGAATGGACAATCTAAGTTTCGAGTTGGAGACACTGATTTTCAAAACTTGGACATTTTTTTTGTGTGCAAAACAAACAAATTGTCGGCCATGATATCATAGTCGGTCGTACGAGAGCAGAATACTTATAATTTTAGGCGCCAAAAGCTTTCAAACTTCCCGCTCACATCGAAATATCACGCGCCCGAAAGTTTAGCCCTGCGATATTCCTGTTTTACCCCTGCCACATGAACGGAAAAGGGCTGCTTTGGTAACACCATTGTTTTCCCCTCTTTGCCCCCAACATTCTTCCCCAGAGTCCCTCCCCTTCCCCTCCCCGACCCCCCCAACCACGGCAAGCCGCCGAATCAAGTCCCCCGCCATAGCGGTGGACCTCACACCCCGCCGGATCTACCTTCCGCACCTTGGAACCCCCAACTGCCAACTCACCACTTCACCAGAGCCGCTTCAGCGACTGGCTTGTCCACCGCTCCAAATCTCCTTGACCGCCATAATGGTCCACCGCACCGGATCTGCTGAACCTGCGCCCTCGTCCAGCACAGCATAGGCCCTTCACTCACTCCCTCGTCCGCCCCTCCGCTGGCCCTTCATACAAGCCCTCGTCCGCCGTAACAGATCCGCCTCACCGAAAGCACTGTACAACGCGCCCGCCGAAGCCTTTGTCCACTGCACCGGACCCACTCCACGGACGCCATATTCAACTCCATCGGCCCTGCTTTACCAACGCCGCAGCCTCATCAGGTTATTTTGATTTGTACTGCTTCGGTTTTTCTCTTTATCGTGCAACTGTTCACTTACCATAGATGAGCTTTCTTGTATGTCGATAGGCGCCGCAACCATAGCACCGGAGCCGCTTCAGCGACGGTGATAGCCGGCCCAAACTCAACCGCAACACGAGAACCATCGACGATCCTTAGCTATCAAGTATGACAACAATATCCATACGTCGCCGAGAATCAGGTACTATTATCCAACGGCCGACGCCTACGTTCACTTTCCTAGCATAAGCACCGCACCTTTGAATTTCTTCAGGGCATCATTCGGTTTTTCATGAGATGCGTTATTCTGCTTGCACCTGTAGGGCCATACTTCTGGCAGTGAACATGTTACATGTGCTAAATTACATACCAGTGCACATATAGTTAATATGCTTTAGTTTTGTTCTGATGCCACCTGTTGGTTCCATCAGACTGCTTAATGTTCTCTATGCTTAATTACACATCAGCAAACTAGCATGTGGTTCCGCTGCTTTTTGTTCATTTTACCCTACATTTTCTGATGCTAGCTATTACATCACTGCTCCAAGCCTCTGTTCATTACTTGTTTGTGTGTTCTTGATCTTCCCAAGTTGCATGACTAATTTGATGCTTCTATTAATTATGGAGCTACCAACCCCATTAAGCAAAATATTTGTTCTTTTGGGGCTGGCACCTCGAACAAGCATAAAAATAGAGGGAAGCAGTTATGTTGTTGTGTATGCACACACCCTTCTTTCATTAATTTAGATGAACCATTGATGATCAATTCAGACCAGTGCATGCGATTAAAATTAATTTTACCTAAATAGATGGTGCAGAATAAACTACAACAACTAGACTTGCAACCACGAGATGCTGACGATATCTTCAAAGAACATTGCAACAGCAGCTAGGCTTCACAGCAACATATGGTAAGCCAGTGTGTTTAGTACATGTGAAATGTAATGCGAGTGGGCTGCTTTCTTGGCTTGTGCCCTCAACGTGTAATCCTACTGAATTACAAATAGTTCAGTTGTCTGCTTTGCTGTATTGCTTGATTCTAATGCTTATTTGTTGTTACGCTATACCTGAGTTGGCCAAATGTCAGCAGTGCCTGTTGTACTATCGTAAAGAAATGCATGCCTATTTCATTTGAGTCCTTAACTTTTCCTCTCAACTTCATCACAAGACTGTCTTCGTAGTTTATATGAGGCCACACTGTTAAGTGCTTTCTCAGATTATTTCAACTACTTAGATGCCTTGGCAACTTAAATATAGCGGTTGTACACTCCCTTGCAACTAGGGATGTCAACTGGGTCCCGTTTAATCCCGATTAAAGTCCACTAGTGGTATGATAGTTCAAAAGAGTTTTTGTTTTTGGAGGAAAATGAACTAGGGAGGTAGCAAAAACTAACTAGATGGGACTGGCGGATGTCGTTTATTTTCCACTTACATCCCTAGTTTCATCTTACCATTTTAATTTATTTTCGGCTGATGCTGCTTCGAACCATTTAAATATATTTTGCCATGCTCGGCAATAATTTGTCCGTAGTTTACCATGTAAGCTTACTGCCTGGATCATACGATAACTATCTCTTACTGATGTCCAGCGGAAACCTTTCAGGATGCCGTTCACACTAGGACACAATGTACAACCCCAGAATCTATTTGTGGAAGCAGTGCGCCATCCATGTTACCAGATGGTAGCAGTTCAGAGGCAACACCGCCGGAGAGGAGTCTGAGCACAGAAATTATAGTGCTTGAGGCTCTACTAGAGGCAGAAATAGATGGTGTGGCTGCCATGAATGAGGTAATCTTTATATTGAGGCTGGAAATTATGGAATTAGCAGCACACATTATGCAAGCAACCCAAGAATTGGAGGAAGTAAGAATGTTGCATTTGAAGACGGAGGAGGTCCTGCTGTTTCTGCTATCTGAAGCCCAAGGTAATCCCGGTTCTTCTTTAGATACCAGTTGAAATTGTCATTAGATTATTGTACTTGCATGGTGTGTCATGTCTCTGAATGGATTATGTTGCAAGACCCCCTATGTTGTCCATGTGTTGTAATGATCCGAATTTTTTAGGCGAGGTAATCCTCAGTACTTGTATGATTGACATAAGGTGAACTATTTTTCGTGTGAGCATATTGTATTGGATGAAATAATTGTTTGACTCAGAGTGTATCCAACCTACTGAATTCAAAGATCATGACATATCTAAATCATAATCATATATAAAGGTGGAATAAATCTTTGTTGTGGTTTTGAAGAAATAAATAACAAAACGTATAATTATCCATGGATATTCGTAATTGAATACAAATTGGATTTGAATTTAGTTTGCCAGGTCCCAGGGCAAACGTGAATGCTAATTCTCCCAAGTTTTGAACGAAGTGGCTAAACACCAACTATAATTTGTGGGCTGCCCAAAGCAAGTGTTTGCGAGATGGAAATTACTGTCTACCCCTGACACTTGACATCCTTATCGATCGCATTTACACTGCTGTCGATAGGGGTAGACTAGTAACTTCAATCAGACGTGACACGACGGCCTCTGAGCCCATTCAGACACGGTGGGCGCCAAACGTGGGCGGCAAAACACATTTGATTCAAGCTCGTCCGAAAGACATGTGTCTCTTCCTCCATTTCCCCATTCATACATGGTGGGCGGCAAAACAAACTCTCCTCGTCCGAAATCGATGTAGGCTAATATTTTAAATAGGGGAAGATGTGTAACTTCCATCAGACGTGACACAACCGCCCTACCTGTCCCAAAGTGCGCCATTACTAGTTTAAACTAGTAATGGCGCACGGTGGAACAGTGCGCCATTAGTAGTTTTGCAAAAAAGGGAATAAAAATATAATAAAAAAACAACATTAGTGGCGCACTTTCCGGCGGGTGCGCCATTACTAGTTACAACTAGTAATGGCGCACTGTGTCTGGATGCACCATTAGTATGTTTGGACAGGCGCACTAGTTAAATTTTTTTTGATACTAATGGCGCACTCTGGGCCAGGTGCGCCATTAGTAGTTTCAACTCTAATGGCATATCAGAAGGTGGTGCGCCATTAGTATGTACTAATGGTGCACCACTTGTCTGGTGCGCCATTAGTGTCAATCCCATCTATAGCCCTTTTTCTAGTAGTGTAGGGTTACACAAGGTCAGTTACAAAGGAGGAGATATGCATATCCGTATTGCCTAGCTTGCCTTCCACGCCAAGTAGAGTCCTATCCGGACACGAGACAAAGTCTTCAATCTTGTATCTTCATAGTCCAACAGTCCGGCCAAAGGATATAGTCCGGCTGTCCGGAGACCCCCTAATCCAGGACTCCCTCGGTAGCCCCTGAACCAGGCTTCAATGACGATGAGTCCGGCGCACAGTGTTGTCTTCGACATTGCAAGGCGGGTTCCTCCTCCGAATACACCACGGAAGAATCTGAATACAAGGATAGTGTCCGACCCTGCAAAATAAGTTCCACATACCACCGTAGAGAGAATAATATTTCCACAAATCTAATCTGCTGACATGTTTTGGAAACATGACAACATGCCGTGGCCTGGTGATTATTCGAACCGTTTCTTTTAACTAGCCCCGCACATAACGTGAGGCAGTTTCTTGACACGTCTTGTCAAAGAAGAGATCGTGTCCCCCTTATTACGGGATTCTCATCAATACGGGCGTGGGTAACCCAACCGCGCCATCAATTACGACGCTTGGGGGATAAGCGAGTTTTACCAGGCTAGTGGGGGTGCATAGTTTCGGCCGCCCTTATAAGGGGATAAGGTTCATCCTTTTTCTACCCACGCCTTCTTCCTCCTTGCTCATCCATTCTCGCACACTCGAGCTCCAACTCCCAAGTCCACATCCGTCTCCTCAACCTTCTCCAAACATGTCCGGAGCAGGAGGCAAGTGGATGGCTTCCTCCGTCACGGAGGGACACATCAAAAAGCTGCGCCGAGCTGGATACTTATCCGCGAATATCGCGCATCGGCGGCCCGCTGCGGGGCAGATAGTCCCCACCCCGGAACCTCACGAGAGGGTAGTCTTCCTCCACCACTTCCTCTGCGGACTGGGGTTTCCCCTCCATCCATTCGTCCGTGGTCTTATGTTCTACTACGGGCTGGACTTTCATGATCTAGCCCCGAACTTCATCCTCAACATTTTGGCGTTCATCATCGTCTGTGAGGCTTTCCTTCCCATCTGGCCCCACTTCGGCGTGTGGCTGAAGACCTTCAATATCAAGCCGAAGGTGGTGGGAGGCCAACAAGAAGAATGCGGCGGAGCCATGGTGGGCAAGATGCCCAATGTTATATGGCTTGAAGGCTCCTTCGTGGAGACCATAAAGGGGTGGCAATCGGCGTGGTTCTACATCACCGAGCCGCGCCACACCAACTGGGTGGTGGCCCCCGAGTTTCGATCCAGAATCCCCACGCGGCTCACCACCTAGAAAGAGAAGGGCCTGTCCTGGGGTTCATCGGTGGAGCTGGACGGACTCAAGAAATGTATCTGGAATATGACAAGCAAGAAGCTCAAGCTTGTCAACATAGTCCAGGTCATGCTCTTCCGCCGGATCCTCCCGTGTTAACAACGGGAATTTAATTTATGGGAGTTCGACCCGGCCCGGCACCAGACTCTAAGCGAGCTCTTCGACACGATGCACAAGGACGTCTGGAGGGTGCTGTTCAAGGGCGTCGAGGTCCCTCCTTCTCTTACCGAGGACCGTGGGCTAAGTGCGAAGCGCCTAGCGCATTCGGTGAGTTATATACATCCGGTAGGATATTTATTTCCCCTAGCTTAACCATGTGCGGGGTCTGAGCTCCATGCCTTTGACAGGACTGGGTGGAGACGTCGGTGCAGATTAACTGTCCGGCCCCTCTGCCTGAAGACACTGCGGATGCTCTCCTGACGGAGATGCTGACTCCGGCTCCTTACAAGGTGCCGGAGAGGACCAAGAAGGCCAAGGGAACCCGAAAGAGTTCCCGGCACCAGCTGGTATCGGATTCATCATCCGATAACTCCGTGACGCACTCCTCCCCCGAAGACGAGGAGGAAGATGAAGATGCTCCCCCTTCAGTCGGGGGAGACAAGAAAAGGAAGGACGCCCCGACCGGGGGGGGGGGGGGGCGAAGGGTCCAAGAAGGGGAGGACCCTCCTTCCGGACTACTCCACCACCGCTGCCGAAGGCGAAGACGAGTGGCTGCTCAGGGCCAAGCCCCTGGCAAAGTCGTAAGTATTTGGATACCAGAGTAACTCATAGCATACCTTTGTCGCACTGCTTCCCCTAACGCCGAATATGATTATGCAGACCGCCCCAAGCCCGTATCGATGTATCTTCGTCGAGCGGCTCCTTGGACTCGTCGGATATGGATAGCGATCCACTTCCGACCGCCACCTCCCCTTGCCCTATGGACAATGCCGAGATATTGTCTCAAGAGGCACCGGGTCAAGGGGAGACAATCCCGGAGGCGCCTCAAGGCGACCTTCCAGACTCCAGGAGCAGAGGGAGGGAGGCTCCGAGGGCTCCGAGTTCGGCCTTCAGCCGAACACCGCACTGGAACCTCAAGTGGTTCCGGACTCAGGCAGGCGGCCTCCTTCCAAAAGGGGCAAGACGCCTGTGCCGGTGACCTCTGTCCATCCAGAGGCACCGAACAATCTGCTGGGAGTGCTTCGCAGCGCTTCCATCGACGAAGAGTGCCGCACTATTATGAGTGCGGTGATCCAAAAGGTTCAGTCCGCCAAGAGCGGACTGACTGAAGCCTGTGCCAGCCTTCTAACATGCTTTGAGGTAAGTATTTGAAATACAGGAAAAATATTACCGCATAGACAGTAGCCCCTGATGCTCTGTTTGGTGTTCAAAAAGAAAAGCCGAATAGAGGATCAACTAATATCTGCAGGAGTCTAATATATGTATGTCTATATGCGTATGCAGGCTTCGCTGCTAACCTCTGCCGCACTGATTGTGGAGGTCGCCGTACTGAAGCAGGACCTCGAAGGGTCCAAGAAAGAGCTCGGCCTTGCCAAGAGGCAGTTCGATGAGAACAAAGTTAAGTAATACCTAGTCAGTAGATATGTATATATATATATATAAGTGATGCGATTGCAAAATGACAGGATCATCTTTAATCTACCAGGGGCCACGACCAAAGTGGCAACCCTGAAGCAAGCGCTATCCGAGGACGAAAACAAAGCGGCCCAGGAGCGCATTGAGCGGGAAAAACAAGAGGCACGGGTGGGCGAGGTGCAGCAAGAGCTCCACACTCTCGTGACGAAGCATGAGGCGTTGGAGCTTGACTTGAAGACGCGAGAGTCCGAGCTTGCCGCGGCCCTTGAGAGTGCAAAGAGTGCCAAGGCTGAAGCCCAAAAGGATCTCCAGGAGATTGATGCGATGAAGAAGATAGCGGCGGGTAAGGCATTCTATATGCAAACCAAGCATGTGAAAGTAAATTACTTGTTACTTACCCGAATCCGGAGCTTTCCAGGAGCATTCGTAGATTTGCCCTGCAGCGTGTCGGATGCCGCACAGTTTTACCAGGCCGAGGAGGGAAGCTCAACGGAGAAGCTATTCTGGTCTCAGTATACTGAGTACGAACACCCGATGCCTCTGAGCGACCAGCTGAAACAACTGGTTGAGCTGCACAAGGCGGCCGAACAGGCCATGAAGGGCTTTATAGTCCGGATGTGGCCTGGTGACGCCCTTCCCAACAGCTACTTCGGCCTGGTGAGGCGGCTTGTGGATGCCTGCCCACGGCTGGAAGTCATCAAGCGGTCCATCTGCATCGAAGGTGCATGTCGGGCTTTCGCACGTGCGAAGGTGCACTCGGCCAAGATGGACGCCGTGAAGCTGGTGAAGGAAGGGCCATCGCAGGGCAAGGAGCATCGCCACCCCGAGATGTACTATGAGGGTGTCTTGAAGGGTGCCCGTCTTGTACTGGACAAGTGTACGAAAGATGTAATATTTGAGTAAACTTGCTCATGTAATCATGTATTACGAAGACTTGTTCATATGCGCTATGCAGCGCTTGTTTGAATTTAAAATATTGCCTTTTGTTCGGCTGTTTATCAAATCTGAGAGATGGCTAGTCGTCGGCTTCTACCCCCACGCCACAAGTGCTGGGGTGTTCGGGATAAACCTGAGCACTCTTGTTCCCATTGTTGGGTCCTTCGAGGGAGGTGCTCAGCACAACGAACAAGGCAATCAAACTATAATGCGTTATCACTCTCACTTAGCCATATAATTCTATAATTTTAAATTTCGGTGAAGCCCCTAGTATTCGGAAGGCTGAATTCGGGGCGCGATACACACCTTAAGCCGGACAGGGCCGACTCCTCGCTCTAAGCAGCATAAGTCTTTAGGGACTTGAAACCTCTCGAACAGCGACCAGTCTCTCGCCTTATCATGACAGTCAGTTTTATCATGACAGTCAATAGTCCGCAGTAGTTCTCCCAGTGCTACCTTTGCCGATATAGCGGAACGTAAAGTACCAAAACATGGGAGCCGGGCAAACCCAACTATTGACCCAAGACATGATTCGGAGCTGATGCATATAATGCTATAAGTTTGGGGTGCCGCACTATCGAAAGTGTTCGGACATCTCACGCTGTATTATGGGGTATGCTTAAGCCCCTAGCATATTGGCCGTACCAGAGTGTACGGGTGCTAGATGTCATGAATGAACATATATATATATATAAAGGAAGAGTGCAATAATAGTCTTAATTCTATGCATTGTTTATTCAAAAAGGTGCATTAAAGCAGAATGATACAAGTAGTGCGATAAGCAAAACGTAGGACTATTTGACATGTCCCTTCCAAGGGCAAGCTGAGGAATAGTATTAAAGCAAGTATTTCACTCGTTATCGTAATCCACCTGGGAGTTCCATGGTGTGACGTAGCTCTCTGCCTCCTTGGTTGCTGCATCATGTGTTCGGCAATCATGCTGCCGGACAGGGTTTCCAGAGATTGAAGTCCCGAAAGAGAAAAATAACAAAGCAGGAAGCCCCTAGTGCGGTTTAAGCCGCGTCTTGGGGCGTGCCGTAGTTGTGCCCCCCTCCCCACCTGTGCCCATGGTATTTTTAATGCGTAATTATGTACGCGTGGCACGGATTTCGGCGTTTGGCTGGGACCGGGGTGGGGGCCGCATTGCTATGCGAGCTCGAAACGTGCCAGGCGGTCCTGTTGCCGATTACTCCGGGCGCGCTTGAAGGTGTCCGGGTCCTTAATCGCCGAACTAGTGGATTGCCTTAAGAGGCTATGAGGGAGTCCTGGATTAGGGGGTCTCCGGACAGCCAGACTATCTCCATTGGCCGGACTGTTAGACTATGAAGATACAAGATTGAAGACTTCGTCTCGTGTCCGGATGGGACTCTACTTGGCGTGGAAGGCAAGCTAGGCAATACGTATATGGATATCTCCTCCTTTGTAACCGCCCTTGTGTAACCCTAACCCTCTCCGGTTTCTATATAAACTGAAGGGTTTTAGTCCGTAGGACAACAATCACAACATACAATCATACCATAGGCTAGCTTCTAGGGTTTAGCCTCTCTGATCTCGTGGTAGATCTACTCTTGTAACACACATATCATCAATATTAATCAAGCAAGATGTAGGGTTTTACCTCCATCAAGAGGGCCCGAACCTGGGTAAAACTTCGTGTCCCTTGCCTCCTGTTACCATCCGGCCTAGACGCACAGTTCGGGACCCCCTACCCGAGATCCGCTGGTTTTGACACCGACATTGGTGCTTTCATTGAGAGTTCCTCTGTGTCGTCGCCGTTAGGCTTGATGGCTCCTACTATCATCGATAGCGATGCGGTCCAGGATGAGACTTTTCTCCCCGGACAGATCTTCGTATTCGGCAGCTTTGCACTGCGGGCTAATTCGCTTGGCCATCTGGAGAAGATTGAAAGCTACGCCCCTGACCATCAGGTCAGATTTGGAAGTTTGAATTACACGGCCAACATCCATGGGGACTTGATCTTCGACAGATTTGAGCCACAGCCGGGCGCGCCGCACTGTCGCGATGGGTATGACCTAGCTCTGCCACCGGACGGTACCCCAGAGGCCGCGCCCACATCAGCTCCGACCCTTAGCTCGGAGCCAGCCGCGCCAATCGAGGATGGGTGGCTAGATACCGCCTCAGGGGCTGCAGTCTCGATGGTGATCGAGCCAAACACCAGCATAATCCTCTGCGCAGCCCGTGACTCCAAGGTGCCGGACTCTCTTCCGGCCCCCGAACCATCCGCGCCCTGCTAATCGAATCCGGCACCGATCATGGAATTCACCGCCGCGGATATCTTTCAGCACTCGCCCTTCAGCGACATTCTGAATTCACTAGGGTCTCTCTCTTTGTCAGGAGAGCCCCGGCCGGATTATGGCCAACAGGATTGGGATAAGGACGACGAAGAAATTCGACGCCCACCCACCACCCACTTTGTAGCCACTGTCGATGATTTAACCGACATGCTCGACTTCGACTCCGAAGACATCGACGGTATGGACGACGATGTAGGAGACGAACATGAACCAGCACCTACAGGGTGCTGGACGTCCACTTCATCATATGACGTATACATGGTGGACACACCAAAAGAAGACGACGAGGAACGGAAGGATGCACCGAAGGCTTATTCCCTCGAGAAGCAGTCAAAGCGGCGGCGCAAGCGCCGCCCCAAATCACGCCTCGCCAGATAACGATAACACAGACCCAGCGTTGGAGCAGGGCGAACCACTGCCGGACCACGGCGATACGGAGAATCAAACCGAACAAACCAATTCTGTCAAAGATAATAGTCCGGACGACACAACGCCGGACAGGCACCCGGAGCAGCAGAATGCCCGTCAAAGGCTTGTTTCCACCGCGAGGAGCCTGAAAAAGCAGCAGCAAAGGCTCAAGGCTGTGCAGGACACACACCAAATCAGATGGAATAAAGTACTCAACACAGCAGCGAAGTACGGCGACAATCGCCCCACCAAGAGCTACCCAAAGCGGAAGTTGCTACCTGAATTCGATGAGGAGGCATCAGACCCCTCACAACCAAAAATCAAAACAGCCACCTGGCCGGATAGACGACCTCACGGCCAACATAGAGCGGCAAACAATGCCACCCACAAGACAATACGCGATTCACGCGAGGGCTTGCACCAAAAGGACAGTGCAACCAGATCCATCTATGGACCACGCAAGCACGCCCCAGCATACGATATAACACAACAAACATCCGAACAACGCGGTACACCCAGATACAGGGGTTCCGCACACCCCCTATGTTTCACCGATGAGGTGCTGGATCATGAATTTCCGGAGATTCAAACCTGTAAACATAGAATCATACGACGGAACAACAGACCCTAGGGTGTGGATCGAGGACTATATCCTCCACATCCATATGGCTCGAGGAGATGATCTCCCCGCCATCAAGTACTTACCACTCAAACTCAAAGGGCCAACTCGTCATTGGCTTAAAGGCCTCCCCAAAAACTCCATTGGAAGCTGGGCAGAGCTCGAAGACGCTTTTTGGGCAAACTTTCAAGGGACTTATGTCCGACCTCCGGATGCAGACGATTTGAGTCATATAACTCAACAGCCCGAAGAGTCATCCCGAAAGCTTTGGAACAGGTTTCTTACTAAAAAGAACCAAATTGTCGACTGCCCGGACACCGAAGCCTTGGCAGCTTTTAAGCACAGCGTCCATGACGGATGGCTCGCCCGACACCTCGGCCAAGAAAAACCGAGAACAATGGCAGCATTAACAAGCCTCATGACCCGCTTTTGCGCGGGTGAAGACAGCTGGCTAGCCCGATGCAGCTCCAGCGACCCCAGTACATCTGAAGTTAGAGATGGAAACGGGAAATCACGGCGCAACAGCAATAACAAACGCCGGAATAAAGGAGACAGCACGAACAGCACGACAGTAAACGCCGGATTCAAAATCTCTCGGCCAGGTCAGCAAAAGCCGCCCCCTAAAGGCGCCAGAGACGAACTGTCCAGCCTAAACAAAATTCTGGACCAAATATGTTAGGTCCATAGCACCCCTGGCAAACCAGCCAATCATACCCACAGAGAATGTTGGGTCTTCAAGCAGTCCGGCAAGCTCAACGTCATACACAAGGGGGAGGATACACCAAGCGAAGATGAGGATGAGCCTCTCAAGGAAGACACTGGGGAACAAAAGAAATTTCCACCAGAAGTCAAAACAGTAAAAGTGTTACACGTGATCAATGGCAGAAACAAAACGGCACTCCCAGAAAAATACGCCCGAAGGCCTATCACCGCGGAGTCCTGCCACTGGTCGTCTCAACCGATCACTTTCGACCATCGTGATTACTCAGCAAGTGTCCGGCGTGCAGGATGGGCTGCCCTGGTATTAGACCCAATAATTGACGGATATCACTTCACACGAGTCCTGATGGACGGTGGCAGCAGTCTAAACTTGATATACCAGGATACAATCCATGAAATGGGGATAGATCCAACAAAAATTTGCCATAGTAATATTACCTTTAAAGGAGTAACGCCAGGCCCAGGGGCTCATTGCACGGGCTCCCTGCTACTAAAAGTTATATTCGGCTTCCCTGATAACTTCCATAGTGAACATTTAACCTTCCACATCGCTCTGTTTCAAAGTGGCTATCAAGCACTACTCGGACACGAAGCTTTCGCTCGCTTTAACGCAATACCACACTATGCTTCCCTCACACTCAAGATGCCCGGTCCACGCGGCGTCATTACAGTGAACGGAAGTATTAAGCGATCTCTGCGCGCCGAAGAGCGTGCGGCTGCCCTGGCAGCCGCACACTAAAAGTGTCCTTACCAACTAAAGCATTCAGCAGGTCGTCACGACCTCGCACACGGTTAGACGAGTCCGGCGCAGCTATATGCAATTTTTACCGGATCAATGATCACACCCCTATTACAAATACAAGGGGCTCAACGTGCGCAGACAAGCGGCAATTCTTACTTACCTTGAATTATACATGATTTCTTTAAAAAACTATCTTTTTGCACGACAACTTTTTTCACCTAAGCTCCTCTCTTTTATAGATAATCATCGTGCTACACCCGTCCAGGATACGACACAATGGAGACACAGGCGCAGACGTGCAGCAGGGACCCGCTCCAAGGATTCTTTTTAGATTAAGACCCTGCGTAAACCTTTTTTACTGTCTCTTGTTGATACATATCCACCGAATTCTCAGCACAGTCGAGAAGGATGCTGGCGTCTTGGCATGTGGCCATGTCAGAATAATGCACGTACCTGGACACAAGGGGCTTCTTACGAAGGGCGCTATCTAGGCCCGGTTTATACCATAAAGACCGAATACCTTAGGGAGTGTTCGGCGTCGCGAGTTTGGCCTTATATGCATCAGCTCTGAATCATTGTCTTTGGTCAAATGTTGGGTTTGCCCGGCTCCTGTGTTTTGGTGCCTTATGTTCTGCTTTATCGGCTAAGGTAGCACCAGGAGAACTACTGCGATTGTGCCCTGGTTCATCCGGACGAGCACCTCGGTAGAGAAAGCCGAAAACTGACTGTCATGATATAGCGTGAGACTGGTCAACCACTCGGTGACCTATCGGAATGTTAGAATTCCTCCGCCTTAACGAAGGGCCGTTTCCCGGCCAGGCATGTACGCACCCCGCGAAGTGTGGAGCCACCAGGGGCTATCTAGTAGCCCCACTGTCAAACTCCTATGGCTAAGTGAAAGTGTTAAAGCATTATAGTCCGGTTGCCTCGCTCGCTATGCTATCACCTCCTTAATAGGACCAAGATGTTGGGTTAAGTGTGAACACGCGTTTTCTGCGAACAACCCCGCATTTTATGCATGGGGGTTGAAGCCGACGGCTGCAATCTTTCAGGTTATACACATGTATACATAAACGGCTGCACAGGAGGCATCATCCTACTTTCAAGCAAAAGTATAAAAATAACCTTATAAAAATTCATAAAAGCATTGTGCTTACAATGAAAATGCATATCACTCAAACATAATATTTTTCGAGCACTGGGCCTCTATCAAACGGGCACCCTTGAGAACCTCCTCGAAATAGTGCTCGGCAGCCACCCGGCCTATGGCCGATCCCTGCGCCGCAACAGTGGTAGCGTCCATCTCCGCCCAGTATGCTTTAACATGGGCAAGGGCCATCCGTGAGCCTTCTTTGCACGCCGACCTTTTCATCGCATTAATGCGCGGCACCGCATCAAGGAACTGCTGCACTAAGCTGAAATAGCTGTTTGGCTTTGGCCTTTCCGGCCGTAGCTGATCCGCAACAGACCTCATGGCGAGTCCGGACAACCTATTCACTTCGGCCCATTCGGCTAGCTGGTCAGTCAACGAAAGCGGACGCTCTGGAACATGGAATTGCGTCCAGAATAGCTTGTCCACTTCATGATCTGTCTGAACTTGGAAGTACTTGGCCGCATCGACAGCGCTCGCCACCAAATCCATATACGCATCTGCCGAACTCCACAGCCGATCCAGAGGGGTATACCGAGGATCTCTGAACTTCCTCCGTAACATGAAGGGTTTTCCAGCCGCAATATCCCCGGCTTCCCGCAGCTCCTCCTTCCTCGCTCTCATAGCAGAACGGGTGTCTTTGTCCGCCGCCGCGGCCTTCTCAAGGTCCGTTGCCTTCGCCCGGTTTTCTTTTTCAAGAAACCGGCAACGGTCGGCAGTGTCTTTTAATTCTACGTCTATCCTGGCCATCTTATCCTAGCTCTCGCAGTGTGCGGCCTTCTCGGCTTTCAACTCTTCGGCTGCCTTCAAAGCAGCCGCATTACTAATCCTCGCTTGTTCCTTGGCTTAGGCAAGTTCCGCCCGCAAGGCTTCCACGGTGGCAAATCCATCTGTAGTCACAACATATTAAAGATACTGGCATTATGCTGCTCTTATTATGTGGCGTTCACCGGATAATAACACTTACCCTGTGCCTCGTCAAGCCTCTTGTTAACAAGCTCGATGTCGGCGTCTGCCGTATCCAGTTGCCGTTTTAATTGGGCAAACTCACTAGTCCGGCTAGCCACCGGAGCTTCCACCACCTGCACATAGAGGCAGTTTGGTTATTGCCTGGGAATATGATCCTTTGTTCGCTGCCGTTCTCGACGACAACCAGAGTCTCAGGGGCTACTATCTACACAGGGCACACCTAACATGTGCAGTACTATCACATATTATCTCACATACCTCAAAGCCTGTCAATAGACTCATAAAGGCTTCATGTAATCCGCTTTCAGCGGACGAGATTCTCTCCATCACCGTACCCATCACCGTACGGTGCTCTTCTGAGATGGCCGCTCACCCCACCAACTCCTTCAGAACGTCCGACTGCACACCATACGGTGCCGGACTCTTTCGTATGCTCTCTTCGGGAGCCGGACACTGGGGACTTTGGGGGTCTACGGGATTATCTTCTGGCCTCACCGGATCCAGAGAGGCCCTCCGCAACGACACTTCGGGGTCGCCCGCTTCTGGAGCGAAGGAGTCCGGGGGAGGCGTTTCGCTCTCCATCATCTCTGGAAGAAGATCCCCCGAAGACGAGCTCATTTGAGAGGGGCTGAGGCCCGAACTGCAAGATAGATGCGGTGGTTATTTTCTCAGAGGAAAAAGATAGCATACCCTTACTATTGAAATATTTTGGATCACTTACGACTCGTTGGAGGGCTGATCCCCCCGCGGACTCTGTGCGGCAGAAGCACCCCCCAAGGCAGGACCCTTAGTGGGAGACCTCTTCTCCCGTTTGGAGGCTTCGGCTTCCGGATCCTCAGAAGCAGTCCTTTTCCTCCCCCGATCGTCCTCCTTCGTGGAGACGCTCGTTCCCTCGGTTGGAGCGAATAGCGATGGGGGCCCGCATCTGCCCGTATTATCTCCCTCGGTATCTTCCTTCAAGGGCTCCGGGCAAGGTGCGACCTCGAGCATCTTCTCCAATACCGGATTTTCCAAACCCTCAGGGAGGGGGGCCAAACACCGAATCATCTTCGCCTTTGTTAGCCAGTCCTGGTCAAAAAGTGAACTCTCAGAAATAACTTCGAATAAAAGACAGCATGTTTGGCTAGAGGATTTCTTACTTGTTCGGCGGCGCGGTTACTGCTCAGGCCCATGTCCTCGGTGATATCCGGACATTCCACTTGAGGTCCGAAGAATTACTTGTACATCTCCTCGTGCGTCAGGCCAAGGAAACTTTGAATGGCATGTGGCCCCTCTGGGTTGAACTCCCACAAGCGCAGGGGCCGATGTTTGCAAGGCTAGACTTGACGAACCAGCATAACTTGTATTACTGCAACCAAATTAAAATCTCCCTTGAAGAGATCTCGGATGCGGCTTTGCAGTATAGGCACGTCCTTGGCTGGACCCCAGCTTAGACCCCTGCTAATCCATGACATCAGTTGTGGTGGGGGGCCCGGGCGGAAAGCGGGGCAGCCGCCCACTTGGCACTTTTGGGAGCCGTGACATAAAACCACTCCCGTTGCCATAATTCAGACACCTCTGGAAATGAACCTTTCAGCCATGGAGCTCCTGCCATCTTGCCTATTGATGCACCTCCGCACGCTGCATGTTGCCCCTCGATCATCTTCGGTTGTACTTCAAAGGTCTTGAGCCATAGGCCGAAGTGAGGGGTCACACGGAGGAAGGCCTCACACACGACAATAAATGTCGTGATGTGGAGAAAGGAGTCTAAAGCTAGATCGTGGAAGTCTAGCCCGTAATAGAACATCAAGCCCCTGACGAAAGGATCTAGAGTGAGGCCTAGACCTCGGAGGAAGTGGGAGACGAACACAACATTCTCGTTGGGTTCGGGAGTAGGGACGACCTGCCCTTGAGCAGGCAGCCGATGCGAAACCTCGGCGGTCAGGTATCTGGCCTCCCTCAACTTCTTAATGTCCTCTTCCGTCACGGAGGAGGGCATCCATCGGCCTAGAAGGCTGGATCCGGACATGATTGAAGATCCGGAGCACCTAACCTGGGCTTTGGGTGTTAGAACTCGAGGCAGAGGAAGGGTTAGATTGAGCACGAGAGAGAAAAAGCAAAAAGCCCGTCCCTTTATAAAGAGGGTGAATATCAAGCGTCCTCTCCGTAGCCGTTTAGGACTTGCCTATAATCTAGGAGTCCTAGACACGATTGGGTTACGCACACCCGTATTGATGAGAATCCCGTAATTGGGGGAACACGATCTCCGCTTCGGCAAGACGTGTCACGAGACCGCCTCTCGTTATGTGTGGAGCTGGTTGAAAGAAATGGTTTGAATAATCACCGGGCCATGACGTAACGTCATGCTGCCAAAACAAGCCAGCAAATTAGATCTGCGAAAGCGTTATTCTCTCTGCGGTGGAATGTGGAACTTATTTTGCAGGATCGGACACTATCCTCGTATTCAAATTCTTCTGTGATGTATTCGGAGACAACTGCGCGCCGGATTCATCGTCATTGAAGCCTAGTTCAGGGGCTACTGAGGGAGTCCTGGATTAGGGGGTCTCCGGACAGCCGGACTATCTCCATTGGCCGGACTGTTATACTATGAAGATACAAGATTGAAGACTTCGTCTCGTGTCCGGATGGGACTCTACTTGGCGTGCAAGGCAAGCTAAGCAATACGTATATGGATATCTCTTCCTTTGTAACCGACCTTGTGTAACCCTAACCCTCTCCGGTGTCTATATAAACCGAAGGGTTTTAGTCCGTAGGACAACAATCACAACATACAATCATACCATAGGCTAGCTTCTAGGGTTTAGCCTCTCTGATCTCGTGGTAGATCTACTCTTGTAACACCCATATCATCAATATTAATCAAGCAGGAAGTAGGGTTTTACCTCCATGAAGAGGGCCTGAACCTGGGTAAAACTTCCGTGTACCTTGCCTCCTGTTACCATCCGGCCTAGACGCACAGTTCGGGACCCCCTACCCGAGATCCGCCGGTTTTGACACCGACAGGCTACTTTGTGCTTCTGCTGCGAGGGCCGCAGCGTGCTCCTCCATTCGAAGAGAGCGCTCTGTGTTTCCATTGACTGTGATGACCCCCCGAGGTCCTGGCATCTTGAGCTTGAGATATGCGTAATGCGGTACCGCATTGAATCTCACAAATGCGGTTCGCCCGAGCAGTGCATGGTAGCCACTGCGGAACGGGACTATGTCGAAGATTAACTCTTCGCTTCGGAAGTTATTCGGAGATCCAAAGACCACTTCCAGTGTTACTGAGCCTGTGCAATGGGCCTCTACACCTGGTATGACGCCTTTAAAGGTCATTTTAGTGGGTTTGATCCTTGAGGGGTCTATACCAATTTTGCGCACTATGTCCTGATAAAGCAGGTTCAGGCTACTGCCGCCATCCATAAGGACTCGAGTGAGGTGAAATCTGTCAATGATTGGGTCTAGGAGCAATGCGGAAAATCCGCCATGATGGATACTAGTGGGGTGGTCCCTGCGGTCGAAGGTGATCGGACAGGAAGACCATGGGTTGAACTTTGGGGCGACTGGCTCCAATGCATATACGTCCCTGAGCGCACACTTCCACTCCCTCTTGGGGATGTGGGTTGCGTATATCATGTTCACCGTCCGCACTTGTGGGGGGAACCTCTTCTGTCCTCTGGTGTTCGGCTGCCGGGGCTCCTCCTCATCATCGCTATGTGACCCCTTATCTTTGTTTTCGGCATTTATCTTGCCGGACTGCTTGAACACCCAACAATCCCTGTTGGTGTGGTTGGATGGCTTGTCGGGGGTGCCATGTATTTGGCACGAGCGATCGAGTATACGGTCCAAACTGGACGGGCCCGGAGTGCTTCTTTTGAATGGCTTTTTCCGCTGACCGGGTTTAGAGCCTTTGAATCCGACATTGACCGTCGTATCCTCGGTATTGTCGCTGTTAATGCGGCGCTTATGTTTGTTGCGACATGACCTGCCATTCCCATCCTTGGTATCCGAAGTACCATGGTTCTTTGATATGTCATTGCTGCGAGCCAGCCAGCTGTCTTCTCCCGCACAAAATCGGGTCATGAGTGTCGTGAGGGCTGCCATAGATTTCGGCTTTTCCTGGCCAAGGTGCTGGGAGAGCCACTCGTCGCGGATGTTGTGCTTAAAAGCTGCTAGGGCCTCTCCATCCGGACATTCGACGATTTGATTTTTCTTTGTTAGGAACCATGTCCAGAATTGCCTGGCAGATTCTTCTGGCTGGTGAATTATGTGGCTCAAGTCATCGGCATCTGGTGGTCGCACATAAGTGCCTTGGAAGTTGTCGAGGAATGCGGCTTCCAGATCCTCCCGACAACCAATGGACTCTGCTGGCAAGCTATTGAGCCAATGCCGAGCTAGTCCTTTGAGCTTGAGTGGGAGGTATTTAATGGTGTGTAGATCATCACCGCGGGCCATGTGGATATGCAGGAGGAAATCCTCGATCCATACCGTAGGATTTGTTGTGTTGTCGTATGATTCTATATTTATGGGTTTGAAACCCTCTGGGATATGATGATCCATTACTTCGCCTGTGAAGCATAGGGGGTGTGCGGTGCCTCTGTACTGGGCTATGTCGCGACGCAACTCGAATGAGTCTTGCCTGCTGTGTTCGGCCCGACCAGACTTACTTTTACTGTATCCAGCGTGACGATTATTGTCTCTCATAGTGGCGCGCCCTCGTGATCCGTAGATCGATCTTGCATGTTTTGCTTTGTCCTCCAATACGTCTCGCAGGTCTGGCGTATTTCCCCATGCCTTTTTATTTGAATGGCGTTGGGGTGCGGGCTGAGCTTTTGGCTGGAATGCCTCTTTGTCACGGCCACGAGGTGGCTGATCAGTCGCGTCATACGCCGGGGATGTAGGTTTCGGTGCTTCCTCCTCCAGTCGGGGTAGCAACCTGCACTTTGGGTAACTCTTGGAGGGGTGTTCAAGTTTATATTCCTTGGCCGCCAGGACTTCAGTCCATCTGTCAGCTAGCAAATCTTGATCAGCTTGAAGCTGTTGCTGCTTTTTCTTAAGGCTATTTGCCGTGGCTATAAGCCGGCGCTTGAAGCGCTCTTGTTCAACGGGATCCTCTGGCACGACGAATTCGTCATCGTCGAGGCTTGCCTCGTCTTCAGAGGGAGGCATGTAATTATCATCCTCCGCCTCTCCATATGCCGCTCTCTCTGGAGGGCTGGCTTCTCCATCCTCCTTCCCTAAATCTTTTTGGAGGGGATTGTTGCCGTCTTCGGCACTATCCGGAGTGCTATTATCTCCTGTGCCGGTATCACCGCTTTTGCCTTGGCGGGACTTAGAGCGGCGCCGCTGATGCCGGTGCTTGGGTTGGTTCTTGGAGGGGTCATCCTCTGTTGTCTCGTCACCATTGCCTTCTTTGGGTGTGTCCACCATGTATATATCGTATGATGAGGTGGCTGTCCAGTGCCCTGTGGGCAGTGGTTCTTCTTTGTCTCCCGCATCGTCGTCCATACCGTCAATGTCTTCGGAGTCGAAGTCGAGCATGTCGGTTAAGTCGTCGACAGTGGCTACTAAGTGGGTGGTGGGTGGGCGGTGAATTTCTTCGTCATCCGCATCCTAATCCTGCTGGACATAGTTCGGCCAGGATCCTCCTGACAAGGAGAGAGAGCTTAATGAGTTCAGTATGTCGCCGAAGGGCGAGTGCTGAAAAATATCCACGGAGGTAAACTCCATGATCGGTGCCCAATCGGATTCGATAGGAACGGGCGCAGGCGGTTCGGAGTCCGTGGCCGGAGAAGGATCTGGCAGTTTGGCAACACGGCTCTCGTGAAGGGTAAGGTCGATATTCGGCTCGATCGCCACTGAGGATACGGCCTCCGTGACGGGGTCTATCCACCCGTCCATGGATGGCGCAACTAGCTCCGAATTGAGGCTCAGAGCGGCTGCCGGTGCGATCTCCTAAATACGGTCCGATGGTAGAGCTAAATCGTACTCATCGTGACCGCGTGGTGCAGAATGCAAGGGCTCGAATCCGTCAAAGATCAAGTCTCCGCGAATATCGGCTGTGTAGTTTAAGCTTCCAAACCTGACCTGGTGGCCAGGGGCGTAACTTTTGATCTACTCCAGATGGCCAAGTGAGTTGGCCCACAGTGCGAAGCCGCCGAACACAAAGATCTGTCTGAGGAGAAAAGTCTCACCCTGGACTGCATCGCTATCGATGATAGTACGAGCCATCAAGCCTAACGGCGACGACACAAAGGAACTCTCAATGAAAGCACCAATGTCGGTGTCAAAACCGGCGGATCTCGGGTAGGGGTTCCCGAACTGTGCGTCTAAGGCGGATGGTAACAGGAGGCAGGGAACATGATGTTTTACCCAGGTTCGGGCCCTCTTGATGGAGGTAGAACCCTACGTCCTGCTTGATTTATTCTTGATGATATGAGTATTACCAGAGTTGATCTACCACGAGATCGGAGAGGCTAAACCCTAGAAGCTAGCCTATGGTATGATTGTATCTTGTCCTACAGACTAAAACCCTCCGGTTTATATAGACACCGGAGGGGGCTAGGGTTACACAAGGTCGGTTATAAAGGATGAGATATACATATCCGTATTGCCTAGCTTTCCTTCCACGCCAAGTAGAGTCCTGTTCGGATACGAGACGAAGTCTTCAATCTTGTATCTCCATAGTCCAACAGTCTGCCAAAGGATATAGTCCGGCTGTTCGGATACCCCCTAATCCAGGACTCCCTCACCCCGGTCTAGATGGAGGTAACAGAGCGGGTCGGTAAGGAGACATTGCAGCTGCCATGTCAGTCGAGGTATTGAAGCAGTTCGACATTGTCGGATTTCGGGTTCCTCGGTACTCTTCGTCTATGCTTGCCTCCTTAACACCAAAGAGGAAACAAGGACATTGCGCGCGCTGGCGCCCGCCTGGCACCCGCCTTGTGTCAATTGTCATGGCTCACATCATTGGAACCTCGCGAGATTTGCCTTACCTTGATATTTCTACGCCTCGCGAGCCACCCTGATGAGGACGCTCCTAAGGAGGTCTTGTGTCGTCCTCTTCGCGAGGCTTTGCCCCTCGCGAGGAGGGGTGTTCTTGTGCTTGGTGAGTTTGTGTGGTTGAGGATGATCTAGTCTAGGATCCCATCCCCTAGCTATGGTGGTGGGTAGCCCTATTTATAGAGGCCCTGATCCTCTCCCCAAATATTGAGAAGGAAGGCAGCCAACAACGGCCAATTTGAAAGGGGACAGCTAGTACAAGTTATCCTGACAAAAGCAGTCTTCGCCTTTGGTGGTGACGCCGCCTTGCGCTCCATGGTGACCTCCGTCTTTCCGTCCTGCTGGTCTTGGTCTCGTTGCACCAATATGGAAACCTTTTCTTGACGCCTCGGTACTCTTCGTCTGCGCTTGCCTCCTTAACACCAAAGAGGAAACAAGGACGTTGTGCGCTTTGTGGGAATGGGGGTCCCCAGACTTGCCTGCCTGTAGCCCATGGCGTGGCTCTGCAAGCGGGTCCGCACGACCCATCTTCACCAACAAGCATTCAGGACCCTCGCGAGGGGCCAAGCCTCGCGAGGCGGACGACACAAGACCTCCTCAGGAGCGGCCTCCCCGGGCCAGCTTGCGAGGGGTGGAGAGATCAAGGCAAGGCAAATCTCGCGAGGTTCCAATGTCGTGAGCCATGACAATCGAGACCAGGTGGGTGCCAGGCGGGCCCCAGCGCGCGGTGTCCTTGTTTCCTCTTTGGTGTTAAGGAGGCAAGCGTAGACGAAGAGTACCGAGGCCTTAAGCAAATGTTTCCATATTGGTGCAACAAGACCAAGACCAGCAAAATGGCAAGACGGGGGTCACCATGCAGCCCAAGGCGGCGTCACCACCAGAGCCTTTGGTAGGCGAAGACTGCTTTTGTCAGGATAACTTGTGCTAGCTATCCCCTTTCAAATTGGCCGTTGTTGGCTCCCTTCCCGCTCAATATTTGGGAGAGGACCAGGGCCTCTATAAATAGGGATAGCCAGCACCATAGCTAGGGGATCTGATCTGAGACTAGATCATCCTCAACCACACAAACTCACCAAGCACAAGAACACCCCTCCTCAGGAGGCTGTTCTTCACCTTGTACTGTCCATCCTCAGCCCGAGAGGCAATCCACCACACCACACTAGAGTAGGGTATTACACTTCAATGGTGGCCCGAACTAGTATAAATCTTGTCTCCCTTGTGTTGCGAGTTCGTCGAGCTAGCCTTTGAGATCGTGGCAAGGTTGAGGGCGTGAGTAGGTAGGGGGAGATCTTCACGCGCACCCCAGTGTTTGAACCTTAAAGGTTTTCCCGGAACCCGAAATCCAACATTTCATGGACCCACGCTTAGTCACTCCACCAAGCTCATGGCTGATGCTCACTGAGCACGCGCTGAGCGGCGGGCCGCCCTCGCCACCCGCGTCGCTCAAACGGCTCCCGTCGGCGGGCCTCCCCGTCGTTCTCCGTCACCCGCCGCCAACGCCGTCAACAGTTCGGTGGCAAACAAGCAGCAAGCTTCTTCGCTGCATCCCTCCATGCGCTATGACGGCCACACCGCCACCCCGACACCGACTCCGGCCGGCTCGTCATCTCACGCTCGCCGCGCACCCATGGACGCACAGGCCACACTGCTCATGGCGCGCGAGATCCTGTGTTACAGCCTAGTCGACGACCTCTACGAGGACTGGCTGGACCGCATCACCGAGCTCGTCAGCACCGAAGGGGGCTCCCCTGCACCGTTCCTCTTGCTGCCTCGTCCACCGCCACTTATGGGTGACGTAGCTCATGCAGCACCTCCACCACCCCTTCACCAAGACGATACAATGGCGCCAAGGCGCGCGGTTCCGCGGCGCGACCCGCCGCGCCAAGCGCCCGCGCGTGAAGAAAGAAGCTGTCAAGAAGTTCCTCGACTGCAAGAGAACGCTCCACTGCTCCCCGCACCGCCGCGTCAGGATCGCTTGCCGCGGAACGGCCATGCGCCACCTGCCGGGGTGGTGCGCGGGCGCCAAGACCAGGCTCCACCTTCACAGCGGGCCCCGGCGACTACGGCCGGCTGCCGCGACTTCACCCCGAGCTGCGTAGCGTCGCCTGGCCGGGAAAGTTCAAGCCGGATCTGCCTCCTCGCTACAACGGCACTCCCGACCCCGCTGAGTTCTTGCAAATCTACAAGCTGAGCATCGAGGCAGCCAACGGTGACGAGAAAGTCATGGCGAACTGGTTCCCCATGGCTCTCAAGGATGGCGCGCGCTTGTGGCTCCTGAACCTGCCCCCAGGCTCCATCTCTTCCTGGAACGAGATGCGCGATCGCTTCGTTGGCAATTTCCAGGGCACTCGCGACCGCTCCCCGGCCGTGGGTGACCTGCGCCGCGTCAAGCAACAACCAGGAGAGACCCTCCAGAAGTACATCCAGCATTTCAACAACGTCCGCCTCAAGATCCCAAGGTGACGGACGAGGCCATCATCTCTGCATTCTCTGACGGTGTCCGTGACGTCAAGATGAAGGAGGAGCTCGCCATCCACTAGGATTTGTGCACATCCCTGGAGCTATTCAACCTAGCGACCAAGTGTGCAAGGGCTGAGGAAGGGCGCCTTTCCCTCCTCGAGCACCCAGCTGCCGACCCGGAGGAGAAGAAATCCAAGGCCAAGGACGTGAAGTGCAAGGGAGTCACCGTGCTCGCGGTGGAGCCGGACACGAAGCGCGGTAGGGACCAGCCTGAGTCATCCAAGGGCAGCCGACCATTTTGCACCTTCCACAACGTGCATAGCCACAACACCAATGATTGTCAAGAGCTCAGGGCCATTCGCGATGGACGCTTCGGTCGATGCCCCGAGCGCAATGACCGAGGCTACGGCCGAGGAGTAGGACGTGGCGGAGGACGCTAGGACGACCATGCACTACTAGCGAAAAGCCTAGCAGCAGCGCGGGTTTTAGGCCTATCAGTAGCGCGGGATGGTGCGCTACTGGTACGACGCTACAACTAAAGGTTAGCAATAGTGTGGGTTAACCCACGCTACTGCTGTATCGACTTAGTAGTAGCGTTTTCTCCAAACAGCGCTACTGGTAATTACTAGTAGCGCTTCTTCCTGCACGCGCTACTACTATTATTTCGTATTTTATTTCTTTTTTATTTCATGTTTTATTCATACACCTTTATACAAATTTTCATACAACAGCAATTTAGAGAATGTTTTTATATCATAATGAGTTATTACATCACTGGGTGAAAGAACCGTGGACTAGTTTCAAGTGGATGGACAT
Source organism: Triticum urartu (assembly GCF_003073215.2). Lineage (NCBI taxonomy): Eukaryota > Viridiplantae > Streptophyta > Magnoliopsida > Poales > Poaceae > Triticum > Triticum urartu. The sequence continues at coordinate 529,488,609 of NC_053028.1, read as the reverse complement.
CCACTTGAAAATAATCTGTGGTTCTTTCACCCAATGATATAATAAATATCATCGTCATCATCATCATCATCATCATCATCATATCATTAACAACTTATCATCATAATACATCATTGTCATATAACACCTCCTCATGATCATCGTTTTCATCAATGAGACATCACATAGCAAGTTGGTCACTAGTCATAATCACAACTACTCCTCATCATCAACTCTAACACATTGTACCACATAATAAATATTGGACCTCATAGGACCTACTACATTCTGTTAGGACCTACTATATTCTCCTAGGTAAAATAGCATAAAACAAGATAGCCCCTGACTCTCCATTATGGAGAATGGAGATTATCCTATCTCCAATTCTTGCCTTTCGCACAATGTTGCTTCCAAGTAGCTCCTTACGACTGTCCATACATTTTTTCCATTCTGTGATTTTCATGTCTCCATCTCTTTTAGAAATCCGATATGGACATGTGAGATTCGTAGGACGACTCAAACGTCTCCAACGTATCTATAATTTTTGATTGCTCCATGCTATATTATCTACTGTTTTGGGCAATATTTGGCTTTATTATCCACTTTTATAGTACTTTTGGGACTAACCTATTAACCGGAGGCCCATCCTAGATTTGTTGTTTTATGCCTATTTCAGTGTTTCGAAGAAAAGGAATATCAAACGAAGTCGAAACGGAACGAAATCAACTGGAGAAGTTATTTTTGGAACGAAAGCCACCACATAGACTTGGACTCCACGTCAGGAGATACGGGAGGTGCTCAGAGGGTGGGGGCGCCCCCCCCTAGGGCGCGCCCCCTGCCTCGTGGGGCCCTCGTGGCTCCTCCGACGTACTTCCTGCACCCATATATATCGTCGTACCCTAAAACTTCTAGAAGAGAGAATAGATCGGGAGTTCCGCCGCCCAAAGCCTCCGTAGCCACCGAAAGCCAATCTAGACCCGTTCCTGCACCCTGCCGGAGGGGGCAATCCTTCTCCGGTGGCCATCTTCATCATCCCGGTGCTCTCCATGACGAGGAGGGAGTAGTTCTCCCTCGGGGCTGAGGGTATGTACCAGTAGCTATGTGTTTGATCTCTCTCTCTCTCTCTCGTGTTCTTGATTTTTCACGATCTTGATGTATCACGAGCTTTGCTATTATAGTTGGATCTTATGTTTCTCCTCCCCCACTTCTCTCTTGTAATGAATCGAGTTTCCCCTGTGAAGTAATCTTCTTGGATTGAGTCTTTAAAGATTTGAGAACACTTGATGTATGTCTTGCCGTGGATATCTGTGGTGACAATGGGATATCACATGATTCACTTGATGTATGTTTTGGTGATCAACTTGCGGGTTCCGCCCATGAACCTATGCATAGGGGTTGGCACACGTTTTCATCGTGATTCTCCGGTAGAACTTTGGGGCACTCTTTGAGGTCCTTTGTGTTGGTTGAATAGATGAATCTGAGATTGTGTGATGCATATCGTATAATCATGCCCACGGATACTTGAGGTGACATTGGAGTATCTAGGTGACATTAGGGTTTTGATTCATTTGTGTCTTAAGGTGTTATTATAGTACAAACTCTAGGGCTGTTTGTGACACTTATAGGAATAGCCCAACGGATTGATTGGAAAGAATAACTTTGAGGTGGTTTCGTACCCTACCATAATCTCTTCGTTCGTTCTCTGCTATTAGTGACTTTGGAGTGACTCTTTGTTGCATGTTGAGGGATAGTTATATGATCCAATTATTTTATTATTGTTGAGAGGACTTGCACTAGTGAAAGTATGAACCCTAGGCCTTGTTTCCTAGCATTGCAATACCGTTTACGCTCACTTTTGTCACTTGCTACCTTGCTGTTTTTATTATTTCAGATTACAAAAACTATTATCTACCATCCATATACCACTTGTATCACCATCTCTTCGCCGAACTAGTGCACCTATACAATTTACCATTGTATTGGATGTGTTGGGGACACACGAGACTCTTTGTTATTTGGTTGCAGGGTTGCTTGAGAGAGACCATCTTCATCCTACGCCTCCTATGGATTGATAAACCTTAGGTCATGCACTTGAGGGAAATTTTCTACTGTCCTACAAACCTCTGCACTTGGAGGCCCAACAACGTCTACAAGAAGAAGGTTTTGTAGTAGACATCAAGCTCTTTTCTGGCACCGTTGCCGGGGAGGTGAGTGCTTGAAGGTATATCTTTAGATCTTGCAATCGAGTCTTTTAGTTTCTTGTTTTGCCGCTAGTTTAGTTTATAAAAGAAAACTATAAAAAATGGAATTGAGTTTGTCTCATACGCTTCACCTTTTTAATATCTTTCGTGAGTATGATGGAAAAGATAATTGTGCTCAAGTGTTAGAAGAAGAGATCTCTAATATGTTTGGCACTAAATATTTGAATGATGAGCATGATTGCAATGTTGTTAGTACGAATTCTTTCAATATCCATGATGCTAATGATGATTGTACTAGTTATGATGAAGATGCCTCCTATAAACATGTCAATTTTTGTGGAGTAGACTGGGTTTGCAAGTACACACCAAATAGGGAAGATAGATATTGCAAGAGGCATAAGTACTTAGAAACCAAATTGTTGCAAGAAGAGCTAGATGAATGTGCTGAAAATTTAAGATATCTTACCCATACTTGCGGACTTTGCAATTTACATGGTCATTTAAATATCAAATGCAAATTGTTCCATGACCGTATCGTGTCCAAAATTTGTGATGAGTTGATTTCCCTTGCCCATCATAATGAACTTAGTTTGCTCTTGGGTTATGAAGAAATGAAACGTATAACTGAGGATATTCCAAAATTTAATCTCGATAAACTTCTTGGTTTTGATCTAGAGAAGACTTATATGTATTGTGTGGTGAATTGCATTGAAAATCCTTATATTGGCAATTACATAAAGAAAAGAAAACAAATAGAAGATGAAGAGAATACTAATGAAAGGGAAGAGACTTCCCAATATCCTCCTATTAATTCTTATGATGAATTAGGTAACGAGGAGGAGCCTCCTATTCAACCAATCTCATTAATAAGGAGCTCCAAAAAGAGGATTGAACCCACACATGATGTGGTGAAGAAGAAGAAAAGAAAAAGGAAGAGAGGTAAAAAGATATCTCTCCCAAATAATGCTGCTCCTATTACTATTGTGCCTCATGAAAATATAATTGTGGAAGATAATGATACTTCTTATGATCTTGAAAATCTTTTTGGCACTTGCTTGGAAGAATATGATAATTGCTATACTATTGGTGCTATCCATACTATTAATGATGAGAGTGATTATGCTTATGACATGAAAAGGCCCAAGCTTGGGGAAGCTATGTTTGATGAGGATGACATATTTGAGAATATATTTGCTGCAATTAATGTTTGTCCCAAGCTTGGGGAAGCTATGATTAATGAAGATGATATTTTTAGTCTCCCAAGTTTTGATATGCAAGTTTATAATGATGATAGCATGCCTCCTACTTATGATGATTATTGTGATGATACTTATGCTATAAAAATTAGTGATTATATTTATAAAACTTGTCATGTTTATGATTACCCCTTCTCTGAACATTACTCTTTTGATGTGGAAACAATTTATAGTATTCAAGTTTCCTATGATACTCCCACTATTCCGAATGAGAAGAATTTTTCTTATGTGGAGAGTAATAAATTTTCTATGCTTGTAGATCATGAAAAGAATGCTTTAGGTGCTGGTTATATTGTTGAATTAATTCATGATGCTACTGAAAATTACTATGAGGGAGGAACATATGCTTGAAGGAATTGCAATAATATCAAGTTTTCTCTCTATGTGCTTAAAGTTTTGAAGTTATGCTTGTTTTGCTTTCCTATGCAAGTTGATTATTGTTCCCATAAGTTGTTTGCTCACAAAATCCCTATGCATAGGAAGTGGGTTATACTTAAATGTGCTAGTCATATTCTTCATGATGCTCTCTTTATGTTTCAATTCTCATCCTTTATGTGAGCATCATTGAAATCATCATGCCTACCTAGGGTCGTTAAACAATAGCGCTTGTTGGGAGGCAACCCAATTTTATTTTTGTTCCTTGATTTTTTTTACTGTTTAGTAATAAATAATTCATCTAGCCTATGTTTAGATGTGGTTTTATGCTTTCAATTAGTGTTTGTGCCAAGTAGAACCTTTGGGAAGACTTGGGGAAAGTCTTGTTGATCATGCTGTAAAAAACAGAAACTTTAGCGCTCACGAGAATTGCTGCCATTTTTATTTGGAGAGTTCTATTTAGTTAATTCCTTTTTAAGATGATTAATAGATAAATTTATCAGGTCCAGAAATTTATTTTAGAATTTTATGAGTTCCATAAGTATACGTTTGATCCAGATTACTACAGACTGTTCTGTTTTTGACAGATTCTCTTTTTGATGTGTTGTTTACTTATTTTGATGAATCTATGGCTAGTAAAATAGTTTATAAACCATAGAGAAGTTGGAATACAGTAGTTTTAACAGAAATATAAATAAAGAATGAGTTCATTACAGTACCTTGAAGTGGTGATTTATTTTCTTATACTAACGGAGCTTACGAGTTTTCTGTTAAGTTTTGGGTTGTGAAGTTTTCAAGTTTTGGGTAAGGATTCGATGGACTATGGAATAAGGAGTGGCAAGAGCCTAAGATTGTGGGTTCCCAAGGCACCCCAAGGTAATATTCAAGGACAACCAAGAGCCTAAGCTTGGGGATGCCCCGGAAGTCATACCCTCTTTCGTCTTTGTTCATCAGTAACTTTACTTGGAGCTATATTTTTATTCACCACATTATATGTGTTTTGCTTGGAGCGTCAATTTATTTTGTTAGGATTTTCCTGCTGTTATTTAAAACAATGTTTTGCATCTTTTATTTCAATAGAAGTGGCATTGATATTCTTTACTATGCCTATTTTAGAAGTTCACATGTTGCTGTTTGAAAACAGAAAGTTTACCACTGTTGCAATAATTCCCTAGAAAATTCAGAATGTGATAAAATGTTGAAACATTTTGCATATTAAGATCTGATAAGTTTAATACAGTGGGAATTTTCTTTCATAATTTTTGGAGCTATGGAAGTATGCATGTTGCTTCATTCTTTACAGACTGTCCTGTTTAGGCAGATTGCTGTTATGTTTGGATTGTTTGCGTATGTTTGCTTCTTTAATGATTCTATTTGAGGACAGGACTATTAAATATGCAGAGGAATTTAGTATGGAATGTTGAATAATAATTTTAGTGATTTTCTATAGTATAGTATGATAAGGTCTTTGCAATGATTTATACTAACTTATATCACGAGTCCTTGTTGAGTTTTGTGTGGATGAAGCTTTTGAGATTTAGGGAGACCGTGATATGAGAGGAATTAAGGAGACACAAAAGCTCAAGCTTGGGGATGCCCAAGGCATCCCAAGATAATATTTCAAGAAGTCTCAAGCGTCTAAGCTTGGGGATGCCCCCGTTGGCATCCCACCTTTCTTCTTCAACAACTATCGGTTAGTATCGGTTGATCCTAAGTTTTTGCTTCTTCACATGATGTTTGCTATTCTTAGAATGTCATTTTCTTTTGATTTGCTTGCTGTTTGAATAAAATACCAAGATCTGAAATTATTAAATGTTAGAGAGTCTTCACATAGTTGCATAATTATTCAACTACTCATTGATCTTCACTTATATCCTTCAAAGTAGTTTGTCACTTGCTATAGTGCTTCACTTATATCTTTTAGAGCATGGTGGTAGTTTTATTTTGAAGAAATAGAATAGATGAACTCTCATGCTTAACTTAGATTATTTTGAGAGTCTTAAATAGCATGGTAATTTTCTTAAAATCCTAATATGCTAGGTATTCAAGAATAATAAAATTCTCTTATGAGTGTGTTGAATACTAAGAGAAGTTTGATACTTGATGATTGTTTTGAGATATGAGGATGGTAATATTAGAGTCATGCTAGTTGAGTAGTTGTGAATTTGATAAATACTTGTGTTGAAGTTTGTGATTCCCGTAGCATGCACGTATGGTGAACCGTTATGTGATGAAGTCGGAGCATGATTTATTTATTGATTGCCTTCCTTATGAGTGGCGGTCGGGGACGAGCGATGGTCTTTTCCTACCAATCTATCCCCCTAGGAGCATGCGCGTAGTACTTTGTTTTGATAACTAATAGATTTTTGCAATAAGTATGTGAGTTCTTTATGACTAATTTTGAGTCCATGGATTATACGCACTCTCACCCTTCCACCATTGCTAGCCTCTCTAGTACCGCGCAAACTTTCGCCGGTACCATAAACCCACCATATACCTTCCTCAAAACAGCCACCATACCTACCTATTATGGCATTTCCATAGCCATTCCGAGATATATTGCCATGCAACTTTCCACCATCCAGTTTATCATGACACATTCATCATTGTCATATTGCTAGCATGATCATGTAGTTGACATAGTATTTGTGGAAAAGCCACCGTTCATAATTCTTTCATACATGTCACTCTTGATTCATTGCATATCCTGGTACACCGCCGGAGGCATTCATATAGAGTCATCTTTGTTCTAGTATCGAGTTGTATCATTGAGTTGTAAATAAATAGAAGTGTGATGATCATAATTCAATAGAGCATTGTCCCCCCAAAAAAGAGAAAGGCCAAATAAAAAAAGGAAAGGTCAAATAAAAAAATAAAAATAAATAAAAGGGACAATGCTACTATCCTTTTTCCACACTTGTGCTTCAAAGTAGCACCATGATCTTTATGATAGAGAGTCTCTTGTTCTGTCACTTTCATATACTAGTGGGAATTTTTCATTATAGAACTTGGCTTGTATATTCCAACAATGGGCCTCCACAAGTACCCTAGGTCTTCATGAGCAAGCAAGTTGGATGCACACCCACTAGTTTCTTTTGTTGAGCTTTCATACATTTATAGCTCTAGTGCGTCCGTTGCATGGCAATCCCTACTCACTCACATTGATATCTATTGATGGGCATCTCCATAGCCCATTGATACGCCTAGTTGATGTGAGACTATCTTCTCCCTTTTGTCTTCTCCACAACCACCATTCTATTCCACCTATAGTGCTATGTCCATGGCTCACGCTCATGTATTGCGTGAAGATTGAAAAAGTTTGAGAACATCAAAAGTATGAAACAATTGCTTGGCTTGTCATCGGGGTTGTGCATGATTTAAGTACTTTGTGTGGTGAAGATGGAGCATAGCCAGACTATATGATTTTGTAGGGATAGCTTTCTTTAGCCATGTTATTTTGAGAAGACATGATTGCTTAGTTAGTATGCTTGAAGTATTATAATTTCTATGTCAATATGAACTTTTGTCTTGAATCTTATGGATCTGAATATTCATATCACAAGTAAGAAGAATTACATTGAAATTATGCCAACTAGCATTCCACATCAAAAATTATCTTTTTTATCATTTACCTACTCGAGGACAAGAAGGAATTAAGCTTGGGGATGCTTGATACGTCTCCAACGTATCTATAATTTTTGATTGCTCCATGCTATATTATCTACTATTTTGGGAAATATTGGGCTTTATTATCCACTTTTATATTACTTTTGGGACTAACCTATTAACCGGAGGCCCAGCCCAGATTTGCTGTTTTATGCCTATTTCAGTGTTTCGAAGAAAAGGAATATCAAACGGAGTCGAAACGAAACGAAATCATCTGGAGAAGTTTTTTTTGGAACGAAAGCCACCAAATAGACTTGGACTCCACGTCAGGAGATACGGGAGGTGCTCACGAGGGTGGGGGCGCCCCCCCTAGGGCGCACCCCCTGCCTCGTGGGGCCCCCGTGGCTCCTCTAACGTACTTCCTGCACCCATATATATCGTCGTACCCCAAAACTTCCAAAAGAGTGAATAGAGCGTGAGTTCCGCCGCCAGAAGCCTACGTAGCCACCGAAAGCCAATCTAGACCCGTTCCGGCACCCTGTCGGAGGGGGCAATCCTTCTCCGGTGGCCATCTTCATCATCCCGGTGCTCTCCATGACGAGGAGGGAGTAGTTCTCCCTCGGGGCTGAGGGTATGTACCAGTAGCTATGTGTTTGATCTCTCTCTCTCTCTCTCTCGTGTTCTTGATTTGGCACGATCTTGATGTATCGCGAGCTTTGCTATTATAGTTGGATCTTATGTTTCTCCTCCCCCTCTTCTCTCTTGTAATGAATCGAGTTTCCCCTTTGAAGTAATCTTATCGGATTGAGTCTTTAAAGATTTGAGAACACTTGATGTATGTCTTGTCGTGGATATCTATGGTGACAATGGGATATCACGTGATTCACTTGATGTATGTTTTGGTGATCAACTTGCGGGTTCCACCCATGAACCTATGCATAGGGGTTGGCACACGTTTTCGTCGTGATTCTCCGGTAGAACTTTGGGGCACTCTTTGAGGTCCTTTGTTTTGGTTGAATAGATGAAACTGAGATTGTGTGATGCATATCGCATAATCATGCCCACGGATACTTGAGGTGACATTAGAGTATCTAGGTGACATTAGGGTTTTGATTGATTTGTGTCTTAAGGTGTTATTCTAGTACGAACTCTAGGGATGTTTGTGACACTTATAGGAATAGCCCAACGGATTGATTGGAAAGAATAACTTTGAGGTGGTTTCGTACCCTACCATAATCTCTTCGTTCGTTCTCCGCTATTAGTGACTTTGGAGTGACTCTTTTTTGCATGTTGAGGGATAGTTATATGATCCAATTATGTTATTGTTGTTGAGAGGACTTGCACTAGTGAAAGTATGAACCCCAGGCCTTGTTTCCTAGCATTGCAATACCGTTTACGCTTGCTTTTATCACTTGCTACCTTGCTGTTTTTATTATTTCAGATTACAAAAACTATTATCTACCATCCATATACCACTTGTACCACCATCTCTTCGCTGAACTAGTGCACCTATACAATTTACCATTGTATTGGGTGTGTTGGGGACACAAGAGACTCTTTGTTATTTGGTTGCAGGGTTGCTTGAGAGAGACCATCTTCATCCTACGCCTCCTACGGATTGATAAACCTTAGGTCATCCACTTGAGGGAAATTTTCTACTGTCCTACAAACCTCTGCACTTGGAGGCCCAACAACGTCTACAAGAAGAAGGTTGTGGAGTAGACATCAACGACCTGGCTGTATGTTCAAAACCTTAAGGCGACCTTTCTGATGCATCAGATGAGGCACACAATCATTCGGGATTTTCTGTTGAAAAACATAGTAATAACTTGGTAGTTAGAAATGTAGTTAAGTTTTAAAAGAATTTATGCAAAAGATGCACGAATGTCGTAATTGTAAAAAATCTTACCATGGCATCTCCATGGATGTTACCGTAGTTCAACACGTGCACTAGTGGCACGTATTGACCATAATGTCGAGGAGTTTGATTATAGATATTGTAATTCTCAAGATCAATAGAAAATGCGACCAGGTGATTTTTCTCCTAATAAGTTAACTCAGAGCCATCGGTGTAGTAGGTTCTGTCTACAATGTTCTACACATTGTTTGAACAATTAAAATAAGATGTCAATGGAAATAAGCTGTCAACGATTTTGAAATGAACAATATAAATTAGTTAATAACTATGTTTGAGAAACTCACATAGCGGTAGAATTGGAAGCATATCAACAAGGACCCAAATGTCCAAATTGTCTTGGTCGATGTCAGGATCACCACCAAGATCCATGGTGACAAACATACCCTCTTGAAAATCATACATCTTGCAAAGTGCTTCCCAACCCGGGCAACCAAAATGGGATACGCTCTCAGAATTGTATAGATTTACCTCAAAATCCATACCATGATGGGTCCTTAGGTTAATTTTCTTTGTTTCATTCCTCTCATGATCTTCAAAACCCATCCTCTCCAAGACATAGCATATTGCATGGCATGGGATAAGCTAATCGAATTGTAAAAGACAAAAATTACACGTTGAAGTAGTACAAGTCGAGCTTAATTACAGAAAAAACACTTTGCGTCATAGCTTACCATATCACAATCGAAGGCATCCTCGAGCTTAATGCTGAAGTGCCGATCTTCGTCCAGGTGAGGCATGTCGCAGAAACCCCAGTCGTCGTGACACCAGGAGCACTCCCCCGGGAGACTTTCGTCGTCCGAGTAAGACATTTCCTATGTTCATAATTGAAATATTAAACTTGTACAATTAAATATATGTACTATAAAAATTAAATTAGATCATTATTATTGATCACGGGTTGACTATCGGTCTGCCGAGTCTATATGGTGGAGACTCTCCCTCACTGATTCCTCTCTGACATTTGCAACCGTCGGTGATGGTCGTTACTCCTTCTTTCCCTAGTGCATAACAAAGGTCTAGCACAAGGAAAAGAAGGAGAAACGACCCCCACGACAACAGTCGGGATTCTTCGTCCTCTCTCATATATGGTGGATACACTCCCTCACTAATTTTTCGACCTTCGGTGATGGAGGCTCGGCAGACTTAATGTCAACTCGAAATGTCGTTTAATTATTTTTCTAGAAAATCCAGGCCACTTGATATTTCCTATATATTCTAGCACAAGTCATGCCAAAATTCACGAAAAATTCCGGTATGACCTTTGCTAAAACAGGACATATCGAGCGCCTGAAATTTGCTGGAACGGAAGTTAATCAACACTCCGGCTAAACATAGGCCACTCGGAGGTGTAGCATGAACATGACCGGCCACTTGGGCAACCACATATCCTATTTGAGCAAGACAAGATATACATGTTTTTATCTAAATCATATCTTATAGGACTCATATTGACATGGAGATTTGGCTGGTCTCACCTCGAGGTTAGAGGGGGTCGGTGATGGGGACGACGACGGGGATGATGGAGGGGCTCCTTGATTTCTGCAAAAACAAAAACCCTATAAATAAAGACCTAGCGAATGACATCGATGCAATAATTGCTTAAACTAAAAAATAACAACAAATGTGACAAGTTCAACTAGTTCTATTAATTCAAATAGTTCTTACTAAATATAAACTTACTATAAATAGAAATAAACTAAAAATAAACTAGTTCAACTAGTTATATTAATTTTCTTACTAAAAATACATTAGTTCTATTAAGTCAACTAGTTCTTACTAAAACTAAACTAGTTCAACTAGTTTATTAATTTACTTACTAATTATTTTAAACACTTACTAAAAACAGTAAAAGAACTATATTGAATTTTTTCTCTAAACTAAACACTACTGCCATAATTAACATCCAGTAAACCCTACTTCCCTAACCCTACTGCCCTAGTTCTTAAGCATCTACAAGTACTAACTAATTAAATGAACCCTACCTAGGTGCTTAAGCATCTACAACTACTTAAGCACCCATTGATGAACCCTAGGAATTTGTCCTAAAAACTAATTAAGTATCTACAACTACTGCCCTAATTAAATCTAGTTTACAATTAAGCATCTACAACTACTGCCCTAATTAGCATCTAATTTGATGAACCCTAACTAATTTGATGCACTATAAAATTTGATGAACCCTAGCTAGGCATTGGTAGGGGAGGAGGAGGAGGAGGAGGTGTAGACGTGCTCACCTCGAGCACCAGCAGAGTTAGGGAGCGGCCGAGGAAGGGGTAGGCGGCATCGAGGTCGGGGTCGAGCTCGGGCGCACGATGGAGGGCGGCGATGTACGGCGGCGGCGAGGTCAGGGTCAGGGGAGGCGTCAAGGTCGGGGTCGGGGGCGGCGTCGAGGCCGTGCGGAAGGCGACGGGAGAGTGCGCGGTGGTCGACGACAATGCAGGGCGACGACGGTGCGGGGACAACAGAGGAGTTGGATTTGGGGGAAGTGGCCGTGGAGAAGAAGAACCGCGCGGTTAAGTGAAAAATAGTAGTAGCGTAGTCCAGGAAAAGTGCTATTGCTACATTAGTTATAGCTAACTTAGCTATAGCGCTGTCTGACAAAACGCGCTACTACTAAGTTAGCAATAGCGCGTGTCCTGAAAGCACGCTGCTGCTACGCCTTTCTCCGTTATTTTTCATTTGTTTTCCTTCACATTTTCATTTTTTTCCTTCCCCTTTTTCTATTTCTTTCATTTTCATTTACTTTTCTATATGTTTTTCATTTGATTTTCCTTTCATTAGTAGTAGCGCTTTCTGGGTAAAACACGCTGCTACAACAACCTTAGCAGCAGCACACTTTGCTTAAGCACGCTACTACTATTGGTAGCCTTGCAAGAACAGTAGGGGAATTGTAGTTGCAGCGCTTGTTCGTTGAGACGCGCTATTGCTATAAACTTAGCTGCAGCGCGTTGATGACCCACAAGTATAGGGGATCTATCATAGTCCTTTCAATAAGTAAGAGTGTCGAACCCAACAAGGAGCAGAAGGAAATGATAAGTGGTTTTCAGCAAGGTACTCTCTGCAAGCACTGAAATTATAGGTAACAGATAGTTTTGTGATAAGATAATTTGTAACGAGCAAAAAGTAACAAAAGTAAATAAAGTGAAGCAAGGTGGCCCAATCCTTTTTGTAGCAACGGACAAGCCTGTACAAATTCTTATATAGAGAAAAGCGCTCCCGAGGACACATGGGAATTATCGTCAAGCTAGGTTTCATCACGATCATATGATTCGCGTTCGGTACTTTGATAATCTGATATGTGGGTGCACCGGTGCTTGGGTGCTGTCCTTACTTGGACAAGCATCCCACTTATGATTAACTCCTATTGCAAGCATCCGCAACTACAAAAGTAGTATTAAGGTAAACCTAACCATAGCATGAAACATATGGATCCAAATCAGCCCCTTACGAAGCAACGCATAAACTAGGGTTTAAGCTTCTATCACTCTAGCAACCCATCATCTACTTATTACTTCCCAATGCCTTCCTCTAGGCCCAAATAATGGTGAAGTTTCATGTAGTCGACGTTCACATAACACCACTAGAGGAGAGACAACATACATCTCATCAAAATATCGAACCAATACCAAATTCACATGACTACTAATAGCAAGACTTCTCTCATGTCCTCAGGAACAAACGTAACTACTCACAAAGCATATTCATGTTCATAATCAGAGGAGTATTAATATGCATATAGGATCTGAACATATGATCTTCCACCAAATAAACCAACTAGCATCAACTACAAGGAGTAATCAACACTACTAGCAACCCACAGGTACCAATCCCAGACTTAGAGACAAGAATTGGATACAAGAGATGAACTAGGGTTTGAGAGGAGATGGTGCTGGTGAAGATGTTGATGGAGATTGAACCCCTCCCGATGAGAGGATCGTTGGTGATGATGATGGCGATGATTTCCCCCTCCCAGAGGGAAGTGTGCCCGGCAGAACAGCTCTGCCGTAGCCCTAGATTGGTTCCGCCAAGGTTCCGCCTTGTGGCGGTGGAGTCTCGTCCCGATAGCTTGCTTATGATTTTTTTCTCATCGAAAGACTCCATATAGCAAAAGATGGGCATCGGAGGGCCACCAGGGGGCCCACAAGGCAGGGGGCGCGCCTAGGGGGTAGGGCGCTCCCCCCACCCTCGTGGCCAGGGTGTGGCCCCCCTCTGGAACTTCTCGCGCTCAGTATTTTTTATATATTCTGAAAATGACTTCCGTGAAGTTTCAGGACTTTTGGAGCTATGCAGAATAGGTCTCTAATATTTGCTCCTTTTCCAGCCCAGAATCCCAGCTGCCGGCATTCTCCCTCTTTATGTAAACCTTGTAATATAACAGAGAATAGGCATAAGTATTGTGACATAATGTGTAATAACAGCCCATAATGCAATAAATATCGATATAAAAGCATGATGCAAAATGGGCGTATCATCTCCCCCAAGCTTAGACCTCGCTTGTCCTCAAGCGAAAGCCGAAATCGAAAAATATGTCCACATGTTTAGAGATAGAGGTGTCGATAAAAATAAAATATGAACATGAGGGAATCATGATCATTCTTAGAACAACAACTTGATCTCTTACGCTACAGTAACAATTCTATCGCAATTTCAAGTATGAATCATAAACTTCATTGAAAACTAACAAACTATAATCTCAGTCATTGGAGCAATTGCAATTTATCATAACATAGGAAAGAGTCAATATAAGAGCTTTTCAGCAAGTCCACATACTCAACTATCATATAGTGTTTCACAATTGCTAACACTCACGCAATACTTATGGGTATGGAGTTTTAATCGGACACAGAGAAAGATAGGGGCTTATAGTTTTGCCTCCCAACGTTTTACCTCAAGGGTAATGTCAACAATAATAGTTCATGAAAACTCACATCCAATTAGCCATATATACCAGGATCTTTCCAACATGTTGTGCTTGCCAAAAGATAAAATGCAAAAAGGAAGGGTGAATATCACCATGACTCTTATCTAACGTAGGAGATAAAACTAAAAGATAGGCCCTTCGCAGAGGGAAGCAGAGGTTGTCATGCGCTTTTATGGTTGGATGCACAAATCTTAATGTGAAAGAATGTCACTTTATATTGCCACTTGTGATATGGACCTTTATTACGCAGTCCGTCGCTTTTATTTCTTCCGTATCACACAACCGTATAAAGCTTATTTTCTCCCACACTAATAAGTCATACATATTTAGAGGGCAATTTTTATTGCTTGCATCGATGATAACTTACTTGAGGGATCTTACTCAATCCATAGGTAGGTATGGTGGACTCTCATGGCAAAACTGGTTTAAGGGTGTTTGGAAGCACAAGTAGTATCTCTACTTGGTGCAAAGAATTTGGCTAGCATAAGGGGGAAAGGCAAGCTCAATCATGTTGGATGATCCATGAAAATATAATTTATCTTAGATGTAAGAAAACATAACCCATTACGTTGTCTTCCTTGTCCAACGTCAACTCTTTAGCATGTCATATTTTAATGAGTGCTCACAATCATAAAAGATGTCCAAGATAGTTTATTTACATGTGAAGACCTCTCTTTCTTTATTACTTCCTATTAATTGCAACGATGACCAAAACTATGTTTGTCAACTCTCAACAACTTTTATTCATCATACTCTTTCTATGTGAGCTCATTACTCTTCATAAGACCCATATGATCTCTTTTATTTTCTTTTTATTCTTTCTCTTTTCTTTTATTCACTCAAGATTATTGCAAAATAATCAAGCCCTTGGCTCAACACTAATCTTTATTATATATAGCGTACGGACTACATAGAAGGATCATAAAGCAAAACTCACAACTAGATCATACTAAAACTTTATGCTACTAGATCAAGATATTACCAAAAGAACCAAACTAAGAAAACAGTAAAGATAGAAGTGATGGTGATACGATACTGGGGCACTCCCCCAAGCTTGGCAGTTGCCAAGGGGATTGCCCATAACAGATACTCAATTCCTCTTTGTTGGTGCAGAGGGTGGAGTTGTTGATGATCTAGGCTTGTTGTCCCTCTTCCAAGGCATAGGCTCGCCATCATAGAGGGATGACCGAGTCTCCTGAATCCTCAAATCTATAGCCAAACTCATCCTCTTGAATCTATACTCATACTCACAGTTTTGATTTTGCAGGTCATAAATGTGGGCTTGGAGGTGCTCGATTTTCTCATGAAGTTTGAAGATGGCCTCCCCAATGTCCTTGACGTCCAGCTTGTGGTTGTTGGTTAACTCCGTGATCATAATGTGATTGGAGTCAAGTCCACGCTCCACCATCTCCTGGCACCTGAAAACTTGTTGCTCCATTGCCTGGAGCCTTGTCTCCACGCTTCCGGTCCTCCTTGGTCCCTCAACATCACGGATGTGCAGCACCCCTCATGCATCTCAATGGTTTGAGGGTGTTGCAGCACTTCCGCGAGGTAGGGGTTGATGACCTTATCGAAGAACTTGTCCTTGGGGGCACTTGGAGACGTCATGATGATCTCGATCTGTCAGAAAAACAACTCGAAACAAGAACAAAGGATATTTGCATGATACGGTGGTCAAAACCTTCGGGAGGTTATATAATGAATTTTTACTGACCAAAATATGTAACGTGCAAGAAAATGGAGTCCAGAGAGCACACGAGGTGCCCACGAGGCAGGGGGCATGCCCAGGGGGTAGGGCACGCCCTCCACCCTCGTGGAGCCCTCGTGTCCTTCCCAGGCTGCTTCTTATTTTTCTAAATATTCCAAAATGGAGAAGAATTGCCATTAGAACTGTTTTGGAGTCGGTTTACTTACCGTACCACATACCTATTCCTTTTTGGAGTCTGAAACGTTCCGGAAGGTGTCCCTTATGTATTCCTCCGGGGTTACGATTTCAATAAGATTGGTTTCAACATTTATAGGATTACCTGAGATATAATGTTTGATTCTTTGACCATTCATCACCTTCGGATTTGTGCCTTCGAAGTTGTTGATTTTTATGGCACCGGAACGATATACCTCCTCGATAACGTAAGGACCTTCCCATTTAGAGAGAAGCTTTCCTGCAAAAAATCTTAAATGAGAGTTGTATAGCAATACATAATCACCTACATTAAACTCGCGCTTTTGTATCCTTTTTGTCATGCCATCGTTTAACCTTTTCTTTAAACAATTTGGCATTCTCATAGGCTTGGGTTCTCCATTCATCAAGTGAGCTAATGTCAAATAACCTTTTCTCACCGGCAAGTTTGAAATCATAATTGAGCTCTTTAATAGCCCAATAAGCCTTATGTTCTAGTTCGAGAGGTAAGTGACATGCTTTTCCATAAACCATTTTATACGGATACATACCCATAGGATTTTTATATGCAGTTTTATAGGCCCATAATGCATCATCAAGTTTCTTGGACCAATTCTTTCTAGATCTATTAACAGTCTTTTGCAAAATTAATTTGAGTTCTCTATTACTCAATTCTACTTGACCACTAGACTGTGGGCGATAAAGAGATGCAATTCTATGATTAACATTGTACTTAGCAAGCATTTTACGAAAGGCTGCATGAATAAAATGTGAACCACCATCAGTCATTAAGTATCTAGGGACTCCAAACCTCGGAAAAATAACTTCTTTAAGCATCTTAATAGAGGTGTTATGATCAACACTACTAGTTGGAATAGCTTCTACCCACTTAGTAACGTAATCAACAACAACTAAAATATGTGTATATCCATTAGAGGAAGGAAACGGCCCCATATAATCAAAGCCCCAAACATCAAATGGTTCAATAATAAGTGAATATTTCATAGGAATTTCTTGACGTCTACTAATATTACCAATTCTTTGACATTCATCACAAGATAAGACAAACTTACGGGCATCCTTGAAGAGAGTAGGCCAATAAAAATCGGATACCTTATGTGCAGTTCTATCTCCAGCGTGGTGTCCTCCATAAGCTTCGGAGTGACACTTGCGTAGGATCTGTTATTGTTCATGCTCAGGTACACAACATCTAATAACACCATCTACTCCCTCTTTATAAGGATGTGGGTCATCCCAAAAGTAATGTCTTAAATCATAGTAAAACTTTTTCTTTTGCTGGTATGTGAAACTAGGTGGTATAAACATAGCAACAATGTAATTAGCATAATCAGCATACCATGGAGCAGTGTGAGAAGCATTTATGGCATTTAATTGTTCATCAGGAAAGCTATCATCAATAGGTAGTGGGTCATCAAGAACATTTTCTAACCTAGACAAGTTGTCTGCAACGGGGTTCTCAGCTCCCTTTCTATCAATAATATGCAAATCAAATTCTTGTAGCAAGAGAACCCATCTAATAAGTCTAGGTTTAGCATCTTTCTTTTCCATAAGATATTTAATAGCAGCATGATACATGTGAATAGTTACTTTAGAATCAACAATATAAGGTCTGAACTTATCACAAGCAAATACAACTGCTAAAAATTCTTTTTCAGTAGTGGCATAATTTCTCTGAGCATTGTCTAGAGTTTTACTAGCATATTGAATAACATTTAATTTCTTATCAACTCTTTGCCTTAGAACAGCACCTAGAGCATAATCACTAGCATCACACATAATTTCAAAAGGTAAATTCCAATTAGGTGGCTGAACAATAGGTGCAGAGACTAATGCTTTCTTAAGTATTGCAAAGGCTTCTACACAATCATCATCAAAGACGAATGGTATATATATTCGGAATAAATTAGTCATAGGCCGAGAAATTTTTGAGAAGTCCTTAATGAACCTCCTATAAAAACCTGTATGACCAAGGAAACTTCTTATAACTTTGATGTCCTTGGGACACGACATCTTTTCAATAGCATCAACTTTAGCTTTATCAACTTCAATGCCTCTTTCAGAAATTTTGTGCCCCAGACAATACCTTCATTAACCATAAAGTGGCATTTCTCCCAATTCAAGACAAGGTTAGTTTCTTCACATCTCTGCAAAACTCGATCAAGGTGCTTAAGCAATCATCAAAAGAGGATCCATAAACGGAGAAATCATCCATGAATACCTCACATATCTTCAAAAATCAGAAAATATAGCCATCATGCATCTTTGAAAGGTAGCAGGTGCATTACATAAACCAAAAGGCATATGTCTATAAGCGAAAGTACCGAAAGGGCAAGTGAAAGTGGTCTTAGATTGATCATTAGCTGACACAGGTATTTGGGAGAAACCAGAATAACCATCTAGAAAGCAAAAATATGTATGTTTGGATAATCTTTCTAGCATTTGATCAATAAAAGGTAAGGGGTAATGATCTTTTTAGTAGCCTTATTTAATTTGTGGAAATCAATTACCATCCTGTAACCTGTAATAATTATTTGCGAAATCAATTCATCTTTATCATTAGGAACGATAGTAATACCTCCCTTCTTAGGAACACAATGAACAGGACTTACCCACTGACTATCAACAACGGGATAAATTATACCTGCCTCAAGGAGCTTTAGTATTTCTTTTCTTACTACTTATTTCATCTTAGGATTCAGTCGTCATTGGTGATCAATAACTGGTTTGGCATGTTTTTCCAAATTTATTTTGTGTTGACATAGAGTGGGACTAATGCCCTTAAGATCATCAAGAGTATATCCAATAGCAGCACGGTGCTTCTTCAGAGTTTTCAATAATTTTTCTTCCTCCTTCTCTAAAAGGTTAGCACTAATAATAACAAGATATATCTTCTTTTCATCAAGATAAGCATATTTAAGAGTATCAGGCAATGGTTTAAGCTCAAATACGGGATCACCCTTGGGTGGAGGAGGATCCCCTAAGATTTCAACAGGCAAGTTGTGTTTCAGAATAGGTCCCTGTTTAAAGAACACTTCATCTAGTTCCCTTCTTTCATTCATATACATATCATTTTCATGGTCTAGCAAATATTGTTCTAAAGGATCACTAGGAGGTACGGCAATAGAAGCAAGACCAATAATTTCATCTTTACTAGGCAATTCTTCTTCATAGTGTTGTCTACGAAATTTAGAAAAGTTGAACTCATGAGACATATCATCTAAACCAATAGTAATAACATCCTTTTTGCAGTCTATCCTAGCATTAACAATGTTTAAGAAGGGTCTACCAAATATAATGGGACAAAAGCTATCTTGTGGGGAACCAAGAACAAGAAAATCAGCAGGATATTTAGTTTTCCCACACAAGACTTGAACATCTGTAACAATTCCCATTGGTAAAATAGTATCTCTACTGGCAAGTTTAATGGTGACATCAATTTCTTCTAACTCAGTAGGTGCAAAATCATGCATATTTCTTTGTATAAGTGAATAGGTATTGCACTAGCACTAGCACCCACATCACACAAGCCATGATAACAATGATCTCCTATCTTAACAAAAATAACAGGCATGCCTACCACAGGTCTATGTTTATCTTTAGCACAAGGTTTAGCAATTCTAGTAGTTTCATCACAGAAATAAATAACATGCCCAGCAATATGATCAGCCAAGAGATCCTTCACAATAGCAATATTAGGTTCAACTTTAACTTGCTCACGAGGTGTATAGGTTCTAATATTGCTTTTGCGGACCACAGTTGAAGCTTTAGCATGATCTTTTATCCTAACAGGAAAAGGTGGTTTCTCAACATAAGCAGTCGGAACAATAGGATCATTATAAGTGACAGTCTTTTCTTCAACTTTAATAGGTGCAGCTACTTTTACTTCAATGGGAGGATGATATTTAAACCACTTCTCCTTAGGGAGATCAACATGAGTAGCAAAAGATTCACAGAAAGAAGCTACTATCTCAGAGTCAAGTCCATATTTAGTGCTATATTTACGGAAAACATCGGCATCCATAAAAGATTTAACACAATCAAACTTAGGTGTCATACCTAACTCCTTACCTTCGTCGAGATCCCAATCTTCAGAGTTGTGTTTAATTCTTTCCAATAAACCCCATTTGAATTCAATAGTCTTCATCATAAAAGAGCCAGCACAAGAAGTATCGAGCATGGTGCGATTGTTATCAGAAAGCCGAGCATAAAATTTTTGAATAATCATTTCTCTTGAGAGCTCGTGATTGGGGCATGAATATAACATTGACTTAATCCTCCCCCAAGCTTGAGCGATGCTTTCTCCTTCGCAAGGCCAAAAATTATATATATAATTACGATCACGATGAACAAGATGCATAGGATAAAACTTCTGATGAAATTCCAATTTCAATCGTTTGTAGTTCCATGATCCCATATCATCACATAGCCTATACCATGTAATTGCGTCTCCCTCCAAAGATAAAGGGAAGACCTTCTTCTTGATAACATCATCGGGCATACCTGCAAGCTTAAATAATCCACAAACTTCATCCACATATATTAGGTGCTCATCAGGATGTAATGTTCCATCTCCTTCAAAAGGATTAGCTAGCAGATTTTCTATCATACCCGAAGGAATTTCAAAGTAGACATTTTCATTTTTAGTAGGTTCAGTAGGTTGGGGAGAAACTCTTTGCTCTACTGGTCGGGGTGAAGATGCCCCGAACAAGCCCCTCAGAGGATTACTTTCCATAGTAACAAGTGACAGTAAATTTCTGCACACTATATAAAGTTTTCCTTACCAAATTCCACCTACCAAAGGTGCTTCACTCCCCGGCAACGGCGCCAGAAAAGAGTCTTGATGACCCACAAGTATAGGGGATCTATCATAGTCCTTTCGATAAGTAAGAGTGTTGAACCCAACGAGGAGCAGAAGGAAATGATAAGCGGTTTTCAGCAAGGTATTCTCTGCAAGCACTGAAATTATAGGTAACAGATAGTTTTGTGATAAGATAATTTGTAACGAGCAGCAAGTAACAAAAGTAAATAAAGTGCAGCAAGGTGGACCAATCCTTTTTGTAGCAAAGGAAAAGCCTGGACAAATTCTCATATAGAGAAAAGAGCTTCTGAGGACACATGGGAATTATCGTCAAGCTAGGTTTCATCACGATCATATGATTCGCGTTCGGTACTTTGATAATATGATATGTGGGTGGACTGGTGCTTGGGTGCTGTCCTTACTTGGACAAGCATTCCACTTATGATTAAATCCTATTGCAAGCATCCGCAACTACAAAAGAAGTATTAAGGTAAACCTAACCATAGCATGAAACATATGGATCCAAATCAGCCCCTTACGAACCATGCATAAACTAGGGTTTAAGCTTCTGTCACTCTAGAAACCCATCATCTACTTATTACTTCCCAATGCCTTCCTCTAGGCCCAAATAATGGTGAAGTGTCATGCAGTCGACGTTAACATAACACCACTAGAGGAGAGACAACATACATCTCATCAAAATATCGAACGAATACCAAATTCATATGACTACTAATAGCAAGACTTCTCCCATGTCCTCGGGAACAAACGTAACTACTCACAAAGCATATCCATGTTCATAATCAGAGGAGTATTAATATGCATATAGGATCTGAACATATGATCTTCCACCAAATAAACCAACTAGCATCAACTACAAGGAGTAATCAACACTACTAGCAACCCATAGGTACCAATCCCAGACTTAGAGACAAGAATTGGATACAAGAGATGAAGTAGGGTTTGAGAGGAGATGGTTCTGGTGAAGACGTTGATGGAGATTGACCCCCTCTCGATGAGAGGATCGTTGGTGATGACGATGGCGATGATTTCCCCCTCCCGGAGGGAAGTGTCCCCAGCAGAACAGCTACGTCAAATCCCTACATTGGTTCCGCCAAGGTTCCGCCTCGTGGCGGCGGAGTCTCGTCCCGAAAGCTTGATTATGATTTTTTTCTCATCGAAAGACTCCATATAGCAGAAGATGGGCATCGGAGGGCCACCAGGAGGCCCACGAGGCAGGGGGCGCGCCCAGGGCGGTAGGGCGCGCCGCCACCCTCGTGGCCAGGGTGTGGCCCCCCTCTGGAACTTCTTGCGCTCAGTATTTTTTATATATTCTGAAAAATACTTTTGTGAAGTTTTAGGACTTTTGGAGCTGTGCAGAATAGGTCTCTAATATTTGCTCCTTTTCCAGCCCAGAATCCCAGCTGCCGGCATTCTCCCTCTTTATGTAAGCCTTGTAAAATAAGAGAGAATAGGCATAAGTATTGTGACATAACGTGTAATAACAGCCCATAAAGCAATAAATATTGATATAAAAGCAAGATGCAAAATGGACGTATCACACGTTTCTTTGCCACGCGCTAGTGGTAAGTAGTAGTAGCACTTATTTTTGTCCCGCGCTACTGGTAAGATTCTGCGTATAAGGTTTTCCCTAGTAGTGATGGCCCACGCTAGGAGTGGTGCGACCGACCTCGTGAGGACCGCTGGCAAGATCAGCCTCGCGAGGGCGCCTGGAGGGATCAGCCTCGCGAGGATCACCCTCAGGGCAACCCCGGTCTTCCTCCGCTGCCAGCACCACCAAAAAGGAACGACGACCACCATCAAGACGAGGCGGCTGGGGGCTTCCAGGAGCCTCCTGCTATCGCCTGCATCTTGGGAGGATCTCAAGACCCAGCCTCACACCGTATCGTCAAGCAATTTGCTCGCGAGGTGAACGCAGTCCTTCCGAAGCTCGAAGCTACATGCCCTCTCAGGTGGTCCAAGTGTGCTATTACCTTCAGCTCAGCAGATCAGCTCAAGTGCGCGGCTACCGCTGGTGCTCTCCCAATGCTTTGTTCACCCGTCATCAGCAACGTGCAAGTCACCAAGACCCTCATCGACAGCGGCGCGGGGCTCAACATCCTGTCCGTCGAGACGTTCGACAACCTACAAGTGACCTACGATCAGCTTCAACCTACCAAGCCTTTCTCAGGAGTCATCGACGGCTCCACCACGCCGATAGGTCAGGTCCACCTCCCAGTCACCTCCGGCACACGCGACAACTACCGCACCGAGCTCATCAACTTCGATGTCGCCCACATCCGTCTATCGTACAATGCCATCCTCGGGTATCCAGCCCTGGCCAAGTTCATGGCAGTGACGCACCACGGCTACAACATCCTCAAGATGCCTGGAAGTTGCGGGATCATCACAGTCCCCTGCGAAGAACGAGATGCGGTGTGCTCCCTCGAGTGCGCCTTCCAGGCAGCGTCAATCGAAGACCCCGACAACAATGCATCTCGATACCCTCGTGAGGTCGTCCCCAAGAAGAAGAAGCATCTACTCCGTGCCGGACCTTGGGAGGACAGCACCGCAAGTGGTACCTCATCAGGATCAGCGCCCGCGCGTGGGGCTCCTCCCTCTGTCGCATAGGAAGGCACACCCGGCGCCCTCCTCAGGAAGGGCTCGGCGACTCTTTTCTGGAGGGCCTTAGACCTTGCCAACATTACGAGGGAGGCGCTCGGGCACCACGTGGAGGCGTGCTTCACGGCATGTCTCCCTTAGGAAGACACTGGACAAGGAGCGCCCGGTGCCCAGGAGTTCATCACCAAGGTATCTCAGGAGCTTCAGGAAGCAAGAGCAATTCACGGCGACCGCCGCCCACCTGGTGCTGCTCTCCACCCCAGCGAGGGTGGTGAGCTGTGCGTCTGCATCGACATCCCAGGGCTCAATCGGGCTGCATCTCAGGAGCGCTTCTGGCCTTCACGTGCTAGACGCTGCGAGGGCCCACCGCAAAGCTACGTTTGCATGCCATTCGGCCTGCCGAGCATGGCTGCTGCCTTCCAGCGCAACCTGCAGAGCGTCATGGCAGGTCAGGAGGCCAGGCACCATGCAGTCCTGGCGGAGATGGCGACGGTCCTCAAGGAACCGCCTGGACACCCAGAGCCTCCTGAGGCTCAGGGCCCCGGTGGCTCGTGAGGGGCAACCCCTTCGCCGCGTACCTTCAGCAGCCTCAACACCCCTTCATCAACAGAATGAGGTGACATTTTCCAAGTTTATTTAGCTGGGAGCGCCCTCAGGGCTACATCATTCCCAGGCTGCGTGGGTCTATCCCTGTGGCATGTATCCCTTATTGTTCATGTCTTTAGCTTACCTTGCCGGGGGCGCACCTTGGGCTGCATCATCCCCAAGTCGCTCGGGCCGGACCCAGTGGCATGTTTGCTTTCCATGCATAATTTATCTGTGTCCATCACCTGATTGATTGTCGCCCACCATGGGAGCCGTGCACCGGTCGTCTTCCTTCAGGATCCTTCGCATGAGAAGGCTAGGCATGACGTCTGTGCCCGGGCCCGTCCCTGTAGCATCGATAAATCCAACGACTGAGCTCTGTCTGGTGGGCCAGCCCCATTCACGTCACCTCCTGGGGCCGTGGGTGCTTGGCTTTCTTACCACCTCCCAGGACCAACACAGCGAACAAGAATCAAGACCAGGCGCAACCTGCCTTGAGGTAGGGCCTCGTGAGTCCCGTGCTAGCTCGCGAGTGCCCAGACACACCTCGTCTAGCCCTGTCGTGCAAGCCATGTGTCAGGGCGGGGCTGTACATGCCCCGGAGGCTCTCCGCGGTAGGGAGTCCCCACCCACATACCAGAGGCAGACCAGCAATCACCGCTGCGTTTTGTTCCCCTCCTCGCGCTAACTTGCAGGAACTTCCCAAGGACTACGGCGGGCGGTACCACGGGCTTTCCCTCTTCTCCCATGCGATTTGCTTGCGCGTTAAAAGGGGGGCTCCTGAGCATCGCGATTCAGGAGCTCTTACTGGCTCTCCAGCCCTCACCCCTGGCCTTGGCCACGGCATCGCGACCTGGAATACCAGCGGCGGCTGAGCTCGCTCGAGGGCCGGGACCTGAGGATGCAGAGCACTAAGGAGAACATGGAGAAGAGGGGGAGGCTCGCACGGGCCTAACCTAGCTACCCAGTAGCAGCAAACGCCCAAGTCTGGCGCAACACGAGGAACCAGCTCTGAAATGCCAAGATAAGTCTTGTACCTGGACTGACCCATCCCTACGGCATAAGATCCTCGCCTTTTCACTGCCTTGCTGCGGCAACGTCGCCTCCCTTTCCCATCCTTAGGTAGCTGCTTGCATGCTAAACGGTACCTCTTGAGCATCGCGCCTCGGGAGCTCTTACTGGACCTCGGGCCGCTCACCTCCTGGCCTTGACCACGACATCGCGACCTGGCATACCAGCGTCGGCTGCAGCCTGCCTGGGGACCGGGACCTGTCAGCATAGAGCACCAAGCTGCTGCGGGGTTGGAAAGGGGGAGACCAACCCTCAGTAGGACATGTGCTCGCAAGTTTTCACAATAAGGATAATATTAAGAAAAGGCATTACAAACGCTTTACACACCCCCGCGGGGTCCGCTTCGATTCTTCGTAGGGAACAAAAGGAAAGGAATCCCTAGGAGCTCTATCTACACGCGCCGGACATTGCCGACGCCATCATCAACAGTGGGCCACGAAGGGCCAGCACCAACCCCATCAAGATAACGGCGACGGCGGCCAGACGCGGCGACCTTGCTCCAGGCCCGATGGGAGCTCGGGGCACGTAGCTGTCGTCGCTTGTCTCCGGAGACTCCACAAGCTCAGGGGAGTCGTTGGACCACCAGGAGTCGTTGCTGTCGCTCGAGGAGCTGCAGGCGAGGCCAGGTGGGCGGCGGTCACCGTGAATTGCTCTTGCTTCCTGAAGCTCCTGAGATACCTTGGTGATGAACTCCTGGGCACCGGGCGCTCCTTGCCCAGTGTCTTCCTAAGGGAGACGTGCCGCAAAGCACGGCTCCACGTGGTGTCCGAGCGCCTCCCTCGTAATGTTGGCAAGGTCTGAGGCCCTCTAGAAAAGAGCCCCCGAGCCCGGCCCGAGGAGGGTGCCGGGCGCGCCTTCCTATGCGATAGAGGGAGGCGCCCTAGGCGCGGGCGCTGATCCTGACAAGGTACCACTTGCGGTGTTGTCCTCCCGTGGTCCGGCACGGAGTAGCTGCTTCTTCTTCTCGGGGACGACCTCATGAGTGTACCAAGCTGCATTATTGTCGGGGTCTTCGATTGTTGCTGCCTGGAAGGCGCGCTCGAGGGAGCACACTACATATCTTTCTTCGCAAGGGACTATGATGATCCCGCTGCTTCCTGGTATTTTGAGGACGTTGTAGCCGTGGTGCGTCACTGACATTAACTTGGCTAGGGCTAGATACCCGAGGATGGCATTGTACGGCAGACGGATGTGGGCAACTTTGAAGTCGATGAGCTCGGTGCAGTAGTTGTCGCGTGTGCCGAAGGTGACTGGGAGGCGGACCTGACCTATCGGTGTGGTGGAGCCGTCGGTCACACATGAGAAAGGCTTCGTAGGCTGAAGCTGATCGTAGGGAACTTGTAGGTTGTTGAACGTCTCGACGGACAGGACGTTGAGCCGACGGATGTGGGCGACTTTGAAGTCGATGAGCTTGGTGCAGTAGTTGTCGCGTGTGCCGAAGGTGACTGGGAGGCGGACCTGACCTATCGTTGTGGTGGAGCCGTCGGTCACACATGAGAAAGGCTTGGTAGGCTGAAGCTGATCGTAGGGAACTTGTAGGTTGTTGAACGTCTCGATGGACAGGACGTTGAGCCCTCCGCCGCCGTCGATGAGGGTCTTGGTGACTTGCACGTCGTTGATGATAGGGGAATAAAGCATTGGGAGAGCGCCAGCGGTAGCCGCGCACTTGACCTGATCTGCTGAACTGAAGGTAATAGCGCACTTGGACCACCTGAGCGGGCGTGTAGCTTCGAGCTTGGGAAGGGCTGTGTTCACCTCGCGAGCAAACTGCTTAATGATACGCTGTGAGGCTGGGGCTTGAGCTCCGCCCAAGATGCTGGCGATAGCACGTGGCTCCTGGAAGCCCCTAGCCCCCTCGTCTTGATGGTGGTCGCCATTCCTTCTTGGTGGTGGCGGCAGCGGAGGAACACCGGGGTTGCCCTGAGGGCGATCCTTGCGAGGTTGATCCCTCCAGGTGCCCTCGTGAGGCTGATCTTGCCAGCGGTCCTCATGAGGTCGGTCGCGCCTCTCTTGGCATGGGCCATGGTAATCCCAGCGTCCTCCGCCACATCCTCCTCCTCGGCCGTAGCCTCGGTCGTTGCGCTCGGGTCGTCGACCGAAGCGTTTATGCGAATAGCCCTGAGCTCTTGACAATGATTGTTGTTGTGGCTATGCACGTTGTGGAAGGAGCAAAACGGTCGGCTGCCCTTGGATGACTCAAGCTGGTCCCTGCCGCACTTCGTGTCTGGCTCAGCCGCGAGCACGGCAACTCCCTTGCGCTTCACGTCCTTGGCCTTGGATTTCTTCTCCTCCGGGTCGGTAGCTGGGGGCTCGAGGAGGGAAAGGCAACCTTCCTCAGCCCTTGCGCACTTGGTCGCCAGGTTGAACAGCTCCAGGGATGTGCACAGCTCCTCGTGGATGGCGAGCTCCTCCTTCATCTTGATGTTGCGGACACCATCGGAGAATGCAGAGATGATGGCCTCGTCCGTCACCTTGGGGATCTTGAGGTGGACGTTGTTGAAGCGCTGGATGTACTTCTGGAGTGTCTCTCCTGGTTGTTGCTTGACACGTCGCAGGTCACCCATGGCTGGGGGGCGGTCGCGAGTGCCCTGGAAGTTGGCGACGAAGCGGTCGCGCATCTCGTTCCAAGAAGAGATGGAGCCTGGGGGCAGGTTCAGGAGCCACGAGCGCACGCCATCCTTGAGAGCCATGGGGAACCAGTTCGCCATGACTTTCTCGTCGTTGTTCACCGCCTCGATGCTCAGCTCGTAGAGCTACGAGAACTCAGCGGGGTAGGGGGTGCCGTCATAGCGAGGAGGCAGATCCGGCTTGAACTTGCCCGGCCAGGCGACAGTAGCCAGATCGGGGGTGAAGGCACGGCAGCGGGCCATAGTCGCCGGGGCCCGCCGTGGAGGTGGACCCTGGTCTTGGCGCTCGCACACCACCACGGCAAACGGCACATGGCCCTGCCACGGCAAGCGATCCTGACGCGGCGGTGCAGGGAGCGGTGGAGCGTTCTCTTGCGGTCGAGGAACTTCTTGACAGCATCATTCTTCACACGCGGTCGCTTGGCGCGATGGGTCGCGCCGCGGAGCCGCGCGCCTTGGCGCCAGTGCGCCGTCTTGGTGCAGGGGTGGTGGAGGTGCTGCGTGAGCTACGTCGCCCGTAGCTGGCGGTGGACAAGGCAGCGAGAGGGACAGTGCGGGGGAGCCCCCCTGCGGTGCTGATGAGCTCGGCGATGTGGTCCATCCAGCCCTGGTAGAGGTTGTCGACTAGGTGGTAACGCAGGAGCTCGTGCGCCATGAGCAGCGTGGCCTGCGCGTCCATGGGTGCGCAGCAAGCGTGAGATGACGAGCCGGCCAGAGACGGCGATGGGGTGGCGGTGTGGCCATCATGGCGCACGGATGGATGCAGCGAGGAAGCTTTCTACTCGTTTGCCGCCGGACCGGTGACAGCGTTGGCGGCGGGTGACGGAGAACGACGGGGAGGCCCGCCGACGGGAGCCGTCTGAGCGACGCGAGTGGCGAGGGCGGCCCGGCGCTCAGCGCGAGCTCGGCGAGCATCGGCCATGAGCTTGGTGGAGTGACGAAGCGTGGGTCAACGAAGAAGAAGGCTTCGGTGCACCCCTACCTGGCGCGCCAAATGTCAGATTTCGGGTTCCGGCAAAACCCTTAAGGTTCAAACACTGGGTGCGCACAAAGATCTCCCCCTACCTACTCACGATCTCAAAGGCTAGCTCGATGAACTCGCAACACAAAGGACACAAGATTTATATTGGTTCGGGTCACCGTTGCGGTGTAATACCCTACTCCAGTGTGGTGTGGTGGATTGCCTCTCGGGCTGAGGATGGATAGTACAAGGTGAAGAAGAGCGTCCTGAGCAGGGGTCTTCTTGTGCTTGGTGAGTTTGTGTGGTTGAGGATGATCTAGTCTAGGATCCCATCTCCTAGCTATGGTGGTGGCTAGCCCTATTTATAGAGGCCCTGGTCCTCTCCCCAAATATTGAGAGGGAAGGGAGCCAACAACGGTCAATTTGAATGGGGACAGCTAGTACAAGTTATCCTGACAAAAGCAGTCTTCGCCTGCCAAAGGCTTTCGTGGTGACGCCGCCTTGGGCTCCATGGTGACCTCCGTCTTGCCGTCCCGTTGGTCTTGATCTCATTGCACGAATATGGAAACCTTTTCTTGACGCCTCGGTACTCTTCGTCTGTGCTTGCCTCCTTAACACCAAAGAGGAAACAAGGACATTGCACGCACTGGCGCCTGCCTGGCACCCGCCTGGTCTCGATCATCACGGCTCACGTCATTGGAACCTCACGAGATTTTCCTTGCATTGATCTCTTTGCCCCTCGTGAGCCAGCCTGGTGAGGCCGCTCCTGAGGAGGTCTTGTGTCGTCCGCCTCGCGAGGCATGGCCCCTCGCGAGGGTCTTGAATGCTTGTTGGTGAAGATGGGTCGTACGGGCTCGCTTGCAGAGCCATGCCGTGGGCCGCAGGAAGGCAAGTCTGGGGACCCCCATTCCCATAACGCCGACACGCGTGATGGACATCAGCTTGAAGAAGCAACAGTGCAGCCGTGCCGACGCTGCTCATAACTTGTGACGCGGTCAAAGCCAGATTGATGAAGTGACCGAGCGGCGATGTCAGCGTGCCTGACCCAAGCAATACGTGGGGCGATGGTATTGGTGATAATTTAGTCTTCGTGATGCCGAATTTTTGTTCGGCTTGCCGAGCTAATGATCCAATAAGGTTGGGCTCGGCTCGATGAAGTGACGATCTGTCTAGCATAGGTCGGCAGATGTGGAGTAAAGGCTAGTTTGACACCGGCGTGATGGCGAAGATTACCTCCAAAAAGGAGTAAAAATTGTGAGCATGTGTTCGTAAACAAAACACAATACCCTACAAAGAGATTCTTCCAAAAAGGTTGTCCAATACGCCGTTTATGAAGAAATATGAACTCGGGTCGGACTCATATTCGCGCAGAAAATAGATCCGAAAAGTGATGCACTAATCGGAAGGTTCCTGGAGTTTGGACGGTTGGATCGAGCTGAAATTTGGAGAGGTGGTAGATATAGGAATTCCGCATCCGATCAACGGTTGGATCTTCCAAAGGACGTCTGATATAGATGATGGGCACCACGCTCCAAACTCGTCCAGATTCCCGTCCAGATTCGACAGGGCTCGGGTATATCAGAGATCGGCGGAGATTGCTCCATCGGAACGCAGAAAAATTTTAAAGTGTTGTTGTAGACTCAATTCCGCACAATTCCACAGAAGGAATCGTCAAAAAATGCTCGAGGATGTGGTGGTAGCGGATACAAGTTCGCTGTTCGGAAAAACAACACGGTCGCCCGAGGGCAATGTTGACATTGAGCCCCCGAGCTCCATGGATGATTCCTTCATGATCATGATAGAGATTGGAGTTGATGTTGATGAAGGCCCTCGTCCGAACATCAAGATTGGAGGCAAGGCACAATCCTTGGTCAAGCCAAGGTGACCAGTCAAGCCGGCAACAAAGATGCCGATGTCGCAGTTGATCTGCAGACGAGCCATTGATCTTTTGCCGATCACATAGCAGAACTCCCAATGAAAGCACCATTGTCAGTGTGAAAACCGGCAGATCTCGGGGTAGGGGGTCCTGAGCTATGGATTCTCGGATCAATGGTAATAAGAACAAAGGAGACGATGTTTACCCAGGTTCGGGCCCTCTTGATGGAGGTAAAACCCTACGTCCTGCTCTTGTTTATATTGATGGAGTATCAAGTACAGAGTTGATCTACCTCGAGATCATATGTTGTGGTCTAAAACCTGAGGGTATGATAAATAATGTCATAATGATCTATCGACTAACCTAGCCTCGGCTTATATAATGTACCGGAGGCTTAGGATAACAAAAGTCCTAGTCGAATACGTTGGTGGAGAGGAGTCCTTGTCTTGATCATCAAGCCTTGTCAAATCTTCCTCCTGTGCGGCATGGGCTGCCCGAAGTGGCCCATGAGCGAACCGCCATGGGGGTTGAGGGAGTCCTGGGCTAAGGGGTCCTCGGGCGTCCGACCTATTTTACGTGGGCCGGACTGATGGGCTGTAAAGATACGAAGACCGAAGACTCTACCCGTGTGCGGATGGGACTCTCCTTGGCGTGGAAGGCAAGCTTGGCGATGAAACATGAAGATTCCTTTCTCTGTAACCGACCTTATGTAACCCTATATCCCCCTGGTGTCTATATAAACCGGAGGGCTAGGCCCATAGAGATATATCCTCATAATCATAGTCAGGCTAGACTTTTAGGGTTTAGCCATTACGATCTCGTGGTAGATCAACTCTTGTAATACTCATATTCATCAAGAACAATCAAGCAGGAAGTAGGGTATTACCTCCATAGAGAGGCCCTGAACCTGGGTAAACATTGTGTCCCCTGTCTCCTGTTACCACCGACCTTAGATGCACAGTTCGAGACCCCCTACCCGAGATCCGCCGGGTTTGACACCGACATTGGTGCTTTCATTGAGAGTTCCACTATGCCATCGTTAAGAGGTTTGATGGCTCCTTCTATCATTCACAATGATGTTGTCCAAGGGGAAGTCTTCCTCCCAGACGGATCTTCGTGTTCGGCGGCTTCGCACTGCGGGCCAACTCGCTTGGCCATCTGGAGCAGATCGAAAGCTATGCCCCTGGCCACCAGGTCAGATTTGGAAGATTGAACTATGTCACGGATATCCGTGGAGACTTGATCTTCGACAGATTCGAGACCACGGCAGCAGCTCCCCGCCACCATGATGAACACGACGTAAATCTGTCATCGGCCCATACGTAGGAGATAGTACCTGTAGCTGCTCTAGCCATAGATCCAGAGCAGATCGTGCCATCCGAAAATGGGAAGCTCAACCCCGCCACGGAAGCCGTAGACTTAGCAGCGTGGGAGCCGCACACAGACTTAATTTCAAGTGACATCTATGTCACGGGAGCTACGGACTCGTCTCCTGCTACAGGTTCCGAACCTTGTGCGTCCGCGTACGTCGAGCTTGATCAGTCATCGATCGTCGAATTCAGCTCCGCGGACATCTTCCAAGACTCACCCTTGGGCGACGTGCTAAACTCGTTAAGAGCACTATCTTTAGTGGGGGCTTTCAGCCGAATTGTGTCCGGTTCGAACCGGAGGCTGATGACGGAGAATTTCACTTCCCACCCACCGCCCACTTCAGAGCCACTGTCGAAGACTTAACTGACATGCTCAATTACGGCTTCGATGACATCGACGGTATGGACGACGATGCCGGAGAAGAAGAGGCCCAGAACCCGCCATTTACTGGATTCTGGACGACCACTTCCTCATATGATGTATACATGGTGGATACACCAAAAGAGAATAGCGGCGATGACAAGGATGATCCGGTTGAGGATAAACCTCCCGAGACACAATCAAAGCGCCGGCGTCAGCGGCACCGCTCTAAGTCACGCCGCAACAAAGACAGTAACACCGGCATAGGAGAAGATAACACTCCGGAAGGTGCTGAAGACAACAAAGACCCCGTTGACGCAACAGCCGAACAGGATGAAAGGGAATATGGGCAAGTTAGCCCTGGTAAACAGGCCACGCACGAAGACTAGGGGAACAGTAATTATCTTCCGCTCTCCGAGGATGAGGCGAGCCTCGGCACTGAGGATTTTATCATGCCTGAGGAACCTCTCGAGCAGGAGGGCTTCAAGCGCAAGCTAATAGCCACTGCAAGGAGCCTGAAAAAGAAGTAGCAGCAACTTCAAGTTGACCAAGATCTGCTCAACGATAAATGGACCGATGTCCTAGAAGCCGAAGAATATGGCCTTAAGCGCCCAGCTAAAAGCTACCTGAAGCGCAACCTGCTACCTCAGTTCGACGACGAGGCGCCGGAGCACATACCACCATCGTGCAATGCAGCTGACCGACCACCACGTGGTCATGATAAAACGGTAACTCAAGCCGAACACTAGCCCGCCCCGCGTCATCATAAGGGCAGAGTTAAAACAGCTCATGGTCATACATATGACCTTCAGCAGGAACTGAACAGTAAAGCAGGACATACCAGATCGATCTACGGATCGCAAGGACGTGCTTCGACACGCGATGACAGCCATCTATTCGGACGTGACAAACCTAGTCATGTGCGGGCTGAAAGCCGCAGATGGACTCCATCAGAGCTACGTTGCGATGCGGCCCGATATAGAGGCGCCGCACACCCTCTTTGCTTCACTGACGAAGTCATGGAACATGAATTCCCAGAAGGGTTCAAACTCGTGAATATAGAATCATACGATGGAACCACAGACCCCGCGGTATGGATGAAGACTTCATTCTTCATATTCATATGGCCCGCGGCGAGGACCTTCATGCCATTATGCCATTAAATACCTCCCCCTAAAACTCAAAGGACCAGCCTGGCACTGGCTGAATAGCCTGCCCGAAAATTCCATCGGCAGCTGGGAGGACTTGGAAGAAGCCTTCCTTGACAACTTCCAAGGTACATATGTTCGACCTCCAGACGCTGATGACTTAATCCATATAGTTCAACAGCCCGGAGAGTCTGCCAGGAAATTTCGGACTAGGTTCTTAACTAAAAAGAACCAGATCGTCGACTATCCGGATGCCGAAGCCCTAGCGGCCTTTAAACACAACATCCGCGACGAATGGCTCGCCCGCCACCTCGACAAAGAAAAGCCAAAGTCCACGGCGGCCCTCACGGCACTCATGACCCGTTTTTGTGCGGGCGAGGATAGTTGGCTGGCCCGTGGCAAAAAAATATATAAGCGACACCAGCACCCCTGAAGCCAAAAATAGCAACGACAATTCCCGACACAACATATACAAGCATCGAAACAACAATGACAACACTGATGATACGGCGGTCATTGCCGGATTCAGTGGCTCTAAGTCCAGTCAGCGGAAGAAGCCGTTCAAAAAGAACAATTCGGGCTCATCTAGCTTGGACCTCATACTTGATCGTCCGTGCCAGATTCACGGCACCCCAGACAAACCACCCAATCACACCAACAGAGATTGTTGGGCTTTTAAATAAGCCGACAAGTTAAATGCCGAAAGCAAGGAGAAGGGATCGCAAAGAGAAGATGACGACGAGGAGCCCCGGCCACCGAACACAGGGGGACAGAAGAAGTTTCCCCCTCAGGTCAAAATGGTGAACATGATATACGCTACCCACATCCCCAAGAGGGAGTGCAAGCGCGCGCTTAGGGACGTCTACGCAATAGAGCCAGTCGCCCCAAAATTTAATACATGGTCGTCATGCCCAATCACTTTCGATCTCCGGGATCATCTGACCAGTATCTGTCATGGTGGTTCAGCCGCACTGGTCTTGGACCCAATAATTGATGGGTTCCACCTGACGCGAGTCCTGATGGACGGTGGCAGCAGCCTCAACTTGCTCTATCAGGATACAGTGGCAAAATGGGCATCAATCCATCACGGATCAAGCCCACAAAGACTTCCTTTAAAGGAGTCATACCAGGTGTAGAGGCCTGCTGTACGGGCTCAATCACACTAGAGGTTGGCTTCGGATCTTCGGAAAATTTCCGAAGCGAGGAGTTAGTCTTCGACATCGTCCCCTTCCGCAGTGGCTATCATGCACTGCTTGGACGAACCGCATTTGCTCAATTCAACACAGTGCCACACTACGCTTATCTCAATCTCAAGATGCCCGGACCACGAGGCATCATAACAGTTAATGGAAACACGGAACGCTCCCTTCGCACCGAGGAGCACACCGCTGCCTTAGCGGTAGAGGTACACAGAGGCCTTTTGAAGCAGAACCTTAATTCGGCGGTCGATCCCCCGGAAACTGTCAAGAGAGTCCGGACCATTCTGAAGCAGGACAGCTCGGCTCGTTAAGAGCTCGACTAGCAATTTGGCTTCCGTCCCAGTCCCGACCAAGTGGCGGCAACTATACCGCGTGTACATAACTACGCACTAAAAATACCATGGGCACGGATGGAGGCATAACCAGCTTGTGATCCACAATACGACTCGACCGCCCCGGACACACATACTTTCACTGTTTCCTTTTTTCCTTTTTTCAGGTTTCTTTTTCATAGGCCTTTCCTGACGGCTTGACCATCGATTCTTTTCGAAGGATAAGAACACCAAGACGACAAGAAGCATGGACGTGCGGGGGAATTTTTAGGTGGTTTTTTAACGATCCATTTACCTGTTTTCAGGACCCATACGCAGCTCTCCCTTGGTTAAGGCATAGTAAATAGACTTCTGCTTATTACACTACTTGTATAAATGCGCTTCAACACACCAATAAAATTATAATTGAAACAGTTTACCGCCCAAATTTTATGGCTCTAGATTACTACCTTTTCTTCTTTTTTCTTTTTTTAATAACTTTATCAAATAGCACCCGTAGACTCTGGTACATTTCAAAATTGCCAGGGGCTTCACAACACCCCGCAACATGGCAACACAAGTCCGAACACTTCTACAGTATAGTTCGGCACCTCGAATTTAGCACTATATGCATTGGCTTCGAATCATGTCTTTGGTCAATAGTTGGGTTGCCCGGCTCCTGTGCTTACTACCTTATGTTCCGCTGTATTGGCTAGGGTAGTAAAGGGAGAACTACTACGATTGTGCCCTGGTTTCCCCGGATGAGCACCTTAGTAGAGAAAGCCGAAAACTGACTGTCATGATACGGCGAGAGCCGGTCAGCTCTTCAGAGGTCTAAAATCCTTAGAGATTTTTTCCGCATTACGCGAGGGAGTGGTACTTACCCGATCTAGTGTTTACAGCATCCTAGTTCGGATACTAGGGGCTGCGCCTATATTTCTATTGTCAAACTCCTATGGCTGAGTGAGGGTGCTAAAGCCGCATAGTCCGATTGTCTGGTTCGTTGCGCTAAAACACCTCCTTCAATGACCAAATAATTGGATCAAGAGTGTTTAGATTACATCCCGAACACCCCCGCATTTCCTACGTGGGGGCCGAAGCCGATGACCGACCAACTCTCAGATTTCACACAACACGGCCGCACAGGAGGAGAAATCCTTTAAATAGCAAAGCACTATATTACATAACGATTTTGTTTCATCATACAAAGCAAAGACAACATGAATGTATTCATTTGAAAATAGTGTCTTGCGCACATTGCTTTGCCACAATGCGAGACCCCTCCAGGACATCCGCAAAATACCGCTCGGGCGTGCAGTGCTCCTTGCCCTCTGGTGGCCCCTAAGTCATCATCTTGACGGCGTCCATCTTCTCCCACCACATGTTGACGCGGCGAAGGCCATGCGCGCACCTTCAATGCAGGCCGATCGCTTGACGACATCCAGCCGAGGACAGGCGTTCACCAGCCGCTTCACGAGCCCGACGTAGCTGCTGGGCATAGCGTCGGCAGGCCACATCCGGATTATCAAATTCTTCATGGCCAGTTCGGCCACCCTATGCAGCTCGACCAGCTGTTTGAGCTGATCGTTGAATGGCACTGGGTGCTCTGGCGCAAGGTACTACGACCAGAACAGCTTCTCTGTTGAGCCCCCCTCTTCGGCTTGGAAGAACTCCGCAGCGCCGGACACACTGCACGGCAGATCTGTAAACGCCCCTGGAGAACTCCAAATCCGGGTTAATAAGAAATACTTCTTCTTCACATACTTTCTTTGCATACTAAACGCCTTACCCACCGCAATCCTCTTGGCCTCCTGGATCTCCTGGAGGGCACCCTGGGCTTCAACCCAGGCCCCTTCCGCGCTTTGATGAACCTTGGCGAGTTCGGTCTCTCGAGCCGAAACATCGCCCTCCAAGGTCTCATACTTCTTCACAGCGTCCTGGAGCTCTTGTTGAACCTCGTTCAGCCTGGCCTTAAGCTTCTTACGAGCGACCTGCTCCTTGACTGCTTTCCCCTCGGCTTCGGCCAGGGCCTTTTTAAGGGACTCGACCTCGGTCATCACTCCTACACCTATCATGACACTACGACCAATATACATCATTTATTCTTTCTGAATATATAGAAAGTCAGTACATACCTTGCTAGTCTTCCAGCTGCTTCCTCGCTTGACCGAGCTCCTTCTCGACCTGCTCCAGTCTCTGCTTTAGTCCGGAGACTTCGGTAGTGTGTGCGGTCGCGACCAGCAAGGACACCTGCTTATCAGACATATTTTAGTTAGTTTCCTGCGAAATTTAATTGATTCTCTGTCTGACTTTTCTTTCTGAACACCGGACAGTGTCTCAGGGGCTACTGTCTATATTGGGATTTTCCCTATTACACCGCTTACCTCAAAACCTGTCAGCAGGCCGCTGCAGGCTTCGGTCAGTCCGCTCTTGACGGACTGAAGCTTCTCAATCACTGTACCCATAAGGATACGGTGTCCTTCCACAATGGAAGCGCCTTGTAGCGCTTCCAGTAGATTATCCGGTGCCTCTGGTTGGACAGAGGTCACCGATGGAACAGGCACACCCCTTCCTTCGAAGGAGGTTGCTCGCCAGATTCCGGAGCCGTATATAGGTCCCCGGGCTTGTATTCGGCTAGTGGGAGAATTGAGCAAGGCCCCCATCCTCGGTCGCCATGGGGATATGCTCCCCCATGTGTCCGGAAGCCGAGGTCTTGCCTCTTGGCGCCACCCCGGCAGCCTGCTGAACCTCTCCCTGGCCTGTGAAGGTCCTTTGGGACAGCACCTCGTCGTCGCCCTTGGCCGCGGGAGAGTGAGCGGCCGCCGGTGACTCACTAGCCATCGCCTTTGAATCCAACGAACCTCTTGATGAGGATCGCTGGGAGTTGTCGTGGGCCGACTGTAATGGCATAAATTATCATATTATATAATGAAGCAAGAGGACGGATGCATGGACATACGCGGGTTTAGATAATTACGACGCGACCGGTGGCTTGTTTCGGGGGCTTCGCTTAGGGCTGTTGTCGACGTCCCATGCGGAGTTATCCATGAGAGGGCCTTTCCCCCTCTTGGGCGCCTCCGCCTCCAGATTTGTGGAGGCCACCCTCTTCCTCCTACCGCCATCAGGGGGAGAGTCAGTCTCCTCCTCCTCCTCCTCCTCATCGTCGTCGTCTTCGGCAACAGAGGAGCGGATCTTGTCTTTGGACGTCACTTCCGAAGTGCCCTTGTGACGGGGGCCACTCAGGACCCCCTTGGCGTTCTTCTTGGCCTTCTTCTCCGGCGCCTTATAGGGCGCTGGTACCAGCATCTTCGCCAGGCGCGGCTGTTGGTGTCAAAACCCGTGGATCTCAGGTAGGGGGTCCCGAACTGTGCATCTAAGGTGGATGGTAACAGGAGGCAGGGGACACAATGTTTACCCAGGTTCGGCCCCTCTCAATGGAGGTAATACCCTACGTCCTGCTTGATTGATCTTGATGATATGAGTATTATAAGAGTTTATCTACCACGAGATCGAATAGGCTAAACCCTAGAAGCTAGCCTATGCTTCTGATTGTTCTTGTCCTACGGACTAAACCCTCCGGTTTATATAGACACCGGAGGGGGCTAGGGTTACACAGAGTCAGTTACAAGGGAGGAGATCTGCATATCCGAATTGCCAAGCTTGCCTTCCACGCAAAGGAGAGTCCCACCCGGACATGGGATGAAGTCTTCAATCTTGTATCTTCATAGTCCAACAGTCCGGCCAAAGTATATGGTCCGACTGTCCAAGGACCCCCTAATCCAGGACTCCCTCAGTAGCCCCTGAACCAGGCTTCAATGATGATGAGTCCGGCGCGCAGATTGTCTTCGGCATTGCAAGGCGGGTTCCTTCTCCGAGTACTCCATAGAAGATTTTGAACACGATGATCGTGTCCGGCTCTGCAAAACAAATTCCACATACCACCGTAGAGAGTATAATATTTCCACAAATCTAATCTGCTAACAACTTTTCATAACGTGACATCACGCCATGGCCCGGTCATTATGCGAACCGTTTTTCTCAACCAGCTACTACGCGTATTGCGAGGCGGTTTTCTTGGCACGTCTTGTCGAAGCAGAGATCGTGTCCCCTTACCACGGGATTCTCATCAATACGAGTGTGGGTAACCCAACCGTGTTTGTTAATATGACTCCTCAATTTTTAGGCAAGTTCCAAATGGGCACGCGGAGGACGCTTGATATTCGCCACTTTATAAAGGGGCCAAGGCCTGTCCTTTTCTTCTCGCTCCCAACCCTTCCCTTCCCCCAACTCGAGTTCCAACACCCAAGGATCAGGCTAAGCGCTTCGGACCTTCAACCATTTCCGGATCCAACCTTCAAGGTCGGTGGATGGCCTCCTCTATCACAGCGGAGGACATCAGGAAGCTAAGGGAAGCCAGGTATCTGACCGCTGAAACATCGCACAGGCTGCCCGCTCAAGGGCAGGTCATCCCCACTCCCGAACCCAACGGGAGTGTCATATTTGTTTCCCACTTCCTCCAAGGGCTAGGCTTTAGTCTTGATCCCTTTGTTAGAGGGCTTATGTTCTATTACGGGCTCGATTTCCATGGTCTAGCCCCAAATTCCATCATTCACATCTCGTTGTTTATCGTCGTATGTGAGGCCTTCCTCCGCATCACCCCACACTTCGGCTTATGGCTCAAGACCTTCAATGTGAAGCCGAAGAAGATCGATGGGCGACACGTAGAATGCGGAGGCACCACAATAAGCAAAGGTGTCGATGCCCCATGGCCAAAGGGTTCCTTCCCGGAGGTGTCCAGCTTATGGCAGCGGGAGTGTTTTACATCACAGCTCCCTGAAGTACTAAGTGGGTAGCTCCCCTTGCCTTCCGTTCGGGCCCCCCGCCGCAACTGGCGTCATGGGTCAACCAGGGACTGGACTAGGGCCAGTCAATGACGTGCCGACATTGCAGAGTCGCATCCGGGATCTCTTCAAGAGGGATGTCAGCCTTGTTAAGGTAATGCTAGTTCGTCGGGTCCTGCCGTGCCAACGTCGCTCTCTCTATATGTGGGAGTTCAACTAGGAAGGATCGCGAGCTATTCAGCAGTTCTTCGGCATGATGCTAGAAGAGATGTATGGATTGTTCTTCGGATCACGAATAAAGTGTCCGTACACCACCGAGGATGCGGGTCTCAACTGCAACCGTCCAGATACCCAGGTGAGTAATTCTGTGGCCGAACATGCTGTCTTTTTATTTGTCACAACATCATTCTAAAAATATGAATCTTGGCCAGGACTGGATAAGAAAGGCGAAGATGGTCAGGTGTTCGGCCCCCCTTCCCAAAGGCTCATCGGATCTTGTACTAGCCAAGATACTCGAGCACGCACCTTATCAAGTGCCACCAGGGGAAGATAAAGGGAGGGATAAAGAAGCCGAAAGCAGGCCTCATGCATTACTCGTCCAAACCGGGGGAATTAGTGTCTTCGCGAAGGAGGAGGATCAGGGAGAAGAATCTAGAATCCCCTCCCCCCAAGGAAGGAAAAGGACTGTCTCTGACGACTTGGAAACGAAAGGTACCAAACGAGGGAATAAATCTTCGTCAGGAGGCACTGCCCCGGAGGGTGTCCTTACCACACAGTGCTCG
This sequence comes from Triticum urartu, assembly GCF_003073215.2. NCBI lineage: Eukaryota > Viridiplantae > Streptophyta > Magnoliopsida > Poales > Poaceae > Triticum > Triticum urartu. The sequence goes on along the minus strand of NC_053028.1, from coordinate 529,447,880 downwards.
CAAGGGGGCCAGCCCTCCACCGAGCTGTAAGTGAATCAAGAGTGCTTTTGGTAAATGTATCCTACTTTATCTCCGAGGGCAATAACCGAGACATATATCTTGCAGTCTGGCCCGTAGCCCTTCTCAGCAGAGTTCATCTTCGGGGGATCTTCTTCCAGAGATGATGGAGAGTGAAACGCCTCCCCCTGCCTCCCCGCCTCCTGGGGCGGACGACCCTGAGGTGTCATCACGGAGGGTTTCTCCTGATCTGCCAAGGCCAGAAGGTAACCCTTCGGCCACCCGCAGTCCGGAATATTCGTCTCCTATGGAGAGAAACAAAAAGAGTCTGGGACTGTTCGCTGTGCAACCGGACGCACTGATGAGTCTTTTGGAGAAAGCTGCTATTTCAGAGGAGCATCGTACTTTAAAGAGTACGGTGGTTGAGAGGATCTCGTCCGCCAAAAGTGGGTTGCATGAAGCTTTTACGAGCCTGCTAAGAGGCTTTGACGTACGCAAAGTAATATATAAAAAAATTGATGGTACTGCACACGCTAGGTGTGCTCTATATAGATAGTAGTCCCTGAGACTCTGGTTGCTGTCCGGAGGCGGCAAATAGAGGATCGTAGTCCCAGGTAATTATTGCGCTGCTTTCATGTGCAGGCGGCTGATGGCCCGGTCGCTGGCAGGACTGCTGAATTTGCCAGACTTATTTGGCAAGTTGACGCGGCAAATGCTGACATCGCGTTTGTGAACAAGCGGCTTGACAAGGCACATGGTATGTATTTTCGGGTGGTCAACAAATATTAAGAGGAGCATGATGCTAGTATCTATAATATGTTGTTGCGGTAGATGGAGACACTTTGGGCGGAACTTGCCCAAGCCAAGAAACAAGCCAGGAGGAGTGATGCGGCCGCCCTAAAGACGGCCGAAGAGTTAAGAGCCGAACAGGCTGCTTGTCGCCAGAGCAAAGATAAAATAGCCAAGATGGCTATTGAACTAAAAGATGCCGCCGACCGGTATGAGCTGCTTGAAAAGGAAAGCCAAGCAAAAATGGCGGACCTGGAGAAAACCATGGTAGCAGCCAAGGAGACCCACTCAAAAATCAGAGCGGTGAAGGAGGAGCTTCGCTAGGCCGGAGATATCATAGATGGGAAGCCCTTTTTGTTGCGGGCGAAGTTCGGAGATCCAAAGTATGCCCCTCTGGATCAATTATGGAGTGCTGCAGACGCGTATTTAGACTTGGCAATGAGTGCTGCTGATGCAACTGAGTTCTTCATAGATCAAAAAGATCATGAAGTTGAAAAGCTTTTCAGGTCGTAGTTCAGTGCTTCGACGCGTCCGCTACTGTTAAATGAGCAAATGGCCGAGTGGGCTGAGCTCCATAGGTTGTCTGGGCTTGCCATGAGGTCTGTCGTGGATCATCTTTGGCCGGGAGGACCAAGTCGAATAGTTATTTTAGGTTAGTGCAAAGATTCCTTGGTGCCATGCCGCATATTGACGCCGTAAAGAGGTCGGCGTGCATAGAGGGTGCGTGGATGGCTCTTGCTCGTTTTAAGACATACTGGGCAGAGATGGACGCCACCGCTATTGCAACCCGGGGTCCGGCCATAGGCCAGGTCTTGTCCGAGCACTATTTTGAAGAAGGCCTAGAAGGCACTCATCTAATAGAGGCTCAGTGCTCGAAGAGTATCATGTTCGAGTGACATGTATCCCAATTTGAAAAAACAATGCTATTTGGCTTATAAAAGGCTGTGTTTATACTTTTGCCTAAAAGTATTATGATGCCTCCTATGCGGCCGTTTTATGTATGTATATAACCTGAAATTTTGCAGTCGTCGGCTTCAGCCCCCACGTGTATAATGTGGGGGTGTTCGGAAAAGCGCGTATTCACACTTGATCCAACTTCTTGGTCCATTAAGGAGGTGATAGCGCGGCGAACAAGGCAATTGGACTATATTTCTTTAACACTTTCACTTAGCCATAGGAGTTTGATAGTGGGGCTACTATATAGCCCCTGGTACTTCCGCGCTTATCCGAATACGGTGCGCGTACATACATGACCGGGAAACCGGTCCTTCATTAATGCGGAGGAATCGCGAAGATTCCGCAGAGTCCTCGAGTGGTTGACCAGTCTCGCGCTTTATCATGACAGTCAGTTTTCGGCTTTCTCTACTAAGGTACTCATCCAGATGAACCAGGGCACAATCGCAGTAGTTCTCCCGGTGCCACCTTAGGTGATAGAGCGGAACGTAAGGTAGCAAAACATGGGAGCCGGGCAAACCCAACTATTGACCAAAGACATGATTTGGAGCTAATGCATATAAGGCCAAACTCGCGACGTCGAACACTCCCTAAGGTGTTCGGTCTTTACAACGTATAACAGGATGAGTAACGCCCTTGATAACAAGCCCTGAATTTCTAGGTACGTGCATTAGTCTGACGTGACGAAATGTCAATAACGCCAGCATCCCTCTTGGTTATGTTGAGTATCCCGAGGGTGTGATGCAGCAAGAGACAGTAAAAAAAGGTTTACACAGGGTCTTAATCTAAAAAGAAACCTTTGAACGGGGCCATGCTGCACGTCTGCGCCTGTGTCTCCGTTGTGCCGTATCCTTGAAGGGTGTAGCACGATGATCATCTGTGAGAGAGGAAAGCCTAGGTGAAAGTTTTCATGTGAAAAATTTGTTATTCTTAATAAACCATTAAAATTCAATCTAAATAAGATCAAGTTGAACTGTAGTCCTTTTTACATGTGGGAAGCCCCTAGCACTACCTATGGGGTTATATCCATCAACCCAGTCTTAAGTTTATCTGAGCTGTTACAGCTAGTGATTCGCCGGACTCGTCTAGCCGTGTCCGCGGTCTTGACGACCGATCATTTATTCTGGTTGGAGAGGGTGTTTAGTGTTCGGCAACTAAAGCTGTCGCACGTTCTTCCGCACGTAAGGAACGTTTTGTGTTTCCGCTAACTGTGATGATGCCACGTGGATCGGGCATCTTAAGCTTAAGGTAAGCGTAATGCGGTATTGCATTAAAACAAGCAAAGGCCGTTCTTCCAAGTAGTGCTTGATAGCCGCTTCGGAATGGAGCGATGTCGAAGGTTAACTTTTCACCTCGGAAGTTGTCGGGAGAACCGAATACAACATCTAGTACTAGAGAGCCCGTGCAATGGGCCTCTAAGCCTAGTATTACTCCTTTAAAGGTAGTATTGCTTTGGCTGATTCTTGTTGGGTCTATCCTCATTTTACGGACTGTGTCCTGATATATCAGATTAAGACTACTGCCGCCATCCATAAGGACTCGGGTGAGATGGTATCCGTCAATTATTGGGTCTAGTACCTGCCGGGGTACTGATCCATGGGCACCTATGGGACCGGCGCACCGAGTCCCTTTCGGTTCGGCGGGGGCAGAGGTCGCACGAAGAGCGGATCGAGGTGAAGCACACGAGCGGTTTATCCAGGTTCGGGCCGCACGGATGCGTAAAACCCTACTCCTGCTTTGTGGTTTCTATTGAGTTCTTGCTCGGGAGCGCGGAGTGCTACAGTACCCTCCAGCAGCAAACGAGACCGAGCGTGAGTGTTCTCTTCCTCCAACCTCCTCCTCCACGTTGCGCATGGGCCTCCTTTTATATGCTCAAGGGGTCACCGACAGGTGGCAACGTAGACAAGGGTAAAAATGGAAAGGTGCTGCGGTTGGTACAGCTACCTGCTACAGTGTATCATACCTAACCCTGACGGCAGGGGACAAGGGCATTAAATGCCCGTCTGTGTCGCCTAAATAGTGCAAAAAGGGACCGTCAGGGGCGCCACTGCTCGCCACGATGGCAATCTTGTTAGCGCCGCTTGCCACCGCGCACCGCTGGCTACACAGCCTCCCGCCACGTACGCCTGGAAGGGTCCCAGAGCGACACGTTGGTGGATGTGCTGGAGCACGAACACAGAGTGGTGGCTTGCCGCGGCAAGCGCCTTTCCGCGGTCGATGTCTTGCCGCGTCTGGGAGCTTGTCGCTCACCGGGCCTTGCCGGGACGTGTGGCGCGTCGCGGCATGTTCCTTGAGATGCCTTGGTTGGCCTCCCGGCAAGCTCCTCTTGCTGGGGTCTTGTCTCCTTGGCTTTGATATGCCTTGGTTGGCCTTCCCGGCAAGCTCCTCTTACCGGGGTCTTGTCTCCTTGAATGGCTCCAGGGGAACCACGGAGGACCTTGGCGGTCACCCGGCAAGCCTTGCCGCGGGATGCTGCGACTGCCCATGCACAAGTTTGGGATACTAGGGTACCCCTACTCTAGTACACCGACAGGAGCCCCCGGGCCTGGGCCATACACGGTGCCGAGCGCTGTTGGGCCAGGCCCAAAACAGGGCACGGGCACGCGCGGCCTAGGTTACGCCGCATCTTTCTCCGTATCCACCGCGCCCTCCCCGAACGGCACGCATTGAATGCGGCGTCGTGGGAGAGATCGTGGGTGGTTTCTTTATTCGGAAATGCGGAACGTCCGCCCCCTCCCTCCTTATAAGCAGGGGAAACAGGGGCAGTTCGCCCATTCGCCGGTTGCTACTCAAATCTCAGAAATCTCCGCCGCTCCCTCGTCTTCCCAAAGCTAAAAAGAGAGCAGCGCCCCGCCCCCCATCGCCACCAGCACCACCAACGCTGTCGACATCCTCCGCCACTTCCGCCATGGCTCCGAAAGCCGACAAGAGGAAGGGTGTGAAGTCGACCGAGGCGCAGCGGCTTGCGGCGCTGCGAAAGGAGCGGGCAGTCTTCCCCCCCAAGCTTGCCGTGAAGGAGCTGAGGGAGAATTACTATCTCTTCTGGTCGACGGAAACGCGAGCGCATCCGCGCACGAAGGTACTCCCGGCCGCCGCTTGGAAAATGGCTCCAAACAGATACCCTTTCTTCGCCTTGTTCTTCTACTGCGAGCTCTGCCCGCCCTTCTCTGAGTTTTTCTGCGATATCATGAACACCTACGGATTCCACCTCCTTGACTTCACCCCCAATGCCGTTCTGACCATGGCAGTTTTCGCACATCTCTGCGAAAACTTTGTCGGAGTCCATCCCAACGTAGCCCTTTTTCGCCACTTCTTTATGCCCCAAGTAGAGAGAGGAGAACCTTTATCCGGCGGAATCGCCTGGATCTCGAGGGCCGGCAAGAAGGACACTTATTTGGAGGGAGAGTTCCGCGGCAAGTGGGAAGAATGGAGAGCAGACTGGTGCTAGATTGACGAGGAGAATCCGCAGCCGTTTACCGCCCGGCGCCAAACCCCAGTAGCACGCGGCAGCGATTGGAGTGACGTGGCCCTGGAAGATGATAGGCTGAAGATTGCCGTCACTCGGATCCTACGCCTCAGGCTTGCCGGGCTCACTGTAGGCGCTGTTGGCGCAGACTTTCTTCGCCGCCGCATTGCCCCCCTGCAGGAACGGGGGAGACCCACGTGGGAATTCAAGAATGCGGCGGATATCATGAGGCTGCGCCCAGGCCTCAATTTCAACTTCACTGTTTTGGAGCTCAACGCGATGCTCCAGGAGCTGTTCAAGTACGACCCCCAACATCCCGAAGTGTTCAGGTTGCCGGGTGGTGTTGTTCCGCTGTGCAACAACTCTGCGCTCGACCGCGTCCGTGCAATGATTCCGCTGTGCGATTCGCATGGAATTGTCCCAACTTGGCAAGAGCCTGCAGACGACGTTGTGCAGCAGTTCTTTGACGACTTGGTAGAAGTGCCGATCTGCTCCGATGAAAAGGATAGGCTCACCCGCGACACCACCGATGAGGAGATGACACGCATCGCCACCAGGCTAGAAGAGGCGGCGGCAGCCGCAGCCGAGGGCGAATTTGGATTCACCGTGGAGGAGGCAGATGCAGCAGAGGCGGCAAGCCGTGCCGAGCGAGGGGAGCCCGCCGGCGGGAAAGGGCTTGCCGGGCATAACGCCGAGTCGAGCGAGCCCGCCAAGGATACGAGCAGCTTGCTGGAGATCAACTCCTCTCCCTCCTCATCTTCAGGCAGCTCGCCGCAAGCAGAGCCTCCATCCCCGCCAAGAAGGCGTCTCCGCAAGGTCGGGGACGTAGCGGGGCGGCAGGCGGGTGAACAGTCGCCGCGCCGCGTGACGCGCTCCACCACGGCAAGAACTGGTGCTGCGGGAGCACCTCATGCTGCTGCGGCAACTGGAGCGGGGTCGTCTCGGGCCACCGCCACTGTTCCCGCCAAGCGGCCAAGGGAACCTACTCCTCCGCCTCCTCGCGCTGGACATGGGCCGGACTTCGACGAGGAAGAAGAAGAAGAGTAAGCTTCTCTTGTTGTACTTGTAGTTCTTCAATCCTTGCCGTTTTATCTTGTATCTCATTTGCTTGACTCTGAACTTGTTCCTTTTCAGGACTCTGGCTCAGAGAGCAGCAAAGAGGGCCAAGGTCCCGGTGATTATCATCGAGGACGAACCCACCGCGACAGCAGGGGGTGCGCCCGAGACAACCTTGCCGGACCCGGCAACTTTTCTCCAGAGCAGCCCCCAGCGTAAGTATATGGTTCGCTTTCCGCTGTGAGGCGCGCATGGATACTCTGTATTTGCTGATATCTGATTGTTGGTTTGTGTAGGCGCAGAGCAGCCCCACCAGGAGCGCCCGGAAACTGCCCCCGAAAGGCCAAGGGGGAGTCCTCCGGCAAGGGGGAATTCTTCGGCAAAGGACAGCACCAGCGTCCCCCCGGCGACGGAGACTACGACTGCTGAACCCAGTAGAGGTAATCTTCTCTTCAAAGATTCTCTTGGGTTCTTATTCTTTTTGGATATTTGCTTGATTTTTCTCGCTTCTCCGGCAATCAGACCCATCTGCTGCGGAGCCGATGGAGACTGAGGTTGCTGTCGACAACGCAGCTGCCACTGAAGAAACAGCCGGCGCTGATGATCCCGCCGGCGACGAGGCCGCCAAAGCTGCCGCCGCTGCAGCTGGCGAGGGATCTGGCGATCACACTGACGGCCCTGAGGCCGCAGGAGCGCCAGGCGCTACGTCGACCGCCGACCCGTCCGCCGCTGCCGCAGCGCCAGGCTCCGAAGAGCCCCGGCCAAGCCTCTACTTGAAGGCCGGCGATGGCGTCTTCATCAACCTCCCCTGGGCATCAAGCTCCAGGGCGTCGGTCGAGGGAGAGAGCTTCGATGGAGAGGTGCTCGCCTTCGCTGGGCTGACGCTAGTTGATGCGCCGAGCAGCAGCAGCGGCGAGCCTGAGGAGGAGCGGCTGCTGCGGAAGCTGTTGTCGCTCTACCGCGCGCGGCAAGCCAAGCTGGAATCCCGCGAGGCGCTTGTCGCGAAGGCGGGAGCAGATATCGAGAAGCACGCAGAGGAGCTCCGGGGTCTCCACCAGGAAACTCTCCGGTCCCTGGCAGAGGAGCGGGAGCAACTTGCCGAAGCGCAGAAGGCCTTCTTCCTCGAGAAGGCCGAAGTTGAAGAGCAACAGCGGCTTGCCGCTGAGAAGCTGTTTGCGCAGGAGGGCGAGCTGGCGCAGCGGAAAGTTAACCTCGACAGCCACGAGGAGTTGCTTGCCGCGCGTGAGCAAGAATTCGGCGGAGCCCTTAAGCAAGCAGAGGATGCTACCGCAGTTGCCGAGGCCGCCAAGAAGGAGCTGGAGACGAAGGTGGCGCAGCTGGAGGCCGATCTCAGGGCGAGTGGTGAAGAGCTTGCCGCGCTCAAGCTTGAGCGGGAGAAGGACGCCCAGAGCAACTCAGAGCTGCAGGCTCGTCTCGCCGAGAAGGGCAAAGAGCTTAGCGCCGCCAAGGACTCCAACGCAGATCTTGAGTTGAAGCTGACCACTTTGACCAAGACGCTGGAGAAAGTGGAGCACTGGACGGAGGGTCTTGTGAGTGCTGCCGCAGATATCGACAGGGAGCTGGCGCAGCTGGGGGTGGAGGATCTCGGGTATTCCTCCGATGAGAACCTTCAATCTAGCGCCAAGCTCACCTTGTTCTTCAAAGGCGTGGCGACGGCCCTCCAGCGGCTCCGGGAGAAGATCCCAAAGCAGCTGGCCGACGAGTCGCGCAAGATCTGCGCGGGAGCTCTTCAAAAGGTGTTGATGAAGGTGGTTTTCCGCAACCCGGGCCTCAACCTCACCAACGTCCTCAAGACCCTGCCGCCGGATGCTGACCTGGAGGCGCTCAAGACCCTTGTCGCACCCATTGTGGACAAGGTGAGCAGGATCAAGAGGATTGAGGGCGATCGTGTAGACTAGGCCGCCCATTTCCTTCTTTTCTTGTCGCTGCTGGTCCTGTTACGAAAACAATCTGTTAGAGCCGCGACAAGCTATTTTGTAATATAGCTCTTTTCTGGGTAATGATTGCAATGTTATTCCCTTTACTTGATTCCTCCCTTTGTATGTTTTTGCCCTACGCTTTTAGGGAACTTGCTGGTGCAGGCACCTTAGCCGCGAGCGCTGAGTGCGGGACGTCAGTAGCCTGCTGGCGGTGCCGCTACCGACAAGAAACCTTGTCGCAACTAGTCGCAGCTCACTTAAGTTGTTGAGCGGACTCGAAAAAAAGTAAGGGCGCAACTAGCTACGAGTTGGTTCCTCCGCGCACAGGTTTTCCATACAAAGTGCGGTCGTTCAAGGGAGATAACTTAAAAGTTTAAAAAATCTGATTGCTCAAACTTTGGCAACTTAGCTTTTCTGTTGTTTGCTTCCCGGTAAGGAGAAACTTTCTTGAACGACGCCTGGTCCATACCATTATCTTCTCCTTTCCCCCCCGGCAAACTTGTGGGCGAGGGAACCTTCCTTTCCTTGAGAAAAAGGAAAGAGGAGAATATAAAGATATGGAGCCTTACGGCTCGTTATTGCTTACCGGGGGTAGGTGCTGCACAAAGTGTTAGATAACACGTGCAAAAAATAGGAAGCATGAAATTGACAAGATGTGCGGAGCACATGAGCTTTACTTATGCATGGGGTCTGCGCCCGGCTTTGTACAAAGGATTACATGCAACAGCGGCAAGACTTGTACAAAAGGTGGTTGCCGGAACAGGTTCCGGCAACCGCGCCTTACGGGTAAAACTTACGAAGGTGATCAATGTTCCAGGAGTTGCTCACCAGAATGGCATCTTCGGTCTCAAGGCGAATAGCGCCAGGCCTAGTGACTCGTTTCACCCGGTAAGGGCCTTCCCACTTCGGCGTCAACTTGTTGGAATTCTTGGCGGACTGAACACGCCAAAGAACAAGGTCGCCTTCCTCGAGACTTCTGGCATTAACTTTGCGGCTATGGTAGCGGCGCAAAGCTTGCTGGTAGCGAGCAGCTCGTGCAGCAGCCTGAAGATGGTCTTCCTCAAGGAGCAGCGCGTCATCTTGTCGCAGCTGCTCTTGCTCAAGCTCATCATAAGCGAGCACTCGAGGTGACCCGTATACGAGTTCCGTGGGGAGAACTGCCTCTGCTCCATAGACTAGAGCGAAAGGTGTCTGGCCAGTGGCTCGATTTGGCGTCGTCCTAATCGACCAAAGAACCACCAGTAGCTCCTCGATCCAGTTTCTTCCGCACTTGTGCAGCCTCTCGAAAGTCCTGGTCTTGAGCCCACGCAGCACTTCAGCATTTGCCCTTTCCGCTTGACCATTGCTTCTCGGGTGAGCAACAGAAGCGAAGCAGACCTTGGCGCCAAGATCTTGGACGTACTGCATGAAGGTGCGGCTCATGAATTGCGTACCGTTGTCGGTGATTATCCTGTTAGGGATCCCGAAGCGGTAAATGATCGACCTGAAGAACTTGACTGCTGACTGTGCTGTCACCTTCCTCACTGCTTCCACTTCCGGCCACTTTGTGAACTTGTCGATTGCAACGTACAAGTACTCAAAGCCCCCGATTGCTCGGGGAAAGGGGCCGAGGATGTCGAGCCCCCAGACCAAAAATGGCCAGGATAAAGGGATCGTCTGGAGAGCTTGAGCTGGTTGGTGTATCTGCTTGGAATGGAACTGGCACGCTTCACACTTGGTTACTTGTGCAGTTGCATCCTGGAGGGCTGTCGGCCAAAAGAAACCTTGCCGGAATGCCTTGCCGGCAAGTGCTCTTTCACCAATGTGGTGACCACATATGCCTCCATGTATCTCTGCCAACAGCTTTTGTCCGTCTTCCCGGTGAATACACTTCAATTTCACACCGTTGAGTCTTCTTTTGTACAGTGTCTTGTCGACAAACTGGTACATACTTGACTGCCGGGCTACTCTTTCCGCTTCTTCTTGCTCTTCGGGAAGTTCTCCTGTCTGAAGGAAACGGACAATCTGCTGTGCCCATGCTGGAGCTTGTGGCTTGACAACAAGGACTAAAGGCAAATCTGTTGCTGCGGGAACATCCGCTTCTACGGCGAGAACCTGCGGCTCTGCCGGAGCTTGAAGTTCCCCGACAAGCTTGCCGGAGCAAAACTTGTCGGGAGTTTGTGCTTCAATGGAACAAACCCTAGGGCTTGCCGGAGCAGACTACTCCTCAGCACTCTTGGCGTTGATCCCAGCTGCTGCGGGAACATCCGCTTCTACGGCGAGAACCCGCGGCTCTGCCGGAGCTTGACGTTCCCCGACAAGCTTGCCGGAGCAAAACTTATCGGGAGCCTCTGCTTCAACGGAACAAACCCTAGGGCTTGCCAGAGCAGACTGCTCCTCAGCGTTCTTGGTGTTGATCTTGGGGACCTTCTTGGCGGCGGCTTCGGGAAGCTCTGCCGGAAAATAGTCACCAGAAATCAATTTCCTCTTCTTACTCTGTCCAGTTGATGGCGTTACGGACGGTTGAGTCAGCTTGATCACGAAGATCCCTGGTTCCACAGGTAACTTAAGTCCTGCGCACTTTGATAGGCCATCGGCAATGTCGTTCTGAGCTCTTGGAACATGCTCCATCTACAGGCTGTCAAAGTGCTCTTCTAGCTTTCTCACTTTGTCGACGTAGGCTTCCATCAACGGACTCTGATAGCTCTTGTTCACTTGGTGGACGACAAGCTGCGAGTCACCCCTGACAATGAGCTTCTTGATCCCAAGGTCTGCCGCGATCCTGAGACCGGCAAGCAAGCCTTCATACTCTGCAGTATTGTTTGTTGCTTGCTCCTTGGGAAAGTGCATCTGGACTACGTACTTGAGGTGCTCTCCGATGGGTGCGACAAGCAGCACGCCAGCGCCGGCGCCTTGCAGCGAAAAGGCACCATCAAAGTACATCAGCCACTCTTTGCTTGCTTCCTCGCCGGGGATGCTCGTTTCTGGAATTTCTTCATCTGGTGTTGGCGTCCATTCTGCTATGAATTCTGCCAATGCTCTGCTTTGGATAGTTGAAGTACTCTCAAACTTGAGGCCAAAGCTTGTCAGTTCCAGTGCCCACTCAACAATCCTGCCTGTCGCTTCTAGATTCCGTAGTATCCTCTTCAGCGGAAAGCGAGTGACAACTGTGATCTCATGTGCTTGGAAGTAATGGCGCAGCTTTCTCGAGGCCATGAGAAGGCCGAAAAGCAATTTCTGCATGCCAGAGTACCTTGTCCTAGCCCCCTGCAGAAGGGAACTGACAAAGTAAACTGGGCGCTGTAACATTCTCTTCTGTATCTCCTCGTGCGTCTGCGCAGATTCATCCTTGTCGGGACCAGAGCTTGTCAGGGAAGCCCCCTGATTGTCACTGGATGCGCTTGCCGTGGTTGCTGGCTTGTCATCTGCCTCCCTCTCTGCCACTAACGCAGCACTAACCACTTGATTGGTTGCCGCTATATATAGCAGCAACTTCTCTTGTGGCTTAGGTGCGATAAGTGTTGGAGCGGAGGACAGGTATCTCTTCAAGTCTTGCAGCGCAGCCTCCCCTACCTGGCGCGCCAAAGATGCCGGGGTACTGATCCACGGGCACCTATGGGACCGGCGGACCGAGTCTCTTTCGGTTCAGCGGGGGTGGAGGTCGCACGAAGAGCGGATCAAGGCGAAGCACACGAGCGGTTTACCCAGGTTCGGGCCGCACGTATGCGTAAAACCCTACTCCTGCTTTGTGGTTTGTATTGAGTTCTTGCTCGGGAGCGCGGAGTGCTACAGTACCCTCCAGCAGCTAACGAGACCGAGCGTGAGTGTTCTCTTTTCTCCGAACCCACCTCTACGTTGCGCATGGGCCTCCTTTTATATGCTCAAGGGGTCACCGACAGGTGGCAACGTAGACAAGGGTAAAAATGGAAAGGTGCTGCGGTTGGTACAGCTACCTGCTACAGTGTATCATACCTAACCCTGACGGCAGGGGACAAGGGCATTAAATGCCCGTCTGTGTTGCCTAAATAGTGCAAAAAGGGACCGTCAGGGGCGCCACTGCTCGCCACGATGGCAATCTTGTCAGCGCCGCTTGCCACCGTGCACCGCCGGCTGCACAGCCTCCCTCCACGTACGCCTGGAAGGGTCCCAGAGCGACACATTGGTGGATGTGCTGGAGCGCGGACACAGAGTGGTGGCTTGCCGCGGCAAGCGCCTTGCCGCGGTCGATGTCTTGCCGCGTCCGGGAGCTTGTCGCTCACTGGGCCTTGCCGGGACGTGTGGCGCGTCGCGGCAAGTTCCTTGAGATGCCTTGGTTGGCCTTCCCGGCAAGCTCCTCTTACCGGGGTCTTGTCTCCTTGGCTTTGATATGCCTTGGTTGGCCTTCCCGGCAAGCTCCTCTTGTCGGGGTCTTGTCTCCTTGAATGGCTCCAGGGGAACCACGGAGGACCTTGGCGGTCACCCGGCAAGCCTTGCCGCGGGATGCTGCGACTGGCCGTGCACAAGTTCGGGATACTAGGGTACCCCTACTCTAGTACACCGACAGTACCAAGGCGGCCGATCCTCCATGTCGGGTACTAGTTGGGTGATCCCTACAATCAAAGGTGATCGGGTAGGCCGACCAGGGGTTGAACTTGCGGGTGACGGGCTCTATGTCGCATGTGTCTCGGAGTGCCCGTTTGCTCCTCCCCTTCATTACGTGAATCATGTTCACTGTTTTTGACCTCTGGTGGGAATTTTTTCTGTCCCCCAGTGTTCAGCTGGCAAGGCTCATCCTCGTCTTCGCTTGGCGTCTCCCTCCCCTCGTGGTCGGCGTTTAGCTTGCTGGCCTGCCTGAAGACCTAGCATTCATGTAGGTGTGTGTTGCTGGTTTGTTGGAGGTGCCATGAATTTGACATAATCTGTCTAGAATCTTGTTTAGGCTGGATGGTCCATCTCTGCTGCCTTTAAATGGCTTTTTCCGTTGACCGGGTCGAGGGCTCCTGAATCCGGTGTTTACCGTCGTGTTGTTTGGGCTATCTTCCTTGTTTCGACGCTTGCTTTTATTGCGTCGTGGTTTTCCATTGCCATCCCTAACTTCGGATGTGCCTGGGTCGCTTGTGCCGCTACGAGCCAGCCAACTATCTTCGCCCGCGCAAAAGCGGGTCATAAGGCTTGTTAGGGCTGCCATTCTCCTCGGTTTCTCCTGGCCGAGGTGTCTGGCGAGCCATTCGTCCCGGACACTGTGTTTGAAAGCCACTAAGGCTTCGGCGTCCGAGCAGTCAACAATTTGATTCTTCTTAGTGAGGAATCTGTTCCAAAGCTTTCGGGCTGACTCTCCGGGCTGTTGAATTATATGACTTAGATCGTCTGCATCTGGAGGTCGGACATAGGTCCCTTGAAAATTAGCCATAAAAGCATCTTCGAGCTCTTCCCAACTTCCAATTGAGTTTTTGGGGAGGCTCTTCAGCCAGTGCCGAGCTGGTCCTTTCAACTTGAGGAGTAAGTATTTGATGGCGTGGAGATCATCTCCGCGAGCCATGTGGATATGAAGGATAAAGTCCTCAATCCAGACCCCAGGGTCTGTCGTTCCGTCGTATGCCTCTATGTTCACGGGTTTGAATCCTTCGGGAAATTCGTGATCCAGCACCTCATCGGTGAAGCATAGGGGGTGTGCGGCACCCCTGTGTTTGGATGTGCCATGGCGTTCAGACGGTTGTAGTGTTCTGTTTTGATTCTGTGCCGGAGCGCGCTTCCTAGATCTATAGATGGAAATGGTCAGACCGGCTTTTTGGTGCAAGTCCTCACGTAAATCATGCACTGAATTATGTTCGACATCGTTAGCCGCCCTATCGCGGCCACGGGGTGGTCGATCCGGCTGATCGGCCGTTTTATTTTTCGGCTTTGTCGGCTCTAAAGCCTCGTCATTGAATTCAGGCAACAGCTTGCGCTTTGGATAGCTCTTTGTGTGGCAACTGCCACCGTACTTTTCTTCAGTGTCGAGCACTTTGTTCCATCTACTATTGAGTGTATTTTGTGCGGCTTTAAGCCTTTGCTTCTTCTTCTTTAGACTCCTCGCGGTGGCAATAAGTCTTCTATGGAGGTTCTCTTGCTCCACGTGCCTTTCCGGGATGATGTGTGCATCGTCGTCCGGACTGTTCTCCTCTCTGGAGACAGGTTGGTGAGCTTTGCCCTCAACGTCGCCGTGATCGGGCAAAGGTTCCGTACTATGTTCGGCGTCCGCTGGTTCATCCTGCTCTATCGCTGGGTCCGTGCGGTCGTCGTTTGCTTTGGAGTCGTCCGGGGTATTATTCTTTCCTGCGCCGTTATCGCTGTTTTTACCGAGGTGGTATTTGGAGCGGCGTCTACGTCGTCTCTTTGGTTGTTTCTCGAGGGGGTTACCCTCCACTGCATCCCTCCGTTCCTTGTCATTGTTTTCTTTGGGGGTGTCCACCATGTATATATCATATGATGAGGTGGCCGTCCAGCGCCCTGTGGGCGGTGGTTCCTGCTCTGCTACATCGTTATTGATGTCTACTACACAACCTTCTTCTTGTAGACGTTGTTGGGCCTCCAAGTGCAGAGGTTTGTAGGACAGTAGCAAATTTCCCTCAAGTGGATGGCCTAAGGTTTATCGATCCGTAGGAGGCGTAGGATGAAGATGGTCTCTCTCAAGCAACCCTGCAACCAAATAACAAAGAGTCTCTTGTGTCCCCAACATGCCCAATACAATGGTAAATTGTATAGGTGCACTAGTTCGGCGAAGAGATGGTGATACAAGTGGTATATGGATGGTATTTAAAGGTTTTTGTAAGCTGAAAATATAAAAACAGCAAGGTAACTAATGATAAAAGTGAGCATAAACGGTATTGCAATGCGTTGAAACAAGGCCTAGGGTTCATACTTTCACTAGTGCAAGTCCTCTCAACAATAATAACATAATTGGATCACATAACTATCCCTCAACATGCAACAAAGAGTCACTCCAAAGTCACTAATAGCGGAGAACAAACGAAGAGATTATGGTAGGGTACGAAACCACCTCAAAGTTATTCTTTCACTACTAGGAAAAGGCCTACTGGTGGCGCACCTATTTTGCCTACTAATGGCGCACTACAGGTGCGCCACTAGCATCACACCATTAGTATTTTTTATAATGGTGCACCTGTGGTGCGTCATTAGTATACCACAGGTGCGCCATTAGTATCTGGTATACTAATGGCGCACCACATAGAAGTATGATGAAATTTTGAAAAAATATTTTAAATTTCCGGGTCATATTACGTATCATATTTTGAAAAAAAAAATCCAAAATTTTTTTGAAACCAAATTTTTTCTGTTACTAGTGGCGCACCTAGCAAATGGTGCGCCACTAGTAAGTTTGAATTTTTTTTTCATTTTCCCCCTATAGATCTTAAAAGCCCCGTATTTTTTGTTTTGTTAGGTTTTTGGGGATTTTGAAGATGTTGAACGCGGGTCTCCCCATTCAATTCGTATGTAACTTTTCGAGTAGATGATTTTTCGTATGCAAAAGTTATGCCCATTTTACTAAATTCCAGAGAAATTTTGCAAATAAAGTCAAAATTCATATTTGTAAATTTTCCCAACAACTAGACCACATATCACATGGGAAACTTATTATTTTTTTTATTTTTTTGACATTTCCATCATTTTCTTTTATTTTTTTAAAAACTGAAAAGGCGGTCCATGGGGGGGTGCATTTAGCACCAGGGTTACTAATGGCGCACCACACATTAGGTGCGCCATTAGTAACCCTGGTGCTAAATATATTACTAATGGCGCACCTGGTGTGTGGTGCACCATTAGTAGTTTTGAAAAAAAATTGTTAGTAATGGCACACCAGTGGACGGTGCACGGTCCACTGGTGTGCCATTACTAACAATTTTTTTTTCAAAATTACTAATGGCGCACGGTGGGTGTGGTGCGCCATTACTATGTCAACTAGTAATGGCGCACTATCCCATGGTGCGCCATTACTAACAATTTTTTTATTTTTTTTTCAAAACAACTAATGGTGCACCACACACCAGGTGCGCCATTAGTAATATATTACTAATGGCGCACCTGTATCTGGTGCGCCACTGCTATAGCCCTTAATGTCCATATCATCTATAGCCCTTTTCCTAGTAGTGTTTCCAATCAATCCGTTGGGCTATTCCTATAAGTGTCACAAACAGCCCTATAGTTCGTACTAGAATAACACCTTAAGACACAAATCAACCAAAACCCTAATGTCACCAAGATACTCCAATGTCACCTCAAGTATCCGCGGGTATGATTATACGATATGCATCACACAATCTCAGATTCATCTATTCAACCAACACATAGAACCTCAAAGAGTGCCCCAAAGTTTCTACCGGAGAATCACGACGAAAACGTGTGCCAACCCCTATGCATAGGTTCATGGGCGGAACCCGCAAGTTGATCACCAAAACATAGATCAAGTGAATCACGCGATATCCCATTGTCACCACAGATACGCACAACAAGACATACATCAAGTGTTCTCAAATCTTTAAAGACTCAATCCGATAAGATAACTTCAAAGGGGAAACTCAATCCATTACAAGATAATAGAGGGGGAGAAACATCATAAGATCCAACTATAATAGCAAAGCTCGCGATACATCAAGATCGTATCACCTCAAGAACATGAGAGAGAGAGAGAGATCAAACACATAGCTACTGATACATACCCTCAGCCCCGAGGGAAAACTACCCCTCCTCGTCATGGAGAGCGCCGGGATGATGAAGATGGCCACCGGAGAGGGATTCCCCCTGCGGCAGTGTGCCGGAACGGTTCTAGATTGGCTTTCGGTGGCTACAGAGGCTTTTGCGGCGGAACTCCTGATCTATTGTGCTCCCCGATCGTTTTAGGGTATATGGATATATATAGGCGGAAGATACGTCAAGTGGGAGCCAATGAGGGCCCACGAGGGTGGAGGGCACGCCCAGGGGAGGTGGGCGCGCCCCTGACTCGTGGCTTTGCTTTCTTGACGTGGACTCCAAGTCTCCCGGGTTTCTTTCCTTCCAAAAATAACTTCTCCAGAAGGTTTCATTCCGTTTCATCTCAGTTTGATATTCCTTTTCTTTGAAACACTGAAACAAGGGAAAAAACAGGAACTGGCACTGGGCTCTGGGTCAATAGGTTAGTGCCGGTGTCAAAACCGGCAGATCTCGGGTAGGGGGTCCTAAACTGTGCGTCTAGGCGGATGGAAACAGGAGACCGGGGACATGATGTTTTTACCTAGGATCGGGCCCTCTCGATGGAGGAAAAACCCTACGTCCTGCTTGATTAATATTGATGATATGGGTAGTACAAGAGTAGATCTACCACGAGATCAGAGAGGCTAAACCCTAGAAGCTAGCCTATGGTATGATTGTATATTCCTACGGACTAAAACCCTCCGGTTTATATAGACACCGGAGAGGGCTAGGGTTACAAAAAGTCGGTTACAATGGTAGGAGATCTACATATCTGTATCGCCAAGCTTGCCTTCCACGCCAAGGAAAGTCCCTTCCGGACACGGGACGAAGTCTTCAATCTTGTATCTTCATAGTCCAGGAGTCCGGCCGAAAGTATAGTCCGGCTATCCGAACACCCCCTAATCCAGGACTCCCTCAGTAGCCCCTGAACGAGGCTTCAATGACGACGAGTCCGGCGCGTAGATTGTCTTCGGCATTGCAAGGCGGGTTCCTCCTCCAAGTACTTCATAGAAGATTTTGAACACAAAGGTAGTGTCCGGCTCTGCAAAATAAGTTTCCACATATTGCCATAGAGAGAATAATATTTACACAAATCTAATCTGTTGACGTATTCCATAGCGTGACATCACACCACGACCAAGTCTTTATTCGAATCGTTTTACTGGTCCCACCTCAGCGTGTTTAGCGAGGCGGTTTCCTTGGCACGTCTTGTCAAAGCAGAGATCGTGTCCCCTTATTCCGGGATTCTCATCAATACGGGCATGGGTAACCCAACCGTACCCATTGGTATGTTTTCTCGATCAAAGGCGAGTCCCAAACGGTGACGGGCAGGGCCCGTGGTATTCAACCTCTTATAAAGATACCAAGGCCTTACTCCTTTCTTTCAATCTCAAACGAGTTCACCCTTTGCCTCGAGTTCCAACACCCAAGGCTCCAGATTTCAGGCACTTCGGACCTTCGACAATGTCCGGTTCTGACCTTCGAGGACGATGGATGCCCTCCTCCGTCACGGAGGAGGACGTGCTAAAGTTGAGAGAGGCCAGGTTCTTGACCGGCGAAATCTGGCATAGGCTGCCTGCTCAAGGGCAGGTCATTCCCACTCCCAAGCCTGGTGAGAGTGTGGTGTTCATGTCTCACTTCCTTCGGGGGCTAGGCTTCCCGACGGATCCCTTCGTGAGGGGGCTCATGTTTTATTATGGGCTGGAATTTCACGACTTAGCTCCGAAGTCCATCCTCCATATTTCCTCATTCATCGTCGTGTGTGAAGCCTTCCTCCGTATTACTCCTCACTTCGGACTATGGCTCAAGACCTTCAAAGTAGAGCCGAAGATGATCGAGGGACGGCACGCGGAGTGCGGAGGTGCTTTTATAAGCAAGAATGCTGGTGCTCCATGGCCCGAGGGCTCTTTTCAAGAGGAGTCTAGCTTATGGCAATGAGAGTGGTTTTACATCACCGTTCCTAGGGGCACCAAGTGGGTGGCGCCACCTTCCTTTCGCTCGGGTCCCCCACCACAGCTAGTGTCATGGGTCAATAAAGGACTGGACTGGGGGCCATCCAAGGACGTGCCCTTGTTGCAGGGCTGCATTCGAGATCTCTTAGAAAGAGACATTAGTCTGGTCTTGGTGACGTAGGTCATGTTGATCTTTCGAGCCTTGCCTGGCAAACGTCGCCCCCTTCGCTTGTGGGAGTTCAATCCGGAGGGACCACGAGCTCTCCAGCATTTCGTGGGCGCAACGCCCATGGAGATGTACAAATTGTTCTTCGGATCACAAGCAATGTGTCCGGACTTGACCAAGGACGCAGGCCTGAGCTGCAATCGCCCGGATACTCAAGTAAGTAGCCTTGTGCCCGAACTCGCTATCCGTATATTTATCATATAATTGCCCCTAAAAGAGATGTCCTTTAAACAGGAGTGGATAGCGAAAGCAAAGCTAATCAGGTGTCCGGCCCCCCTCCCCGAGGCCACGCCGGATCCTGTGCTAGTCAGGATGTTGGAGGTTGTGCCTTTGGAGGAAAGCGAGGGAGGGGACAAGGTTGCTGCAGCCTCCTCGAAGAAGGTTGTACAGAAGGGAGGAATCGAAAATTCCTCTCCTCAGGGGAAGAAGAGGACCGCCTCTGACGACCCGGAGACCATGGCCTCAAAGCGGGGGAAGAAATCTTCGTCAGAGGATCCTGCGCCGGGGGATACTTCGGCCGAATTATGCCCTCCAGGGGATCAGCCCTCCACCGAGCCGTAAGTAGAGAGGAGTTTTTCTTTTTAAGAAATGAGAGAAATCCTTGCATTATATCTGAGAAGAGTAATCGAAAATTCACCTTGTAGCTCGGACCTTAGCCCTTCTCAGCAGAGCTTGTCTTCGGGGGATCTTCTTCCGGAGATGGTGGAGAGCGGAACGCCTCCCCCTGCCGTACTGCCTTGCGAGGTGGGCGACCCTGAGGTATCATCACGGAGGGTTTCTCCGAATCCAGCAGGGCCGGAAGGTAGTCATATGGCCCCCCAAAGCTCTCCGCGTCCGGCCTTCGAAAAGGGCCATCGGACGAGTCCGGCACCGTCTGGTGCGCGGTCGGAGGAGCTGAAGGATCTGCTAGGGCGAGCATCTATCTCAGAGGAGCACCATGCATTGATGGGTACGGTGATTGAGAGGATTTCAGCCGCGGAGAGTGGATTGCACGAGGCCATCAGGAGTTTACTGACAGGTTTTGAGGTACGTGAAATAATGTACCCTTTTTGGACAGTTGCGCATAAATAAGATGCGCCCTGTGTAGATAGTAGCCCCTGAGACTCTGTGCGTTGTCAAAAGTGACAGCGCGCAGAGGATCATAATCCCAGGTCTAATATGCCGCCTTCATACGTACGTGGCGAAGTGTCGGGTGGCCAGCCGGACTGATGAATTTGCCGAGCTGAAGCGGCAACTTGACGTGGCAGATGCCGACATCGCGCTTGTAAACAAGCGGCTTGACGAGGCACAAGGTATGTAATTACTCCGGCGGCACCTGGTAAGAGGAGTTTTATGCCAGTATCTTACAATGTGTGCGCTTGATGCAGATGGTGCTGCTGCCATGAAGAATCTTTGGGCGGAACTTGCCCGAGCCAAGGAGCAAGCCAGGAAAAGTGATGCGGCTGCCGGAAAGGCATTTGAAGAGCTGAAAGCCGAACAGGCTGCTCACTGCCGGAGCAAGAAGGAAATGGCCGAGATGGCTGTGAAGCTGAAGAGTGCTGCTGACCGTTGCAAGCTTCTTGAAAAAGAAGATCAGGCGGAACAGACGGACCTGGAGAAGGCCGTTGCCGATGCCAAGGATGCTCGCTCTGTGATGTGAGCTTTGAAGGAGGAGCTGCGTCAGGCCGGAGAGATCACGGCTGGAAAGCCCTTTATGCTGCAGAGGAAGTTCTGTGATCCTAAACATGCTCCGTTAGACCAGATGTGGAGTACGGCGGACACCTATCTAGATTTGGCAGCGAGTGCCGCAGATGCGGCTGAACACTTCCGAGATCAAGAAGATCACGAAGTGGAAAAGCTCTTTTGGTCGTAGTTCCACAATCCGGAGCGTCCACTGTCATTAGCCGATCGTTTGGCTGAATGGGCCGAGCTAAATAGGTTGTCCGGACACGCCATGAAGTATGTCATGAGTCATCTGTGGCCAGAGAGGCCAGAGCCGAAAAGTTATTTCAACTTGGTGCAGCAGTTCCTTGGTGCGGCACCGCATATCAATGCGATGAAGAGGTCAGCGTGCATAGAGGGTGCGCGGATGGCTCTTGCCCGTGTCAAGACATACTGGGCGGAAATGGAGGCCACCACTGTTGCATCCCCAGACTCGGATGGAAGCCGAGTACCTGTCGAGCACTATTTTCAGGAAGTTCTGCAAGGCGCTCGTTTAATAGAGACGCAGTGCTCGAAGGATACTATATTCGAATAGCATATATTATTGTAAAACAATATTTTGATAAATTGTAGAAGCTTTTTATACTTGTGCCTGCAAGTATTATAATACATCCTATGCGGCCGTTTAACATATATGTATATATAATCTGAAAGATGGCAATCGTCGCCTTCAGCCCCCACGCACATAATGCGGGGGTGTTTGCAGAAAGCACATTTTCACACTTGATCCAACATCTTGGTCCTACAAAGGAGGTGATAGCACAGCGAACTAGGCAATCGGACTATGATGCTTTATCACTTTCACTTAGCCATAGGAGTTTGATAGTGAGGCTACTTATATAGCCCCTGGTGGCGCCTGCGCTCACCCGAACTCGGGGCGCGTACGTGCATGGCCGGGAAGCGGCCCTTCGTTAATGCAGAGGAATCCTAAAGATTCCGGTAAGTCATCGAGTGGTTGACCAGTCTCACGCTATATCATGACAGTCAGTTTTCGGCTTTCTCTACTGAGGTGCTCGCCTGGCCGAACCGGGGCACAATCGCAGTAGTTCTCCTGGTGCTGCCTTAGCCGATAGAGCGGAACATAAGGTAGCAAAACACAGGAGCCGGGCAAACCGAACATTTGACCAAAGACATGATTCGGAGCTGATGCATATAAGTCCAAACTCGCGACGCCGAACACTCCCTAAGGTATTCGGTCTTTATGAGGGCGGGCGGGATAACGCCCTTAGTAATAAGCCCCTAGTGTCTAGGCACGCGCAAAACTCTGACGTGGCCACATGCCAAAACGCCAGCCTCCTCCTTGGTTATACCAAGAAACCAGGGGATGTGTATCAACAAGAGACAGTAAAAAGGTTTACGCAGGGTCTTAATCTGAAAAGAATCCTTGGAACGAGTCCCTGCTGCACGTCTGCGCATGTGTCTCCATTGTGCTGTATCCTGGACGGGCGTAGCACGGTGTTCATCTGTAAAAGAGAGGAACTTAGTTGAAGAAAGATCGTGCCGAACATGAGTTATACTACATAAACAAAGTATAAATCGAAATGGGTAAAATTGAGCTTTATTGTCTCTTGTTTTATATGCGCGGAGCCCCTAGTACAGGGGTATACGGCTATTAAGCCTTTATCAATTGTATGTTTATGCCGGACTCGTCTAGCCATGTTCGTGGTCTTGACGACCTGTTTAGGCGCTTTGGCTGGTGAAGCCGCTTTATTGTGGGGCTGTCAAGGCAGCCGCACTGTCTTCCGCGCGGGAGGAACACTCAATGTTTTCCCTTTAATGGGATGATGCCTCGTGGACCGGGCATCTTAAGCGTAAGGGGTGCATAATGCGGTATTGCGTTAAAGCGGGCGAAAGCTTCGCGTCCCAGCAGTGCTTGATAGCTACTTGAGAATGGGGCGATGTGGAAAGTTAGATGTTCGTGACGGAAGTTATCGGGGGAGCCGAACATAACTTCTAGCCGGAGAGAACCCATGCAACGGGCATCCGGGCCTGGCGTTACCCCTTGAAAGGAGGTTTTGCTATGGCGAATTTTTGTTGGGTCTATCCCCATGTTGCGGATTGTGTCCTGGTATAACAGGTTTAGACCACTGCTGCCGTCCATCAGGACATTTGTAAAGTGGAATCCGCCGATTATTGGATCTAATACCAAGGCAGTCCAGCCTGCGTTCCGGATACCTCTAGAGTAATCCTGATGGTCGAAGGTGATCGGTTTTAACAACCATTGGCGAGACTCCTTTGGGATAGGCCGTATGACGCGTATCTCTGTTGGCGCCATTATGTTCGTCACATGAAGTAAGTTTACTATTTTGACTTCTTGTGGGAAATCCTTTTGTTTCCTAGTGCTCTACTTGTGGGGTTCATTGTCGTCCTCACTTGGTGTGTCGGGTCCCTTGTGTTTGGCGTTGAGTTCGCTGGATTGCTTGAAAACCCAACAATCTCTATGGGTATGGTCCGCAGGCTTCCCGGGAGTACTGTGTATTTGACATATCTTGTCCAAGATTTTGTTTAAGTTGGATAGCTCGTCCCTGTTATCCTTGAGGGGCGGCTTTCTCTGATTCTGCCGCGAGCTTTTGAATCCGGCGTTGACCGCCGTGCTCTTTGGGTTGTTTCCCTTATTCCAGCACTGGTCCTTGCTGTGTCGGGGTTTTCCATTTCCATCCCTAACTTCGGATGTACTTGGGTCGCTGGTGCTACATCTTACCATCCAGTTGTCCTCTCCTGCGCAATAGCGGGTCATGAGTCTTGTTAATGCGGCCATTGTTCTTGGATTTTCTTGGCCGAGGTGTCTAGCGAGCCATTCATCTC
The DNA here is from genome assembly GCF_003073215.2 of Triticum urartu. Taxonomy (NCBI): domain Eukaryota; kingdom Viridiplantae; phylum Streptophyta; class Magnoliopsida; order Poales; family Poaceae; genus Triticum; species Triticum urartu. The sequence goes on along the minus strand of NC_053028.1, from coordinate 529,424,309 downwards.
GAACGTTATACTTAAAAGCTACTAGGGCTTCGGCGTCCGGACAGTCGACTATCTGATTCTTTTGAGTAAGAAATCTATTCCAGAATTTCCGGGCTGACTCTCCGGGCTATTGAGTTATGTGACTGAGATCGTCTGCATCCGGATGGTGGACATAGGTCCCTTGAAAATTTGCCCGAAAAGCATCCTCAAGCTCTTCCCAACTTCCAATGGTGTTTTTGGGAAGGCTTTTGAGCCAATGCCGGGCTGGCACTTTAAGCTTGAGGGGTAAGTATTTTATGGGAAAACTTTGTTTTTGCCACTCTAGTTTTTGCCAACTTTGCTTATGCCACTCTAGAATTTGACATTTCACTTTTGCCACTCTTAGCGTTTGACAATATATCACTTTTGCCATTCCATGACAAAAGCAAAAATTTTAGAGTGGCAATTGCGATACATGTCAAAAGCTAAGAGTGGCAAAAGTGAAATGAAAAATTATCGTTTTTGCCACGGAATGGCATTTGTGATGTATTGTCAAAAGCTAAGAGTGGCAAAAATGAGATGTCAAATTCTAGAGTGGCATAAGCAAAGTTGGCAAAAACTAGAGTGGCAAAAACAAAGTTTTCCCGTATTTTATGGCGTGGAGGTCATCTCCTCTGGCCATGTGTATGTGGAGGATATAATCCTCGATCCAGACCCCAGGGTCTGTTGTTCCGTCGTACGCCTCTATGTTTATGGGCTTGAATCCTGCTGGAAATTCATGGTCCAGCACCTCATCGGTGAAACATAGGGGGTGTGCGGCACCCCTGTATTTGGGTGTGCCGTAATGTTCGAATATTTGTTGTGTTGCATTGCTTACTAGAGCTTGCTTTCTTGGCCCGTAGATAGATCTAGCTGGGCCATATTTTTGATGCGGATCCTTTGGTGGATCACGTGCCGGCTTGTGTGCGCCGCCGCTTGCCGCTCCATGCTGGCCATGCGGTCGTCTATCCGACCGGGTGGCTTTCCTATTTTTTGACTGCGGGGGATCTAAGGCCTCCTCGTCAAATTCAGGCAGTAGCTTTCGCTTTGGATAGCTTTTTGTGCGGCGACTGCTGCCATATTTGTCTGCGGTGTTGCGTACTTTGCTCCATTTGATTCTGAGTGCATCTTCCGCAGTTTTGAGCTTCCGCTTCTGCTTTTTCAGGCTACGCGCAGTGGCGACGAGCCTTTTGTGGAGGTTCTTCTGCTCCATGAGCCTCTCCGGTGTAAGGTCGTCCGGACTGTTGTTTTCGCCGGGGACGGGGTGTTCGGTTTGTTTATCCAAGTTACCCTGTTCGGATGGTTGCTCGAAGGCATGTTTGTCGTCCGCCGGCTCGTCCTGCTCTATGGCTGGGTCTGTATGGCTGCTGTCTCTGTCGAGGCGGGGCTTGGAGCAGCGCTTATGTCGCTGCTTTGATTGCGTTTCGAGTGAACGATCCCTCGTTGCATCCCTGTGTTCCTCGTCGTCGCTTCCTTTGGGTGTGTCCACCATGTATACATCATGAGATGAGGTGGCTGTCCAGTGCCTTATAGGCGTTGGTTCATGTTCATCACCTACATCGTCGTCCATACCGTCGATGTCTTCGGAGTCGAAGTCGAGCACGTCGTTTAAATTATCGATAGTAGCTACAAAGTGGGTGGTGGGTGGGCATCGAATTTCTTCGTCGTCCACATCCCAATCCTGCCAGTCATAGTCCGGCCAGGACTCTCCTGACAAAGAGAGAGACCTGAGTGAATTCAGAATGTCGTCGAAGGGCGAGTGCTCACTACTAGAAAAAGGGCTATAGATGGGATTGACACTAATGGCGCACCAGACAAGCGGTGCGCCATTAGTATATACTAATGGCGCACCACCTTCTGATACGCCATTAGAGTTGAAACTACTAATGGCGCACCTGGCCCAGGGTGCACCATTAGTATCAAAAAAAATTTTAACTAGTGCGCCTGTCCAAACATACTAATGGCGCATCCAGACACAGTGCGCCATTACTAGTTGTAACTAGTAATGGCGCACCTGCCGGAAAGTGCGCCACTAATGTTGTTTTTTTTATTATATTGTTTATTCCCTTTTTTGCAAAACTACTAATGGCGCACTGTTCCACCGTGCGCCATTACTAGTTTAAACTAGTAATGGCGCACTGTGGGACAGTGCTCCATTAGTATGTTTTTTTTTGCAAAACTACTAATGGCACACCACCAGAAGGTGCGCCATTAGTAACCTGGATTACTAATGGCGCATTTAGGGTTGGTGCGCCATTAGTAAGTGGGCAGCAACAAGATATTTTGGACAGCCTCTCCTACCCACACTCACTTTCTCCCCACTTCATTCTCTCCACCTCCTCCTTGTCTCGGGTGCCTCCTCTTTTTCACCTCATTTCCACCATAGATTCATTCAATTTAAGTGGTTAAATTACCTTGTTTTGATAGGTAAGTAAGGGGGAAGCTATATTTATGTTGTTCTCCCTACAACAATGTGCACATGCACTTTTTATGGCCTAGCTAGATCTATGTATGTTCGTGGTGTTGCATATGTTTGTGGTGTTGCATATGTTTTTGTGTTTGGAGGTCTACCGGTATTTGAAATGCGATAGTTGCCAATATTTTGCCGGAATGTTGATTCATTTCCGTTTCGGCGAGAATTTTGGCATTAAGCATTCTTTTTGGTCCTATTTTTAGGGAAAGTCATGCCAAATTTTTTCTTGGTTCTAAAATATCGTTTTTCTCTACCCCGCAGGCGACCATGGTCCGCATGATGACCGAAGGCATCGTGAATAGGTTTTTGAGGTTCGTGAAGGCCGAGATGCTTCAAAAGAACGAGACGGAGATAAGATGTCCGTGTCGAAGATGCAAGATGAAGAGCCTTATTGCGGACCCGGAATCCGGGCAGGTGCGGGACCACCTGCTCTTGCGTGGTTTCATGGATGGCTATCGGTGGCAAGGTGATGAAGATGACTACGAAGTCGTCCATGGGGGCCGGGAAAGAAATGAGGAAGGGCAGCAAGACAACCACCGCGGCTCGGGCGGGCGAGAAGACGAAGAATCCCCAGGATATGATCACGACGGTGATGCTGTACACAGTCATCATGTAGAAGATGCAGGACATGATGATGAGGAAGATGCCGGAGCAGACGACGGGCATGATCATGAAGATGATGATGCCGGCGGAGCAGACGACACTGGACCATCGATGGGCTGGGTGCAGGACCCTCATATTCAAGAGCTACTTCTCAAGCAGACGGATAACGCAAGAGCTGCCGCCCGAGAGAAAGCCAAGATGGATCAACTTGAGTTAGACGCGGTTACTCCATTGTATGAAGGATGCAGGCCCGAGGATACCCGCCTGAAAGTAACGCTCATGGCTCTGGAGATGAAGGTAAAACACAAAATGACCGACGCATGCTTCGACGAGAACATGTCATTCTGGCACGAACGTCTTCCCAAGGGGAACAAGTGCCCGACCAGTTTGGAGGAGGCGAAGAAAATCGTGTGTCCTCTGGATTTACCGCACGTGAAATACCATGTGTGCATGAACAATTGCATCATTTATCAGGACGAGCACGCGGAGTCTACCATATGTCCGGTGTGCAGCATCACTCGATACAAGAAGAGGAAGAAAGCTCCTCGAAAAGTGGTGTGGTACTTTCCGATCACTCCTCGTCTGCAGCGGAATTTTGCGGACCCTAAGGTAGCAAAGCTCCTGTGTTGGCACGCGGATAGGGAGGAGAAGAAGCGAGAAGATGACGCAAATGATCCGGAGATAGATAAAAAAGACAAGATGATGAGTCACCCTAAGGATGCGAGCCAGTGGCAAGCGATGAACTTCGAAGACCCAGAATTTGGGAACGATCCAAGGAACATCGTGCTGGGCGCGAGCACCGATGGAGTCAATCCATTTGGCAGCCAGAGAAGCACACATAGCACCTGGCCTGTGTTTGTGTGGATGTACAACCTTCTCCCCTGGTTGTGCATGAAGAGGAAGTACATTCACATGAGTATGCTAATTGAAGGACCGAAACAACCAGGGAACGACATCAATCTGTATCTGGGGCTGCTGAAAGAGGAGCTTGACACGCTGTGGAAAACGCCAGCCAATACGTGGGACGCCGCAGAGAAAGAATATTTCCCTATGAGAGCCGCGCTGCTCATGATGGTGCACGACTATCTCGGTTACGGATATGTCGCGGGGCAGGTGGTCCATGGATTTTCTGGATGCGTCAGGTGCATGGATGACACAACGTATCACCAGCTAGATAGAGATCCCGGGTCTTCGAAAACTGTGTTCATGGGACATCGAAGGTGGCTTCGCGACGATGACCCGTGGAGAAAACGCAAGGATCTGTTTGATGGTGAAACCGAACCCCGAGGACGCCCGCGTATGAGGAGCGGCGAGGAAATAGACGAGCTGTTGAAAAATTGGAAAGACTGCCCACTGCCGGGAAAGAAGCAAAAGGCGCCAGAGCCGGGAAAGAAGCGAAAGGCGCCAGAGCCGCTGCTGAAGGTATGGAAAACGAGGTCTGTTTTCTGGGACTTGCCGTACTGGAAGATCCACCGTGTGCCTCACAGCCTTGATGTCATGCATATCACGAAGAACGTGTGCGAGAGTCTGCTTGGTACCCTGTTCAACATGCCAGAGAGGACCAAAGATGGGCCAAAAGCAAGGGCAGACTTGAAATCAATGGGCATCAGGCAGGAGCTTCACGCTATATATGATGATCATGATGATGATGATGATGATGATGATGAGGCGAAGGAGGAAACGGAAAGTCGTCACAAAGGCAAGAAGGCCAAGAAGACCGGAAATGACTACCCTCCCGCGTGCTTCACTCTAAGTCAGGAGGAGATCGAGCAGTTTTTCACCTGCCTCGTAGGAGTAAAACTTCCTTACGGTTACGCGGGAAGATAAGCAGATACCTAGACCCAGCGAAGCTGAAGTTCAGCGGGATGAAGTCTCACGACTGTCACGTGCTGATGATGCAGATACTTCCAGTTGCAATCCGTGGGATCATGGACGCGCACGTCCGTGAAACCCTATTTGGCCTATGCAACTTTTTCGACGTCATCTCTCGGAAGTCTGTTGGCGTGAGGCAACTCAGAAGGCTACAGGAAGAGATCGTGGTGATACTATGCGAGCTTGAGATGTACTTCCCGCCCGCATTCTTCGACGTTATGGTGCATCTGCTGGTCCATATTTTGGACGATATCATCCAACTCGGGCCGACGTTCCTGCACAGCATGATGCCGTTCGAAAGGATGAATGGTGTCATCAAAGGATACGTTCGCAACATGTCACGTCTAGAGGGAAGCATAGCCAGGGGCTTTCTGACCGAAGAGTGCATCTCCTACTGCACGAATTATCTAGGCATCGAGAACCCCGTTGGTCTGCCCGTCAACAGGCACCTCGGCAGGCTCACTGGATGGGGTCACCGTGAGGGTCGTCGCGAAATGCATGTCGACTTCGAGGGTCGACTCGCCGACTTTGACAAAGCAAACCTAGTCGCGCTACAACACATAGACGTGGTCGATCCTTGGGTGGTACAGCACAAAACCTTTATTAAGAAGACGTACAATGACCGAGGACAACAGAGGACGGATGGAGATATACTCAAAGAGCACAACTCATGTTTCACGCGTTGGTTCAAGCAGAAGCTTCTGTCGTACCCTTTACATGAGGATTCTTCCGCGGAAGAACAACTCATATTTGCCTTGTCACAGGGCGCCGAGCACAACCTGATGACCTATGAGGCGTACAATATCAACGGCTACACATTCTACACCGAGGCCAAGGACATGAAGAGCGATGGTTATCAGAACTCCGGGGTAATGATGGAATCCTACACCGGTAACGACAAGGACAGATACTACGGAAGGATCGAGGAGATCTGGGAGCTGAGCTACGCTGGAGAGAAGGTCCCGATGTTCCGTGTCAGATGGCCAAGAGCGTCCTAAAAGAAGACCGGTATTTCACCACCATGGTTATACCCGAAGCCAAATCCAAGACCGCGGGCGCAAACGTCACCGCGAAAAATGAGCCATGGGTACTGGCTTCCCAAGTGGACCAATGCTTCTTCATTACCGACCCGTCAAAGCCCAGTCGTGTTGTCGTGAGGAGAGGCAAAAGGAAGATCATCGGAATGGATGGAGTAGCCAATGAGCAAGACTTCGACAAGTACGGCGACCCGTGGATCGAACATGACGACGATGATGAAGTAGCAGCATACATCACAAGAAGAAGCAAGACCACCCTACCTAAAGGACGTCCGTTCCACAGAAGAACTCCATTTGCGAAAAAGAAGGGCAAGAAGATTGTGAACAGATAGCTACCTAAGATCGATTGTATTTAAATCGTAGCACTTCATTTCTATTGTATTTCATGGGCACGTTTTGAACTATCATGAATATTTTTAAATTTCATCAACACTCGATCTCGATCCCCCTCCATCTCGATCGCTATCCCACCTCGCCAGATCCGGTCCCCCTCGCCGCCGAGCACCCCCCGGTCCACCGGCCGCCGCCGACCCCCCGCACCCTCGATCCCCCTACTCAACGGCCGCCGCCGCCGACCCCCCGCACCCCTCCCCTACTCAACCGCCACCGCCGACCCCCCGCACCCTCCCCCGCTCCACCGGCATTACTGTTTGATGATATTTTTAAAAAAAATATTACTGTCTTATAAAAAAATATTACTGTTATGATTTAAATAAGTTTGAACATATTTAAACACAAATAAGTATCAAACAGCATTTTAAATGCATAAAAAAATTTGTGGAGCCTGGGAATCGAACCCAGGACCTCCTGGTGTGAGAACTGGCTGCTGACCAATCGAGCTAGTAGAGGGGACTTGGTGTGGATCAGGTCAAGTGGAAGATAACCTATTGGCTCGAGCAGAAATAAAAAAAATACTAATGGCGCACCACGGTGAGGTGCGCCATTAGTATGGATGTACTTATGGCGCACCGAGGGGTGGTGCGCCATTAGTATCCCCCATCCATATTTCCTCCCGGCCCCTCCCTATCCCCTCTCTCTCCCTCGCCCTCGCCCTCGATCCCCTTCCCCTCTCCTCTCCCGACACCGCCCTCTCCTCTCCCGCCGCCGCCGCCCTGCCGCCCTGTCGTCCTCGTCTCCCCGCCGCCCCGTCGTCCTCGTCTCCTCGACGCCGCTCTCCCCGTCGCCCCACCTCGTTGGACGCCATCGCCCCGCCGCCCTCGTCGCCGGCGGCCCGGACGCCGCCCCGTCCACACCACCGTCGCCGGAGCACCACCACCACCCGGACCTCGTCGCCTCCTCCCCTGCGTCGTCGTCGTCCCCGACATCCTCCCCGCGCCCCACTGCCCCCGTGAGCTCCCCCTCCTCCTCTCCCCCTCTCCCCCTCGCGTGCACGCTACATGAATACAGAAATTTCGTTGACAGTTACTTACCATGGGTGCAGTCATCATTTCGTTTTCTGATTAACCGATGTTGCTAGCGATGTACTGGGTTCTGCATTGTGGGGGAGAAAGCTTTCAAATTGGCTTGTATGTAAATGATGATTTTCAAGGGACATGTAGCCTAGTTACAAATTGGTGCTTACAATACATGCTTGTATGTTCATCGACTGCTCAGGAATCAGTTGCAGTTACCTTGTGTGATGTTATTTGGGTCCTGCATTGCAGTACAAGGCTCCAAATTTGGCTTGTAGGTACATGCAGATTTTCAAGGGACATGTATTAGCTTATGTTGTTGTTTAAGCTGTGTGTGTGCTTATTTATTCAGAATCAGTTGCAGTAGCCATCTGTATGTATACCCATCATTTTCTGTTTTTCTGGTAAACTAGTATTGGTACAAATGCATATGTTTCCCTGTGGAATACGTGTTAGCCTGCATCAGGGAAAGTATCTGTAAAATCGACTGACTTGTGCACTTATGATTTGAATGTCCATGCACAAAATTGCAAGTTAGGGCATAAAACTGGGTCTATGCTTAACTGGAGTAAAACTCACATCTGGGGGACATGCTGCATTGTTGTTTATGTTGATTACAAGCTTTTTGACCCCAATGACTGTTTGAGGGCAGAAAATTGAGTACTTTAATTTGAGTAGATGACAGGTTAATTTCAGATATGACACTGGTACTTCATGTTTGAGCAATGAACATGACAGGTTAATTTCAGATATGACACTGTTTGGACATTAATTTGAGTAGATGAACATTTTGTGGTTCTGCTAGGACTTGCTCCAGATTTTTTAACCCTAGGATCTCTTTTCTTTTAATTCTTTTCTTACAGAAAATTTACTGAAAATTCAGAAACTTGGAGTAACCTGTGGACTGTACTTTTGTGATCTCCTACTCCTGAATTTTCATGTCACTTGTGCTATTGCCAAGCATGACATGGCCATTTTTTATTCTGTTTTTGATGGAGCTTGGTGTGTGTTGTTTCGTAATACTAAGCAACCTATTTTGAAGTGAGTAATCAGCATGAGCAAAAATAGACGTTAGATCTTAGTGCTAACGAGAGATGAAAATGTCACATATATATGGTCTACTGCTTGCATACAGAGAACAACCTATGAAGCTGTATTTCTGAAATGTGGTGATGATCTTATCTGCAAGAATGAAAATGATGAGCTATGTTTCTAAAATGTGGTGATGATCTTATCTTAGCTATATTTCTGAACTGGTAGCTAAGTGTATTACTTGTGATGATGCTGCTGCTGCTGCTGTACTACTTATGATGATGTTGCTGCTAGTTGTGATTTTGTCAAGTGATGCTGCTGCTACTTGTGATCTTCTAAAATGACCCCTTTCTCCTGAAACATTGATTAATTTCCGTTTCGGTTGAGAAATGGGGCACTCCTAGGTCAAGAAAATTAGCAAGGTCATGCCAAATTTTCTTGACCTAGAAGGTGCCCGATTCTCAACCGAAATAAAAATTAATTTGCTTTAGTGGTTGGATTAGTTTAGTATTTTTTTCACACACTCAGACACCCTTGCTTGCCATGTGTGTGAGAGAGATAGTGAGAGGAGACAAGAAGAAGGGGGTTAGGAAGATGTTGCCTGCTCATCAAAGCTAACCATCTCCCCCTTTTCACCCCTTTTCCTTTGTCTTTTGTGGGTTGCAAGGAAGCTACTGTCTTAGCTAGCTTAGCTTGTGCACAAATCCCAGTGTTACAATCTAGAAAATTAGCCTGCAAAGATGAGGTCCCATGTTGGCTGTACCACTGCATCATGCAACAGTGCCTTCAAGATCCAAGGCAATATCACAAACATCATAGGCAATTTGACCAAACTCACAACCTTGTATCTTTGCAGCAACCAACTTTCTAGACACACCCCTCAAGAACTAGGTTACCCTAAGAACGTGGACTTGGACCTTAGCAACACACACTAACAGGTTCTATCCCAAAACACCTAGGCAATATCACAAACATCTCTCAATTGTTCCTTGACAATAACCAACTTTTTGGCGACATTCCTCGAGAATTAGGTTATTTGGTCAACTTAGAAATCTTGTTCCTTGACAATAACCAACTTTTTGACCAAACTTTGTTCCTATTTATAGAGAAACATGGCCAACAACGATGAGGCCGGGGGTTCGGGCGGCAAGAAATTCTGGGAGCTGTCCCAGGAGATGGAGGAACAACCTCACTTGTATGAGGACGCCGCCTTCCCCACCGATCCTGAGACCACTGATGGTACCGCCGAGGATGACCCCACTGATGCCACCACTGATGGTGCCGCTGAGGATGCCACCACTGATGATGGCGGCGCACGCACAGATGGCAGCCAACCGAAGAGGCAACGGAAGGACCGACGCCCGACCGTGCTCCGCACCCTCAAGGAGGAAGTTACTGAAGTGGACTCCGATGGGAATCCAACGGCGCCCGAACGAATAGTCAAGGGGTACTCGCTTCAGCTCGGGTGCATTCTCCGGAGCACCATCTTGATCAACACCGAGAACCTGAGGCATCCTGACCGAGGGAATTTGCGCAACCTCCTCTTCACGAAGCTGCACGAACGATACAAGTTCCCCGCTGAATTTGAAAACACAAGCCTCAAAGGGAATAAAGTGAACAATGCTGCCCTCACGAAGATGAGCAAGGCCCTGTCTACTTGGAAAAGCAATGTGAAGAGAATGATCGAGAAAGGTGAGAGTTATGAGAAGATCAAGGAGAAAAATCCTTCGATCACCGAAGTTGACTACAATGACTTCAAGATCAATTGCTCGAGCACCGCAAACTCCGAATCAAGTAAGTGGGGGAAAGAAATGCGGGAGCTGAACTTAGGGGAACACACACTCGGTCCCGGCGGTTACAGAGTGGCGGAGCCTATATGGGACAAGGAGGAGGCGGACCGTGCCGAGCAAGGCCTACCACCCCTCTTCGATAAATACGGTGACAAGCAGACCAGGAACTTTGTCAGGGCCCGGTACAAGAAGGACCCGAAAACAAAGGAGCTTACCACGGATCCGAAGACCAGGGCGCTTGAGCTTGTTCTAGTAAGGAATACACCCCCGCATAATTAGCTCCATATGGTTGCATTCTAATTAATGAAGCCAAATTTCTAAATGGTTCACATTCCTTCTGCAGGCGACTAAAAGCAGTAGCGCGGGGTCGACTAAGAGCAACCCTTGGGACACCACTCTAAGCTCAGTAAGCCAATGTCAGCTGGTCGTGTGGCCGGCAAAGGCTTGTCGACAAAATGGTCGTCATACTATAACACTGGTGGGCGAAAGGAGAAAAAGACCAGCTCGGAAAGCCAGGCGCGCGAGGTTCAAGAACTCAGGGAACAGGTGGTGCGGATTCTGGAGATTGTCCAAGAGCAAGTGCAACAACAACTCGGAGCGACGATCACCGCCATTGTGCCTACCTTGATCCAGGGGATTAGTGCGTGGATTGCGGGTGGCCAACAGGGGCCGCCCCCGATTCCTAGCTTCACGGCCAGCAACTCGCAGAACGCGATGGCGGGGCCATTGGTGTCTCCGGCGGAGGCGGCATTGGTGTCTCCGACGCCGGCACGGGAGCTTAATGCACCCGGGTGTATGTCGGCCGGCACCTCTGCAGCAAGCGGCCCCTCCGTCAACTGCACGCCCGCCGTTGGTGGTGCCTCGACATTAGCCGAGCTCGACGCCATCATCACGGTAACTAATTAAGCCTCTCTCGGCCGAGGACTTCATCTCCTTGCCTTTGACTGGGCATCCCTGACGCCCTACATGTTTTCGCAGGGCGCCGCCGACGTTCCGTGCACTCTCCTGCACTTCGTGAACAACGAGTTGGTCGATGTCGCCAAGGGCAAAATCGTTCAATCGTACAACCCCTTGTTCCACGGTACCCAGATGCCACCCAACTTGTTTAGGGTTCAACTGGTTCGGGTGCTGCCAGGCTGCGATGAGTTGTTACCTCCGATTCGACCCGTCGGGGCCGATGATGATGACGTGATGACGCTCAGCGCCTGCCTGAGCTGGCCCCTGCTTTGGCCGAAGAGCCAGATTCGTTTGGGGGAGGGGGACACCACCCCAAAGACAACACCGCCAGTCGTGCCGGCGGCAAGTCGGCCCCATGGCAAGACCGCCGCAACGGTACCGGACATCCCTATGCCACTGGATCCAAACATGCATATGGCACAGGATCAGAACGACGACGACGACGATACATTTGCCAACGTCAATCAGTACTTTGCCGATCATGGGTATGGTGGCGACTTCATGGGGCCTCCTTCTCAAGAACCCAACCCAACAAAAGACATGCGCGATCTAGCTGGTACCACGGAGAAGCCAAGTTGCAACAGGCGTCGTCTGTAGTTCAACTCTCAGGAGACGCCTCCAGCTGCCGACTTCACCGAGCCTCAGATAGGCAAGGTGCAAAATATGATCAGCCCCAACACACTCAAGAAGGCGGTCTGTGAGCAGAACTCGGTCCCATTACAGGAGAAGAAGTAGGCACGCAAAAGAAAGACTAACAAGGGTGCGGGCCAGCCGGCACCGAGTACGATCTGTGCTCAGGACGGGCCACCTTCACCTGAGGATATCTCGAGGAGGGTGCATGTGGCGGGTAGGCCGATGCTACCGAGAAATATGCTCGATGCTGCAACCGGTGCTATGCGGAGTCTGCATGACAGTGTTCTTTCTTTGGAGAAGCGGCGTCTTGGAGAGAAGGATGTGGCATACCCGGTTTTCATGGCCAAGGTGCCAGAGGGCAAGGGCTTTGTGGATAACTCCATCGGGGGTACGATCGTCCTGCGGTTTGATGACATCCACGCTATGTTGAACCTTCATCCGCTGCACTACACCTTCGTTCGGCTATTTTCGCTGAGTATGGAGATGCGAATCATTCGCGACAAGACCCCGGACATCGTGATAGTCGACCCCTTCTACATGCGTGCCAAGATCTTGGGCAGCGCTGGGGACCGGCAAGTCGCGAGTTCTTACCTCAAAGGCATCATTCTGGCAAACCAAGATAAGGATAACCTCCTCGTGCCTTACTTTCCCGAGTAAGTCCTCCCCTCAACCGCCCCGTAACATATGAATTCTTAGATTTCGATCGTTTTTCTTTTAACATTCCGTGTTTTCTGCAGTGACACACATTGCACGCTCATCCTCCTAAGCCCCAAATATTCCATGGCCACGTATTTCGACCCGGACCGTCAGTCGAACATAGACTACACAAATGTCAAGAAGGTTCTTGATGATGTTCTGCCCGGCTACGTCAAATCTGGAGGCACCTTCACCAGGCCTATTCGTAAGTACGGCAAGCACGTGTTCTCCCACAATACGATGTTCTGCTGCGTCAAGCAGCCGCCTGGCAGTCAAAAGGGTGCCTACTACGCCATCCATCACATGCGGGCGATCGTACGGGACCATCATCAACTTCTGCTACCGAGTAGACTCAAAGATTGGGCCGCGAGCGTGTCGGCAATCCAGGACGCGGACATCAGACAAGAATTCTTTCGCATCCAGTCGAAGTTTGCGGAAATCATGCATCAAGATGTCCTTCGTACCTCGGGGCAGTTCTACCTCAAAAATCCACCGTCCAACAGTGACATCGACACAATCCTACAAATGCAGGCTGACAACGCCCGTTGTTTCATGACTCCCACGATAGATGGCGGCTTCATCCACGCTCCGGTCCCTTGAGTCGAGTCAAAAGCAGTGATGCTGTGTCTAGTTCTGAAACATCGATTGGCTCATGTTGTAATTAAACTTTAATGAACTTGTAGTATGTCTCTTTGGTTTCGAGAGTCGTTCAACTTAGATGTAATCGATGCTATTAATGTCTTGCTTTTCTCTTCCGATCATTCTGTTGCATACTTATATATTGCTTATGTATTGTCTATGAATTGGTACTAACGTTTCATTTGGCTACTGCATAGCGATGCCGTGGTATGTCGTGTACAAGGGTAAGGTTCCCGGAGTCTACGACGACTGGGAGGACTATCGGAGACAGGTTCACCGATTCAGCGGTAACAGTTACAAAGGGTACGCCACTAGGGCCAAGGCCAAATCTAGATATGCCCGCTATCTAGCGGGAGAGGGGAGGGAGCGTTGGAGGAACCGGATGAAGACAAGTTTCATCGTGATGATTCTCATCGTGATGACCGCAGCTCTCTTCTATGTGATGGTAGTTTAGATGATCGATATCGACTTGTAATGTGAAGACAAACTCGCGGTCTCGAGACTTGTAATATAATGTTCTATCTTTGTTCGGTCTTTTCAATTTGGAGACTAATATGATGAATTGTATTCGGAGACTAAAATGATGAATTGTATTCAGAGACTAATCTTCTATTGTATTCGATGAATCTGCTGTTGATGTGTGCTGTTTATATTTTGTCCAATTATACATTTTGTAACCTGTGCAAAAAACAGAAAATTAAAAAATTAAAAAAAACCTAATATTCATACTAATGGCGCATCACATCATAGTGCGCCATTAGTATGCCAAAGGATACTAATGGCGCATCATTAAACAGTGCGCCATTAGTATGCCGAAGTTACTAATGGCGCATCTTGTTGTCGTGCGCCATTAGTATGCCAAAGCACCTGGGTATACATGGCCCCTGGGAGCCATACTAATAGCGCACTGTTGTATATACTAATGGCGCATCTGAGGTGCGCCATTAGTATACCAGATACTAATGGCGCACCAGTGGTGCACCATTAGTAAAATATACTAATGGCGTGCTACTAATGGCGCACCACTAATGCGCCATTAATGGCCAAATTAGGTGCACCATTAGTAGGCCTTTTCCTAGTAGTGGCTGAAAGATGTCTGCGGCGGTGAACTCCATGATCGGTGCCCAATCGGATTCGATCGGTAGGGGCGCGGAGGGCTCGGAGTCCAGAGAGGAGTCTGACATCTTGGAGTCACGGGCTTCGTAGAGGACAAGGCTGGTGTTCGGCTTGATCGCCGTAGAGATTGCAGCCCCCGAGGCGGTGTCTAACCACCCATCCTCAATTGGTGTGGTCGGCTCCGAGCCAAGGGTCGGAGCGGACACAGGTGCGGCCTCCAGGGCACTGTTCGGCGGCAGAGCTAGATCATGCCCACCGGGACAGTGCGGCGCGCTCGGCTGCGGCTCAGATCCGTCGAAGATCAAGTTTCCGCGGTCGTCCGCTGTGTAGTTTAAACTTCCAAATCTAACCTGACGGCCAGGGGCGTAGCTTTCGATCTGCTCCAGATGGCCAAGCGAATTGGCCCGCAGTGCAAAGCCGCCAAATACGAAGATCTGTCCGGGGAGAAAAGTCTCACCCTGGATCGCATCGTCGTTGATGATCGGAGGAGCCATCGGGCCTAAAAGTGACGACACAGAGGAACTCTCAATGAAAGCACCAATGTTGGTGTCAAAACCGGCGGATCTCGGGTAGGGGGTCCCGAACTGTGCGTCTAGGAGGATGGTAACAGGAGACCGGGGACACGATGTTTTTACCCAGGTTTGGGCCCTCTCGATTGAGGTAAAACCCTACGTCCTGCTTGATTAATATTGATGATATGGGTAGTAGAAGAGTAGATTTACCACGAGATCAGAGAGGCTAAACCCTAGAAGCTAGCCTATGGTATCATTGTATGCTCCTACGGACTAAAACCCTCCGGTTCATATAGACACCGGAGAGGTCTAGGGTTACACAGAGTTGGTTACAATGGTAGGAGATCTACATATCCGTATCGCCAAGCTTGCCTTCCACGCCAAGGAAAGTCCCTTCCGGACACGGGACAAAATCTTCAATCTTGTATCTTTATAGTCTAGGAGTCCGGCCGAAGGTATAGTCCGGCTATCCGGACACCCCCTAATCTAGGACTCCCTCAATTAGTCCCAAAAGTAATATAAAAGTCAATAATAAAGCCCAATAATTTCCAAAACAGAAGATAATATAGCATGGAGCAATCAAAAATTATAGATACGTTGGAGACGTATCAGCATCCCCAAGCTTAATTCTTGCTCGTCCTTGAGTAGGTAAAAGATAAAAACAGAATTTTTGATGTGAAGTGCTACTTGGCATAATTTCAATGTAACTTTTCTTAATTGTGGTATGAATATTCAGATCCGAAAGATTTCAAGATAAAAGTTCATATTGACATAAAAATAATAATACTTCAAGCATTCTAACTAAGCAAGTATGTCCTCTCAAAATAACATGGCCAAAGAAAGTTCACCCCTTCAAAATCATATAGTTTAGTCATGCTCCATTTTCATCACACAAGAATTCTCTCATCATGCACAACCCCGATGACAAGCCAAGCAATTGTTTCATACTTTAGTAATCTCAAATTTTTTCAACTTTCACGCAATACATGAGCGTGAGCCATGGATATAGCACTATGGGTGGAATAGAATATAATGAGGGGGTTATGTGGAGAAGACAAAAAGGAGAAAGTCTCACATCAATGAGGCTAATCAATGAGCTATGGAGATGCCCATCGATTGATGTTAATGCAAGGAGTAGGGATTGCCATGCAACGGATGCACTAGAGCTATAAATGTATGAAAGCTCAACAAAAGAAACTAAGTGGGTGTGCACCCAACTTGCTTGCTCGCGAAGACCTAGGGCACTTGAGGAGGCCCATTGTTGGAATATACAAGCCAAGTTCTATAATGAAAAATTCCCACTAGTATATGAAAGTGACAAAACAAGAGACTCTCTATCATGAGGATTATGGTGCTACTTTGAACCACAAGTGTGGCAAAGGATAGTAGCATTGTCCCTTCTCTCTTTTTCTCTCATTTTTTTGGGCCTTCTCTTTTTTTATGGCCTTTCTCTTTTTTTGGGACTTCTCTCTTTTTTTTTTCCTCACTTGGGACAATGCTCTAGAAAATGATGATCATCACACTTCTATTTATTTACAACTCAATGATTACAACTCGATACTAGAACAAAGTATGACTATATATGAATGCCTCCAGCGGTGTACCGGGATTGCGATGAATCAAGAGTGACATGTATGAAAAATCATGAACGATGGCTTTGCCACAAATACGATCTCAACTACATGATCATGCAAAGCAATATGACAATGATGATGCATGTCATAATAAACGGAACGGTGGAAAGTTGCATGGCAATATATCTCGGAATGGCTATGGAAATGCCATAATAGGTAGGTATGGTGGCTGTTTTGAGGAAGATATAAGGAGGCTTATGTGTGAAAGAGCGTATCATATCACGGGGTTTGGATGCACCGGCGAAGTTTGCACCAACTCTCAATGTGAGAAAGGGCAATGCACGGTACCCAAGAGGCTAGCAATCATGGAAGGGTGAGAGTGTGTATAATCCATGGACTCAACATTAGTCATAAACAAATCACATACTTATTGAAAAAATCTACAAGTCATCAAAAACCAAGCACTACACGTATGCTCCTAGGGGGATAGATTGGTAGGAAAAGACCATCGCTCGTCCCCGACCGCCACTCATAAGGAGGACAATCAAAGAACACCTCATGTTTCAATTTTGTTACATAACGTTTACCATACGTGCATGCTACGAGACTTGCAAACTTCAACACAAGTATTTCTCAAATTCACAACTACTCAACTAGCACAACTTTGATATCACTACCTCCATATCTCAAAACAATCATCAAGCATCAAACTTCTCTTAGTATTCAACACACTCATAAGAAAGTTTTTACTAGTCTTGAATACCTAGCATATTAGGATTAAGAAAATTGCCATGCTGTTTAAGACTCTCAAAATAATCTAAGTGAAGCATGAGAGTTCATCTATTTCTACAAAATAAAACCACCACCATGCTCTAAAAAGATATAAGTGAAGCACTAGAGCAAATGACAAACTACTCTGAAAGATATAAGTGAAGATCAATGAGTAGTCAAACAATTATGCAACTATATGAAGACTCTCTAACATTTAATAATTCCAGATCTTGGTATTTTATTCAAACAGCAAGCAAAGCTAAAGAAAATAAAATGACGCTCCAAGCAAAACACATATCATGTAGTGAATAAAAATATAGCTCCAAGTAAAGTTACCGATGAACGAAGACGAAAGAGGGGATGCCTTACGGGGCATCCCCAAGCTTAGGATTTTGGTTGTCCTTGAATATTAACTTGGGGTGCCTTGGGAATCCCCAATCTTAGGCTCTTGCCACTCCTTATTCCATAGTCCATCGAATCTTTACCCAAAACTTCAAAACTTCACAACACAAAACTTAACAGAAAACTCGTAAGCTCCGTTAGCGAAAGAAAACAAAACAGTACTTCAAGGTGCTGTAATGAACTCATTATTTATTTATATTGGTGTTAAACCTACTGTATTCCAACTTCTCTATGGTTTATAAACTATTTTACTAGCCATAGATTCATCAAAATAAGCAAACAACACATCGAAAACAGAATCTGTCAAAAACAGAACAGTCTGTAGTAATCTGGATCAAACCTATACTTCTGGAACTCATAAAATTCCAAAATAAATTTCTAGACGTGAGGAATTTATCTATTAATCATCTGCAAAAATAATTATCAAAATATCACTCTTCAAATGAAAATGGCAGAAATTCTCGTGAGCGCTAAAGTTTCTGTTTTTACAGCATGATCGCAAAGACTTTCCCCAAGTCTTCCCAACAGTTCTACTTGGCACAAACACTAATTACAACATAAAACCACATATAAACAGAGCGTAGATGAATTATTTATTAGTAAACAGGAACAAAAAGCAAGGGACAAAAATAAAATTGGGTTGCCTCCTAACAAGCGCTATCGTTTAACGCCCCTAGCTAGGCATGATGATTTCAATGATGCTCACATAAAAGATAAGAATTGAAACATAAAGAGAGCATCATGAAGAATATGACTAGAACATTTAAGCCTAACACACTTCCTATGCATAGGGATTTTGTGAGCAAACAACTTGTGGGAACAATAATCAACTAGTATAGGAAGGCAAAACAAGCATAACTTCAAAACTTTAAGCACATAGAGAGGAAACTTGATATTATTGCAATTCCTACAAGCATATGTTCCTCCCTCATAATAATTTTCAGTAGCATCATGAATGAATTCAACAATATAACCATCACATAGGGCATTCTTTTCATGATCTACAAGCATAGAATTTTTATTACTCTCCACATAAGCAAATTTCTTCTCATCAATAGTAGTGGGAGCAAACTCAACGAAATAACTATCATGTGAGGCATAATCCAATTGAAAACTAAAATCACGATGACAAGTTTCATGGTTATCATTATTCTTTATAGCATACAAGTCATCACAATAATCATCATAGGTAGCAACTTTGTTCTCATAATCAATTGGAACCTCTTCCAGAATAGTGGATTCATCACAAAATAAAGTCATGACCTCTCCAAATCCACTTTCATCAATATAATCATCATAAATAGGAGGCATGCTTTCATCATAATAAATTTGCTCATCAAAACATGCGGGACAAAAAATATCATCTTCATCAAACATAGCTTCCCCAAGCTTGTGGCTTTGCAAATCATTAGCATCATGGATATTCGAGGAATTCATACTAGCAACATCGCAATCATGCTCATCATTCAAATATTTAGTGCCAAACATTTTAATGCATTCTTATTCTAACACTTTGGCACAATTTTCCTTTCCATCATACTCACGAAAGATATTAAAAAGATGAAGCATGTGAGGCAAACTCAATTCCATATTTTTTTGTAGTTTTCTTTTATAAACTAAACTAGTGATAAAACAAGAAACAAAAAGATTCGATTGCAATATCTAAAGATATACCTTCAAGCACTAACCTCCCCGGCAATGGCGCCAGAAAAGAGCTTGATGTCTACTACACAACCTTCTTCTTGTAGACGTTGTTGGGCCTCCAAGTGCAGAGGTTTGTAGGACAGTAGCAAATTTCCATCAAGTGGATGACCTAAGGTTTATCAATCCGTAGGAGGCGTAGGATGAAGATGGTCTCTCTCAAGCAACCCTGCAACCAAATAACAAAGTGTCTCTTGTGTCCCCAACACACCCAATACAATGGTAATTTGTATAGGTGCACTAGTTCGGCGAAGAGATGGTAATAAAAGCAAGTCTTCATAAAATTGGTACCAATACTTGCAATGATGCACTTTGTTAAACTATTTGTTTTTATTGAATTTCCTCTTGTGGTAATAATGAATTCATATTTCATTTTAATGTGAAATTATGGCATACATCTAACATGCATTCGTATGTGTAGTATTTGACGTTATTTTTATTCACTTAGTTTTAGCCCTAGGCTTTCAGAAATCCTGGCTCCGCCTCTGAATTGGATCACATAACTATCCCTCAACATGCAACAAAGAGTCACTCCAAAGTCACTAATAGCGGAGAACAAACGAAGAGATTATGGTAGGGTACGAAACCACCTCAAAGTTATTCTTTCCAATCAATCCGTTGGGCTATTCCTATAAGTGTCACAAACAGCCCTAGAGTTCGTACTAGAATAACACCTTAGGACACAAATCAACCAAAACCCTAATGTCACCTAGATAATCCAATGTCACCTCAAGTATCCGCGGGTATGATTATACGATATGCATCACACAATGTCAGATTCATCTATTCAACCAACACAAAGAACCTCAAAGAGTGCCCCGAAGTTTCTACCGGAGAATCACGACGAAAACGTGTGCCAACCCCTATGCATAGGTTCATGGGCGGAACCCGCAAGTTGATCACCAAAACATAGATCAAGTGAATCACGTGATATCCCATTGTCACCACAGATACGCACGACAAGACATACATCAAGTGTTCTCTAATCTTTAAAGACTCGATCCGATAAGATAACTTTACAGGGGGAACTCAATCCATTACAAGATAATAGAGGGGGAGAAACATCATAAGATCCAACTATAATAGCAAAGCTCGCGATACATCAAGATCGTATCACCTCAATAACACGAGAGAGAGAGAGAGTGATCAAACACATAGCTATTGGTACATACGATCAGCCCCGAGGGAAAACTACTCCCTCCTTGTCATGGAGAGCGCCGGGATGATGAAGATGGCCACCGGAGAGGGATTCCCCCTTCGGCAGGGTGCGGGAATAGGTCTAGATTGGCTTTCGGTGGCTACGGAGGCTTCTGGCGGCGTAACTCCCGATTTATTGTGATCCCCGATCATTTTAGGGTATATGCATATATATAGGTGAAGAAATACGTCAGGGGAGCCACGAGGGGCCCATGAGGGTGGAGGGCGCGCACAGGGGGGTGGGCGCGCCACCTGCCTCGTGGCTTCCTCGTTGCTTTCTTGACGTGGACTCCAAGTCTCCCGGGTTGCTTTCCTTCCAAAAATAACTTCTCCAGAAGGTTTCATTCTGTTTCGACTCCGTTTGATATTCCTTTTCTTCGAAACACTGAAACAAGGGGGAAAACAAGAACTGGCACTGGGCTTTGGGTCAATAGGTTAGTCCCAAAAATAATATAAAAGTGGATAATAAAGCCCAATAATGTCCAAAATAGAAGATAATATAGCATGGAGCAATCAAAAATTATAGATACGTTGGAGACGTATCAGTTATCCATACCGTCGATGTCTTCGGAACCGAAATCAAGCATGTCGGTTAAGTCATCGACAGTGGGTATTAAGTGGGTAGTGGGTGGGGAATGAGGTTATTCGCCGTTCGCTTGCCACTCAAGCCGGACATAGTTCGGCCAAGGGTCTCCTGACAAGGAGAGAGATTTGAATCAGTTTAGCAAGTCGCCCAAGGGCGAGTGCTGAAAGATATCCGCGGAGGTGAACTCCATGATCGGTGCCCAATCAGATTTGATAGGCATGGACGCGGGTGGTTCAGAGCCTGTGGCCGGGGATAAATCCAAGGGTCCGGCAACATAGGTCTCATAGGGGGTGAAGTCAGTATTTGGCTCTATTGTTGCTGAGTGTGCGGCCTCTGTGGCGGGGTCTATCCACATGTCCTCGGACGGCACGATCTCCTCTGGATCGAAGGCCAGACTAGCCACAGGTGTGATCTCCCGAACACCGTCCGACGGCAGACCTAAGTCATGCGTGTCGAGACTGTGCAGCACACCTGACATGGGCTCGAATCCGTCGAAGATCAAGTCTCCGCGGATGTCGGTAGTGTAGTTAAGCTTCCAAGCCTGACCTGATGGCCAGGGGCGTAGCTCTCGATCTGCTCCAGATGGCCAAGCGAGTTGGACCATAGAACAAAGCCGCCGAATATGAAGATCTTTCCGGGGAGGAAAATCTCACCCTGGATCGCATCGTTGCCGATGATCGAAGGAGCCATCAAGCCTTTATGGCGACGACACAGCGACACTCTTAGTGAAAGCACCAATGCCGGTGTCAAAACTGGTGGATCTCGAGTAGGGGGTCCCGAACTGTGCGTCTAAGGCGGATGGTAACAAGAGGCAGGGGACACAATGTTTACCCAGGTTCGGGCCCTCTCGATGGAGGTAATACCCTACGTCCTGCTTGATTGATCTTGATGATATGAGTATTACAAGAGTTGATCTACCACGAGATCAAAGAGGCTAAACCCTAGAAGCTAGCCTATGATTTTGATTGTTCTTTTCCTACGAACTAAACCCTCCGGTTTATATAGACACCGGAGGGGGCTAGGGTTACACAGAGTCGGTTACAAGGGAGGAGATCTACATATCTGAATTGCCAAGCTTGCCATCCACGCAAAGGAGAGTCCCACCCGGACACAGGACGAAGTCTTCAATCTTGTATCTTCATAGTCCAACAGTTCGGCCAAAGTATATAGTCCGGCTGTCCGAGGACCCCCTAATCCAGGACTCCCTCAGCGGGATGACTGGTTCCTCGGGTAGCGGAGCCGGACACCGAATCCGCTTCGCCCTCTCCATCCATTCCTGAAGAAGCAATGATAATAAAAGTTCAGATATCCTCCTTGAAACAAGCAAGTAGAGTATGCGTTAAAGTCCTAACTCATTGGCGGGGTGGTTAATGTCGTGCCCGCGGTCCGAGTCTATGGCTGGCGGCGTCTCGTTGCCTTTGAAGAGCAACTTCCAGGCGTCTTTGTGAGTGGTTCCGAAGAGCCTTTCTAGAGTTTGGTGCTTCTTCGGATTGAATTCCCATAAAGGGCGGCTTCGGCTTTGGCATGGGAGAATCCGGCGAACTAGCATCACTTGGATTACGTCGACGAGCTTAATGTCTTTATCCACCATGCTTTGAATGCGCATTTGCAGCGCTATCAGCTCGTCTGACGAAGACCAATTCGGGCTCTTCTCAATCCAGGAGGTGAGCCGCATTGGAGCTCCGGAGTTAAATTCGGCAGTCGTGGTCCAGGTGGCGCCGCGGGGCTCTGTGATGTAGAACCACAGTTTCTGCCACTCCTTGACAGTCTCCACAAAAGTGCCTTTTGGCCAGGAGACATTGATCAGCTTGCTCACCATGGCGCCTCCGCACTCCGCGTGATGGCCATCCACCACCTTCGGCTTCACGTTGAAGACCTTGAGCCACAGCCTGAAGTGGGGGTGGATGCGGAGGAAGGCCTCACACACGACAATGAACGCCAAGATGTTAAGGAAGGAGTTTGGGGCTAGATCATGGAAGTCTAGCCCGTAATAGAACAACAGCCCGTGGACGAAGGGGTGGAGTGGAAACCCTAGCCCGCGGATGAAGTGAGGGATGAATATCACCCTCTCGTTGGGCTTCGATGTAGGGATGACTTGCCCCTTGGCCGGAAGACGATGGGCGATTTCCTTTGCCAGAT
Source organism: Triticum urartu (assembly GCF_003073215.2). NCBI lineage: Eukaryota > Viridiplantae > Streptophyta > Magnoliopsida > Poales > Poaceae > Triticum > Triticum urartu. The sequence continues at coordinate 529,401,170 of NC_053028.1, read as the reverse complement.
ACCCGGCTGCTCCAAGCTCGGTAATGTCCTTCTACTTGACGGAGGAGGCCACCCACTTGCCTTGACCTCCAGATCCAGACATGGTTGGGTGCTTGCTCGAGTGGGGAAAGATGAGAACTTGGGCGCTGGAGCTCAAGAGTGGAAGGGCAGAGGAAGAGAGAAGGCGCGGGTGAAGAAAGGGAGTCCTTATCTCCTTATAAAGGCAGTGAATATCGAACACCCCCCACTCGCCCTAAAACTCGCCTATTCCCAAGGGCTATGCAAAAGGCACGGTTGGATTACCCATGTCCGTATTGATGAGAATCCCGCGATAAGGGGACATGATCTCTGCTTTTGACAAGACATGCCAATAGAAACCGCATCTCGAAACGCGGAATGGCAGACAAAAACAGTTCGATATAATGACCGGACAGATGTGATGTCATCTTGTAAAAAGTTGTCAGCAGATGGGACTCAGGAAATATTATACTCTCTACAGTTGTGTGTGTGTGGTACTTATGATGCAGATCTGGACACGTTCGTTTCATCCGAAGACTATCTTGGAGTATTCGAAAAGGGGAACCCGCCTTGCAATGCCGAAGACAATACGTGCGCCGGACACCTCGTCATTGAAGCCTGGTTCAGGGGCTACCGAGGGAGTCCTGGACTAAGGGGTCCTCGGGCGTCCGACCTGTTGAACAAGGGACAGACTGATGGGCTGTAAAGATACGAAGACCGAAGACTCTACCCGTGTCCAGATGGGACTCTCCTTGGTGTGGAAGGCAAGCTTGGCGATTAAATATGAAGATTCCTTTCTCTGTAACCGACCTTATGTAACCCTAGATCCCCACGGTGTCTATATAAACCGGAGGGCTAGGCACGTAGAGATATATCCTCATAATCATAGTCAGGCTAGACTTTTAGGGTTTAGCCATTTACAATCTCGTGGTAGATCAACTCTTGTAATACTCATATTCATCAAGATCAATCAAGCAGGAAGTAGGGTATTACCTCCATAGAGAGGGCCCGAACCTGGGTAAACATTGTGTCCCCTGTCTCATGTTACCATCGACCTTAGACGCATAGTTCGGGACCCCCTACCCGAGATCCGCCGATTTTGACACCGACAGGGGTCCTCGGCCCGACCCAGCTGGTCGGGAGACGACGTGGTGAGTACCCCCTAGTCCAGGACACCCTCACCTGGTCCCTGGTCAATGTTCGGGGTTACTTCAAAATAACACACTTAACAAGATCTAGATATTTGATCCGCGTCTGGCCACTGGCCTATACGCACTAACCAACTATGTGGGGACAGTTATGGGCACTCAACGTCGTGGTATCAGCCGAAGCCTTCTTGATGTTAGTGACCGAGCAGCGCGCGCCGGGTTGGACCGCGCAACGCAACTTCCTTTGTAATGGAGGTTGCTAGGTCTGCTCACCGGCTGCCGACGCAACATGCAGGTGTGCAATGGGAGATGGGCCTAGACCCCTCCGCGCTTAGCATTTAGACCGGCGTGCTGACCTCTCTATTGAGCCTAGGTAGGGTTGCGACGTGTTGATCTTTCGAGGCCGGGTATGACCCAAGATAGTGTGCCCGGCCAGAGGGATTGAGTGTGTTGGGTTATGTGGTGCACCCCTACAGGGAAGTTTATCTATTTGAATAATCGTGTCCCTCGGTAAAAGGACGACCCAAAGTTGTATTCTGATCTTATGACAACTAGAATTGGATATTTAATAAAACACACCTCTTACAAGTTCCAGAGACAACCCGGTGATCGCTTTCCCATAGGGCGACGAGGGGAGGACCGCTGGGTAGGATTATGCTATGCTATGTCATTTGATGTTGTACTAGGTACTCTCTTCTATATGCTTCAATATGGAGGTTGCCAGAAGCGTAGTCTTTGATAGGACTAGCTTCTCCCCCTCTTATTCTGGTATTCTACAGTTCAGTCCACAGATACTACCCCTTTCATTGATACCGATGCATATGTAGTGTAGGTGCTTGCTTGCAAGTACTTTGGATGAGTACTCATGATTGCTTTACTATTTCTTTTTCCCCTTTCCCGGTTATTCTGGTCATATGATGGAGTCCAGGAGCTAGAGGATCTCGAGGATGATTCTACGTGGAGTTTGACTTCGAGGAGTAGTTAGGAAGTCTTAGGCAGGAGGCCTTGCCTTTTCAATAGTTGCTACTTTTGTGCTAGCCTTCTTAAGGCAAACTTGTTTAACTTATCTCTGTACTCAGATATTATTGCTTCCGCTGACTCTTGTGTATTCGAGCTTATGTATTCAATCCCTCGAGGCCCCTGGCTTGTAATATAAAGCTTGTATTATTTTAATTTGTGTCTAGAGTTGTGTTGTGATATCTTCCCGTGAGTCCTTGATCTTGATCGTACACATTTTCATGTATGATTAGTGTGCAGTCAAATCGGGGGCATCACAAGTTGGTACCAGAGCCGACTGCCAGTAGGAATCCCCCTTCCACACTCCCTGGCCAAAGTCGAGACTAGTCATTGAAAAGCTTTTACTAACATGGATGTGTGTCTTGTAGGCCCACATCGCCATTAGGTGGTATTAGGATCCTTTATTCCTCATCTATACTCTAGGACTCTGATCTCTCTTCTAATCGAGTTAAATGAATTTTGCTAACTCTAACATTAGGATCTCATGATCACTTCCACCAGGGAGAGCCCCTTATTAGCGATGACCGCCTGCTGCACCAGAAGATTCTGAAGATACTCTATGATGTTCTCTCAAGACTTTGTGCCCATTGCTTTTGCAATTCCCTACAATAAATATCCCTATGGATAAATACACACACACACATGTCGTTCTTACTTTTATTCCTAGTTGATCTTGTTATTACAAGATACCCCGAAATTTTCTCTATTGTTCCGAGAATACCTTGTGCCTACTTCCTTATAGTTCTTTGCCACATGAATACCCCTACGAATAATCTCTCGCACTTACCGAGTATCCGCTCATCACAGTTGATTCAGGTATTTCACAAACCTTCGAAATACCATTCAATCTTCCAAAAACCCTCTACCCGCTATTGCTCGGCAAATACTTGTCAGCTTGCATTATGGTTGTGTTCCATATGACTAGCAATATTCATAGTATCCTTTGTCATCATTTTTTGAGCCCCTTGATTCAATATGTGCGAATGCACGCAGTCATCAGTTGAGCCTTATAAATTATCTTTCCGTCTCAAACATCTTTTGAACATGAGCTGGTTCTCGGGCAATCATACTGCCATCGATTGTACCCCTAAGTCTATTCAACTTATCCATCCTTGATCAGAGTGTTTGCTCCTGATCCCTTGATTTGAAAATCATAATTCCTTTGTTATTTAAACGTTGAAATTATTCAGATTTTCTATAAACCGATGCATTTGCATTCTTTCTTCCTCTGATTGGGTATCGATACTCACATCAGCTCGATTACGGATCGCCATATCCACTGTTGTATTATTATCCGACACTGTCCTTCATAATTAATCACCTTGTGCATTCTTTCTCCGATACATAATGTTTTTGGTAAATTGTATCCTCTCCTTTTGTCAACCATGCTCTGCTTTTGAGCTGGTGATATTTACTCTTGAAGCTTGTGGTATATGTTTCTAAGATACCCCGATGGGTTGAAACTATGCCTTCCTTAATCTGTGTGAACCCAAAAGGTTTTCATGGGTCATACCCCTCTGGTAAATCACTAGGTAGGTTTTCACACTCAATCATTTTTAATAAGAGCAGTGAATGAATGGTCATGCATTGGAGAAGTGGGAGTCGACCTTGAACTTTGTGTTCATCCCATGGACACGATGTAGATCTTATCATGGAAGCTTATCTTAAAATTAATTACTCCCCTTGGTATAAGTTCATCTTATATCTGGCATTTGGTCTTTTGCAGTTGTGGTTCCGACCATATTGTTCTTCTGGAGCCATTTCTCGGACAAGTTAAAGTATTTGTCTTCTACAGATCAATGCACCTGTCCAACCTTTATTTTGTTCTACTTTCGAGTATCACCCTCTGGTATCTTGCTAATATCATAGAACCATGTTTCTAATTACGAGTCTTCTCCAAGTATTACATTCTCACTGATTTCAATTTTCCCCAGGTTCTGAGTTGCTCAACACTCAAGGGCACCGATAATTGAATCAAGTCTGCACCACGATTAGACTACTCTTATTAATCTTATTTACTTACGAGTTCTAACCCGATCACGTCATTCCTAGCCTGTTTGGCTATATCATTATCACGATGATTTTAATTGTGCTACTTGGTCCTTCCTGGAGCACAATTCTTTATGATGAGCTAAGCTTACGTCGATTTTCCTTGTCATATCATTTATCCTTCAACAGCAAGCTTGATTTCGAGTTTGTGTCATGTGGTTCCAATAACCTTTCGCTTCATCATTCCTTTAACTTGATGTCATCGCTGATTAATTATATCTTCATGAAATCTCACGACAACTGTGTCGTGATCATCATCAACATTCTAAGCTCTTCCAGGATATCAATCGAATTCATAATGAGAAATACCATCCTTGCCCCTTGATGATTTGTGTTATCATTGACAACATTCTTGCCTCCCCCCGAACACAAACTTGTTCCTATTTTGAGTTGTACCTTGAGTTCCTTACTATCTAGATCATGTTCTGTTCTACCTTGGAGTATTACCATCTTTTATGTCAAGAATGTTGTGAGAATTTCACCACCTCTTAAGAATTCTTGATATAGTGATACTTCTCACCGTCACCATTCTTTCTTGGTCCCCGTGTTGATTCTAACTGGGATACCAACAGGTGAACGGTGCTGCTTGAATTCTGCACTTCTAGCAACCCTATTGCTTTGAAGTTAATGGACGGTCGTTCATTCTTAGACTATTGGTTATTGAATCACCATTCTAACATAGATCATGCTACCTAAGCCCATATTTCGGGTGCACCTTTAAACCAATGTTTAATTGTGTGTTTTTTCCTCGAGCATACATCATTATATCATTTGATCTGTCAAATGTTATCTCCCTGTTCATTTAATTGTGAAAATCCATGTTTATGGAAATCTTGATGACTTGTCGCTGAGTCCATCAGTCACCTCCTCATCCCTCTCCTTGGTTTAATGATGAACTCTTGTTTCAAAACTCGCTTCCATAGTTCATTTCCCGAGAATCTTACAATGTCATCCCGTCAGTTCGTGTTCCACCTTTTTCTACTCAGGCATCCTGAGTCTGAGGTATCTAGACACCAATCAGATCTGAATCTCGGTCAGATATGATGGTTGGAACATATTTCCAAGAGTTATAACATTGGTCTTTAAATGACCCGGCAAGGTGATGTCATACCTAGCACACCTGGCCGTAGGACCTATTGTTATAGTTTCCTTTTAGCAAGGTTATCTAGTCTTCATGAGGAAATGTTAAGACTTATTATACAAGTTCTTCCTGATGAATCCTTCGTGTATCCAAGGTCTGAACTTTGCTTGAAGACCATATCAATGCTATCTCAAGGTGTGTATGTGGTACTTTGATCTTCAATAAGAACATTTGAATCATAATGCTAAATTTTCTGTATCAATTGCGAACACCGTTGTATGGGTGAACCTCATAAAATCCTGGCCCGTTCAACTAAATGGCCACATACTTGGAGCCCTATCATTACCATATTGTGTTGCCACTCCTTGGGAAAGATATACTCTAGTACTTGAGTATAAACACATGTTCCTTTCCATTGGTCTGATTAATGTAATAATCACATTTTCCTTCCGTTGATTTGTTTAACCTTCCTTGTGATCTATATGATGTAAGCAGTAACATTTCCCTGCTTATGTTAACACCTTGGTGTACAACCCTGGCGTTAAGACCCTGTTACTATTGTGAAGACATTCCGACAACCGTCGATGGACGAGAACTTTGCCTATTGGTCCGCCTCGTTTCAACGAGCAGGAAAACGGTTATCTGTGTCCCTTGCCCTTGGTACCTACTTTGTTGCCAACATAACTGACAGACCATCCTCTGACATGCCTCACTATCATGATTGAGGATGATGTCAGTGCTCTTCCTTCTTTTAACCCACATGGTGGGCCCATAACACACAGTTCCATAGGATCAAAAACTGACTCTCATGTACTCCATGTTTCCAAAGTAATTCCTCACACGTGGGTTCATAGGTAATTCATGAACCACCTTCCTACAGATCTATTCTGGTATCAGATGCAATACTTATTCTCATTTCTCTGAACCCCTGATGTCTACTAGACTACGTCAGTATTTACCCAAAGAGGAAGGGATGATGTAGCACAACGACGGCAGGTATTTCCCTCAGTGATGAGACCAAGGTGACCGAACCAGTAGGAGAACCAAGCAAAACTACGTAAACATCACCTGCACACAAACAACAAATACTCGCAACCCGACTTGTAAAAGGGGTTGTCAATCCCTTTTGGGTAACGGCGCCAAAAATTGGCAAATAGACGTGATACAAATATCATAGATGGGATAAATAGATCTCGGATAAAATAAATTGCAGCAATGTATTTTTGTATTTTTGGTTTAATAGATCTGAAAATAAAAGCAAAGGAAAATAGATCGCAAAGGCAAATATATTAAAGAAGAGACCCGGGGGCCGTAGTTTTCACTAGTGGCTTCTCTCGAGAAAAATAGCAAATGGTGGGTGAACAAATTACTATTGGGAAATTGATAGAAATTCAAATAATCATGACAATATCCAGGCAATGATCATTATATAGGCATCACGTCCAAGATTAGTAGACCGACTTTTGCCTGCATCTACTACTATTACTCCTCACATCAATCGCTATCCATCATGCATGCATCTAGTGTATTAAGTTCATGGAGAAACGGAGTAATGCAATAAGTATGATGACATGATGTAGACAAGATCTATTTATGTAGAATTAGACCCCATCTTGTTATCCTTAATAGCAACGATACATACGTGTCGATTCCCCTTCTGTCACTGGGATCAAACATCGCAAGATCGAACCCATCACAAAGCACCTCTTCCCATTGCAAGATAAATAGATCAAGTTGGACAACAAAAACCCAAATATCGGAGAAGAAATGCGATGCTATAATCATCATGCATATAAGAGATCAAAGAAGACTCAAATAACTTTCATGGATAAAAAGAGATAGATCTGATCATAAACGCAAAGTTCATCGGTTCCCAACAAAAACACCGCAAAAGAATTACATCATACGGATCTCCAAGAGACCATTGTATTGAGAATCAAACGAGAGAGAGGAAGCCATGTAGCTACTAACTATGTACTCGAAGGTTTACAAAGAACTACTCACGCATCATTGGAGAGGCACCAATGGACATGATGAACCCCTCCGTGATGTGGTCTAGATTGGACCTGGTGGTTCTGGAACTTGCGGCGGCTGGAATTGATTTTCGTTAACTCTCATAGGGTTTCTAGAATATTGGGGTATTTATAGATTAAAGAGGCGGTCTGGGGGCAACCGAGGTGGGCACAACCCACCAGGGAGCGCCTGGGCCTCCAGGCGCGCCCTGCTGGGTTGTGCTTCCCTCGGAGCACCCCCCAGGCGCTTCTCCAGCCCATTGGATGTCTTCTGGTCTAAAGCAAATCCACAAAAAGTTTCTCTGCATTTGGACTCCGTTTGGTATTGATTTCCTACGATGTAAAAAACATGCAAAAAATAGCAACTGGCACTTGGCACTATGTCAATAGATTAGTACCAAAAATGATATAAAATGATTATAAAACATCCAAGAATGATAATATAACAGCATGGAACAATCAAAAATTATAGATACGTTGGAGACATATCAGCATCCCCAAGCTTAATTCCTGCTCGTCCTCGAGTAGGTAAATGATAAAAACAGAATTTTTGATGTGGAATGCTGCCTAACGATGTCTACTACGCAACTTTATTCTTGTAGACACGTGTTAGGCCTCCAAGCGCAGAGTTTTGTAGGACAGTAGCAATTTTCCCTCAAGTGGATGGCCTAAGGTTTATCAATCCATGAGAGGTGTAGGATGAAGATGGTCTCTCTCAAACGACCCTGCAACCAAATACAAGAAATCTCTTGTGTCCCCAACACACCCAATACAATGGCAAATTGTATAGGTGCACTAGTTCGGCAAAGAGATGGTGATAAAAGTGTAATATGGACGGTAGAAATATATTTTTATAATCTGAATAAATAAAAGCAGCAAGGTAGAAAATAGTAAACGGGCACAAAAACGGTATTTCAATGCTTAAAAACAAGGCCTAGGGTCCGTACTTTCACAAGTGCAATCTCTCAACAGTGCTAACATAGTTGGATCATATGATTATCCCTCAAAGTACAATAAAGAATCACTCCCGAGTTCCTATTAGCAGATAACAAAAGATAGGAATTGTTTGTAGGGTGCGAAGCCACCTCAAAGCTATTCTTTCCGATCGATCTATTCAAGTGTACGTACTAAAATAACACAAAGCTATTGTTTCCGTTTGATCTATCCTAGAGTTCGTACTAGAGTAACACCAAAGCATATGCATACTCATAATACTCAATCCACACAAATAACTATAAACAGACCCCGAAGTTTCCGTCAGAGAAAAATGTGCATCAACCCCTATGCATAGATTACCCCAATATCACCGCGGGAATCCGCGAGTTGAATTCCATAACATATATCAAGTGAATCAATAAGACACCCCAATTATCACCTCAAGTATTCATACAGTAAGACATATATCATGTGTTCTCATCTCTGAATATTCAATCCGACTTGTCAAAACTTCAAAGGGTAAAGATTCAATTCATCACAACAAGAGTATAGAGGGGAAAACATCATATGATCCATCTATATTAACCAAGCCCATGATATAGATCATGAGAGAGAGAGAGAGAGATTAAACACATAGCTACTGGTACAAACCCTCAGCCCCGAGGGTGGACTACTCCCTCCTCATCGTAGTGGTCGCCGGGATGATGAAGATGGCCACCGGAGATGATTCCCCCCCTCCGGCAGGGTGCCGGAACAGGTCTAGATAGGTTTTCGATGGCTACGGAGCCCTGCGGCGGCGGAACTTCTGATCTAGGTTAACCCCGAGGGGTTTTAGAATATTTGGGAATTTATAGTGCAAAGAGGGGGTGCGGGAGGCCACCGAGGTGGGCACAAGCCACCTGGGCGCGCCAGGGGGCCCTGGCGCGCCCTGGTGGGTTGTGCCCCCCTCAGGGCACCCCCAAGTGCAGCTCTGTCCCATTGGGTTCCTTCTGGTCCATAAAAATCCACAAAAAGTTTCGTGGTGTTTGGACTCCGTTTGATATTAATTTTCTACGATGTAAAAAACAAGCAAAAAACAACAACTTGCACTTGGCACTGGGTCAATAGGTTAGTCCCAAAAATTGATATAAAGTTTCTATAAAATGATTGTAAAACACCCAGGAATGATAAAATAACATCATGAATACTTCATAAATTATAGATACGTTGGAGACATATCAGCATCCCCAAGCTTAATTCCTACTCGTTCTCGAGTAGGTAAATGATAAAAGAAATAATTTATGAAGTTTGAATGCTAGCAAAGTGCACAAGTTTGATCAGTGATAATTTCAATCACTTTTCCTAGCATCATAACAGAAATTCCTTCCCATAAAACTTCTCATGTTATAGTGGCAACCAATTCACATGTTAAGGTTCAAACAATGAATTCTCTTGAAACTCAACAATCTATGTTCTTAGTAACCAAGGAATTGCAATTCAACTTATTCAACAGAGTTTAAGTAAGAGCTCCACGTACTCAACCATCATATATTCTTCTATGATTGCTAACACTCACCTTGTACAGATGAGCAAAACATTTCAACTGGACACATAGAATGATAGGGGCTTAATGTTTTGCCTCCCAACGTATTCACCTCAAGGGTGATGTCAACAATAATAACTCATGCTACCCATATTCAACTGGACATATGTGGCTAGATCTTTCCTCACCACATGATGCTTGCCAAAGGAGAAGAATAAAAAGGAATAGAGAGACAAACTTTGACTCTTTGCATAAAAGTAAATGCTGAAAAGTAAAAGATAGGCCCTTCGCAGAGGGAAGTAGCGATTTGTAGAGGTGCCAGAGCTCAAAGTAAAAATTGAGAGATAAAAACATTTTGAGAGGCATACTTTTCCCACCAATGAAAACGACTTAGAGCTCCCAACACTTTCCATGCTAGATATATCATAGGGGCTCCCAAACAGAAAATAAAGTTTATTCCTTTTTCCACCATACTTTCACTTTCCATGGCCAACCGTATCCATGGGTGCCCTCCATACCAACACTTTCCAAGGAATTTATTATTTGACAACATAAAGTAAATTCATTTTTCATTCGGGACTGGGCATCCCTAATACCTTTGCCTTACTCTCGTGCAATGACAAGTGAATGAAAACTCATCATGAGAATAACACATCTAGCATGGAAAATATTGGCCACCCCTCACCGCCTCGCGAGCGGTACGAGCACACAGGAGAGAAATTTATTTTGAATATTAGAGATGGCACATACAAATTTGCTTAGAATACCGCATATAGGTAGGTATAGTGGACTCTTGGAATATAAGATTTGGGTTTAAGGGTTTTTGGATACACAAGTAGTATCTCTACATGGTGCAGAATTCTTGGCTAGCGAAGATGGGGGGGCAAGCACCACATGTTGAAGGATCTATGACAATATAACTTCTATGTGAATATGAACAAACATAAACCATTACGTTGTCTTCCTTGTCCAACGTCAACAATTTTGGCATATAATATTTTGATGGGGGCTCACAATCACAAAAGGTTTCCATGATAGTGTATTTATATGTGAAAGTTCTCTTCCTTATACTAATTATTTGTGAATTGCTTGTATGACCAATATTGTGATTGTCAAGCCTCAAAAGATTTCACTTTATAAACCCAATGTGAAGCTACCACTAGGCATGATATGATTTCAACTTCATGACATTCAATTTATTCAACAGATTTACTCCTAGGATATAAGTGAAGCACAAGAGTAAATGACATAGAAAAGAGCTTCGTTGACGGGATGTGAATGCCGCTTACTTAGCCTCTCTGGCAACTATTTGAGGACTCTATTTTATTTAAAAACTTTCATATCTAAGTACTTTGTTAAAACAGCAAGCAAAACAAAATAAAATGACAATCCAAGGATTGCACACATCATGTGAAGAAGGAAAAACAGGCTCAACCAATACTAACCGATAATTGTTGAAGAAGAAAGGTGGGATGCCTACCGGGGCATCCCCAAGCTTAGATGCTTGGGACTTCTTGAAATATTAACTTGGTATGCCTTGGGCATCCCCAAGCTTGAGCTTTTGTGTCTCCTTAATTCCATTCATACCACGGTTTCCCTAAATCTTAAAAGCTTCATCCACACAAAACTCAACAAGAACTCGTGAGATAAGTTAGTATAAACCAATGCAAAACCTTATCATTCTCTACTGTAACAAATCACTAAAATTATTATTCAACATTGCATACTAAATTCCTCTGCATATTTAATACTCCTATCCTCAAATAGAATCATTAAACAAGCAACCATATGCAAACATAACAGCAACTGCCAAAACAGTACAATCTATAAAGAATGCTAGAGTATCAATACTTCCCTAACTCCAAAAATTATGAAAATTTACCACAATGTATAAAATTTATCAGAGATCATTTTGCAAAAAGTTTCAACATTTTATCACATTCTGACTTTTCTAGGGAGTTTTTGCAACAGCGGTAAACTTTCTGTTTTCAAACAGCAAGATGTATACTTGCAAAATAAGCATGGCAAAGGCTATCAATGCCACTTTTATTGAAATAAAAGATGAAAAACATTATTCTAAATAACAGCAAGCAAATCCTAACAAAATAAAATGATGCTGCAAGCAAAACATATATCATGCGATGAATGAAAACATAGCTCCAAGTGAGGTTACCGATGATGTTGGAGACGAAAGAGGGGATGTTGCTACCTCTTGAGCACTGCGTTCGTTTTCCCTTGAAGAGGAAAGGGTGATGCAGCAAAGTAGCATAAGTATTTCCCTCAGATTTTGGGAACCAAGGTATCAATCCAGTACGAGGCCACACGCAAGTCCCTCGTACCTACACAAACAAATAAGAACCTCGCAACCAACGCGATAAAGGGGTTGTCAAGCCCTTCACGGTCACTTACAAGAGTGAGATCTGATAGAGATAATAATAAGATAAATATTTTTGGTATTTTTATGATATAGATTGAAAGTAAATATTGCAAAATAAAATAGATTGGAAACTATATGATGGAAAATAGACCCGGGGGCCATAGGTTTCACTAGTGGCTTCTCTCAGGATAGCATAAGTATTACGGTGGGTGAACAAATTACTGTCAAACAATTGATAGAAAAGCGAATAATTATGAGGTTATATAGGCATGATCAAGTATATAGGCATCACTGAGGGAGTCCTGGACTAAGGGGTCCTCGAGCGTCCGGCCTGTTATCCATGGGCTAGACTGATGGGCTGTGAAGACTTGAAGACCGAAGACTGTACCTGTGTCCGGATTGGACTGTCCCTGGCGTGGAAGGCAAGCTTGGCGACCGATTATGAAGATTCCTTCTTATGTAACTGACTCTATGTAAACCCTAGATCCCCCCCGGTGTCTATATAAACCGGAGGGGTTAGTCAGGAAAGGATATACTCATTACCATAGTCATACCGGCTAGGCTTTTAGGGTTTAGCCATTACGATCTCGTGGTAGATCAACTCTTGTAACACCCATATTCATCAAGATCAATCAAGCAAGACGTAGGGTATTACCTCCACAGAGATGGCCCAAACTTGGGTAAACATTGTGTCCCCCGTCTCATGTTACCATCGATCCTAGACGCACAGTTCAGGACCCCCTACCCGAGATCCGCCGGTTTTGACACCGACATTGGTGCTTTCATTGAGAGTTCCACTATGCCGTCGACGAACAGTTCGATGGCCCCTTCAATCGTCTATAGCCACGCTGTTCAAGGCGAAACCTTCCTCCCCGGACAGATTTTCATGTTCGACGGCTTCGTACTACGGGCCAACTAGCTTGGCCATCTGGAGCAGATCGATAGCTACGCCCCTGGCCACCAGCTCAGATTCGGAAGTTTGTACTACGTCGCGGATATCTGTGGAGACTTGATCTTCAATGGATTTGAGACCGCAGGGATCGCTCCCCCTCGCCCAGATGAACATGACTTAGATCTGTCATTGGATCACATCCAGGAGATGGTCCCTGTTGCTGCAATGGCCTTAGAACCGGAGCAAATCATGCCATCCGAGGCCACAGAGTCCGCGGCGTTGGAGCCGCACATGGACTCGACACCCCACAATATCTGCGACAATACAACTCCGGATTCGTCTCCATCTATAAGTCCCAGACCGGATACGCCTGCGGACACCAAGCTCGATCGGTTATCGATTTTCGAATTTAGCGCCGCAGACATCTTCCAGTACTCACCTTTGGGTGATGTGCTAAACTCTTTAAAGAACTTGTCCTTGGAGAAGGACTCACAGCCGAACTATGTCCGGTTCGAGCCTGAGGATGATGATGGGAAATTTCGCTTCCCACCCGCCACCCACTTCATAGCCACTGTCGATGACTTAACCGACATGCTTTATTACGGTTCCGAAGACATCGACGGTATGGACGACGATGCCGACATGGAGCAAGGTCGAGACCCGCCGTTCACTGGACGTTGGACAGCCACCTATTCGTACGATGTGTACATGGTCGACACACCTAAAAAAGCTAGCGACGATGACAAAGGAGATCCAGATGTGAATAAACCTTCTGAGACACAGTCCAAGCACCGGCGCCCTAAACACCGCTCTAAACCACGCCGCTCAAAAGAAGGCAACACTGGCACCGGAGAAAATAGCACTTCGGGCGATGCCGAAAACAACGAAGACCCTGTTGGAGCAGCATCGGAACAGGAGGAACGAGACAATGAGCAAGCTAACCCTGATAAACAGCACATGCCGAGCGACCCAGATGATGATAGTTATCGTCCACCCTCCGAGGATGAGGAGAGCCTCGGTAACGAGGATTTCATCGTGTCTAAGGCACACCTAGAGCAGGAGCGCTTCAAGCGCCAGCTAATAGCTAGTGCAAGAAGCCTAAAGAAAAAGCAGCAGCAGCTCCAAGTCGATCAAGGCCTACTCATTGATAGATGGACCGATGTCCTGGCAGCCGAAGAAAACGGCCTCAAGCGCCCAGCCAAGAGTTACCCAAAGCGCAGACTGCCACCTCAGTTCGATGAGGAGGCACCAAATCCCATACTGCCCTCGCGTAATGCGGAACGACCACCATGCGGTCGGGATAGTGCGGCAGACCGACCACCCCATGGTCGGGATAAAATGGCAACTCAGGACGAACAACAAGCAGCCCCACCGCCTCGTAAAAACAGGGACAACAGGGCAGGACACACCAGATCGATTTACAGACCGCGAGGACGCTTCCCCACTCGGGATGACAGCCACCTACTCGGACGTGACAAACTCAATTACACCCGGGCCGATAACCACAGACGGACTTCATCAGAGGTGCACCGTGACGCGGCCCACTATAGAGGCACCGCACACCCTCTCTGCTTCACAGATGAAGTACTGGGTCACGAATTCCCCGAGGGGTTCAAGCCCGTCAATATTGAATCATACGACGGAACAACCGATCCCGCAGTATGGCTCGAAGATTTTATTCTCCACATCCACATGGCCCGAGGAGATGACCTACACGCTATTAAATACCTCCCATTAAAGCTCAAAGGACCAGCTCGACACTGGCTAAATAGCCTGCCTGAAAATTCCATCGACAGCTGGGAGGACTTGGAAGAAGCCTTCTTTGACAACTTCCAAGGTACATATGTCCGGCCACTCGATGCCGATGACCTAAGCCACATAGTTCAACAACCTGGAGAGTCAGCCAGAAAATTCTGGACTAGGTTCCTAACCAAAAAGAACCAAATCATTGACTGTCCGGATGCCGAAGCCCTAGCGGCCTTTAAACACAGCATCCGTGACGAATGGCTAGCCCACCACCTCGGCCAAGAAAAGCCGAGGTCCATGGCATCCCTCACGGCACTTATGACCCGCTTTTGCGCGGGAGAGGATAGTTGGCTGACTCACAGTACAAACACAGCCAACGAAGCAGGCCCCTCCGAGGACAAAAACAGCACCAGCAAGCTCCGGCGCAACAGACACAAACACCGAAGCAACGACGATGACACTGATGACACCATAGTTCACGCCGGATTCAGTGGCTCCTAATCCGACCAGCGAAAGAAGCCCTACAAAAGGAACGGTGGAGGACCATCCAGCTTGGACCGCATACTCGATCGTCCGTGCCAGATACATGGGACCCTAGACAAACCGGCCAACCATACTAACAGAGATTGCCAGGTCTTTAAGCAAGCCAGCAAGGTAAATAGCAGAAACAAGGAAGGGAATCGCAGAGCGAAGACGATCATGAGGAACCCCGGCAGCCGAACAGTGGGGGCAGAAGAAATTCCCGCCTCAAGTCAAAATGGTGAACATGCACTACAAAAAAAATACACTTCCGTGATGATGCGTGTTTGTCACAGTAGGTCGCTTTTTTATCATGCATGTACATCCATGAAAAATTTATGACAGAATCAAGATAGTCATACCTGTGCTGTCGTAGAAGTGTTCCATGACATTACCAAAATTATCATCACGGAAGTGTCCACTTCCATGACGATAAATCGCGCGTCACAGAAGTGCTTTCGTCAAGGGTGACCGACACATGGCATCCACCGTAACGGAACACCGTTAAGCTATCGGGTCGGGCTTTGGATCCAATAACCCGTTAACAGCCCCGACCAATGGGGATTTTCCACGTGTAAAATCATCATTGGCTAGAGGAAACACGTGTCCGCTCATCGTCGGGACAGATGTCATCCACTCACTGGACAGAAGGCGCCTATGATATGTCGACATGTGGCACGTCCCAACAAGTTTAAATGGGTCGGCCCAACTAAAGGCCCACAAGATTTTGCGGACCATAATGGGTCGGCCCAGCTAAAGGCCCACAAGATTTTGCGGACCATAATGGGCTGGCCCAGCTAAAGGCCCACAAGATTTCGCGGGCCATAATGGGTCGGCCCAGCTAAAGGCCCACAAGATTTCGCGGGCCATAATGGGCCGGCCCAGGTAAAGGCCCACAAGATTTTCGTGTGCCATAATAGGCCGGCCCAGGTAAAGGCCCATGGCGACTCTAGCCCATAATGAATAGTAATTTTCTTTATACCTGTTAATGGCCCGTGATTTACATGGGCCATTTCCAGCCCATGTTAGCTTTCGGCCTATTGACGGCCCATACGTTCTTGGGTTCCTTTTCGGCCCTCGATTACTTCCGGCCCGTTACTAGGCTGTTCCCCTAATGGGCCAAATTCGGCCCATGGCAAGAGTCAGCACGTTACTGGCCTGTTCCACTAATGGGCCAAATTCGGCCCATGGCAAGAGTCGGCCCGTTACTGGCCCGTTACCCTAATGGGCCAAATTCGGCCCATGGCAAGAGTCGGCCCGTTTCTGGCCTGTTAACCCGTTGCGCCATTTCCAGCCCGTCCTATATTCTGGCCCATTAACGACCTATTATGCCCGTGACAGAATTAA
The DNA here is from genome assembly GCF_003073215.2 of Triticum urartu. Classification (NCBI taxonomy): domain Eukaryota; kingdom Viridiplantae; phylum Streptophyta; class Magnoliopsida; order Poales; family Poaceae; genus Triticum; species Triticum urartu. Next base: position 529,384,527 of record NC_053028.1, on the reverse strand, counting down.
GCCTTTGCTGTCCTACAGCCTGTTAACGGCCTGTTACCATGCTGGGCCGATACCAATTACGCCCGATTATGGCCCATGTAGACCAATTTATCCGATGGCCCGAGGCCCACCGATTACATGCCCATTTATCGACGGCCCGTAGGAGACCCATGGATCCTACGGCCCGTATATGGCCCATGGTAGTTGCGGCCACTAGCAAACCAGGGAAAAAGAAGACTAGGAAATAAATAAGGCCGAAACTAACGCTAGCCTATTAAGGCGATTGCACAGATTACATCCACTCGGCATCAAAGATCGCCACCAGTGCAAATATAGGGAACACCCTACACTATACAAAAATGGCTTCCTGTTTTCTTCAGGCAGTGGCTGCACGTTAAGAATAAATTTTGTATCGCACCAAAACAAATTACAACTATATAACAAAAGGAAGGTTGGCATAAAACTTAATAGTCTAGCAAATAAATGCACCACCAGAAGTTCAGAAGCTCAGTTCATTTGACCTGACTGTTACGTTTTCATGCTGTATTGTCCGATGGAGCACCATAACCCTCGCCTTCGTTTCCCCTAGGCTCCTGAACAACATAGCAAATGTCTGATAGTCTAGTTTCAAAACCATGCATATCTTGACGACATTGAGCAATGTTTCTCCTTGTTTCACAAAGGGTCTCTGTTAGGGAATGGACTTGTGTCTGGAGCGCAGATACAACATTGCTTTGAGCTTGCATATCTTGATCATGAGGCAGTTTGGATGATATTGCCTTAACAACCAACCCAGTATTATGCAGGAATGTGCTTTTGGCACTGTTAGTGGACAGGTACTGACCCACTACAGCAAGAGCTGACATTGCGGTTATAGTTGCCTCGCCACCTTCAGAAGGTGGCGGTTCCACCATTTTTTCCATAGCTCGCTGAAAAGTTGAGGTTTTACATTAGTAGTACCAGAACAGAAGATATTAAGGAGGCAGCAAAACCAAACAAAATAGCTTTCGTCTATATGCAGAACTTATTCTGGTGAACCCATGTAAAATATTAGTTGTATTTTATTGCAAAGTACATAATAAAACCAGGTTCCAAACATATGACCATGTACCATCGCTAATGTATTGTCTATTTCTTCACATTGTATTGAGGGCTAAGGATAAAGAGACAAAGTTTATAATACGGTAAGCATAGTATGACGTCATTCATATCACAAAACAACTGAGAACAGACAAACAGGCAATTGGAACATTGTGTGGGCAAGTCCAGCACGGAACTAGATTACGGGTCAAGATCAAAGGAACATCACTCCTCTCTTTTAAACCTTGTAAGGTGCAATGATACGCTAAGACAATTGTGTATAAAATTGAAAAGAGTAATAGACATTGGCTGCAAACCATGCAGTTTAAGGCACAAGTTAGAGTAAGTTGTATTTAAAAGGCATGAGGATTAAGGACTTACAACAGTGGCTTTGACTGGTGTAGTCATGCCCTTCTTCTTGCCGGTGTGACAGTCCTTGAAGATTTCCATAACATTTGGTTCAGGTACTTTTTGGTCCTTGCGGGCTTTCCTCTGCATTTGGAACAAGTCAATATAGATCTGATAATATGGTACAGCGAAAAGAGTGAAACAGCAGCTAATTACAAGAGCCTCGCAGTGTGCAATATAGCTACGAGATCTTATCGTCTGTTGGAATTTCACTTTCGTACGGTTGGCCTTGTTCTTTGAACAGTTCACCTACAAGAAGATAGATTTGTGTGGCACATGCGTAAATAGGACTTCAACATGTGATCTGATGACATATATATAATGTACCTGATACTTCGGATCGGACCAGTGTTTAACGAGGCCTCTCCAGTCTTCATCAGATATATTTTCCACTAGAGATGTTTGGGCAAGTTCACTGTTAGCCTTGCCTTCAAAGTGAGTTTTCCTCAAGTTATACCGATACTGTCGCAGAGCATACTCGAAAACATGGGTGCAAGCTTGTCTGGTTGCATCATCTTGGCTATCCAACTTGAACCTCATTTGTTGAAAATTATGGGAGTCTCATTATCAGCAACCTAGAAAGTATGTTGAACTGGGTTTCGTCTTTGTCATTCCTGTACTGAATCCATGTTGGGAGGATACGTACATGACACCTAACAGCAACCGCTGCCTCTGATACTAACTTGGCCGACTCTGTAGCATCACATGGCCTTTTTAAACCTGCCTCAAAACGGATCTCGATTCTTCCTCCTCTAGATTTAGTTAACCTATCGAGCATTATCCCTGATGTTTGTTTCCTCTTGCGCCTAGGTGCTAGTCCAACAACAAACATAGGAAGTGGTAGTGTACATCAAACTGTGAGACTACATATAAAGAAGCATGCAACTGTAACTTGACTCCAGCAACTACCTTCTTGTTGTTGAAGCTCACAAGGTTCATCTGATATTGCCAACTCGTCTTGTGTCAAGAGTGCTTGGGAAGTAGTGTCAGGTGGCAAGGGAGCTTGGGAACGTGTTGCTAGCTCAGTTGACGCACGAGTACGTCGTGCAGCTGGTAGTACTATGGTAGGTGTTGCAAGAACTAGGGTTGTCTCTGTTTGTTTGGTGGCAGCTATTTGTTTCTGTTTGTCTTTTTTTGCAACTCGTGTAGCATGGGATGCTGTGTTTGTAGAATTTTCTGCTGGACTTTGACCTTCTATTGCACCATCAGTACCAGCAGAATCTGCAGGATTCATCCGCTTCTCATTCCCTGCCATTCTGTGTTTCTTCCTCTTTCTCTGTGCCATGTTAAGTCAAGCCGACAAGAAAAACGAATAACAATTTAGTTCTTCAGAACAAATTGATGCGTGATGCAGACGAACTGAACTTTTATGTTAGACAACCACATGATAGGAGGATGTAATATGTATGAAAAACAGGACGGAAGAGATAACCAGAACTTTGATGTGTAAACTAAGAAGAAGACATTTCACTAAATTAGAAGCAATGCAATGGAAGGTAGACACCATATGAAAGATGCTACAAATATCGCTCTGCCAAGTTAACAGTGTCTCATCATAAATGGCGTTTAAACAAATGTGAAGCAGTACAAGAAATAAATCATATGCAAGATGCAAACAACATCACACTACCATGTTAGAGGTCTCTCATCATTAGTGCCATTGCATATTCACAGCATTGCATATTCACAGCTTATGATGTGTAAACTAAGGAGAAGGCATTTCAACAAATTAGAAGCAATGAAAGCTAGACACCATATGAAAGATGCAACGAATATCACTCTACCAAGTTAAAACTGTCTCGTCATAAGTGTCATTTCAACATATTAGTAATACAAGCTAGAAAAGAATGTGAGATGTAACCTATATCACACTCCGAAGTCAACGTGTCTTATGATAAGTGATTGTTGCAGGTTACACAACAATAGTAATTTGATGTAAGAACATGGTGTGATAGACACATATTGTATGTTCTAGAAACAAGAACACGTGTCTTATTCAAGTATAATGCGTAAAGTAAGTAGATGGAATTCAACAAAATTAGAAGCAATACAAGCTAGACATCGCACATAACATGCAACCACATATAACAGTGCCAAGTTAGAGGGAGCACCAGTGATGCTGCACTAGGGGAGACGTGCTCACCATAAACACGGCTTTGTTGAGTGTCTATGCATGTGTTGTCTTGGAAATCATCTTGGGGGTGTGGAGGAGTAGAAACTGTAGAGGCCCTCCGCTTTATTGATTTTGAATTGTCAAGTAAAACCGACAAGAAAAAGCAATAAAATTCTCTCTTCAGAACTCATTCATGCATGATACTGACAATCACCACTTTGATGTAAGGCAAACACATGATACCAGGATGGAATATGTACAAAAAACAGGACGGCATGGCATGTTCACAACTGTTTGTGTAAACTAAGCAGAAACCATTCCAGCAAATAAGAAGCAATGCAAGCTAGACACCACATGAAAGATGCAACCAATATGACTCGGTGTCCCATCATAAATGGAATTTCAACAAATTAGAAGCAGCGCATGCTATAAATCATATGAAAGATGCTACTAATATCGCACTGCATATACTAAAGGTGTCTCGTCATGTTGATTGATCCGGGATACAAAAAAATAGTTTTATGTAAGGACATGCTTAATAGACAGATGTACTATGTACTAAATATAGGAAGGCATGTCACATTAACAGGTATAATGTATAAGCTAAGCAGACTAGCACATGCAGTTTAACCAGATTGGAAGAATTACAATCTAGACACCATACGCAACATGCAACCACATATCACGCTGCCAAGTTAGAGCAATCACCTGCGATGCTAGTGTAGGGGAAATGCTGTAATCAACTACAGAGCTACGTTCACTATCTTCATCTAGCATTTTTGTTTCTTGAGAATCATGTCGGGAGGCTGACGATGCATTCTTTAAATGAGGAGTAGTCCCCTTGCCTGCCTGCCTCGTCATAAGTGATTGATGAGGGATACACAAGAACATTAGTTTGATGTAAGAACATGGTTAATACACAGATGTACTAGTATGTACCAAAAATAGAAAGGCATGTCATATTCAAAGGTATAATGTGTAAGCTAAGCAGATGCTATTTAACTAAATTGGAAGCAATACAAGCTAGACATCCGGCTGGAGTGGTGAGCATGATCATGTAGGACCTGAGAGCCTGGTGGGAGGCGGGCTGCTTCGCCACCATCGCAGCTTTTTAGTTGGCTTCCAGGTGATGCCTATCTTTGCTGGGCTTGTCACTGGCTCGGCCAGTGCCCTGACTAGCTATTTGTCTTCTGGTGCTCACGGGATGGTGGTTCATGTAAAAAAATATCTTTCCTTATCTTACCGACTTCAGCCTTTCGAATACAAGCTAGACACCATATGGAACATGCAACCACATATGACACCGCGAAGTTAAAGTAAGCACCTGGGATGGTGGTTCATTGCGAGCGAGGTCATCAACTCTAGAGCTACGTTCCCCGTCTCCATCTGCTGAAACTAAACCCTTTAAAGCGTTGAAACGTGTCTTGCCTAGTCGCACACCAAACTGGAGCGACTTCTCTCTTTTCTTTTTGGCTTCTCTCATGGCAGCAGAGTCTGAAATACCCTTGCATAAAAACACAACAGTGAGAGTAAGGGTGAAGTGTGTGCAGAACTAGTGCACTTTAAAGTAGCAGATAGCAGGTGGCTGAAAAATAAATGACAGGAGACATATGATAGCTCTACAACATTGCATGGCAAACAAAATTAGATTCTACTTTGTATGATTTTGTAATATATGAGCACAGGAAATGTAGGTACTCCTCCAGCACACCACCACATGTGGTCATATCTAAGATAATAGTCGACTGAAAATAAATAGGTCAGTCGATTTTTTAATGAACCGTCCGATCTATAAGGAACGGGCAGATGGCCTTCGTCTACCTCCCGCCAGTCACTGTTGATGATCTTTCTCGAATCGCCAACGACCACCGGCCCAGACCCCTGCCTCTGCCACCCCGCCCTCCCATCGACCTCACACCACCGCCGTGCTTGGCAGCACCCCCAGGACATACCTTTAATCCCGGCCGACCTCTAGATCGGGCGCCAGTAGCTCTAGGCTGCACATGCCCCTAAGATAAACACCAAGGCATTGCTTCCCCGGCATAATAGGCATACTAGCACCTGTTATGTCGGGGAATGCTTCCGTTAATTGGGAATCAAGTGGCCAGAAATTGAAATTTAGGGGGCAACGGACCTCTAGCTAAGGTGAAATACTATATGAGGAGAAACCTTGTGCATCGCGAGTTACTAGGAACTTCTAGTATCAAGAAGTGGTCAACTAGTGTCTTCTGTGGGATGAATACCGTGCAAGCAGAGACGTAAGATTTGCACGAATAAGGGAAGAGGAGTACCTTTTTCGGTTACCGGTGTGGTTACCTCCATAAGTCGCGTCGATTTTCTTCTTTTTACCGGGGAAACCGATGTTCTGGAGGGTGCAGGTTTGGACGAACCCATGGCCAAATTGTTGACTATGTTGGCGTGGCCGTATGTCGGCAAAGGGGAAGCAGATCCGAGGCGGAGAAGGACAGCGTAGCAGGAACAGCTCCGGTGCGGTGGAGGGTGGCGAAGTTGGAGCGGCAGCGGTGAGGCGCAGGATGGCGTGGTTGAACTGGCTCGGGTACGGACGGCTCGGCCTCGGCTTCAACTACTAGCCGTGGAGGGCATTGCGGTTGAGGTTGCGGTGGACGACGACGTTGGGGTATCGGCTCCGGCGTGATGGAGGAGGGCGACGGTTGATGGGTGGGATGGGGTGGCGGACGGAGGACGCCGGGGTTTCGCGGCTGGTGGAGAGGTAGTTTTGGTGCCCACAGAGTACGAATGGGGAATCAGACGGGTGGGGGAACCATGTTTTGGTCTGGGACGCGCTTGTTTTTTCCTTTTTTGAACAGAAGATGGGACGCGGTTGTTTGAAATTTGGGGAAAGTACAAACTTTGCCCCCCTCTTAAATTTCAGACCTACTGCGGGTCGGGGGTAGGATGGTAATCCTAGGTGTCCCAAATAGTGGGCGGGAGTGATTTCGGTCGCGCGCATGTGTGCTTAGGCGGCCATTGTGTATGAATGTTTTTCGGATGCGGTTGTGTGGCGTCTAGATGAAGCTACAAACCTACCCCGGTTTAGACCTTTGGACGTCGGGCCGGTAGGTTTCACGGGTCAGAGTTATTAGAAAAGTAATTTCCTTGTACTACCAAACATTGGTCTCACGCGGTTTCGGGCGAGTAGAGGCTCTTTTGGCGCTTCGTTCGAAATTTTGAAACACAAGCATTCACGTTTAGAGTACTCTTGAACTATGAGGATTGACCTAAATATACAACGTTATATTTGACCTTGTATGTTTGAAAACGTCATTAAATTATCTGCTTCTTTTTGAAATTTTGACACTTGAAAATCCTATAACTACGATTATTTTGGAATGGAGGAGCTATATTTGAATCTATTTTGTACACGACTACATATGCTATTATGTACAAAATCAGAGCAAAGATTGGTGCCCCCATAATTTAGGTATGGTTTACAAATGCCATGATATCAAATTCAAATAATTGAATAGACTACATGTTGAATTCGATTTTTTTAAACCACCTTAAGTTGAATTCAAATGTATGCTAGTTCATAGGTAGTAGCTATTTATAATGTCCATTGTGTAACTTTCGTATGTATAATGTGCTTTACACACACAACATGAACTATACTCACGTTTATATTCGATTGCTAAAGCGATGCATTGTCTGGAGTTCAAAATACTAACTATGTGCATCAATTGTGTCGAATAATAACATAGACATGCTCAAATTCGATAGAATCTAGATGTCTGATGGATCAATGACCGCTCCTTACGCGAATTGCAAATATCATGATCTCATCCAAATATTTGGATACAATTTATATCTTTAATCAATGTGTAGAGCAGTCTTTTACGTGTAGTTTCACTCTCCATCGGTGGTCTCTAACACATGCTCACACACTCTCTCCCGAGGTGTCTTTCTCGCACACATGCTCTAGATATAACCCTCCCTCCCTCTCGTAACTATTTACAACTGTTTTCACTAACCTTTATCACAAGCACTCTTCCTCTCGCAAACATACACACGCACAATCCTCATCGACCCTTTCTATATACATGGACCTGCCTACGTGTCTCATGTATGCACATTATCTTTACGCCTGTCTCTCACACATTGTCTCACACCTCTCTTCCTAATCGACGAGTATGATTCTAGCAGAGCACTCTGTAGGATGCCCCTTAAAGTTAGGTTGGATGAATAGTAATATCAAAGATAAAGGGGTTACCTTAGTCCGAGAACCTAGGGTTACAAATCCTAGCCGGCTTTGTCAGTGGACACAGAGTCCTTCACAATTCTGCTATCTTTGTCTTGTACGACTAGTAATCCATTGGTCTTCCTAAATGCATCACGGGCCGACCAATGTGGCGCAGGACGGAACAGAACGAAGGGCCTCACCTCGACCCACCAGACCTCACGCGGTGACACACCCTATGCCCCCATGTCTCATTATCTTCTCACACCCACACATACCAACACAAACACCACACACACAGAAAATTTCTCCTGGTGCCTCTATTCCCCCCCTTGCATATACACACTCAAGGGAATGGAATCTCTTGTCGTGACTTCATATTCGTCTCTCTCTCTCTAGACCACTCTCATTTCTCGTGCTATCTCTCTCACGCCCCCCCCCCCCCCCCCCCCTCCCCCCCCCCCCCCCCCCCCCCGTCGGCCCCTCTATCCATGCCTCTCTCGAATACGTAATACACACACATACCTCTCTAGGCCCCGCCAAATGCATCAACTACACATTCACACATGTTACATCACGTAACCCATTGATCTAAAAAGCCCTCTCTTCACGTTTATTTCGCATACAACATTCCTTTTGAATAAAGTGTGGCCAAAAAAATATTTTAGAGTTTCTACATATATACAACATTACAAAGTTATATGGAGGAGTACGAACGCTAATTTGCATTGCATGGTGCCCACAATGATATTTATTCCGCACTGTGAATTTGTATATTTTTATACTATATACAAAGTTAGTCATAATAAAGAGAAACGAAGAGCATCTCTCTCTCTCTCCATCGCATACCCCCCCTATAAGCCCCTTTCACGTATGCACACAAAACTATCTCTCCTCTAAAAGTAAGCCCCCAGAAAATTCACGCATGTTTCATCTTTGTCTCGCGATATATGCAATGACGATCATTGTATTTGAAGCAAAAGCACGATACGTACATTGGACTTCAGAATCCACTCATTACGGTCACCATTTACGTTTAGTGGTTATTATGCAGTCACGGGCTCACCGTACAACTCTGTATTTTCTCATGACATGACTAGTTGACCAGTTAAACGCTCCACGTGGCACCTCTAGTGTTGCATCACATTATCTCACTACCATCGTGCCCACCTGTCGACTTGTATCTAGTCTACATCTACACTCTTATAAAATACACTCTTATAAAAAAACAGAGTTGGTGATGATGGTGTGCCTACCATCCTGCAATATAGGCCGTCCGATTTATATCTGACGGATAGGAAAGGAACTATGGAAATTTTGCAAAAAGGTACCCACACACCTCTCCACATTTGCAAATAAGGCCTTCCCTCGTTCATCCTTTTGTCTCACAAGATAAACAAGTCATACAAATGCATCTTGATGTTACATGCAATGCACGGGCATCTTGCTAGTAAGAATGAAAACAAACGACAAAAATATATTTGGACGGTGGTTCGAAGTCATGACCGCGAGCACAGCGGACAAGGTGGCCTTGTATTGGTATGCTGAGCCATCTGTTTTAACACACAAGAGCTGGTGTGGTGATTATACACACACACGCGCATGCACACGAACTGCATCCACGCAAACTCACACAAACACATGCACCCACGCACGCACGCCACACTCACACGTACACACGCAGCCACGCACGCATGCAACACTCACACGCATGCACGCAACACTCACACGCACATACGCACGCATGCATGCACACACCAGTACACCACACGACCAACACACACTCTCACGCTCAAGTGCTCAACCTACACGTGCATGCGCACACATCAGGCCCTGACAGACACATACACAACCAAGTGATTCCCGCGCACGGGTTGGAGCCTTGTCGCGCCTGCATAAATTTGTGTTTATCTGACCTTTTGCATATGCGAACTGATAGGTGGGACCCACAACGAACGTGGTCAATTTAACTAGTCAAATGGCGCCACGCAGACTATTTGGCCGGTCAATAGAGTGCAATCCGATGCTGAGCTGTGAGCAAGTGACCGTATAATCACCGCAAAATGTATATAGTGACCGTAATCAGCTTATTCTGAAGTTCGGTGACCGTATTACGCTTTTCTCTTTGTAGGCCCTCCAAAACTACATCTCTACACGTTCTCGCATGTTACATCTAACAACTATGCAATATAGCACTACTACTACACTCTAACACAATAAATTATTCAGTTTGCATGCATTAAAATTTCCTTTGAAATGTATGGCCAGTATCATCTACCGCGCAGGAAATATCCCGCCCTTTCCTGTTTAATCAGGTTTGTATCGATGGATCGTGCGAAACAGCAAAACTATAGTACTATACAGTAGAAGTGATAGTTCACTGGGCCGTCGTGTCGTCTACTCCTCCGTCGTAAGAGTGGAGCGCTCGCTTTCATAAATCTTCTAGTCCCTTTCGCCGACATGTGGGACATCAAGCTACCGAGTCCACGTGCCATACCATAATACAGTGCAGAGCAGCCGGGGTGAAGCACCCCAGTCATGGCGCCGGCGTACTAATGAGTAATGAGGCGTCAAATCACAAAGCTGCACCTTTCCCGCAGTTAAGTTGGAGGGACGAAGCAACCATCATTTCACTCATTGTTGAATCCGCTTCTCCCTCATCTTCTTCAACTTAACCACGTGTTGCTTCTGCCGTTGTTCTGCCTCATGTGGGACGCGGATCGGCTTGGTAAAGCACTGACATGTGGGACTGCATGTTAGCAAACCGCCAGGACAACGTCCTTCGAAAATAAGAAGCCTAATCCTAGACTTACAAAGGGCTACGTAGCTGCTACGTATACTTTCCATCTAATCTATATATGCCCCCTGATTTTCAGGTGGGGTGGGCCTAATCCTCTCCTTTAATCCAATCAAATAGTCCCACATCACATCAGTTCGTAACTTTACGTAAACCATTACGTGGATGTAGCATTGCTCAAATAAGAAACCTCCCCCGCCATCCGCGCGGCAAAATCACCTCCTTTTTACTAATCTCGATTCTATAATTTTTTAGATCAATATAATTGAGATTTGTATAGATAGCACATAGGAGCAAAACCAAGTGGTACGGTTAAGGGCATCCACAATGTGTAGCCAAATGTGAAAATAGATTTTGGAATCGTGGGAACCATTATGGACGGTGTTGCCAAAGCCAAAAAGATGGAACCGAAGCTCCCTGATTGATTGATTGAAGGAATAGAAAAGTGCAACGTCTCTCCTCTTTCTCCCATGCTTGGACGCATGTAGGACAATATAGAGCACAGAGTCTACTCCCCTGTCCCTTCTATCACAAATCACAAAGAAGTGAGGCATCAAATCACAAAAGCACGGACGAAGCAACCATCATTTCACTCTTCGCTAATTCCGTTTCTCCATCGTCTTCTTCGAGAAGCCATCTCACCGCATTAGTTACTCCTAGTAGTACTAGTAAAGGACTTCCTAGATGCAAATAAGGCGGTTGTCTCGGCTTGCAGGCGGCACTTGCGAACGACTTACCGTGGTCTCCCTCAATGGTGTTCTCCGTCGAACGCACTTTGCCAAACCACCAAAAAAAATATCGTCAACGTCACCACAATGGGGAAGGAACTCAAATATAGTTACTACCTCCATTTTTTTGTACACAAGGCCAGTATATCAAAGTTACAATTTGCAAAGGGCCACTAACACTAATCGAGGCAAAATTGTTGGGGTTAGCAACCAAGGACATTAATATCCCCTGCATGCATGCGGAAGTGAGAAGGTTGGTTTGCATGGCGCTGCATTAATCAAGCGATGAGGAGTGAGATGGTTACCTCTTTGGTCTTTGGAGAAAAATATGCATTAATAGACACGTGAAATGAGGATTTGTATCGATTAAATCCTGCGAAGGAAAACCCAGCCTTTCTTTTTTAACACTAGTACTCCTAGTACGTACGTACTTATCCTGTTTCGGTCTAGGCCTTGCATTGCCAAACTTCGCCACACATTTTTGCCAAGCTTTCCTAAAGTTTTCAAAATGAGAAGGAGGTACACTTGCGCATGGCTATCACGGCCGCACCGCACCCTCACACGGTCGCTCCTGCATGCCGCGGTCGCACCGCACCCTCACACGGTCGCTCCTGCACGCCGCGGTCGCACCGCACCCTCACACAGTCGCTCTTGCACGCCGCAAACCCAACCAAGGGAACGCACCCTCACTGACACGTGATGTCGCATGTGAACACACCAAACTCAGCCATCCTATCGCTGACACATAATTTTCGTTCATAGAGTATGTTTATCCAACCTCATGTTGGGGAGTATCCGTACGGCCCGTGCGGTGGTCTGTTGGGGAAGAAGAAGAGGTGAGGAAGAAGGAAAGAAGGGTTAGGAGACGTAGGATATTGATCCAACCACCTGAAATGGTAGACTGACCCAAGTCATGCGACTTGCATAACAAATATATGTTTTTACACAGCAAAAGATCCATAAAAACAACAACATAAAGAAAAACTATCACTGCTCGCGGAAAGAGACGACCTCATCGTCTTTGGCTACCGGCGTGAACCAGCCGTCGCTGCCGATGTGTGTCTCCGCATCATGGTTGTCCTCAGCCTCCAGCTACTCGTTCAAGCAGAACGTGTGGGCGCTCTGCACGGATGAGAGCACAGCCCGGTTCAAGTCGAGGACGTCTGGTTCCGCCTGTAGGAGGGCCTCGATGGCAGCGGCATCCGCGCGCTCCGCGTCGAGTCGAGCCTCCGCCGCCCGGTTCAAGTCCAGGACGTCCGGTTCCGCCTGCAGGAGGGCTTCGATGAGAGCGGCATCCGTGCACCCTATGTCGAGTCGAGCCTCTGCCGCCCGGTTCAAGTCCAGGACGTCCGGTTCCGCCTGCAGGAGGGCCTCGATGGCAGCGGCATCCGCGCGCTCCGCCTCAAGTTGAGCCTCCGCCACCCGGTTCACATCCACGACATCCGGTTCCGCCTGCAGGAGAGCCTCGATGGCAGCGGCATGCGCGTGCTCCGTGTCGAGTTGAGCCTCTACCTCCCGGTCCTCCTTTAGTATCGCCATGTTGAACCGCTGGTCCGCCTGCACCATGGGGGACTCGGACGCCGGCACGAAGTCGACGTCCATCGTCTCATACCCATCGGGGGCCTTCTGCGCCGCGACCTCCGCCATGAACATTGGATCGGCTTCCTCCTCCTCGTAGCTTGGCTCTAGAGAACTCGGGGATTGGCCCGCCGCAAAGCGAGCTTGGGAACGGAGGTCTGTGGCGCCGACCGCCGCCGCGATTTCTGTGCGGCGCTCCGGCGTTAGCATCTTGTAGTAAGTGATCTTGCGGCGCACCATGGCTTTCTGGCGAACTAGGGGACGCTTGATGCGGGCTAGGGGATCGAAAGGTGGGGGAATGGGCTGGAGATTTGGTGTGGTTTTAGGGCAGTGGCTGGCGTAGGCCGAGCAGCGAAGGTTCTGGTGTGAATAGTGGCTCCGGTGACGACCGGTCAATCGGTTTTGACTGTACATCGCTCTTGTCGCGTTCGTGTTGCAGCCCAGCACGCTGGACCCTCCATGTCGCTCACCGAATGGAAGGCGCTTCGTCTTGCGTTTTCGCTCGCTTGTGGGACCGCAGTTGTGAGCAAACCGACGTCCCTCCCCCTCCCCCACCCGCGTCATTTATTATACCACCACTCCCTCCGTTTTATGCGGAGTAAATAAAAACAGAGGGAGTATACTACGGATGAGGATCCCTTGACGTGGTCGAACCCATTGAGTAACTGACATGCGGGGCCTAGCAAGCATGGGGTCTGCTAGTAAGTGACCAAAAGGGAGCGTAAGGCAGGGATACCTACGTCAGAGGATCCACTTCCACTATACTACTTTGACCAAATGTTAGAGTAATAATATATGACATGCAACTTACACAAATGTTAGAGTAATAATATATGACATGCAACTTACACAAAGCATACAGGGTCTAATGCGTTTTTCAAGGCTAACTTTGACCAAATGTTAGAGTAATAATATATGACATGCAACTTACACAAAGCATACGGTTAAATTCGTATGGGAAAGGAGTTTCCAATGATACAATTTTCACATTATACATCTCATGTACTATTAATCTTGTCAATAGTCAAATTGGAAACCATCTCGAGTACAAATCTAGGAGTACGTATGAATCTAACAATATTGATTGGGCGTTGTTGAATGTTGATACCTTTTTTATCAAAGTAGATATACTTTGACTACACATAAAACTTATATGTAAACTAGAAAGGATAGGAGGGAGTATATTGTACGTTAAAAAACGAAACGAACATTGAATACCCTTTATATATGATTTGCGGATGCTATGATCACCGGTTCAAAATTTTGAATCCGCCTTAGGTATCACGTGCCCCCACTCGTTCCCTCTCGATTTCATCTCGGGGTCCAGAGATCTATTGAAAGAGGAATAGGGTGGGTACATGCGAATGATACTCGGCGGAATGTTCAAATGAGGCATGCGGGAGGATGGACTCGACTGGAGGGCGACATGATCGATGGAGAAGAGGGTTGGAGAGGAATGAGAAATAAGCAAACGCCACATGATTATACTTGAACGGCTCAAATAAACAATAAGTTGTCTCGCTTGGCCTACATAGTGAAAGGCCTAATGCGCAACACGGAGCACTGATGCTCGAATATGGCCAGGAAAACAGGGAAACAGACATGTGGGGCACACCCGTCGGGACGACGTAGCGTAGACTAGTCCAATGGAGGAGCTAGCCCACGACCTCCTCGCCACCGAAAACCATTCATGTGGGTCGTTGGGGCCAACAACAGTGCGTAGGTCCAGCACCGCCTCTGGACACGGCGACCGCGATGAGCGACACGCTCATATCATCGCTAGACACGGTCGGTTTCAGTTTGCCGAGGGTGGCGTTAGTGCTGTGGCATGACCAAAGGTATGTTTGGTTTGTGCCCAAGGTTGCCCCATCAAAGCATTGGGTAGCCAAAATTTTGGTTGAGGTATTGGTTGCCCATGATTTGGCCGACATTGGCAAGAAAAATGAACTTGAGTTGGCTAGAGTTCATTGGCATGCCAAAGAAATGGCAACCATCCAAACAAAGACCAATCTTTGGGCCATGACCAAAATTTTGGTTGAGGTATTGGTTGCCCATGATTTGGCCGACATTGGCAAGAAAAATGAACTAGAGTTGACTAGAGTTCATTGGCATGCCAAAAAAATGGCAACCATCCAAACAAAGACCAATCTTTTAGTCATGACCAAAATTTTGGCAAGGTGCACTTTGGCCACAATCCAAACACACCCCAACACCTGGCTCGTCGAGGATTCACGGGGTGCCGCGACGCGTCCGCGGAGTGGTGTAGTGCGGCCAACTGCATCCTCTGGACCTGAGACCATGCCGGGTCGTCTTGCTTTTTCTATGACATGCGGGGATCACATGTGAGCAAAGGGCATCTCTAGCATTGCCACGACCGCAGCTGACTACCCTGGCACACCAAAACCCTCGTCCCTCACGCCGTCGCGCGGTGCGTTCCCAGCCGGCGCCAGCTGCCCGCATTCATGTCGTCCGTTCGTATGTCGTCATTAAGAGGCTCGGTGCCCGCGGAACCAACTCCGATGACTTAATGACGCACCCGGACGCTTGGCCTCACCGGAATGCACTACTTAAAGCGGCAATGCCCAGCTAACCTCCACACCATAGCGCATCGTCCTCCTGCCTGGAACCACATCCGCCATGACCGCAAGCACGAAAGCTCTGCGGGAGAGTTTGTCTTCAGGGATGGAGCTCGAGGTCGCCGCCCTCGCTCAAGTCGCCGCACAAGCGGTGGCCACGCTGGCGGCCGACGACGGGAGCACCGTCAGCCATGCGTCCTACTTGTCGCCGTCCAACGTCCGGCACCACCGAGGTCGAGGACTCCTCCGAGGACGAGTAGGGAATGGGAGGCGGCAGGGCATGGTGTGCCAACTGGCCCGTCCGTCTCTCGTGTTCTACGTTTCCTCGCCGGAGACCGCACCTTCACTTCACGGGTCTTGAACCCCGCCCCCGTACATGGAGATCATAGATGGAGGACGTCGGTCGCCGCTGTAGAATAGGTTTAGGGTCGGGTTTCTTTTATTTTTTGTCCTATAAAAGTTCGAAATGTAATGAAAATCTGCCTTGTTTGCATTAATCTCGACCGGTGTATATGAACTTTCACAATAATATACATATTGTAGGAGTGCTAGCAAGAAGCCCGTGCGTTGCACGGAAGATCAAGATCTTGTGGGAGAAAAGGATGAATGAGGGAAAGCCTTATCTGCAAATGTGGAGAGGAGTGCAGGTAAATTGTCATAGTTTCCTTCCTATCCGTTAGATATAGATCGGACGGCCTATATTGCAGGATCGGACACATCTTTCTACATCTACGGGAACCTACGAAAGGGTTAACGTAAATTGCCTCTCTCTCTCCTCCCCTGATTTTCATGGTGGTGGGCCCCTCCCTCCCCCCAATCTACAATCAACAGCTCACACGTTTGACATTACGTTAATTACGTAACTGGGATTACGTAGGTGTAGCATTACTCGTCCTAAAAAACCCAACTAAGCCAACCTCCCAGCATATCGCGCGGGAAAAGACCCAGCCGCGCCGTTTTAGTTGGGATTACCGGATTACTAGTAGTAGTATCGATGGATCGCGTGAAGCAACATATTTTTTTTGAGGGGGCAAAGCACCTAGTTTAAAAGGAAAAATTGTGGTACACTCGCAGCACTCCTGTCGTGGTCGCATTGCACCCCACACACGTTCGGTCCTGCACACGGCTCACGCAAACGGAATGCGCTTCGGCTTGCCTCTTCACTGACACGTGGGATTGCACTTGGAGAAACCGACCATGCGCCAAACTCCCCCCGCCCACCACGCGAAAATCCTCCCCCCCCCCACACCCAAAAATTCCCCCCAAATCCGATTCAACCACCCTTCGGCCACTAGCCAATAATATTCCCCAAACCCCCCTCCCCCATGTCCCCTTCCACTCCATTCGCTCTGCCAAAGCCCCCCTCCCCGCCGCGCCGATACGTCGGCGCCGCGGTTCGGCGATCCTCTCGCTCCCACAGTACGCTCTCATAGACTGCTGTCCTCTAGCCGTGCCGCCACCTCTGGTTACGTTCTTGTGGAGGCGCATGGCGGTCAGCGCCGCCACTGCTGGCGACGTTCGTGTGGAGACGCACGACAGTCAGCTTCTCCCACGGTACGCGCATTCTAGACTGAGGCCCCGTTCATGTCGGTGTAGCGCTGAATGTTAGCTCATAGATGATGTTAATCTCACTGTTTGCCGAAGTAGTTTACTGTCAATATGCTCTGCTTAAGAAGCTTCCTTGCCCTGTTCTGCACTCAATCTGCTTAGCTGAGATGGCATGCCAAGGCCGATTAGTTGCTAAAATATCCTGCCATATATTTATTGTGACGTAGATTGCCATGGTCTAGTAGCCAATCTGTTAGCTGAAATAGCTCTACACTGTTTTATAATCGATCTTTGTTGCTGCGATGGCCTTTGATAGTTCGATGGCTGTGTGCTCGGCCTCATTAACTGCTGAAACAGCCTGCCATAATTTGGCACTCAAATCTGTTTGCTGAATTAGCTTCACATATATTTCGTTACTTAGATCTGCTCGTCCAAATATCTTGCCATAGCTTTGGACATCGACCTAGGTATTTTTTTCTGGACTTCATAAAAAAGCATATATGTTTTTCCTGTAATATCTAGTAGAAGAACTAATTTGTATGTCTAACAGATGGACATGACTTGGATAACTTCTGCTCGAAGATTCTCCACTGCATATGTCGAGGGGGTTGAAAACTTCATGAACTTTATCAGAGCTGAGTACGGTGGTCCGAAATCAGATGTGCTCTGCCCATGTAGCAGTTGTATGAATTCAGTTACAAGACCCCAGTCAACTGTGCAAAATCATCTACACTTGTATGGTATGTCGGTCACATATACTAGGTGGGTTCATCATGGTGAAGCTGTGAACGTCAATGTTATTGACTACGTGGAAGCAGAAGATCACCATCTTGATCTGCCTGATGCTCAGGTGGAAGAGGAGGAGGAGGTGGTGGTGGCGGAGCCAGTGAGTTTGACCAACATTGAAACAATGCTACGAAATGCTCGTGCATTCCGTGAACTTTCACCTGCAGAAGAAAAACGGTGAGCCCGCATGTTGGAACAATGCAACGTTGCTGTCACCCCAGGAAATAAGCTGTCAGTATTCTCAGCTATGGTCACCTTTCTTCAGGTGAAGACATCTGAGTGGATGACCAACAAATCATTCGATGCGATGTTGGCTTCTTTCCGCGAATCTTTCCCAGATGCGTCTGAGCTGCCACACACCTACAGTAAAATGAAGAATTTCCTTCATGTAGTTGGAATTGGATATGATATGATCCATGTTTGTAAGAATAATTGTGTTCTGTTCCAGAAGGATTATGCCAACTTAAGTGAATGCTTGAAATGCAAATCATGAAGATGGAAAGATGGCGATGCTATGAAGAGGATTCCTCATAATGCTCTGAGACATTTTCCAATTACACCAAGATTGCAGAGGTTGTTTCATGATGCTGAAACAAGAGAGGATGTACTGTGGCATTCTAGGAACCAGGAGTACAGAGATCAGAATGTAATGATCCATCCATCTCATGGTAGTGAGTGGAAAAGCTTTAATGATAAACACAAAGAGTTTGCTGCTGACCCGAGAAACATTAGACTTGGCTTAGCTTCAGATGGATTTAACCCATTTGGCCACCAGAGCGCCACATATAGCATGTGGCCAGTGCTTGTTATCCCTTACAACATGCCTCCAAATGTCTATACCAAAGAATCAAACTACATGATGGCCTTGCTCATCCTAGGTCCAAAAAGTCCTGGAAAGGATTTTGATTTGTTCATGGAGCCTCTTGTGGAGGAACTTCAACAGCTGTGGAAGGGTGTTCTCACTCAAGACCTATATAGCAGCCCACTAGCTGATTTCTTTCTGCGTGCTGTTATAATTTGGTGCATCCATGATTATTCGGCTTTGGGCACTATGTCAGGGCGAACGACACATCGTTACAATGCATGTGTTTGTTGTGACAGGAATCCGCTGTCATACGCAATACTTAGCAAGATCTGTTACATTGGACACCGCCGTTTCCTTGCCAAGGACAAGCCGCATCCTAGAAAATACCGAAGACATGTGTTCAATGCAAAGCATGAAACCCGTGATGCGCCAAAGAAGCTCCCCGCCGATGAGTTGCAAGTGGAATTAGAGAAGGACAGGCATATTACACTAGGAAACCATCCTGGTAATGGTAGCGGGAAAAGGAAGCGTGGCAGGGTAGAAGAGAGATTATTGTTTACCCGCAGGTCCACTTTGTGGTACTTGGAGTATTGGAAAGATTTGGATCTGAGGCATAATCTGGATGTGATGCACATCGAGAAAAATATATGTGACAGCATTATCGGCACACTTCTTAATATTGAAGGCAAGACAAAAGATACCTTAAAATCTCGGATTGATTTGACACACCTGGGTATCAGAAAGGATTTGCAGGTGCAAGATGAAGGTAACCCACGGGATATGGCACCAGCTGTGTACGTCTTGGACAAGGTAAAAAGAAAAGAATTCTGCGAGGTCCTATCACGTGTGAGATTCCCACATGGATTTGCTTGCAACCCTGAAAGGAGAGTCAGTGCAGATGGAAACAAGGTACAAGGGTTGAAAACTCATGACTGCCACGTCCTACTTCAAAGGGTTTTACCTATTATCCTTAGAGGATTGGGCCGCCCTGACTTATACAGAGCAGTTGCAGAGTTGGGACAATTCTTCAGGGAACTCTGCAGTAGGAATATCAGGATAGATGCTTTGGAGCGTCTTAGAGACAAGATACCAACTATCCTATGCGACCTTGAGAAGATATATCCTCCAGCCTTCTTTGATGTGATGGTGCATTTGGCTGTTCATCTACTTGATGAGGCACTACTTAGAGGTCCAGTAAAGTATGGCTGGATGTACCCTATTGAAAGGCGGCTAGGCACTTTCAAGGGCTATGTTAGGAACAGAGCTAGACCCGAGGGTTCCATTGCAGAGGCCTACATTGCTACAGAAGCGTTGACATTCTGCTCAAAATACATTGAAACAGCTGATCAGCTTAGCAAAAAGGTGGGTGAAGACAATCTCAGGCTCAATGTTTTCGATTATTCTATTCGAGTTACAGGGAAGAGTCGACAAGAGGACAAACCTAAAGATTTGGACAAAATGGTTTGGTATGTGTTGAATAACTGTCCTGAGATACTACCTTATATCAAGTAAGTGCAGTACTGCAGCTTATACATTGTAATCTACTAAACTTGCAGCACATTCTTATATATTTAGATGTTTGACGCGATCACTATGTTGTGCGACATCTACAAAGCGGAGTTACTGCCAGAAAATCCAAGAAACATTGACAAACTTGTTATGGCAAGATTTGCGAAATGGTTCAAGAACCATGTAAGCTTTTGAAGTGCACTATCAGTTTTTTTAATATATTGAGTACATAAGATGATCAGCTTGTCTATTTTCTAACCATAGGTTAAGAAGATGCGAGAGGATGGGCAGGCAGTTGATGATGCCCTTTACTCACTAGCAATGGGTCCTGATACTCGGGTAAGACATTATGAATCTTGCGTTGTTGGAGATGTGTGCTACAACACCCTTGCACGAGACGAAGGCAGGAAGACATAAAACAGTGCCATCATGAGCATAGATACGTATGACAAAGAGACAACTGAAATGTATGCTAACATAACATACATTATTCAGCTGCAGTATATCTCCAGTTTCGAGGATCATCGGTGTGTGGTTCTGTTGTGCTGTCGTTGGTATAACCTGTTTTCCAGGATCGCAAAACCCAGAGCTGATGATTATTTCAAATCCATCAATGTCAAGGAGGCTTACCAGACCAACGAGCATTTTATTTTGGCAAATCAAGCAACACAGATATTTTTCTTGGAAGACACATTTGCACGTAGCGATGACTGGAGAGTATTGCAAAGGTTTGAGCAGAGGAATTTGTTTAATGAAGTTGCACAACAAGATGATGCTTACACTGCTCCTGATGTACAAGATAACACAGATGTTCCTAATATCTTTGAGAACCATCACGTCAATGACGCCGGCGAGAAGATTGCCTGTCGTGCTGTGGACATACAAGAGTTGATCAAGAAGAAGCCAACGTTCGAGGACGTTGAGGACGAAGAAGAAGATGACATCGTGGGGAATTATGATTCAGACTGATACACATGGCGAAGATGTTGACACTGCTGCTGCGGATGATGATTACATTGCTTTTGTCGTATTTGCCTGTCAGAAGATGTTTTTTTATTTACTATGTGAAATTGTGTTTGCTATGACAATTGAAACCTTATGAACATGTTGTTTAGTATTTTGCAGTGAGAACATCACTTGTTATGTATGCTGATTTGTGTTTGGTGATTGTATGACAACTAAAACATGATGACATTGTTGTTTAGTTTTACTCATATTTGGCTGTGAAACTTGAATTTGATGACATAGTTTGATGTTGGACTGCAATTTTCTCGACGTCTTCAAATGAGAACAAAGCTGACCCGACAAGGCCTCTGCTATTTATTTATTTATATGAGCAAAAGAGGATACCCCCTGATTTCTATTAACAGAAATCATTAGATGTTCACAACACTACGCCCAGCCTGCTACACAGGTTTCATTCATTACTAGTTTCAGCAAAGTGCTCATGTCGTAGCCACTGAATACATCACAAGTGCTACATACACTGCAAATAAAGAGACAATCATCCTACAGAGCACATCGATTTTGCCCATTATCTTCACAAGCTCTTTCATCTCCTCATTGCTGTCAAGGCCGTTCAGCAGCTGTTGCTTGGCCATGATCAGAGGAACTTCATCTTTAAGCTTCTGCTCTGCATCTTCCTCTTCTGTCATTCCTTCAGTTACTTGTCCAACACCCCAACCTGCTGGTATTGGGATTCCTCGGCTAACCAAATAATCAGCGTAGTTGCATTCCCCCACATCAGCAACTTCCCAGAAATACAAATCACATGAATCTTCCCTTTTCTGCACAAATCAAATTGGAAGATCATCAACCAAACTATTAAAAAAATCAGCAACTGAAAGCAGCAGAACAACACTTAAACATATTATTACCCCATGATTCGGGCATTTGTAGAAGACTCGGCCAGGGTTGCGGATTGTGGTTGAGACGCGACAGATGACTCTGCGTGATTTGCAGAAGTGGCACCACACCAACGGCAGCGGGTTGCGATGAGCAATCGGCTACGGTGCGCGTGCCGGCGAGGGTGTGATGAGACCCACAGGCGATGGTACGGGTTGCAACTTGGCGCATATCTGGTTGTTGCCTGCTGAAGAGCAGGTGGACGAGCAGCCAGCGGACATGGTTGCTGCGGCCAGAGCTTCTGATGCTAGGTAGAGTAAGTAGAGAAGAGGACAAGCGAACGTTGGATATGTTAGTTTCATTACTTGCAGAGTAGCATAGCACCATATATAGTCATAGTCTAGGTTTGGATTCGAACCAGCTACAGGAGCACGTCTTTCTTTTTTCTAAAACTCGGCAACGTCTCATTACTGGTACACTAGCTTGTTCTGTACGCCTTCCCAAGTCTTTGATTTTCTTTCCTTTTTTGCGAGGAAGGAAGGAGGACAAAATTGAGAGTTCCTAGGACTCAAACCCAAGACCTCTCGGTTGAAAACCAAGGGTGCTAGTCACTTATGTGGCGAACGTTCCTTGTGAGGAGGATGGCAGACGTACGTATTTTCCTCGCAGTTTTCTTCCTATATATAAAAAAGTATGCTACTTGGTGTCCGTTTAGTCAACAAACGATTGTGCCAACCTTGACCGTTGGATTGACATTCAACATCTATCGCGTTTCTTCAGTCTCTTCTTCCTCGAGCCGCCAAAGCCAAACCAGTGCCAGCGGGACCGCCTGCTCCCGCCTCCCACGGCTGGCTGTGATCTGCCCCGGCTCCTGTTCGTTCCCGTCCGAGGCCTCACCATCGTCCTCTGCCTTGGTTCGCTTGCCGCGGCGCCGCCCTCCAGTGTTGTCAACATGGTCAACAACCGAGAGGAATAAGGAGATGAATGTACATGGTGAGGATGACAGTAGGGACCCAGCAACGCGCAGTAATTTTGTTTTTTCGGGACGGAGAAGGGTATCAACTGGGTTGTGCGGGACCCGTGGCCCGTCTAGACCAGGCTTTTATTTCATATGTTTAGCACATGACCAGCCTAGTTTGTTTTTTTTTCTTTCTGAAAATTACTAGCCAGCTATTTTGTTTTTTGCAGAATAACCAACGTAGGCCTACTTGCTTTTCTACGCCCTGCTAGGCCGGAAATCTTTCAAGATGAGGAGGGATGCATTTTGCCCAGAAAATGGGCTATAAGTAATAATAAATGGGTTGTAAAATGAAAAAATATAGCAAACAGACAATTAGTTCCAAAATACTGTTTTCTTTCGGATTTTGATATTTTAAATTTCATTGTTTTTGTGCGGGTAAAATTTCATTGAATTTAAATTAAGGTATATTTAGATTTAAAATTAATTTGAATCTGGCTAGAAATTTCGGGCTGTATGCTGTTTGGGACAGATTTGGAGGCTAACTTGTGGGTCTACTAGGTTGACGTGTACTTTGGCTTTGTCAACTTAGTCCACAAACGATTCTAGCAGCAGTGACCGTTGGATGTTAATCCAACGGCTGTGCTGCTTCTTCAATATCTGATCTTCTTGCTCCAGCCGCCCAAACCAGCTCCGGTGGGACTGCCTGCTCCCGCCTCCCGTGGCCGGCTATGCTGCCGCACAGGCCGCACCGCCCCACCCTACTTCATTGCTGGCTAAGCCATTCCTCTACTCACCCACACCTCCTGTTATTTTCCGGCGACAGCAGCCGGACCAGTAAACCCTCGTACTCCCCACCGCGTGGGCAACCATTACCGAGTCTTCCCCGGCTCCGTGTCGTTCCCTTCCTAGGCCTCGCCGTCGTCCACCGCCATGGTGCTCTCGGCACGGCCTGGTCAACTTGGTCAATGAACGACATCCATCGGCCGTGGACTGTACGCGCAAAATAATGATTCCTCCACCTGACAGCTGGGACCCACTAGAAGGGCCTCTGTATTTCGCGAAAAAAATGTTCCCCTCGCTGACATGTCGGACCCACCAGCTATATCTTCGCACGCAAGGAAGTGCCTCCTTATTACGCACAAAAAAATGAATACCCCCTGCTAGCTGGGACCCACCATAGTGGGAGGATGACTTGTGGGCCAACAAAGTTGACGGGGACGGAGGGCTTTGTCAACTTAGTCAATATGAACGATTCTAGCTCCAGTGACCATACGATGTCCATCCAACGGCCATAGTGCTTCTTCAACCTCTGGTCTTCTTGCTCCAGCTGCCTAAAGCCACGTCGGTCGTGCCGCATGCTCCTGGCTCCCGTGGCCGGCTGTGCTGCCGCGGAGGCCTCACCGCCCCCTACTATTCCCACCACTGGCCAGGCCCTACGGCGACGGCAGCCTCACACCGCAGCCGAACCAGTGAACCCTCGTACTACTCTCTGCGCGGGCTTCCACTACCGCGTCTTCCCCGGCTCCGCGTCGTCCCCTTCCTAGGCCTCGCCGTCATCCACCGCTGTGGTGCTCTCCGCGCAGCGTGGTCAACGTGCTCAAGGAACGACTTCCATCGGAAGAGTACTGTACGTGGAGAGGCTGACAGCTGGGTCCACGGCCACAGCCCAGTTTTTCGTGATTTGCCAAGTAAGTCGCTTTGTCAGGCCTGTTGGGCTGCAAATATTTCAAGATGAGGAGAGCTTTCATTCGGCTGGCCGAGAAAATGGCCCATCAGTAATGAAAAATGGATTGTACATTTTTAAAACACATCAAACCAGCAATTAGTTTCAAATATATTTTTTTCATTTCAAGATTTTAAATTACATTAATTTTTATGCATGGATAATTTGTTGGATTTTATATTGATATACATTTATTTTTTAAATCAGTTTGAATGTGAGTTGAAATTTCGGTATTAAAAACAGTTCGGACCGCACCGAAATATGCAAAATTTCGTATAATTTTTTAACCGTGGCCACAATTTGGGTTGTAATGCTAACAAAAAGAATATGGGCTCCAAAAAAACCTTAAGAATTAGCAAATGGGCTGAAAATTATTAGAAATAATGGCAGATGGGTTGTATGCTGTTTTCCACAGATTTGAGGCTTTCCTAAAAAAAGGTTGATGCACAAGCAGTGACTGTTGGATGTCCATCCAACGGCCGTCGTGCTTCTTCAATCTCTGCTCTTCCTGCTCCAGCCGCTCAAACAAGCACCGGCGGGACTACCTGCTCCCTCCTCCGCGCAGGCCTCACCGCCCCACCGTACTCCCATCGCTGGCCTAGCCATCCCTCTACTCACCCACCTGCTGTTATTCTCCGGCGACGGCAAACGAACCAGTAAACCCTCGTACAGTCGTACTCCCCTCCGCGTGGGAAACAACTGCCGAGTCTTCCCTGCCTCTGTGTCATTCCCTTCCTAGGCCTCGCCGTCGTCCACCGCCCTGGTGCTCTCGACGCGGCCTGGTCAACGACCGACATGCATCTGAAGTGGACTATACATGGAGAGGCCGACAACTGGGTCCACGGCCGCACGCAAGGAAATGCCTCCTTATTACACACAAAATAATGATTCCTCCACCTGACATCAGGGACCCACCGAAAGGGCCTCTGTATTTCGTGAAAAAAATGTTACCACCGCTGACAGCTCGGACCCACCAGCTATATCTTCGCACGCAAGGAAGTGCCTCCTTATTACGCACAAAAAAAAGAATACTCCTCCTGTTAGCTGGGACCCAGTATAGTGGCAGGCTGACTTGTGGGCCTACTAAGTTGACGGGACAGAGGGCTTTGTCAACTTAGTCAATATGCACGATTCTAGCTCCAGTGACCGTACAATGTCCATCCAACGGCCGTAGTGCTTCTTCAACCTCAGGTCTTCTTGCTCCAGCCGCCCAAACCAGTGTCTGTCATGCCTCGTGCTCCTGCCTCCCGTGGCCGGCTGCGATGCGGCGGAGGCCTCACCGCACCCTACTACTCCCACCGCTGGCTAGGCCATCCCTCTACTCACCCACACCCCCTGTTACTCTACGGCGACGGCAGCCTCACACCGCAGCGAAACAGTGCCCTCGTACTCCTCTACGCGTGGGCATCCACTGCCGCGTCTTCCCCGGCTCCGCGTCGTCCCCTTCCTAAGCCTCGCCGTCGTCCACTGCCCTGGTGCTCTCGGCGCGGCATGGTCAACATGGTCAAGGAACGGCTTCCATCGGACGTGCACTGTACGTGGAGAGGCTGACAGCTGGGTCCACAGCCGCAGCAAGGAAGTGCCTCCTTATTACATGCAAAATAATTATTCCTCCACCTGATAGCGGGGACCCACCGGACGGGCCACCGGATTTCGCCCCCTGACTGCTGGGACCCACCAGCTACATCTTCGCGTGCAAGGAAGTGCCTGACAGTCGGGACCCACCTGGTCGAAGCGTACGTAGCATTATCATTCTGGTCGCGAACGTGTACGTACATATATACTGGTGGATGTAGAGGCGCACACGTGTCGTAGTAGAGGCGGCCAGGGTGCAAGAAAGAAAATACGGCCACGTATGTGTACATACGGGCGGGGTCTCGAACGCCTACTTGCGCATACGTACGGCGAGGGCTCGTTGACATGGCTGGGTCGGAACGGAGAAACAGCGTCGTCGTCGTGTTCATGGGGAGGCAACGGAATGCGTCGTGTTCATGGGGAGGCAACAGAATGCGTCGTGTTCATGGGGAGGCAACGGAATGCATCGTGTTCATCAGGAGGCAACGGAACATGTGGGAGCCAACCGGCTGGGTCGAAACAGAATGCGTGGTCGTGTTCATCGGAAGGACTTGGACGGAACAGGCGATGGAAACGAGGCCTGGCGTACCGCACAACGAAGGAAACAGACCTCCTACATTCGGAACGGGGTCCTGTTGATCGGGAGGGGTCTGGCGTACCGCAAAAAGGAGGAAACGGACCTCCTACGGTTGAAACGGGGGTCCTGTTGATCGGGAGGGGTGTGGCGTACCGCAAAACGGAGGAAAACGGACTTGTGTTGGAGCGCTATGGTCGAAACGGGGGTCCTGTTCATCAGGAGGGGTGTGGCGTACCGCAAAACAGAACTCCATGGGATATTGTTCATCTCCGCCGTCGACCCCCTCCAGGCTCCACGAGCTACTGTTCATCCACCATCGACCCCCTCTAGCCTCCACCTGCGACTGTTCATCCACGGGCTCCTGTTCATCTAGCCTCCACCGCACACTAATCCACCGGCTACTGTTCAACCAGCCCTCTCCACGGGCTCCTGTTCAACCACCCCTCCACGGGCTACTATTCATCCTGCCCTCCACCGTCTAATGTTCATCTTGCCCTCCACGGGGTGGTCCTATTCATCCAGTCCTCCACGGGGTCCTGTTTATCCAGCCCCAACCGGCTCGATTGATTGGGGTCCTGTTCATCCAGAGGCAACACCACGGGGTCCTATTCATCCACCCCCACCGGGAACTGTTCATCCACCCCCCCCCTGCAACGCTCACTGTTCATCCAGAGGCAGCATCGATCGGCTTCAGTTAGCAGCAGTAGCGAAGGAATCGCTCGATCGGGTTCAGTTAACAGCCATCGATCGATCGCTCGGGTTCAGTAACGCGTAGCCTGCAGTGCAATCGCTCGGGTTCAGTTAGAGCCCAACGCCTTGCTCAGGTTTAGTTAGAGCCCAACGCCTCGCTCGGGTTCAGTTAGAGCCAACGCCTCGCACACACACTCGTACGTGTACGAGAGAAACGCGCATCGCTCGGCCCCCGACCTCCCACCGTAACCAGGAACTCCCCAAAATTTTCCTCGCCCTCGCTTCTACCACGGTTTTTTTCGTCATGGACGACCCAAAGAATGTCATGCAGCTGCGTCTCCGGCCCGCCCAGGACGAAAAGCCCATTTTCTGTCATGATTTTTTGTCATAGAAATAGGAGCCCACCACATCTATGATGATACTGGGTTTTGTCACAATTATCGTCATAGAAGTGTCATATGTATGACAGAAAAAAAATTGTTCAGCCCAAAATGTCATGGATGTGTCTTTTTTTGTAGTGATGATATATGCTACACACATCCCCAAAAGGGAGCGCAAGCATGCACTCACGAACGTTTATGCGGTAGAGCCAGTCGCCCCAAGATTCAACCCATGGTCGTCATTCCCGATCACCTTTGATCTTCGCGATCATCCAACTAGCATCCGTCACGGTGGTTTGGCCGCATTGGTACTCGACCCAATTATCGACGGATTTCACATGACACGAGTCCTAATGGACGGCGGTAGTAGCGTCAACCTGCTTTATCAAGATACAGTATGCAAAATGGGCATTAACCCCTCATGAATCAAGCCCACGACAACTACCTTTAAAGGAGTCATACTAGGCGTAGAGGCTCGTTGTACGGGATCGATCACACTGGAGGTGGTCTTCGGTTCCCCGGATAACTTCTGAAGCGAAGAGCTAATCTTCGATATCGTCCCCTTCCACGGCGGCTACCATGCACTACTCGGACGAACCGCATTTGCTAGATTCAACACGGTGCCACATTATGCTTATCTCAAGCTCAAGATGCCCGGTCCATGCGGCGTCATTATAGTAAATGGAAACACGGAACACTCCTCCGTACAGAGGAGCATACCGCAGCCCTTGCAGCAGAAGTACAGAGCGTCCTTCTCAAGCGGCACCATAATCCGGCCGCCTAGCCCCTGGATATCGTTAAGAAGGTCCGGACTACATTGCAATAGGGCAGCTAGGTTCGTCAAGAGATGAATTAGTAAATTTGGCCTCCGTCCCAGCCCCGATGAGGAAATGGCATCCGTGCCACGCGTACATAACTACGCACTCAAAACCCCATGGGTACTGATGGAGGCATGACTCGGTCACGATCCACAGTGCGGCTTGATCGACCCTGAAATTCGCACGCCTCTATTTTTTCTTTATATTACGGTTTTTTTTCTCTTTTCAAGGTCTATGCGGACGACCCGTTTGCAGAACACGCCAAGGATGCAAAGAGCTCTGGCATACAAGGGAATCCGTAGGTGGTCTCTATTAAACGATTGTCATACTTGTTTTACATACCCATACGCAGCTCGCCTTTGGTTGGGGAATGTTAAATAGCCTTACCTGCTTATTGCATTACTTGCAAACAATATGCTTCAACGTACTAATTACATCACAATGGTGAGTAAATGGTGGTGTCAGCTCATTACTTAATTTTCCTGTTTCTTCACCTTTGTATATATATTACTTATGGCACACGTATATCATGGTACGTATTACTGCGCCAGGGGCTTCATTACACCACGCATTCCGGCAATAAAAGTCCGAGCACTTTTACAGTATTGTTCGGCACCCCGAACTTATAGCATTATATGCATCGGCTCCGAATCATGTCTTTGGTCAATAGTTGGGTTGCCCGGCTCCTGTGCTTACTACCTTACATTCCGCTATATCGGCTAGGGTAGTAAAGGGAGAACTACTGCAATTGTGTCCGGGTTCTTCCGGACGAGCACCTCTGTAGAGAGAGCCGAAAACTGACTGTCATGATGCGGCGAGAGCTGGTCAGCTATTCGAGAGGTTCCAAATTGTTAGATATTTTTCCGCTTCTTGCGAAGAATCGGTTGCTCCGATTGGGCGTGCATAACGCCCCTAGTTCGGCCTTCCAAATACCAGGGGCTTCGCCAACTTTCTTAATTTTCAAACTCCTATGGCTAAGTGAGGGCGGTAAAGGCAGCATAGTATGATTTCCTTATTCGTTGCACAAAACACCTCCTTTAAGGACCAAAATGTGGAGTAAAGAGCGTTTAGATTTATCCCAAACACCCCCGTACTATCTAGATGGGGGCAGAAGCCAACGACTGGTCAACCCTCAGATTTCATAAACGGTCGCACGGGAGGTAAAATGTAAAACATTATAATACATAACATCATTGTTCCATATTACATGACAAGATAATACAAATGTTCTCATGGGAATATCATATCCTTCGAACATTGCTCCGCCACAAGGCGGGACCCCTCCAGGATGCCATCAAAATAGAGCTCAGGTCGACGATGCTCTTTGCCCTCCGGCGGCCCCTCGGTCATTAGCTTCTTGGAATCAAGCTTTGCCCAATGCATCTTGACGCGGGCAAAGGCCATACGTGCACCTTCAATACAGACCGACGTCTTCACGGCTTTGAGCCGCGGACATGCACTTACAAGCCGATTAACAAGTCCGAAGTAGCTGCTAGGCATAGGCTTGGCAGGCCACAAACGGACTATCAGGTCCTTCATGGCTAGCTCTGCCGACTTGTGTGACTCGACCAACTGCTTTAGCTGGTCGATAAAGGGCAACGGATGTTTGGGTCCAAGATATTGGGACCAGAATAGCTTCTCCATAGACATCCCTTCTTCGGCTCTGTAATGCTCGGCAGCATCTGATATACTACGTGGCAGATCCATAAACGCCCCTGGAAAACCCAAATTCGGATAAGTACAAGGAACGTTTCTTCTACATACTTGCTTTGCAGGGTGAAAAAATTACCCGTCGCAATCTCCTTGGCCGCCTGAATTTCCTGGAGGGTGTTCTGGGCTTCGGCTCGTGCATGCTGTGCGCTCTGGCGGGCCTTCGCCAGTTCGGACTCTTGCGCATCACAATCACGCTCCAGGAACTCAAATCTCTCGATCGCGCCCTGGAGCTGTTGCTGCGCCTCGCCAACCTGGGCCTCGTGCTTCTCGCGCGCGGCGCGTTCCTTGGCCGCTTTGTCCTCGGCCTCGGCCAACGCCTTCTTGAGGGCTACTTTCGGTGTCAAAGCCGACGGATGTAGGGTAGGGGGTCCCGAATTGTGCGTCTAGGCCGGATGGTAACAGGAGGCAAGGGACACGAAGTTTTACCCAGGTTCGGGCCCTCTCGATGGAGGTAAAACCCTACGTCCTGCTTGATTAATATTGATGATATGGGTAGTACAAGAGTAGATCTACCACGAGATCGGAGAGGCTAAACCCTAGAAGCTAGCCTATGGTATGACTGTTGTTGTGTATGTTGTCCTACGGACTAAAACCCTCCGGTTTATATTGTCGGCGTTCTGGGAACGGGGGTCCCCAGACTTGCCTGCCTGCGGCCTGCGGCGCGGCTCAAAGGGGGCCCAGCACGGCCCGTCTTCATCGACGTAGACCCAAGACCCTCGCGAGGGGCCAAGCCTCGCGGGGCGGACGACACAGAGCTTCCTCAGGCACGGCCACATCAGGCTGGCTCACGAGGAGGCGGAGAGATCAAGGCGGGGTACCTCACGAGGTGCCCGTGACGCAAGCCATGACGACCAAAGGTGCCAGGCGGGCGCCAGCCCGCGCAGCGTCCTCCTTTCCTCTTTGGTGCAAAGGGAGCAAGCGCAGGCGGGAGCATCAAGCAAAGGCGCCTGTTTCGGGGCAACGAGACCAAGACCAGTCCAACGGCAGGGAGGAAGTCATTGTGGAGCCTAAGCCAGCGTCACCACCAGAGCCTTTGGCAGGCGAGGACCAACTTTAGTTAGGATAAGTGTACCAGATGTTCCCCTTCAAAATGGCCAATTGTTGGCGCCCTTCCCGCTCAATATTTGGGAAGAGGCCCAGGGCCTTTGCCTATAAATAGGACTAGCCACCCACAGGGTGAAGGGATCGGATGATAGTCAGGGGATGGTAATCAGGAGATCTAGAATCGGCCAACCCAGAAACTAGCTAGGATCGCAATCGAGAAGAGAGAGAGAGAAGGGTGACTGAACTCCTCCTATTAGTTCATCACCACAGCCAAGAACAGACCCTCGCGAGGCTGTTCTTCCTTGTATTTCTCATCATCATCAGCCCAAGAGGCAATCCACCATACCACACACTGGAGTAGGGTATTACACCACAACGGTGGCCCGAACCAGTATAAACCCTTTGTCTCGTGTGCTGTTCTTTCCATAGATTAGATCTTAGCAAGGCGGAGGGGTGCAGGTAGGTAGAAGGCGAAATCTCCGCGTGCACCCCAGTGTTCGAACCTCAAGGGTCTGCCGGAACCCGAAATCCAACATTTGGCGCGCCAGGTAGGGGTGCGCCGGAATTCGTGTTCCACCACCCCGTTCTCCTCCGACCATCGCATCCATGTCTGACGCTCGTCGGGCCCGCGCCGAGCACCGGGCCGCTCTCACTTCCCACGTCGCCCAGACGGCTCCTGTCGGCGGGCGTCCTCGCCGTTCCCCGTCACCTGTCGTCAAAGCCGCCACCGGCCCGGCGGGGGACGAGCAGCAAGCGTCGTCTCAGCATCCGTCCGTGCGGCAAGACGGACGCACCGCTACTCCCTCGCTCACCCAAGCTGGTTCTTCGTCCCGCGTGCTCCGTGCACCCATGGAGGCTCGAGCTGCGCCCATCGTGGCAAACGAGCTCCTGCGCTACCATCCCGTCGACGACGTCTATGAAGAATGGCTCGACCGCGTTGCCGAGCTCGTCCGCGCCGCAGGGGGCTCTCCTGCGCCGTCTGTTCCGCTGCACCGCACCCCGCCCCGTGCGGGCGACGAAGCTCCGGCGGCGCCCCGGCCACCTCCTCCTCAAGAAGGCGCCATGGCTCCAAGGCGCGTGGCCCCTGGGCGGAACCTGCTCCGTCAGGTGCCAGTGCGGCAAGAGCAGAGCTGCCAAGAAGTCCCTTGCCCGCAAGAAGTTGCCCGGGCGCTCCCTGCTCCAGCATGTCGCGACCATGCTCCTGCTCCCGCGCGTCAAGACCCCGCGCTGCTCCCAGCTACAGCGCGTGGGGGCATGCAAGACCAAGCTCTTCGTCACCCAAGGCCTCCCGTGGCCACAGCAGGCTGCCGTGCATTCACCGCCGAGCTACGCAGCGTCGCGTGGCCCGGCAAGTTCAAGCCAGACCTGCCTCCTCGTTACGACGGCACGGCCAACCCTGCGGAGTTCCTCCAGCTCTATGAGCTGGGCATCGAAGCTGCCAACGGATACGAGAAGGTCATGGCGAACTGGTTTCCCATGGCGCTCAAGGACGGGGCCCGCACCTGGCTCCTGAACCTGGCTCCAGGCACGATCTCCTCCTGGGACGAGATGCGCACCCGCTTCATCGCCAACTTCCAAGGTACCCGCGACCGGCCACCCGCCGTGAGCAACATGCGCCGCATCAAGCAACAACCTGGAGAGACCCTGCAGAAGTACATTCAGCGCGTCAACAATGCACGCCTCAAGATTCCCAAGGTGACCGAGGAGGCCATCATCTCAGCCTTCTCCGACGACGTGCGCGATGTCAAGATGAAGGAGGAGCTGGCGATGCATGAAGACCTGTGCACTTCCTTGGAGTTGTTCAACTTGGCAACCAAGTGCGCCAGGGCTGAGGAAGGGCGTCTCTCCCTCCTCGAGCTGCCTGCCGCAGACCCAGAAGAGAACAAGCCCAAGGCCAAGGATGTGAAGCGCAAGGGGGCTGCCGTGCTCGCGGAAGAACCAGACACCAAGCGGGGCAGAGATCAGCCCGAACCTCCTAAGGGCAGTCGGTACTGTGTGTACCACGACCTCCACACCCACAACACCAACGAATGTCAAGAGCTCCGAGCCGTGCGAGAAGGAAGGATCGGCCGTCGCCCCGACCGTGGTGACCGGGGCTACGGTCGAGGAGGAGGAAGGAACGCAGGACGCTGGGAAGACCGCGGCCCGCGCCAAGGATGGCGCGATCAACCTCGCGAGGATCGCTGGCAAGACCCGCCTCGCGAGGGAGACTGGAGGGATCAGCCTCGCAAGGATCGCCCGCAAGGCAACGCAGGCCTCCCTCCGCTGCCGCCACAGCCAAGGAGAAACGAGGACCGCCATCAGGACGAGGGGGCTGGGGGCTTCCAGGAGCCGCGCGCAGTCGCCTGCATCCTGGGCGGGGCTCAAGCCCCAGCCTCTCAACGCATCTTCAAGCAGTTCGCCCGCGAAGTGAATGCAGTCCTCCCCAAGCTGGAAGCCACGCGCCCTCTCAGGTGGTCGGCGTGCGCCATCACGTTCAGCTCAGCAAATCAGCTCAAGTGTGCAGCTACGGCCGGAGTCCTCCCGATGCTTTGTTCCCCAATCATTAGCAACGTGGTGGTCACCAGGACCCTCATCGATGGCGGGGCAGGGATCAACGTCCTATCCGTGGAAACATTCAACAATCTCCAAGTGCCCTACAACCAGCTTCAGCCGACCAAGCCTTTCTCCGAAGTCACCGACGGCTCCACGGTCCCGATTGGGCAGGTCCGCCTCCCAGTCACCTTCATGGCACGCGACAACTACTGCACCGAGCTCATCGACTTCGACGTCGCTCACATTCGCTTGCCGTACAATGCCATCCTTGGGTACCCAGCGCTGGCCAAGTTCATGGCCATAACTCACCACGGCTACAACGTCCTCAAGATGCCAGGAAGTGGCGGAGTCATCACGGTGCCCTGTGAAGAGAAGGACGCGGTGTGTTCCCTGGAACGAGCCTTTCAGGCCGCGTCACTGGAAGACCCGGATCACGGAAGCAGGAGGCTTCCCAAGACCGCCCCCAAGAAGAAGAAGACATCGTCCGGCCCGGCCCTCAGGAGGCAGGCCCCTCAGGGCCCGCGCCTGCCCAGGGGGAACCTCCTTCCATCGCATAGGAAAGCGCGCCCGACGCCGTCCTCAGGCAGGGCTCGGGGGCTCTCCCCTGGAGGGCCACCGACCTGGCTAAGGTCACGAGGGAGGCGCTTGGGCACCACATGGAGGCGTGTTTCGAAGCACGTTTCCCTCAGGAAGGAGTAAAGCAAGGAGAGCCAAACCCTCAGGAGTTCATTGGCAAGGCCATTCAGGAGCTACAGGAGTCAAGAGTCATGAGAGGCGGCCGCCGCCTACCAGCTATGGCTCCCCATCCAGGCGAGGATGGTGGGCTGCGCGTCTGCATCGACATACCAGGGCTCAATCGAGTCGCCTCTCTGGAGCGCCTCTGGCCCTCGCGAGTGGGGCGCTGCGAAGGTCCACCCCACAGCTATGTTCGCATGCCTTACGGCTTGCCGAACACGGCTGCCATGTACCAGCGCCTCATGAGGGCCATCATGGAGGCTCAAGAGGCCAGGCATTCCACAGCCCTGGCGGAGATGGAGATGGTCCGCAAGGAACCACCAGCGCCTCCGAAGCCTCCCGAGGCCCCTGGGCCTGGGGGCTCATGAGGATCGGCTTCCGCAGCCCACCAAGTCTGCTACACCAACACTCTTTCGTCCTCAACATCATCAGGTGACATCTTTCAAGTTTCACTTCCAGCTGGGAGCGCCCCCCCCCCCAGGGCTGCATTATTCCCAGGCCGCGTGGGTCCATCCCTGCGGCATGTATCCCTTTTATTTCATGTTGTTAGCTTACCTTATTGGGGGCGCCCCATGGGCTGCATCATCCCCAAGTCCCTCGAGCCAGACCCAGTGATGTCCGCCTTCCCAGCATCTATTTGAATGAATCCACTCCTTCGCGGCTAATGTGTTTGACCTAGTTGCCCGCTCAACTAATGCCAACTGACGGAGCTGCTCCCAAACGGCACGACGCTTGCGCATGGGTCCGTCCCTGCAACGCCGACAAACCTGAATGGCTGAGCTCTGGCCGCGGCAGCCCCGCATGGCGTCACCTCGTCAAGCCTTCAGTGCCTCATCGCCCCTCGGAAGCAACCAACGGCTGACTGTCAATTGTCATGGCAACCCCTCGTTCTTTCTATGATAGGTCTACAGGATCTCCTAAAGGAGCTGCGTCAGGCGAGGCCCTTGCGGTGTCTCCTTCACTCTCATCCACGCGAACCGCTTGCACGTTAAAGGGGGGTGCCTGAGCATCGCGACTCAGGGCTCCTACTGGCTCTCCAGCCCTCACCCTCTGGCCTTGTCCACGGCATCGCAACCTGGCATACCAGTGACGGCTGAGAGTCACTCGAGGGCTGGGACCCGAGGACGTAGAGCAGAAAGGGGAGCAAAGGCAAGAGGGGAGGGACATGCGAGGACCTTGCCGAGCAACCTCATGCCTGCCGATGCACGGACCCGGTGACACACCAGAGAACGGCTCCTGATTCTCGAGATAAGTCACCACCTGGAAGCACCAGCTACCGTGGCACCATCCCCGCACCTAATGCAATCCCGTGTTAGCGACGCCGCTCCCCTTTCTCACCGAACAACGGCTGCTTGAGCACCAAAGGGGACCTCCTGAGCATCGCGACTCAGGGGCTCTTACCAGACCCCGGGTCGCTCACCTCCTGGCCTTGACCACGGCATCGCGACCTGGCATACCAGCGACGGCTGAAGCCGCCTTGGGACTGGGACATGTCGGCGCAGAGCACCAAGCCCTCGTGAGGTTCGAAAGGGAGAACTGAGCTAAAACGGAATGAGCAACTCGCACAGTTCTACGACAAGGGTTATATTAACAAAACAGGATCACAGGAACCTTACAAGCCCCCACGGGACGCGTCTTTGATTCCTCGCAGGGAACAGATCCTAAAGGGACGCTAACTACACGCGCCCCTGCAAAAGACGCCATCATCAATAGTGGGCCGTCAGGCACCGGTGCCAACCCCATCCAGATCAGAGTCGGCGACGGCCTGACGAGCCCGCCCTGCTCCAGGAGCGGTGCCGGCTTGGGGGCTCGTAGCTGTCGTCGCTCGTCTCCGGAGTCGCGAAGAGCTCGCCGGAGTCGCTGGAACTTCCGACGCCTCCGCCGCCTGAGGAGCCGCCAAGGGAGCGGTCGGCGGGCCCAGTCCTCGCCGTAGCAGGGTCCCGACCACCTCTCCCGGGGCAGCACTCCAGCCGGTGCCCGTTCGCATCGAAGACCTTGAAGAACATCACCGAAGCACCATCGTAGTCCAAGTGGATCACGAAGGCGCCTCTTGTCCTGCAAACCCGGCCGATCTCGCTCCAGCCTCGAGTCATGAAGAGCTTGCCCGGAGCAACGACCGCGACCTCTGCCTCGGTCGCGAGGGTGCTGCAGCCGACGTGCTGCAGCCAAAGCTCCAGGAATTCTCCCTGCGGGATGATGGAGGCGAAGAAGGGAGGAAGGCGAATCCAAGACTGAGGAGGCATGGCAGCGCGGAGCACGAACTCTCAGGAGGAGCCCTCAGTGTGGACCCCAGGGGGGATGACCCACACCTTCGTGACCCGTCGGCGCCGACGGCGGCGCCGCCCGTGACGATCGGCGTCAACTCCTTCAGGGCCCTCGATGTGGGCGTACAAGGGAAGTGGGAACCCCGGCGGTGCCCGCTCGCACCAGGGCCTTGACACCACCTGATGGGCCCCCTCGTCCCGGCCGCGGAGGGCGAGCCGTTTCTTCGGCGGGAGCAGGTCTGGTTTCTCTCGGGGAGCCTTTCCCTTCTCTTCCGACGAGAACCGGCGGATCGGAGCCATCGCAGCAAGACAGAGCAAGGACCGGGAAGAAGGAGAAGCAAGAAGGGATGGACTGGAAGGGCACGCGCCATTCCGTACTTATGGCCGGCGAAGGCCAACCGCCGACGTCCACAATCGCAGGTAATCATGACCTGCTTTGCATGCAGGGACTTGTTCGATCCGTGCAGTTGCCGAGGCGCCATGGGGAAGTGGAGACACCCACGTCCAATCAACCGCCACGCGGCACCCAAGGCCGCAGGCTATTAGGGCCCGCGGCGCTTCGCCCTTGCCCTTTCGCCTCCCTGCACGGCCGAGTCCGGGCATGCCTTGGGCCCGGGGGCTACTGTCGGCGTTCTGGGAATGGGGGTCCCCAGACTTTCCTGCCTGTGGCCTGCGGCATGGCTCAAAGGGGGCCCAGCACGGCCCGTCTTCATCGACGCAGACCCAAGACCCTCGCGAGGGGCCAAGCCTCGCGGGTCGGACGACACGGAGCTTCCTCAGGCATGGCCACATCAGGCTGGCTCGCGAGGAGGCGGAGAGATCAAGGTGGGGTACCTCACGAGGTGCCCGTGACGCAAGCCATGACGACCAAAGGCGCCAGGCGGGTGCCAGCCCGCGCAGCGTCCTCCTTTCCTCTTTGGTGCAAAGGGAGCAAGCGCAGGCGGGAGCATCAAGCAAAGGCGCCTGTTTCGGTGCAACGAGACCAAGACCAGTCCAACGGCAGGGAGGAAGTCATTGTGGAGCCCAAGCCAGCGTCACCACCAGAGCCTTTGGCAGGCGAGGACCAACTTTAGTCAGGATAAGTGTACCAGATGTTCCCCTTCAAAATGGCCAATTGTTGGCGCCCTTCCCGCTCAATATTTGGGAAGAGGCCCAGGGCCTTTTCCTATAAATAGGACTAGCCACCCACAGGGTGAAGGGATTGGATGATAGTCAGGGGATGGTAATCAGGAGATCTAGAATCGGCCAACCCAGAAACTAGCTAGGATCGCAATCGAGAAGAGAGAGAGAGAAGGGTGACCCTAGCAGTTCATCCCCACAGCCAAGAACAGACCCTCGCGAGGCTGTTCTTCCTTGTATTGCTCATCATCATCAGCCGAAGAGGCAATCCACCACACCACACACTGGAGTAGGGTATTACACCACAACGGTGGCCCAAACCAGTATAAACCCTGTGTCTCTTGTGCTGTTCTTTCCATATCTTAGATCTTAGCAAGGCGGAGGGGTGCAGGTAGGTAGAAGGCGAAATCTCCATGCGCACCCCAGTGTTCGAACCTCAAGGGTCTGCCGGAACCTGAAATCCGACATATATAGACACCGGAGAGGGTTAGGGTTACACAAAGTCGGTTACAATGGTAGGAGAACTACATATCCGTATCACCAAGCTTGCCTTCCATGCCAAGGAAAGTCCCTTCCGGACACGGGACGGAGTCTTCAATCTTGTATCTTCATAGTCCAGGAGTCCGGCTGAAGGTATAGTCCGGCCATCCGGACACCCCCTAATCCAGGACTCCCTCAGTAGCCCCCGAACCAGGCTTCAATGACGATGAGTCCGGCGCGCAGATTGTCTTCGGCATTGCAAGGCGGGTTCTCCTCCAAATTCCGTGTACCTGTTGAAGAAAGTCCGGTTTCTTGTAGACGTTGCGCTCCTTGGCTTCTACGCCCAATAATGGTCGCGTGTCAAATGAATATGAAAAGTCTGAGTGTTTTTACATTCACACCCCTAGCCGCATAAACAAGCTGACCTATTTAAGGGGACGAGGATTTAGATCCAAACCACATCTTCCCCCCTTTCGCGAGTGTTCATCAGAGCGCATCCGACAAAGGTCCATTCCACCATGGCCAGTCGTCGCGACTCCTCCTCTCGCCCTTCCAGCCCTCAGCCTGGATATTGGGAGAAATGCTCCATCCCGCATAGCGAGCTAGTGACGCTCCAGACCAAGGGATTTCTCCCCCCGGCCTATATGGTCCCGGTTCGAGCCGGCCTTGCCATCTATAATGGCGGGGAGCAAGTGGAGAGTGCCCCTAATCCCTCCAAAGGAGAGCGGGTGTGCCTCGTCCCTTATTTAATAAGGGGGCTCGGATTTCCAATCCATCCATTTCTTCGGGGGCTCCTGGAGTTCTATGGCCTCCAGCTACACAATCTCACGCCTGCCTCCGTATTGCATATCGCGGGCTTCGTAGCCCTCTGCGAGCTGTTTTTGGGTATCAAGGCTCATTTCGGGCTATGGAAAAGGTTATTCTGCCTCGTGCCTCGCTCTAAGGAGGGGTCAATGTATCAAGTGGGCGGAGCCGAAGTGTGGCGCATCGCCGGGACCGAATATCTGTCCGGAACCCCAAAGAAGGCGTCCGAATACTGGCCCTCGGAATGGTTTTATATAGAAGACGTCCCGCTGCCGGATCCTGTCCGGATCGGCCTCCCTGAATTCGACAGTGCTCCCTTAAAGAAGCGCCTAAGCTGGCGTCCACGGAGCCCTTAGAGGGAAAGTGACAGGGACATCATTTACCTGATGGGCCAAATAAGATTGTTAGCCCATTCCGGACTAACCATGATCGGTGTTATGGCCGAATGCATTATGCGGGGGGTGCAACCGCTTCAGTATAGAAGCCACCCCATGTGGGACTTCAACGGGGAGGACGACGCCACCCGCTACGGCCGTAAGGGGCCGGATTCAGCTGCAGCTCTACTAAAGATCTTGTCCACTTTGTATAAGGGAGAAGAGGAGGAATTTCTCCGTGTCAACCCACAGGGTGGATTTTCTATGCACAATCCCCCAAGCTGGGTAAGTGGTCGTATTTACTTGCCCATCCGTTTTGTATTCCCATTGAGAAACATTCAGTCTGACGACTTCAATGCAGGAACTGCACCGGGCTGTTAAGGAAATAAGCAGCCCTCCTCCACAACCCGAGGACCCAGGACAGTCCCTCGACCCGGCCTCTCAAGAGGATCCGGACATATCTGTGGAGCTGATTGATGGAGTGTTCCATCAATTGAGCAAGGACAGCGCCTTGGTGGCCATTACGGCCGATTACCCAGGGCTAATCCTGGCCTCCCAGGTAACTGAGATCGAAGTCCCAGTACCCCGAATAGGTGTCCGCCCTTTCGTGTTTTCAGTTTCCTGATTACAACCGAACTTTGCAGGGGAGGTTTTTAAGGCGGAAGGCCGAACCTGCGGTGACAAGCCAACGAGGGGCCGCAAGGCCCCATGGGCAGAAAAGAAGTGCAGTCCGGACCGAGGCGTCAGCGCAAAGGTATGGCACGCCCCCTTATCCCAGGTGTTATACCTTCAAGGCACATTGACACTCGTGCTCTCTTCAGGATAAAGAGACCTCGCCGGACTATATCCGGAGAGGCTGCCAATCGCGCCTCCACCAGCCAGGCTCCAAGGCCTGGTCCGGAGGTGGAGGCGAATGCAAGGCGCGCGCCAGACGCTCCTCTGACGGAGGATGTGGACGGGTTGTCTGCCACCAACTCTGAGGTGGAGAGTGCCTTGAACCACGGGCGTCGCCGGACAATTCTTCGCGATGCTTGTTTCTCCCAAGGGGCGTTAGATGCCTTCAACTCGGGAGATGCGTACCTCCGTGCCGCTCAAAATGGTCTAGCCAGAGCCACGGAGCAATATGTAAAAGACATACGGGTAAGAAAATTTTGGTAATTATATATATATACCAGTAGCCCCCGAGACATGAAACAGTTAGAATAACTGATTTAAGGATCATTTGTTATGCAGGTTCTTACAGAAAAGAATTCCCTACTGTCCAAGGAGCTGGAAGAGTGCAAAGCCCAACTTGAGGCCGCACTAGCCGCGGCAGGGGAGCCCAAGGAGACCCCCTCTGGTAATATACACTTCGAAAGATAAGTATTTTGTGAAGCACGACATGGGTGCGAATCTGACAAATGAAATTGCAGATGGCGCCGGATTGAATCCGGAAAGGCAACACCTCCTACGCCAGCTAAAGGCTGGTGAGAAGGTGCTGACAAAGGTGAGGCGGGAGAAGAACGATCTCCAAGATGCCAACACCAAGCTGGGCGTCGAGCTGAAAGATGTTCGTGCCCAGCTGTCAGACTCCGTGAAGGAGAATCAGCGGCTTCGGCGCGGCATATTTAGTAAGTGCTTGAATGAACCATTGAAAGAAAGTTCGGCGGGGAAGTCGACTAACAGAGCAATGTCTGTAGGTGTGCTAACAGGTCGTCCTGCAGAGGAGATGCCAGGTTCTACAGGTGACCTTCTTCCCGAGCTCTCGCAACTGCTCGATTGAGTTCGGCAGGCGATGCAAGGCGTCGCCCAGGCCCTGTGGCCATCCGTCTCCATGCCTGAAGGTCTTGGAGAGCTTGCGGAGAAGCTAAAGGGAGCACGGCGGCGCTTCCAATTGTGGAAGATATCGGCCTGCCATCAAGGCGCTAGGGAGGCCTGGGCTATGGTGAAGACATGGTACGCAAAGGCTGACCCGAACCACATGGCCAAGGTCGGTCCTGTAGGGCCCGATGGGAAGGAGATCCCTGTAAGCTTAGTATACTGCCAAGTAGAGTTGGCCGCAAAGTATTACCAGCGGGACTGTAAATTAGACAGCCTGTTAGATGGTATTGAAGAGGAATACAATCAGTCAAAATGACTATGTAATTTAATTGACATTTATAATGCCTTCTAGCCGGATTGTAGATCATTTGTCATGGTCGACCTTTTTGCTTCAGCCTTGGGACCTGACGGTCCGGAGTGTGTCCGAATTCCCATGCGGTTATATAAGAACCGGGGAATGCATGGAGACCAGGCGTAGGGGTCATTAGTGCATGAACAGACAAGTGCCCGACTAGTTATGTTATATTACATGGTTAGTAAGAAACATCTTCCAGGGAGAATAGTTCCGTTAGGGGTTCCTTTCCCTGGGAGGCATGCCGTAAGGTGCATGTCCATGCTGTGAAAAGAAACGGAGGAAAAACATCTGGGGTCGTATAGATAAAAATAAAAAAAGATCATCTTTAGTTCACCGACCGAATATTCCCTTAAGAACGCTAGCTTTCGGCTTCACCCAGTCTGAGGTACACGTCCGGCTGACCCGGCAGTAACAATCGCAGAGGTGCTCGCTTTACCACCTAGCTGAACAATCGGGAACGTAGGGGTAAGCACAGGAGCCAGGCAACCCAGCTTGGCCAAAAC
Source organism: Triticum urartu (assembly GCF_003073215.2). Lineage (NCBI taxonomy): Eukaryota > Viridiplantae > Streptophyta > Magnoliopsida > Poales > Poaceae > Triticum > Triticum urartu. The sequence continues at coordinate 529,342,130 of NC_053028.1, read as the reverse complement.
TTAACTCATATCGATGCATATAATGGTGAATAAAAGGTACATGTGGAAGTGTGACACATGTGTTGGGCATGAAGCCCATATGAATAAGCTTCTGTTTAAAGAAGCCCCCGGGTTTAATGAGCGCGGATAGCGCGTCACTTTATGAGCCTTTAAAGGCTATAAGAGACAGAGAGAAGAAGAAGAGAAATGTAAGATAGAAAATATATAAAAAATGGACAGAGGAAGGAGACGAACATAGAGTCCGGCGCTAGGCATAGAATCTTCGGAGACGGGCTGCGTTCCATGGGTTCGGCTCGAGTCGGTTATCCGATGCATCCCACAGGCGGTACGCTCCACCAGTCAGTACTTGGTCAATTATGAAGGGACCTTCCCACTTGGGCTTGAGTTTGTCCTTTTTCTTGTTCGGTAGTCGTAGAACTAATTCGCCAACGTTGTAATTTTTGGCCCGTACATCTCTGCTTTGGTATCTTCGAGCCTGATGTTGATAGAATGCGGAACGGGCTTGTGATGGCCTGGCTTATTAGGGATGATAGACTACTCATATCAATAAGGAATTCCTTCTTTTTCGGGAGCCCATTCGGATAGAACTCCAAAGTTAAGCGTGCTCAGCTTGGAGTAGTGTCAGAATGGGTGACCGACCGGGAAGTTGATCCCTGGTGCGCACGAGTGAGGGCAAAGTGCGCAGAAAAGACTACTATTGATCTGTGGGGCCAGTCTAGATCCCGCCAAGAGTAACGACCACCGATGGGTGTGTCCGGGGCGTTACAAGTTGGTATCAGAGCCGACCCTCGCGGTTACACGGATGTTTGCGGACAGGTGCGCGGTCATGTTGTTCATGACGTTTGTGACCCGTCGTGGCACCCGACATGGCACATGTACCGGACTGGATGCACAGATGTATGTGCCAAGAGGGAACGTTCATGTGGCCCGACGAGGACGTCGGTTCCTCTGAGTGGGGGTGTATGTGATGGCCTGGCTTATTAGGGATGATAGACTAGTCATATCAATAAGGAATTCCTTCTTTTCCGGGAGCCCATTCGGACAGAACTCCAAAGTTAAGCGTGCTCAGCTTGGAGTAGTGTCAGAATGGGTGACCGACCGGGAAGTTGCTCTCGGGTGCGCATGAGTGAGGACAAAGTGCGCAGAAAAGACTAGTATTGATCTGTGGGGCCAGTCTAGATCCCGCCAAGAGTAACGACCACCGGTGGGTGTGTCCGGGGCGTTACAGGTCTTTTGCCACGTCACGCTCTTCCTCCAATGCGTCCAAGCTGTCCTGCCGATCGAGCTCGGCTTCTCTTTCTTCGTACATGCGCACTCGAGGTGAGTCATGAATTATGTCGCAAGGCAAAACTGCCTCTGCGCCGTACACCATAAAGAATGGTGTGTATCCGGTGGTGCGATTCGGCATGGTCCGCAGCCCCCGGAGTACGGAGTCGAGCTCCTCTACCCAGTGCGTGTTAGATTCCTTGAGGGACCGCACTAACCTGGGTTTGATGCCGCTCATGATAAGACCATTTGCACGTTCGACCTGGCCGTTAGTTTGTGGGTGATAGACGGAAGCATAATCGAGCTTGATGCCCATGTTTTTGCACCAGAGTTTTACCTCGTCAGCCGTGAAGTTCGTGCCGTTATCAGTGATGATGATGTGGGGGACGCCGTAACGGTGTACAACCCCGGATATAAAGTCTATCACCGGTCCGGATTCGCCCGTCTTAACAGGCTTGGCTTCTATCCATTTGGTAAACTTATCCACCATGACCAGTAAGTATTTTTGCTTGTGGGTTCTGCCTTTAAGGGGTCCAACCATGTCAAGCCCCCAGACCGCGAAGGGCCAAGTAATGGGGATAGTTTGGAGGGCGGTGTGTGGCATATGGCTTTGGTTTGCAAAGAGCGTCTGCCCGGGCCGTCGGCCAATAAAAGCATGTACAGAAGGCCTTGCTTACAAGGGACCGAGCTGCAGCATGATGACCGCCCAGTCCGGCATGAATTTCAGCCAGGAGGTTCCGCCCCTCCTCTTCGGAGATGCACCTTTGAAGGACTCCGGTAGTGCTTTTCTTATGAAGCTCTCCCTCGTGGACTCTGTAGGCTTTCGATCACCGCACTATGCAGCGTGCCTCATTTTGGTCCTCGGGGAGTTCCTGCCTAGTAAGGTAGGCGAGGAATGGTTCTATCCACGGGGCGATGACGGCCATTATTACGTGGGCTGAAGGTGTTATTTCATTGGCAGAGCCTCCGATTGTGTCAGAATGTTCGGTGTCGGGCAGTGCGGTTGGGTTCGAGCTGTTATTGTTCGGCTCCCCTTCCCATACTACGGATGGCTTGAACAGCCTTTCCAAGAAGATGTTGGGGGGACTACATCGCGTTTTGCGCCGATGCGTGCCAGGACATCTGCCGCCTGATTATTTTCCCGGGCTATATGGTGAAATTCAAGCCCCTCGAACCGAGCTGACATTTTTAGGACGGCGTTGCGGTAAGCTGCCATTTTTGGATCCTTGGCATCGAAGTCTCCATTTATTTGGGATATTGTGAGGTTCGAGTCCCCGCGCACCTCTAGGCGTTGAATGCCCATGGATACTGCCATCCGGAGACCATGTAAAAGGGCCTCATATTCGGCTGCATTATTGGAGTCCGTGTACATAATCTGGAGTTCGTATTGAACTGTGTCTCCTATGGGGGACGTCAAAAGGACGCCAGCCCCCAGTCCAGCCAACATCTTGGAGCCGTCGAAATGCATGATCCAATTTGAATATGTGCCGTACTCTTTAGGGAGTTCGGCCTCCGTCCATTTTGCGACGAAGTCGGCCAAGATTTGCGACTTGATGGCTCGCCATGGCTTATAAGTTATGTCGAACGGGAGGAGCTCAATGGCCCATTTTGCAATCCGTCCCGTTGCATCATGGTTGTTTATAATATCGTTAAGTGGTACTTCCGAGGCTACTGTTATTGAACACTCTTGAAAGTAGTGTCGTAGCTTCCGGGATGCCATGAATACCGCGTACGCGATCTTTTGATAATGCGGGTATCGTGATTTGCAGGGAGTGAGGACAGTGGACACATAATAGACTAGCTTTTGAAGGGGGAATTTGTGTCCGTCCGCTTCTCGTTCGACGACGAGCACTGCGCTTACAACCTGATGTGTTGCTGCAATGTATAATAGCATTGGTTCACCAATGTTTGGCACGGCCAGGACTGGGTTTGTTGCCAGTATGGCTTTTATTTCGTCGAGTCCGGCCGTGGCTGCATCCGTCCATTCAAAGTGTTCGGTGCCCCGAAGGAGGCGGTAAAGGGGTAGGGCCTTTTCTCCCAAGCGGGAGATAAAGCGGCATAGAGCCGCCACGCATCCGGTTAACTTTTGTATTTGTTTGAGGTCCTTTGGGATATCCAGTTGCGACAGAGCTCGGATCTTGGCTGGATTTGCTTCAATTCCTCTACCGGATACAATGAAGCCCAAGAGCTTTCCGGCTGGAACGCCGAAAACGCATTTTTCTGGGTTGAGCTTGATGTCGTATGTTCGGAGGTTATCAAATGTGAGCCTCAAGTCGTCTACTAGAGATTCGACATGTCTTGTTTTGACGACCACATCATCTACATATGCCTCCACTGTTTTGCCAATCTGGCTTGCCAAACATGTCTGAATCATGCGCTGATATGTTGCGCCGGCGTTTTTGAGCCCGAAGGGCATCATGTTGAAGCAGAATGGGCCGTATGGTGTGATAAATGCCGTTGCGGCTTGGTCTGCTTCTGCCACCTTGATTTGATGGTAGCCGGAATATGCGTCGAGGAAACACAACGAATCGTGTCCTGCGGTAGCGTCGATAATTTGATCGATGCGGGGGAGGGGGAAGGGATCCTTTGGGCAAGCCTTGTTAAGGTCTTTAAAATCAACACACAGGCGCCAGGATTTGTCCTTCTTTGGTACCATCACCAGGTTTGCTAGCCAGTCCGGATGTTTTATATCTCTGATGAATCCGGCCTCCAATAGCTTTGCTAGCTCCTCTCCCATGGCCTGTCTCTTAGGTTCGGAAAAACGCCGAAGAGCCTGTTTGATAGGTTTGAATCATGTTTGGATATTTAAGCTGTGCTTGGCCAGCCTGCGTGGGATTCCTGGCATGTCTGAAGGGTGCCAGGCAAAAATGTCCTAGTTCTCTCATAGGAACTCTCGCAGTGCGGCGTCTACATCAGGGTTTAACTGTGCCTTGATGGAAGCTGTTTTATTGGGGTCCGTTGGATGGACTTGGAATTTGACTATTTCGTCCGCCGGCTTAAAGGAGGTGGACTTGGATCTTTTTTCGAGTACCACATCGTCCCTATTCATCATAGAGCGCAGCGCAGTCAGTTCCTCAGCCGCTAGGGCTTCGGATAGTGCCTCGAGGGCCAGTGCGGCTGTCTTGTTTTCGGCGCAGAGTGCTGTGTCCGGATCACTAGCAAGAGTGATGATCCCATTAGGCCTGGGCATCTTGAGCTTCATGTACCCGTAATGGGGTATTGCTTGGAAGATTGTAAACGCTTCCCGCCCTAGCAGAGCGTGATAACCGCTGCTGAACGGAGCCACATGGAACGTGATCTCTTTGGACCTGTAATTATCCGGCGTGCCGAACACCACATCTAGTGTGATTTTTCCTGTACAGCGCGCTTCCCGACTGGGGATTATTCCTCTAAAGGTTGTGCTGCTTCGCTCAATGCGGTTCCAGTCTATTTCCATTTTTTGAAGGGTTTCCTCATAAATGAGGTTCAATCCGCTGCCGCCGTCCATGAGTACCTTGGTAAGACGAAAGCCATCCACTATTGGACTGAGGACCAATGCAGTTGGTGCTCGGGCTGTTCGGAATTTAGGTTCATCACTGGCGTTAAAGGTAATAGCCGTGTCACTCCATGGGTTTATTGTTGCTACTTGGTAGACTTCGGCAAGGCTGTGGAGTGTCCTTTTTCGCATATTATTTGATGCGAAAGTCTCGAAGACTATTAATACCATATTGGTGTCTCTGGGGTGGCTTTCTGTGGCCTCCGGAATTAGGAGATTTTCGCCAATTTTGGCCACCTGCCGGAGTATCCAACATGCTCTAAGGCTGTGAGTTGGTGTGGCGTCCTCTGTACTATGAATTTTACAGGGTCCATTAAGCCATCCTTCCAGTACGGTTCCATGCCCTGTAGAGGGTTTTTGCTTTTTAGTGCTTGACCCGGGTGTCTGGTGATGATGCACCCTTTTATTTCGGACTGGGTTTGTATTCAGGGCCGGATTGGCCCAAAATTTTATTTTGGTTTTCCAGGCGCTTTCCATCGCACAGTACTTTCGTACAATGGACGCCAAGTCAGCGAAGCGTGTAATATCACGGCGACTTATGGCATTGGGTATTCCCTTGTTCGTGCAATTATTGCAGAAGATTGAGATTGCGTCTTCCTCGCGGCAGTCCCTTAGCCTGTTCTGAACCAGGAGGAATCTGGCCCAGTAATGATGTACTGTTTCATCGGGTTCTTTCCTGATTTTGGATAGATCTCTTATGTTGGGGTGGGTGGGTGGAATTAAATCCGAAGGCTCACCCCATCTGAGGCTCAGGGGCCGAGGAATTTCCGAACTCGAAAATTTGGATTCTTGGATGTTGTCCAATGAATCCAGGCCGTCGCCTGACTCTATGTTCAGGTCTTGAGTGATATCCTCCCCTCCGCGGGTATCCGGCTTGGAGGGATCGGGAATCCGGACGTAGCGAGTCCTTAAGATAGATGAGGGGTCGCCGCACTGTCCCTCTACCACGGCAACGTGATGGGTGACTTGGGGAGAGTTAATCTCTCTCAGATCGGGTTTAGGCCCAATCTGGTCGTAATCCGTAGCGACTCCCAGGGCGGCGAAGCGATCCAAGAGCTCGTTTATGGAGGAGAGCTCCATTGGATCTAACTACTCGTCGAGTTCCGAGCTGACATGAAGATTGTTTTCGATGGCTTGAGAGGTCATCGTCGGCGCAGAAGCCGAACAGGCGGTCATAAGAAAACCACCTAGCTGGAGGGTTTGGCCGACAGCCAAAGCTTCCTTAGCAACGGTGCCGTCTTTAAAGACGGGGCGAGGCATCCTTCCTGATGGCGACGACACAGAGGAACTCTCAATGAAAGCACCAATGTCGGTGTCAAAACCGGCGGATCTCGGGTAGGAGGTCCCGAACTGTGCGTCTAGGACGGATGGTAACAGGAGGCAAGGGACACGAAGTTTTACCCAGGTTCGGGCCCTCTCGATGGAGGTAAAACCCTACGTCCTGCTTGATTAATATTGATGATATGGGTAGTACAAGAGTAGATCTACCACGAGATCGGAGAGGCTAAACCCTAGAAGCTAGCCTATGGTATGATTGTTGTTGTGTATGTTGTCCTACGAACTAAAACCCTCTGGTTTATATAGACACCGGAGAGGGTTAGGGTTACACAAAGTCGGTTACAATGGTAGGAGATCTACATATCCGTATCGCCAAGCTTGCCTTCCACGCCAAGGAAAGTCCCTTCCGGACACGGGACGGAGTCTTCAATCTTGTATCTTCATAGTCCAGGAGTCCGGCTGAAGGTATAGTCCGGCCATCCGGACACCCCCTAATCCAGGACTCCCTCAGCTACCATCTCGGTCGTGGCCCCTAATAAAAGTTCATGACAACTCAGTCTGGATGAACTATTCATTTTTTCTTAAAACTTACCCATGGGTTACTGCATATCTTGACTATCCTCTAGCTGCTTCTTCATGAGGCCAAGCTCTTCCTCAGCCAGCTCCAGTTTCCGCTTCAGTCCGGAGACCTCCGCAGCATGAGCGGTGGCAGCCTTCAGCGATACCTGCTTATTCACACAGACAATTTATGTTAGACTCCTGCGATATTTCTTCTCGATCCTCTGTTTGGCTTTTTATTTCCGAACACCGAACAGAGCATCAGGGGCTACTATCTATACTGTGATACTCTTCCTACAAACGCATTACTCACCTCAAAGCCTGATAGAAGGCTAGTGCAAGCTTCGGTCAGTCCGTTTTTTACAAATTGGACCTTCTCTATTACCGTGCCTATAAGGGTGCGGTGTTCATACACAATAGAGGCGCCTCATAGCACCTCCAGCAGACTATCCGGTGCCTCTGGATGGATAGAGGCCACCGGCGGAACAAGCACATTCCCTCCTTTTGGGGAATGCCATTCGTTGGACTCCAGAGCCGCGTGGATCTCCGGAATGGTATCCAGCTCCGGTCCGAATGGAACTCGGCCCCCGTCACCAGTCTCCATAGGGGCTTTTTTCCCCATGTGTCCGGCAACTGAGGAGTCGTCCTGGGGCGCCACCCTGACGATCTCCGGAAACCCCCCCCCCCGGTCGGCGAAGGTCTTTTGCGACACCACCTCATCGTCACCCTTGGGAGAGATGGAATGAGCAGGTGGCGGATACATGCTAGCCATCTCCTTTGAGTCTAGCGACCCCTCTGTCGAGGATCGCGGGGAGCCATCGCGTGGCAGACTGCAATAACAAGGTTTAAGGTATATCAATATTACGAACCGGGAAGGCCAGTCGTTTTCGGATTCTAGTACTTACGAGGCGGCGCGAGGCTTGGTCCGGCGAGGTCGCTCCGGACTGCTATCAACATCCCACACAGAGTTATCTGGGCGGGAACCTCTAACCCTCTTGGGCGCTTTCACCTCTGGATCTGTGGGGGCCGCTCTCTTCTTCCTCCCCACTTCAGGTGGGGAGTCGCTTTCTTCTTCCTCTTCGTCGTCGTCGTCAGCGGACGAAGATGAAGTCTCGTCTTCAGCAATCACGTCTGGAGCGCATTTTCGGCGAGGGCCCTTCTTGGCCCCTTCGGCCACTTTCTTGGCCGTCTTCTCTGGCACCTCATAAGGTGCTGGAAAAAGCATTTTCGTCAATAATGGGAATTCTTAGTCTTTGGGCAGCGGAGCCAGACTGTTAATCCCCTCCGCTATCTTGATCCAGGCCTGAAAACACGGGTAGGAAAGCTTAGGCTTTTTCTCAAAATATGCTAGTAAAGGGTACGCCTTGAAAACATTAAAAGAACTTATCGGGTTAGCCTGGCGTTTTAAGCTAAGCCCGCGGTCTTCGGTCATGGGTGGTGGAATCTCACCGGCCTTGAAGATCACTTTCCAGATTTCTTCGTGCCTTGTGCCGAAGAGCTCTAGTAGCGTCTGGTGCTTGGCCGGATCGTACTCCCACAGATAGCAAGTCCGGCGTTGGCACGGAAGGACCCGACGAATGAGCATGACCTGGACCACGTTGACAAGCTTGATCCTCCTATCTATCATGCTTTGGACGCACGCCTGGAACCCAGTCAGCTCGTCCGAGGGACCCCAGGTTAGGCCCCTCTCTTTCCAGGAGGTGAGCCACATCAGGATTTCGGATCGGAATTCGGGGGCCACTACCCAGTGATGCAGCTCGATGATATAGAACCACCCCGATTGCCACCCTTTCACCGTCTCTGCAAATGAGCCTTCAGGCCAGGTGACATTGGGCATCTTGCCCACCATGGCGCCTCCGCACTCTGCCTGTTGGCCGCTCACCACCTTCGAATTCACATTGAAGGTCTTTAGCCATAGGCCGAAGTGAGGCGGGATGCGGAGAAAGGCCTCGCACACGACAATGAACGCCGTGATGTTGAGGATGAAGTTGGGAGCTAGGTCATGGAAGTCTAGCCCGTAGTAGAACATCATTCCACAAACGAAGGGGTGAAGAGGGAAGCCCAGCCCGCGGATGAAATGTGTGAGAAACACAACCCTCTCGTGGGGCTCTGGAGTAGGGACGATCTGTCCCTTGGTCGGGAGTCGGTGAGCGATCTCCTTGGCCAGATATCCGGCCTCCCGGAGTGCCTTGATATCCTTCTTCTTGACGGAGGAGGCCATCCACTTACCCCCGGCTCCGGATGCGGACATCTTTGGAGTGCTTTCTCGGTCGAGGGAAAAGCTAAAAGCTTGGGCACTGGAGCTCCGGGACGGAAGGGCAGAGGAGGAGTTGCGGTGTGGGTGAAGGAAGGGAATCATTATCCCCTTATAAAGGCCACGAATATCAAGCGTCTCCCCACTCACCTTAAACTCGCCTATTCCCAAGGGCCGTGCAAATGGCACGGTTGGGTCACCCACGCCCGTATTGATGAGAATCCCGTAATAAGGGGGCACGATATCTACTTCGACAAGACGTGCCAATGGCAACGGTGTCTCGAAACGTGGAGCGGCAGACGAAAAACGGTTCAAAATTATGACCGGACAGACGTGATGTCATACTATAAAAGCTGACATCGGATTAGACTCATGTAAAAGTAAATTCTCTCTGCGGTTATGTATGGTGTGTGTGGGTGACAGGTCCGGATACTATCATCACATCCGAAGACTATCTTGAAGTTTGGATAGAAGGGAACCTGCCTTGCAATGTCGAAGACCATCTGCGCGTCGGACTCCTCATCATTGAAGTCAGGTTCAGGGGTTACTGAGGGAGTCCTAGACTAAGGGGTCCTCGAGCGTCCGGCCTGTTATCCATGGGCCGGACTGATGGGCTGTGAAGACTTGAAGAACGAAGACTGTACCTGTGTCTGGATTGGACTCTCCCTGGCATGGAAGGCAAGCTTGGCGACCCATTATGAAGATTCCTTCTTATGTAACCGACTCTATGTAAACCCTAGATCCCCCCGGTGTCTATATAAACCGGAGGGGTTAGTCCGGAAAGGATATACTCATTACCATAGTCATACAAGCTCGGCTTTTAGGGTTTAGCCATTACGATCTCGTGGTAGATCAACTCTTGTAACACCCATATTCATCAAGATCAATCAAGCAGGACATAGGGTATTACCACCGTAGAGAGGGCCTGAACCTGGGTAAACATTGTGTCCCCCGTCTCCCGTTACCATCGATCCTAGACGCACAGCTCGGGACCCCCTACCCAGGATCCGCCGGTTTTGACACCGACAATCACGTCCGTGACAAGTAGACCGACTCCTGCCTGCATCTACTACTATTACTCCACACATCGACCGCTATCCAGCATGCATCTAGAGTATTAAGTTCATAAGAACAAAGTAACGCATTAGGTAAGATGACATGATGTAGAGGGATAAACTCAAGCAATATGATATAAACCCCATCTTTTTATCCTCGATGGCAACACTACAATACGTGTCATTTCCCTTTCTGTCACTGGGATCGAGCACCGCAAGATTGAACCCAAAGCTAAGCACTTCTCCCATTGCAAGAACGATCAATCTAGTAGGCCAAACCAAACTAATAATTCGAAGAGACTTGCTAAGATAACCAATCATACATAAAAGATTTCAGAGAAGAATCAAATATTGTTCATAGATAGACTTGATCGTAAACCCACAATTCATCGGATCTCGACAAACACACCACAAAAAGAGTTACATCGAATAGATCTCCAAGAAGACCGAGGAGAACTTCATATGGAGATTCAAAGAGAGAGAAGAAGCCATCTAGCTAATAACTATGGACCCGAAGGTCTGAAGTAAACTACTCACACATCATCGGAGGGGCCATGGAGTTGATGTAGAGGCCCTCCGTGATCGTTGCCCCCTCCTGCGGAGCACCGGAAAAGGCCCCAAGATGGGATCTCTTGGGTACATAAGGTTGTGGCGGTGGAAATAGGGTTTCGTGGTGCTCCTGGAAGTTTTCAGGGTATATGAGTATATATAGGAGGAAGAAGTAGGTCGGTTGAGACACGAGGGGCCAACGAGGGGGGAGGGCGCGCCTAGGGGGTAGGCGTGCCCCCCTGCCTCGTGGACTCCTCGTTCGTTTCATGACGTCCACTCCAAGTCCTTTGGATCATGTTTGTTCCAAAAATCACGTTCCTGAAGGTTTCATTCCGTTTGGATTCCGTTTGATATTCCTTTTCTGCGAAACACTGAAATAGGCAAAAAACAGCAATTTGAACTAGGCCTTGGGTTAATAGGTTAGTCCCAAAAATAATATAAAAGTGTAAAATAAAGCCCATTAACATCCAAAACAGATAATATAATAGCATGGAACAATAAAAAATTATAGATATGTTGGAGACGTATCAAGCATCCCCAAGCTTAATTCCTGCTCGTCCTCGAGTAGGTAAATGATAAAAACAGAATTTTTGATGTGGAATGCTAACATAATTCTCAATGTAATTCTCTTTATTGTGGCATGAATATTCAGATCCGAAAGATTCAAGACAAAAGTATAATATTGACATAAAAATAATAATACTTCAAGCATACTAACTAAGCAATTATGTCTTCTCAAAATAACATGGCAAAAGAATGTTCATCCCTACAAAATCATATAGTTTGGACATGCTCCATTTTTGTCACACAAGAATGCTCTCATCATGCACAACCCCGATGACAAGCCAAGCAATTATTTCACACTTTAGTAATCTCAAACTTTTTTCAACTTTCACGCAATACATGAGCATGAGCCATGGATATACCACTATGGGTGGAATAGAATATGATGATGGGGGTTATGTGGAGAAGACAAAAAAGGAGAAAGTCTCACATCGACGCAGCTAATCAATGGGCTAGGGAGATGCCCATCAATTGATGTCAATGCAAGGAGTAGGGATTGACATACAACGGATGCACTAGAGCTATAAATGTATGAAAGCTCAACAAAAGAAACTAAGTGGGTGTGCATCCAACTTGCTTTCTCACGAAGACCTAAGGCATTTGAGGAAGCCCATTGTTGGACTATACTGCTACCTCTTGAGCACTCCGTTGGTTTTCCCTTGAAGAGGAAAGGGTGATGCAGTAAAGTAGCGTAAGTATTTCCCTCAGTTTTTGAGAACCAAGGTATGAATCCAGTAGGAGGCTATGCGTGAGTCCCTCGCACCTGCACAAAACAAATAAATCCTCGCAACCAACGCGATAAGGGGTTGTCAGTCCCTACACGGCCACTTACGAGAGTGAGATCTGATAGATATGATAAGATAATATTTTTGGTATTTTTATGATAAAGATGCAAAGTAAAGTAAAAGCAAAGTAAGAATAACTAAGTATTGGAAGATTAATATGATGAAGATAGACCCAGGGGCCATAGGTTTCACTAGTGGCTTCTCTCAAGAGCATAGGTATTTTACGGAGGGTGAACGAATTACTATTGAGCAATTGACAGAATTGAGCATAGTTATGAGAATATCTAGGTATGATCATGTATATAGGCATCACGTCCGAGACAAGTAGACCGACTCCTGCCTGCATCTACTACTATTACTCCACTCATCGACCGCTATCCAGCATGCATCTAGAGTATTAAGTTCATGAAAACAGAGTAATGCCTTAAGCAAGATGACATGATGTAGAGGGATAAATTCATGCAATATGATAAAAAAAACATCTTGTTATCCTCGATGGCAACAATACAATACGTGCCTTGCTGCCCCTACTGTCACTGGGAAAGGACACCGCAAGATTAAACACAAAGCTAAGCACTTCCCCCATTGCAAGAAAGATCAATCTAGTAGGCCAAATCAAACTGATAATTCGAAGAGACTTGCAAAATAACCAATCATACATAAAATAATTCAGAGAAGATTCAAATATTGTTCATAGATAGACTTGATCATAAACAATTCATCGGTCTCAACAAATACACGGCAAAAAGAAGATTACATTGAATAGATCTCCACAAGAGAGGGGGAGAACATTGTATTGAGATCCAAAAAGAGAGAAGAAGCCATCTAGCTAATAACTATGGACCCGTAGGTCTGAGGTGAACTACTCACACTTCATCGTAGGGGCTATGGTGATGATGTAGAAGCCCTCCGTGATGGATACCCCCTCTGGCGGAGCTCTGGAACAGGCCACAAGAAGGGATCTCGTGGATACAGAAAGTTACGGCAGTGGAATTAGGGTTTTGGCTCCGTATCTGATCGTTTGGGGGTACGTAGGTATATATAGGAGGAAGGAGTACGTCGGTGGAGCAAAAGGGGGCCCACGGGGGTGGAGGGCGCGCCTGGGGGGTAGGCGCGCCCCCCTACCTCCTGGCCTCCTCCTTTGTTTCTTGACGTAGGTTCCAAGTCTCCTGGATCATGTTCGGTGAGAAAATCACGTTCCCGAAGGTTTCATTCCGTTTGGACTCCGTTTGATATTCCTTTTCTCCGACACCCTAAAATAGGCAAAAAAAATAGCAATTCTGGGCTGGGCCTCCGGTTAATAGGTTAGTCCCAAAAATAATATAAAAGTGGATAATAAAGCCCAATTATGTCCAAAACAGTAGATAATATAGCATGGAGCAATCAAAAATTATAGATATGTTGGAGACGTATCAAGCATCCCCAAGCTTAATTCCTACTCGTCCTCGAGTAGGTAAATGATAAAAACAGAATTTTTGATGCTGAGTGCTACTTGGCATAATTTTAATGTAATTCTTCTTAATTGTGGTATGAATATTCAGATCCGAAAGATTCAAGATAAAAGTTCATATTGACATAAAAATAATAATACTTCAAGCGTACTAACTAAGAAATTATGTCCTCTCAAAATAACATGGCCAAATAAAGTTCATCGCTACAAAATCATATAGTTTAGTCATGCTCCATTTTTGTCACACAAGAATGCTCTCATCATGCACAACCCCGATGACAAGCCACGCAATTGTTTCATACTTTAGTAATCTCAAACCTATAAACTTTCACGCAATATATGAGCGCGAGCCATGGATATATCACTATGGGTGGAATAGAATATGATGGGGGTTATGTGGAGAAGACAAAAAGGAGAAAGTCTCACATCAACGAGGCTAATCAATGGGCTATGGAGATGCCCATCGATTGATGTTAATGCAAGGAGTAGGGATTGCCATGCAACGGATGCACTAGAGCTATAAATGTATGAAAGCTCAACAAAAGAAACTAAGTGGGCGTGCATCCAACTTGCTTGCTCACGAAGACCTAGGGCACTTGAGGAGGCCCATTGTTGGAATATACAAGCCAAGTTCTATAATGGAAATTCCCACTAGTATATGAAAGTGACAAAACAAAAGACTCTCTATCATGAAGATTATGGTGCTACGTTGAAGCACAAGTTTGGCAAAGGATAGTAGCATTGTCCCTTATATATATGGCCTTTCTTTTTTTGGGCCTTTCTCTTTCTTTTTTAGGACAATGCTCTATGAATGATGGTCATCACACTTCTATTTATTTACAACTCAAGAATTACAACTCGATACTTAGAACAACATATGACTCTATATGAATGCCTCCGGCGGTGTACCGGGATATGCAATGAACCAAGATTGACATGTATGAAAGAATTATGAACGGTGGCTTTGCCACAAATACTATGTCAACTACATGATCATGCTAAGCAATATGACAATGATGAATGTGTCATGATAAACGGAATGGTGGAAAGTTGCATGGCAATATATCTCGGAATGGCTATGGAAATGCCATAATAGGTAGGTATGGTGGCTTTTTTGAGGAAGATATAAGGAGGTTTATATGCGAAAGAGCGTATCATATCACGGGGTTTGGATGCACCGGCGAAGTTTGCACCAACTCTCAATGTGAGAAAGGGCAATGCACGGTACCGAAGAGGCTAGAAATGATGGAAGGGTCAGAGTGCGTATAATCCATGGACTCAACATTAGTCATAAAGAACTCACATACTTATTGCAAAAATCTACAAGTCATCAAAAACCAAGCACTGCGCGCATGCTCCTAGGGGGGATAGATTGGTAGGAAAAGACCATCGCTCGTCCCCGACCGCCACTCATAAGGAAGACAATCAAATAACACCTCATGTTTCAAAAAATTTACATAACATTTACCATACGTGCATGCTACGAGACTTGCAAACTTCAACACAAGCATTTCTCAAATTCACAACTACTCAACTAGCACTACTTTGGTATTATTACCTTCATATCTCAAAACAATCATCAAGCATCAAACTTCTCTTAGTATTCAAAACACTCATAAGAAAAAATTTACTAATCTTGAATACCTAGCATATTAGGATTATTTAAGAAAATTACCATGCTATTAAGACTCTCAAAATAATCTAAGTGAAGCATGATAGATCAATAGTTTCTATAAAACAAATCCACCATCATGCTCTAAAGATATAAATGAAGCACTAGAGCAAAACTATATAACTGAAAAAGATATAAGTGAAGCACATAGAGTATTCTAACAAATTCCAAATCATGTATGGCTCTCTCAAAAGGTGTGTACATCAAGTATGATTGTGGTAAACTAAAAGGCAAAGACTCAAATCATACAATACGCTCCATGCAAAACACATATCATGTGGTGAATAAAAATATAACTCCAAGTAAACTTAGCGATAGAAGTAGACAAAAAGAGGGGATGCCTTCCGGGGCATCCACAAGCTTTGGATTCTAGGTGTACTTAGATTATCTTGGGGGTGCCATGGGCATCCCCAAGCTTAGGCTCTTTCCACTCCTTGTTCCATAATCCATCAAATCTTTACCCAAAACTTGAAAACTTCACAACACAAAACTTAAAGTAGAAAATCTTGTGAGCTCCGTTAGCAAAAGAAAACAAAATACCACTTCAAGGTACTGTAATGAACTCATTATTTATTTATATTGGTGTTAAAACTACTGTATTTAAACTTCTCTATGGTTTATAAACTATTTTACTAGCCATAGATTCATCAAAATAAGCAAACAACACACGAAAAACAGAATCTGTCAAAAACAAAACAGTCTGTAGTAATCTGTAGCTAGCGCAAAATCTGGAACCCCATAAATTCTAAAATAAATTTATGGACGTGAGGAATTTATCTATTAATCATCTGAAAAAATAATTAACTAAATAGGACTTTCCAAATAAAAATGGCAGCAGTTCTCGTGAGCGCTAAAGTTTCTGTTTTTTACAGCAAGATAACAAGACTTTCCCCAAGTCTTCCCAACGGTTCTACTTGGCACAAACACTAATTAAACACAAAAAACACAACCTAAACAGAGGCTAGATAAATAATTTATTACTAAACAGGAGCAAAAATCAAGGAATAAAAATAAAATTGGGTTGCCTCCCAATAAGCACTATCGTTTAACGCCCCTAGCTAGGCATAAAAAGGAAGGATAGATCTAGGTATTGCCATCTTTGGTAGGCAATCCATAAGTGGCTCTCATAATAGATTCATAAGGTAATTTAATTTTCTTTCTAGGAAAGTGTCCCATGCCTTTCCTTAACGGAAATTGGAATCTAATATTTCCTTCCTTCATATCCATAATTGCACCAATCGTTCTAAGGAAAGGTCTACCAAGAATAATAGGACATGAAGGATTGAAATCGATGTCAAGAACAACAAAATCTACGGGTACATAATTCCTATTTGCAACAATAAGAACATCATTAATTCTTCCCATAGGTTTCTTAATAGTGGAATCTGCAAGGTGCAAGTTTAGAGAGCAATCATCAAAATCACGGAAACCTAACAAATCACACAAAGTCTTTGGAATCGTGGAAACACCAGCACCCAAATCACATAAAGCATAGGACTCATGATATTTAATCTTAATTTTAATAGTTGGTTCCCACTCATCATAAAGTTTTCTAGGGATAGAAACTTCCAACTCAAGTTTTTCTTCATAAGATTGCATCAAGGCATCAACAATATGTTTAGTGTACGCTTTATTTTGACTATAAGCGTGAGGAGAATTTAGCACGGATTGCAACAAGGAAATACAATCAATCAAAGAGCAATTTTCATAATTAAATTTCTTGAAATCCAAAATAGTGGTTTTAGCAACATCTAGGGTTTTAATTTCTTCGATCCCACTTTCATCAATTTTAGCATCAAGATCTAAAAACTTCGAATTCTTGGAACGCCTTCTAGGTAAAGATGGATCATATTCAGTCCCATCATTATTAAGATTCATATTGAAAAACAAAGATTTAGTAGGGGACACATCAATAACTTTTAGATCTTCATCTTTATTTTCATAGAAATCCGGTTTAGCGGCCATCCTATCAACTAAGGTGGCTTGCTTATCCGAAATTTCAGCGGTCAATTTCTGAAGATGAGCAATTTGGGATCTTAAACCATCAAATTCTTTAGACATATCATCGAGTTCTTTATTCATAAAACTCATAAAACTTTTTTGTTCCTTAAGCTCGTTTCTAAAGAAACTATTATGCTCGAATTGCAAGACCATAAAACTCCTAATGTTGTTTTCGATTTCTTCTAACCTTTTAAGGTGAAGATCACCAAATCGGGGAAGAGTCATCGAGACAAGCAAGCAATCCAACACACAAGCAAACAAAAAGCAAGCGGGCAAAAGGAGGCAAATAGAGAAAGAGAGGGAGGATAGAGAGAGAGAGGGCGAATAAAACGGCAAGGGTGAAGTGGGGGAGAGGAAAACGAGAGGCAAATGGCAAATAATGTAATGCGGGAGATAAGGATTGTGATGGGTACTTCGTATATTGACTTTTGCGTAGACTCCCCGGCAACGGCGCCAGAAATGGCTTGTTGTCGGGAGTCAAATCTTGACTTGCGCGAACCTCCCCGGCAACGGCGCCAGAAATCCTTCTTGCTACCTCTTGAGCACTGTGTTGGTTTTCCCTTGAAGAGGAAAGGGTGATGCAGTAAAGTAGCATAAGTATTTCCCGCAGTTTTTGAGAACCAAGGTATCAATCCAGTAGGAGGCTACGCGCGAGTCCCTCGCACCTGCACAAAACAAATAAATCCTCGCAACCAACGCGATAAGGGGTTGTCAATCCCTACACGGCCACTTACGAGAGTGAGATCTGATAGATATGTTAAGATAATATTTTTGGTACTTTTATGATAAAGATGCAAAGTAAAGTAAAAGCAAAGTAAGAATAACTAAGTATTGGAAGATTAATATGATGAAGATAGACCCGGGGGCCATAGGTTTCACTAGTGGGTTCTCTCAAGAGCATAGGTATTTTACGGAGGGTGAACGAATTACTGTTGAGCAATTGACAGAATTGAGCATAGTTATGAGAAAATCTATGTATGATCATGTATATAGGCATCACGTCCGAGACAAGTAGACGGACTCCTGCCTGCATCTACTACTATTACTCCACTAAACGACCGCTATCCAACATGCATCTAGAGTATTAAGTTCATGAAAACAGAGTAACGCCTTAAGCAAGAGGACATGATGTAGAGGGATAAATTCATGCAATATGATAAAAAAACCATCTTGTTATCCTCGATGGCAACAATACAATGTGTGCCTTGCTGCCCCTACTGTCACTGGGAAAGGACACCGCAAGATTGAACCCAAAGCTAAGCACTTCATCCATTACAAGAAAGATCAATCTAGTAGGCCAAATCAAACTGATAATTCGAAGAGACTTGCAAAGATAACCAATCATACATAAAAGAATTCAGAGAAGATTCAAAATATTGTTCATAGATAGACTTGATCATAAACCCACAATTCATCGGTCTCAACAAACACACCGCAAAAAGAAGATTACATCGAATAGATCTCCACAAGAGAGGGGGAGAACATTGTATTGAGATCCAAAAAGAGAGAAGAAGCCATCTAGCTAATAACAATGGACCCATAGGTCTGAGGTGAACTACTCACACTTCATCGAAGGGGCTATGGTGATGATGTAGAAGCCCTCCGTGATGGATACCCCCTCCGGCGGAGCTCCGGAACAGGCCCCAAGATGGGATCTCGTGGATACAGAAAGTTACGGCGGTGGAATTAGGGTTTTGGCTCTGTATCTGATCGTTTGGGGGTACGTAGGTATATATAGGAGGAAGGAGTACGTCGGTGGAGCAACACGGGGCCCACGAGGGTGGAGGGCGCGCCTGGGGGGTAGGCGCGCCCCCCTACCTCGTGGCCTCCTCCTTTGTTTCTTGACGTAGGGTCCAAGTCTCCTGGATCATGTTCGCTGAGAAAATCACATTCCCGAAGGTTTCATTCCGTTTGGACTCCGTTTGATATTCCTTTTCTTCGAAACCCTAAAATAGGCAAAAAAAACAGCAATTCTGGGCTGGGCCTCCGGTTAATAGGTTAGTCCCAAAAATAATATAAAAGTGGATAATAAAGCCCAATAATGTCCAAAACAGTAGATAATATAGCATGGAGCAATCAAAAATTATAGATACGTTGGAGACGTGTCATATACAAGCCAAGTTCTATAATGAAAAATTCCCACTAGTATATGAAAGTGACAAAACAAGAGACTCTCTATCATAAAGATCATGGTGCTACTTTGAAGCACAAGTTTGGAAAAAAATGGATAGTAGCATTGCCCCTTTTTATTATTTTTTTTATTTTTTGGCCTTCCTTTTTTTATTTGGCCTTTCTCTTTTTCTTTTTTTATTTTTTACAATGCTCTATTAATGATGATCATCACACTTCTATTTATTTACAACTCAATGATTACAACTCGATACTAGAACAAGGTATGACTCTATATGAATGCCTCCGACAGTGTACCGGGAAGGGCAATGAATCAAGAGTGACACGTACGAAAAAATATGAACGGTGGCTTTGCCACAAATACGATGTCAACTACATGATAATGCAAGGCAATATGACAATGATGATGTGTGTCATGATAAATGGAACGGTGGAAAGTTGCATGGCAATATATCTCGGAATGGCTATGGAAATGCCATAATAGGTAGGTATGGTGGCTGTTTTGAGGAAGATATAAGGAGGTTTATTTGTGACAGAGCATATCATATCACAGGGTTTGGATGCACCGGCGAAGTTTGCACCAACTCTCAAGGTGAGAAAGGGCAATGGACGGTACCGAAGAGCCTAGCAATGATGGAAGGGTGAGAGTGCATATAATCCATGGACTCAACATTAGTCATAAAGAACTCACATAATTATTGCAAAAATCTACAAGTCATCAAAAACCAAGCATTACGCGCATGCTCATAGGGGGATAGATTGGTAGGAAAAGACCATCGCTCGTCCCCGACCGCCACTCATAAGGAAGACAATCAAATAACACCTCATGTTTCAAATTTGTTACACAACGGTTACCATACGTGCATGCTACGGGACTTGCAAACTTCAACCCAAGTATTTCTCAAATTCACAACTACTCAACTAGCACACTCTAATATTACCACCATTATATCTCAAAACAATTGTCAAGTATCAAACTTCCCCTAGTACTCAATGCACGTTTTATGAAAGTTTTTATTATACCGATCTTGGATGCCTATTATATTAGGACTGAATTCATAACCAAAGCAAATTACCATGCTGTTCTAAGGGACTCTCAAAATAATATAAGTGAAGAGAGATCAATAATTTCTATAAAATAAAACCACCACCGTGCTCTAAAAGATATAAGCAAAGCACTAGAGCAAAATTATCTAGCTCAAAAGGTATAAGTGAAGCACATAGAGTATTCTAATAAATTACGATTCATGTGTGTGTCTCCCAAAAGGTGTGTACAGCAAGGATGATTGTGGTAAACTAAAAATCAAAGACTCAAATCATACAAGACGCTCCAAGCAAAACACATATCATGTGGTGAATAAAAATATAGCTCCAAGTAAAGTTACCGATGGACGAAGACGAAAGAGGGGATGCCTTCCGGGGCATCCCCAAGCTTAGGCTTTTGGTTGTCCTTGGATTTTACCTTGGGGTTCTTTGGTCATCCCCAATCTTAGGCTCTTGCCTCTCCTTGTTCCATAATCCATCAAATCTTTAACCAAAACTTGAAAACTTCACAATACAAAACTTAAAAGAAAATATCGTGAGCTCCGTTAGTAAAAGAAAACAAACCACCACTTCAAGGTACTGTAATGAACTCATTATTTATTTATATTGGTGTTAAACCTGCTGTATTCAAACTTTTCTATGGTTCTTAAACTTTATTACTAGCCATAGATTCATCAAAACAAGCAAACAACACACGAAAAACAGAATCTGTCAAAAACAGAACAGTCTGTAGTAATCTGTAGGTTTAGAATACTTATGGAACCCCAAAAATTCTAAAATAAATTGCTGGAAGTGAGTAATTTATCTATTAATCGTATGCAAAAAGAATTAACTAAATATCACTCTCCAGTAAACAATGGAAGCAAATCTCGTGAGCGCTAAAGTTTCTGTTTTTTACAGCAAGATCGCAAAGACTTTCCCCAAGCCTTCCCAAAGGTTCTACTTGGCACAAGTACTAATTAAAAGAATAAAAACACATCTAAACAGAGGATAGATTAATTATTTATAACTAAACAGAACCAAAAATCAAAGAACAAAAATCAAATTGGGCTGCCTCCCAACAAGCACTATCGTTTAACGCCCCTAGCTAGGCATAAAAGCAAGGATAGATCTAGGTATTGTCATCTTTGGTATGCAATCCATAAGTGGCCCTCATAATAGATTCATAAGGTAATTTAATTTTATTTCTAGGAAAGTGTTCCATTCCATTCCTTAATGTAAATTGGAATCTAATATTCCCTTCTTTCATATCAATAATTGCACCAATCATTCTAAGGAAAGGTCTACCGAGAATAATAGGACATGAAGGATTGCAATCAATATCAAGAACAATGAAATCTACGGGCACATAATTCCTATTTGAAACAATAATAACATCATTAGTTCTTCCCATAGGTTTCTTAATGGTGGAATCCGCAAGATGCAAGTTTAAAGAACAATCATCAAATTCACGGAAACCTAGCAAATCACACAAAGTTTTAGGAATCATGGAAACACTAGCACCCAAATCACATAAAGCAAAGCATTAATGATCTTTAATTTTAATTTTAATAGTAGGTTCCCACTAATCATAAAGTTTTTTGGGATAGAAACTTCCAGATTGCATTAAAGCACCAACGATATGTTTAGTAAAAGCTTTATTTTGACTATAAGCATGCAAAGAATTTAACACAGATTGCAACAAGGAAATACAATCTATCAAAGAGAAATTATCATAATTAAATTCCTTAAAATCCAAGATAGTGGGTTAATTGCTATGTAAAGTTTTGACCTCTCCAATCCCACTTTTATCAATTTTTGCATCAAGATCTAAAAACTCTGAATCATTGGGACGCCTTCTAACTAAAGTTGACTCATCTCCAGTCCCATCATTATCAAGATTCATATTGCAAAACAAACATTTAATAGGGGACGCATCAATAACTTTTAGATCTTCATCATTATTATCATGGAAACTAGAAGAACATGCTTTCACAAAGCAAACTTTTTTAGCACACATCCTAGCGGTTCTTTCTTTGCACTCATCAATGGAAATTATCATAGCTTTGAGAGACTCATTGATATCATGCTTAGGTGGAATAGATCTAAGTTTCAAAGAATCAACATCAAGATAAATTCTATCTGCTTTCCTAGCCAACTCATCAATCTTAGACAATTTTTCTTCAATCAAAGCATTGAAACTCTTTTGTGAACTAATAAATTCTTTAATATTAGATTCAAAAATCAGATGGCATCTTATTATAATTTCCATAAGAATTGTTGTAGGAATTACCATAATTATTAGAGGAATTACTAGGAAATGGCCTAGGATTAAAATTACCTCTCTACGCGTTATTACCAAAATTGTTCCTACCAACAAAATTCACATCCATAGATTCATTATTATTCTCAATTAAAGTAGACAAAGGCATATCATTAGGATCAAAAGGAACACTCTTATTAGCAAACAATTTCATAAGCTCATCCATCTTTCCACTCAAAACATTAACTTCTTCTATTGCATGCACCTTTTTACTAGTAGATCTTTCAGTGTGCCATTGAGAATAATTAACCATAATATTATCTAGGAGTTTAGTAGCTTCTCCTAAAGTGATTTCCATAAAAGTGCCTCCCGCGGCCGAATCTAAAAGATTTCTAGAAGCAAAGTTCAATCCGGCATAAACTTTTTGTATAATCATCCAAAGATTCAAACCATGTGTAGGGCAATTACGTATCATTAATTTCATCCTCTCCCAAGCTTGTGCAACATGTTCACGATCAAGTTGCTTAAAATTCATAATATCGTTTCTAAGAGTTATGATCTTAACGGGAGGAAAATACTTAGAGATAAAGCATCTTTGCACTTATTCCATGAATCAATACTATTTTTAGGCAAAGGCGAAAACCAAGTTTTAGCACGATCCCTAAGCGAAAACGGGAATAGCTTCAATTTAACAATATCATTATCCACATCTGTCTTCTTTTGCATATCACAAAGATCAACAAAGTTCTTTAGATGGGTAGCGGCATCTTCACTAGGAAGGCCAGAAAAAGGATCTTTCATGACAAGATTCAGCAAAGCAGCATTAATTTCACAAGATTCAGCATCGGTAAGAGGAGCAATCGAAGTGCTAATAAAATCATTATTATTGGTATTTGAAAAATCACACAATTTAGTATTATCTTGAGCCATCCTGACAAGCAAGAAATCCAACACACGGGCAAACAAGAAACAAGCAAAAAGAGGCGAACTAGAGAAGAGAAGGGGAGCGGAAAAAGAGGGCGAATAAAACGGCAAGGGTGAAGTGGGGGAGAGGAAAACGAGAGGCAAATGGCAAATAATGTAATGCGAGGGATAAGAGTTTGTGATGGGTACTTGGTATGTCTTGACTTGTGCGTAGACTCCCCGGCAACGGCGCCAGAAATCCTTCTTGCTACCTCTTGAGCACTGCGTTGGTTTTCCCTTGAAGAGGAAAGGGTGATGTAGCAAAGTAGCGTAAGTATCTCCCTTAGTTTTTGAGAACCAAGGTATCAATCCAGTAGGAGGCCACACGCAAGTCCCTCGTACCTACACAAACAAATAAGAACCTCGCAACCAATGCGATAGAAGGGTTGTCAAGCCCTTCACGGTCACTTACGAGAGTGAGATCTGATAGAGATAATAATAATAGGATAAATATTTTTGGTATTTTTATGATATAGATTGAAAATAAAGATTGCAAAATAAAATAGATTGGAAACTTATATGATGGAAAATAGACCCAGGGGCCATAGGTTTCACTAGTGGCTTCTCTCAAGATAGGATGATATAGATTGAAAGTAAAGATTGCAAAATAAAATATATTGGAAACTTATATGATGGAAAATAGACCCGGGGGCCATAGGTTTCACTAGTGGCTTCTCTCAAGATAGCATAAGTATTACGGTGGGTGAACAAATTACTGTCGAACAATTGATAGAAAAGCGAATAATTATGAGAATATCTATGCATGATCATGTATATAGGCATCACGTCCATGACAAGTAGACCGACTCCTGCCTGCATCTACTACTATTACTCCACAAATCGACCGCTATCCAGCATGCATCTAGAGTATTAATTTCATAAGAACAGAGTAACGCATTAGGTAAGATGACATGATGTAGAGGGCTAAACTCAAGCAATATGATATAAACCCCATCTTTTTATGCTCGATGACAACAATACAATACGTGTCGTTTCCCTTTCTGTCACTAGGATCGAGAACTGCAAGATTGAACCCAAAGCTAAGCACTTCTCCCATTGCAAGAAAGATCAATCTAGTAGGCCAAACCAAACTGATAATTCGAAGAGACTTGCAAAGATAACCAATCCTACATAAAAGATTTCAGAGAAGAATCAAATATTGTTCATAGATAGACTTGATCAGAAACCCACAATCCATCGGATCTCGACAAACACACCGCAAAAAGAGTTACATCGAATAGATCTCCAAGAAGACCGAGGAGAACTTTGTATTGAGATTCAAAGAGAGAGAAGAAGCCATCTAGCTAATAACTATGGACCCGAAGGTCTGAAGTAAACTACTCACACATCATCGGAGGGGCCATGGAGTTGATGTAGAGGCCCTCTGTGATTGTTGCCCCCTCCGGCGGAGCTCCGGAAAAGGCCCCAAGATGGGATCTCTTGGGTACAGGAGTTTGCGGCGGTGGAAATAGGGTTTTGTGGTGCCCCTGGATGTTTTCAGGGTATATGAGTATATATAGGAGGAAGAAGTAGGTCGGTTGAGACACGAGGGGCCCATGAGGGGGAGGGCGCGTCAAGGGGGTAGGCGCGCCCCCCTGCCTCATGCACTCCTCGTCTGTTTCTTGACATCCACTCCAAGTCCTCTGGATCATGTTTTTTCCAAAAATAATGTTCCCGAAGGTTTCATTCCGTTTGGATTCCGTTTAATATTCCTTTTCTGTGAAACACTGAAATAGGCAAAAAAACAACAATTTGCACTAGGCCTTGGGTTAATAGGTTAGTCCCAAAAATAATATAAAAGTGTAAACTAAAGCCTATTAACATCCAAAACATATAATATAATAGCATGGAACAATGAAAATTATATATACGTTGGAGACGTATCAAATGCCTTCCGGGGCATCCCCAAGCTTAGTTGCTTGGATATTCCTTGAATATTTCCTTGGGGGTGCCTTGGGAATCCCCAAGATTGGGTTATTGTCACTCCTTATTCTCCTCATATCAATATCTCACCCAAAACTTGAAAACTTTAATCACACAAAACTTAACGGGACTTTGTGAGATAGGTTAGTATGATAAAGAGCAAACCATTCCACTTTTGGTACTGCAAAAGACAAGATTCATAACTGTTATCACACAATGCCTACTATATCATATCATTTCTATAATTTATATTGAGCAATATAAGCCATAGAAACTAGAAAACAAGCAAACTATGCATTGAAAACAGAATATGTCAAAAATAGAACAGTCTGTAGTAATCTGCACTCAAACCATACTTCTGTTACTCCAAAAATTCTGAAAATTTAGGATCACGTGGGAAATTTGTTTATTAATCTTCTGCAAAAAGAATCAACTCAGTTGCACTCTTCTATTAAAAAATAGAATTACTTTCATGAGCACAAATGTTTCTGTTTTTCAGCAAGATCAAAGCAACTATCACCCAACATGATCCTAAAGGCTTTACTTGGCACTTTATTGAAACCAAAGCAATAAAACATGATCAATACAGTAGCATAATCATGTTAACACACAAAAACAGTAGTTAGAAGTGTTGGGTTATATCCCAACAAGCGCTTTTCATTAATGTGTTTTAAGCTAGGCATGATGATTTCAATGATGCTCCCATAAAAGATAAGAATTGAAACATAAAGAGAGAATCATGAAGCATATGACTAGCACATTTAGGTCTAACCCACTTCCTATCCATAGGGATTTTGTGAGGAAACAACTTATGGAAACAAGAATCAACTAGCATAGAAAGGCAAAACAAGTGCAAATCAAAACAGTCAACACATAGAGAAGAAACTTGATATTATTGAGATATGTAAGGGCATAAGTTCCTTTCTCATAATAATTTTCAGAGGCATCATGAATGAATTCAACAATATAACCATCACACACATCACTCGTTTCATGATGCACAAGCATAGAAGATTTATTGCTCTTTATGGCATGCATGTCATCATAATAATCATCATAGATAGCAACTTCATTGTCATAATCAATTGAAACCTCTTCCAAAATAGTGGATGTATCACTAAATAAAGTCCTGACCTATGCAAATCCACTTTCATCAATATTGTAATAAGATTCAACACCCTCCAAAATAGTGGGATCACTACTACCTAGAGTTGACACTCTTCCAAACCCACTTTCATCAATGTAATCATCATAAATAGGAGGCATGCTATCATCATAATAGATTTTCTTATCGAAAGTAGAAGGAATCAAAGGATCATATTTATTAAGAAAAGCATCCCCAAGCTTAGGACAAGCATTATTTCCAGCAAATAAATCTTCAAACATTTCATACTCATCAAACATAACATCCCCAAGCTTGTGGCTTGGCATATCATAAGCATAATCACTGTCAAAATTAATAATATGAATAGCACCAATGGTATAACAATTGCTATCATCATAATTTCCCAAGTTGGTGCCAAAAATATTTCCAAGATTATAAGAAGTATCGTTATCTTCCCAATCATAATCATCACAACAAGCAATTGGCATAACAAAATCATCATCAATATCATCATCATCCATCAACATATTTGATTCATTTTCATGGCGCACGATGGTGATGGGAGCAACATTATTTGGGAGAGATACCTTTTTACTTCTATTCTTTCTTCTTTTCTTCTTCTTCACCACACCATGTGTGGGTTAATTAATTTTTTCAAGATTCTTGTTGAAGATATTGATTGGATAGGAAGCTCCTCCTCGTTACCTGATTCATCATAATAAACACTAGGAGGGTATTGGGAAATATTTTCCCTTTCATTAGTACTCTCTTCGTATTGTATTTGCTTTCTTGTCTTTAGATAGTTGGCAATATAAGGATTCTCAATGCAATTTACCACACAAAACATATAAATTTCTTCTAGATCAAAATCAAGAAGTCTCTCAAGATTAAATTTTGGAACACCCTTAGTTATACGTTTCATTTCTTCATACCCCAAAAGAAGACTAAGCTCTTTATGATGCTCAAGGGTAATCAAGTTATCACAATTTTTGGACATGATTTGATCAGGAAAGAATTTGCATCGGAGATTTAAATGACCATGTTCATTGCAAAGTTCACAAGGATGGCCAAAAAAATCACATCTTTCAGCACAATCTCTAGCCTCTCTTGCAAATTTTTCGTTTCTAAATATTTATGCTTCTTGCAAAATCTATCTTCCCTTTTTGGTGTGCAAAGGGACTCCCAATTCACTCTGCAAAAAGTGACATGCTTATAAGAAACATTTTTGTCATGACTTGTGCAATCATCATTAGCATTTTGGATATTCAAAGAATTTATACTAATAACATTGCAATCATGCTCATCATTTAAATATTTTGTGCCAAACATTTTATTGACTTCTTCTTCTAACAATTGAGCACATTTTTTTGAACCATCATTTTCAAGAAAGATATTATAAAGATGATCATATGTTGCAACCTAAACTCCATTTTTTTTAGTTTTATTTTATAGACCGAACTAGTGATAAAACAAGAAACTAAAAGATTCAATTTCGAGATCTAAAGATATACCTTCAAGCACTCACCTCCCCGGCAAGGGCGCTAGAAAAGAGCTTGATGTCTACTACGCAACTTTATTCTTGTAGACACGTGTTGGGCCTCCGAGCACAGAGTTTTGTAGGATAGTAGCAATTTTCCCTCAAGTGGATGGCCTAAGGTTTATCAATCCGTGAGAGGTGTAGGATGAAGACGGTCTCTCTCAAACGACCCTGCAACCAAATACAAGAAATCTCTTGTGTCCCCAACACACCCAATACAATGGCAAATTGTATAGGTGCACTAGTTCGGCGAAGAGATGGTGATAAAAGTGTAATATGGATGGTAGAAATATATTTTTATAATCTGAATAAATAAAAGCAGCAAGGTAGCAAATAGTAAACAGGCACAAAAACGGTATTTCAATGCTTAAAAACAAGGCCAAGGGTCCGTACTTTCACTAGTGCAATCTCTCAACAGTGCTAGCATAGTTGGATCATATGATTATCCCTAAAAGTACAATAAAGAATCACTCCAAAGTTCCTATTAGCGGAGAACAAAAGATAGGAATTGTTTGTAGGGTGCGAAGCCACCTCAAAGCTATTCTTTCCGGTCGATCTATTCAAGAGTTCGTACTAAAATAACACAAAGCTATTGTTTCCATTCGATCTACCCTAGAGTTCGTACTAGAGTAACACCAAAGCATATTCATATTCGTAATACTCAATCCACACAAAGAACTATAAAGAGACCCCGAAGTTTCTGTCGAATAAAAATGTGCATCAACCCCTATGCATAGATTACCCCAATATCACCGCGGGAATCCACGAGTTGAATGCCATAACATATATCAAGTGAATATATAATATACCCCAATTGTCACCTCAAGTATTCATACCGCAAGACATATATCATGTGTTCTCATCTCTGAATATTCAATCCGACATGACAAAACTTCAAAGGGTAAAGATTCAATTCATCACAATAAGAGTATAGAGGGGAGAAACATCATATGATCCGTCTATATTAACAAAGCCCATGATATAGATCACGAGAGAGAGAGAGATTAAACACATAGCTACTGGTACAAACCCTCAACCCCGAGGGTGGACTACTCCCTCCTCATCGTGGTGGTCGCTGGGATGATGAAGATGGCCACCGGAGATGATTCCCCCCTCCGGCAGGGTGCCGAAACGGGTCTAGATTGGTTTTCGGTGGCTACGGAGCCCTACGCCGGCGGAACTTCTGATCTAGGTTAACCCCGAGGGTTTCGGGATATTTGGGAATTTATAGTGCAAAGAGGGGGTGCAGGAGGCCACCGAGGTGGGCACAACCCACCTGGGCGCGCCCTGGTGGGTTGTGCCCCCCTCCAGGCACCCCCTAGGTGCAGCTCTGGCCCATTGGGTTCCTTTTGGTTCATAAAAAATCCACAAAAAGTTTCACGGTGTTTGGACTCCGTTTGATATTGATTTTCTGCGGGAGGCCACCGAGGTGGGCACAACCCACCTGGGCGCGCCCTGGTGGGTTGTGCCCCCCCTCCAGGCACCCCCTAGGTGCAGCTCTGGCCCATTGGGTTCCTTTTGGTTCATAAAAAATCCACAAAAAGTTTCACGGTGTTTGGACTCCGTTTGATATTGATTTTCTGCGGGAGGCCACCGAGGTGGGCACAACCCACCTGGGCGCGCCCTGGTGGGTTGTGCCCCCCCTCCAGGCACCCCCTAGGTGCAGCTCTGGCCCATTGGGTTCCTTTTGGTTCATAAAAAATCCACAAAAAGTTTCACGGTGTTTGGACTCCGTTTGATATTGATTTTCTGCGATGTAAAAAACAAGCCAAAAATAGCAACTGGCACTTGGTAGTGGGTCAATAGTTAGTCCCAAAAATTGATATAAAGATGCTATAAAATTATTGTTAAACACCCAAGAATGATAAAAATAACAACATGAATACTTCATAAATTATGGATACATTGGAGACGTGTCACCTAACATGTCATCTCAGATTCTTTTCTTTATAGCATGGACATTTGGACTTTTGTATGATTCAAAGCAATAGTCTAGTTTTGACATGAGACTTAAATACTCAAGCATATCAACAAGCAACCATGTATTTCAAAATATCAATGCTAAAATAAGTTATCCCTAGCCCATCATGCTCAAT
Source organism: Triticum urartu (assembly GCF_003073215.2). Classification (NCBI taxonomy): domain Eukaryota; kingdom Viridiplantae; phylum Streptophyta; class Magnoliopsida; order Poales; family Poaceae; genus Triticum; species Triticum urartu. The sequence continues at coordinate 529,312,123 of NC_053028.1, read as the reverse complement.
CATTGATCTATTCATAAAACACACTCGCATATTAGCTACACCCAATGCTCAAGTACGATCATAGTGCCCCCTAGTTGGTGCTTTATAAGAGAAGATGCAAACTCAAATTAACATAAAAATTGCATAAAGTAAAAGAAAGGCCCTTCGTGGAGGGAAGTAGGGATCTGTAGAGGTGCCAGAGCTCAAGGCGAAAATTGAGAGATAAAAACATTTTGGGAGGCATACTTTTCCCACCAACGAAAACGACTTAAAGTTCCCAACACTTTCCATGCTATATATATCATAGGCGGTTCCTAAACAAAAATTAAAGTTTATTCCTTTTTCCACCAAACTTTCACTTTTCATGGCTAGTCGTATCCACGGGTGCCTTCCATACCAACACTTTCCAAGGAATTTATTATTTGATAACATAAAGTAAATTCATTTTTCATTTCGGGACAGGGCATCCCTAATACCTTTTGCCTTACTCTCGTGCAATGACAAGTGAATAAACACTCATCAAGAGAATAACACAGCTAGCATGGAAATATCAGCCACCCCTCACCGCCTCGCGAGCGGTACGAGCACACAAAAGAGAAATTTATTTTGAAAATTAGAGATGGCACATACAAATTTGCTTAGAATGGAAAAGAATACTGCATATCGGTAGGTATACTGGAGTCATGTGGCAAAACTGGTTTAAAGGATTTTGGATGCACAAGTAGTGATCATACTTAGTGCAAAATGAAGGCTAGCAAAAGATTAAGAAGCGACCAACCAAGAAACGAATAATCTCATAAGCGAGCATCAAGCATAATTAACACCGAATAATGCACCACAAGTAGGATGTAATTTCATTGCACAACTATTGACTTTCGTGCTTGCATAGGGAATCACAAACCTTAACACCAATATTATTACTCAAGCACAATTACTCATCAACAAGACTCACATATCACATCATCATATCTCAAAACTATTATAAGGAATCAAGTTTATTTTGTCCAATGATCATCATGAAAGTTTTTATTATATCCTTCTTGGATATCTATCACTTTGGAACTAATTTTTATGTGTTGTTTTTGATAAGCTCAAACAAATATAAATGAAGATCATGAGCATAATATTTCTTTTTCTCAAATTAATTTAAGTGAAGCACGAGAGAATTTCTTAAAAAAATTACTAACTCTCAAATAAATCTAAGTGAAGCAAGAGAGCATTTCTTCAAAAAATACTAAAGCACACCATGCTCAAAAAGATATAAGTGAAGCACTAGAGCAATTCCATAGCTCATAAAGATTTAAGTGAAGCATAGGGAGCAATTCTAACAAGTCATGGCATAATTTTGGCTCTCTCAAATAGGTGTGTCCAGCAAGGATTCAAGATTTAAAACAAAAAGCAAAACAATCAAAGACTTACATCATACAAGACGCTCCAAGCAAAACTCATAGTATGTGACGAATAAAAATATAGCTTCGAGTAAAATACCGATGGTCATTAGAAGAAAGAGGGGATGCCACTCGGGGCATCCCCTAGCTTAGTTGCTTGCTTCTCTTTGGATAATAGCTTGGGATGCCATGGGCATCCCCAAGCTTAGGCTCTTCTTAGTCCTTATTCCTTCATCCATCGTAAGATAACCCAAAACTTGAAAACTTCAATCACACAGAACTCAACAAAACCTTCATGAGATCCGTCAGTATAAGAAAAAAATCACTACTATAATTGTTGTTGCAAACCAAATCATATTTTATTCTTGCATTATATCTACTGTATTCCAACATCTCTATGACAAAAACTCTTCAAATAAAACCATACAATCATGAAAACAAGCACACAATGCAAAGAACACAAAATCTGTCAAAAATAGAACAGTTTGTAGAAATCTAGGTATTTCGAATACTTATGTAACTCCAAAAATTCTAAAAACTTAGGAAGACCTAAGAAATTTGTATATTAATCTTCTGCAGAAAGAATTGTTATTTCATCGCGTCCTAGTAAAAAGGAAAATTATTTTCATGAGCGCAAAAGTTTCTGTTTTTTAGCAAGATCAAGTCAACTATCGCCCAAGAAGATCCTAAAGGCTTTACTTGGCACAAACACTAATTAAAACACAAAAACACAATAATAACAGTAGCATAATTGTGCAAACACTCAAGAACTAGAAGAAAAAAGCAAAATAAATTTTATTCATTGGGTTGCCTCCCAACAAGCGCTATCGTTTTACGCCCCTAGCTAGGCATGATATTTCATTGATGCTCACATGAAAGATAGAAATTGACACACGAAGAGAGCATCATCTAGCATGTGAAAAACAAGTTTAAGTCTAACATACTTCCTATGCATCGGAATTTTATAAGCAAACAAATCATCAAGGTAATAAATATCTAGCATATGCAAGGAAGAAGAAAGAAACAATAGCAATCTTAACATAACGAGAGGTAATTTAGTAACATGGAAATTTCTAAAACCATATTTCCCTATCAAAATAACTACATGTAGGATTCAACAATATAGATATCATTTAAAATATTCTCTTCATGATCCACATGCATAAAAGTTTTATAATCTTCCAAGATAATGGGATTAACATCAACTAAAGTTATGACCTCTCTGAACCCACTTTTATTTAAAAAATCATAAGATTGAACACTCTCCAAATATGTGGGATTATTTTTACCTAGAGTTGACACTCTTCTGAACCCACTTTCAATATTATTGCAAACATATTCATCATGAGGCTTAAATAAACATCAAGATCATAAGAATCATCATCACCCCAATCATGATCATTGCAATAAGTAGCGGACATAACAAAACAAGCATCCCCAAGCTTGGGGTTTTGCAAATAATTGACATTAACAGAGTTTATAATAATATTATTGCAATCATGCTTTTGTAACAAGGAGCTGTCGTGAACCACTTTATAAATTTCTTCTTTTAACACGTCATCACAATTTTCAGATTCACGAATCTGAAGCAAAACTTCATAAAGATAATCTAGCGAACTCAATTCACTACCAATTGGTTCATGATAATTGGATCTTTTAAAAAGATTAGCAAGTGGATGAGGATCCATATCAATAGATTTTTAGCAAGCGAAGGTGCAAGCAAATAGAAGGCATATGGCAACACAAGCAAACAAAGATCTGACAAGAAAAAGGCAAACGAAAAGAAGGCAAATAAAGCGGCAAATTTTTGTGAAGTGGGGGAGAGGAAAACGAGAGGCAAATGGCAAATAATGTAAATTGTGAGGAGATGAGATTTGTGATTAGGAGCCTGGTAGATGTTGATGATGTCTCCCCGGCAACGGCGCTAGAAATTGGCACGTGGTCGGGAGACTATCTTGACTTGATCCTCCCCGGCAACGGCGCCACAAATTCCTTTTGATGTCTGCTAGACTACGTCGTTATTTCCCCAAAGAGGAAGGGATGATGCAGCACAACGATGGTAGGTATTTCCCTCATTGATGACACCAAGGTTATCGAACCAGTAGGAGAACCAAGCAACACTATGTAAACAGCACCTGCACACAAATAACAAATACTTGCAGCCCGACGTGTAAAAGGGGTTGTCAATCGGGTAACGGCGCCAAAAATTGGCAAACAGACGTGAAAAAAATATGATAGATGGGATAAATAGATCTCGGATAAAATAAATTGCAGCAAGGTATTTTGTATTTTTGGTTTAAGAGATCTGAAAATAAAAGCAAATGAAAATATATCACAAAGGCAAATATATTAAAGAAGAGACCCGGGGGTCGTAGTTTTCACTAGTGGCTTCTCTCGAGAAAAATAGCAAACGGTGGGTGAACAAATTACTGCTGGTCAATTGATAGAACTTCAAATAATCACGACAATATCTAGGCAATGATTATTATATAGGCATCACATCCAACATTAGTAGACCGACTCCTGCCTGCATCTACTACTATTACTCCACACATCGACTGCTATCCAGCATGCATCTAGTGTATTAAGTTCATGGAGAAACAGAGTAATGCAATAAGGACGATGACATGATTTAGACAAGATCTATTTATGTAGAAATAGACCCCATCTTGATAACCTTAATAGCAACGATACATACGTGTCGGTTCCCCTTATATCACTAGGATCAAGCACCGTAAGATCGAACCCATCACAAAGCACCTCTTCCCATTGCAAGATAAATAGATCAAGTTGGCCAAACAAAACCCAAATATTGGAGAAGAAATACGAGGCTACAATCAATCATGCATACAAGAGATCAAAGAAGACTCAAATAACTTTCATGGATAAAAAGAGGTAGATCTAATCATAAACTCAAAGTTCATCGGATCCCAACAAACACACCGCAAAAGAATTACATCATATGGATCTCCAACAGACCATTGTATTGAGAATCAAATGAAAGAGAGGAAGCCATCTAGCTACTAACTACGGACCCGAAGGTCTACAAAGAACTACTCACGCATCATCGGAGAGGCACCAATGGACATGATGAACCCCTCCTTGATAGTATCTAGATTGGATCTGGTGGTTCTGGAACTTGTGGCGGCTGGAATTGATTTTCGTCAACTCTCCTAGGGTGTCTGGAATATTGGGGTATTTATAGAGTAAAGAGGTGGTCCGGGGGCACCCATGGTGGGCAAAACCCATGAGGGCGCGCCTGGGCCTCCAAGCGCGCCCTGGTGGGTTGTGCTCCCCTCGGAGCACCGCCCCAGGCGCTACTCCGACCCATTGGATGTCCTCCGGTCCAAAAAAATCCACAAAAAGTTTCACTGCGTTTGGACTCCGTTTGGTATTGATTTCCTGCGATGTAAAAAACATGCAAAAAACAGCAACTGGCACTTGGCACTATGTTAATAGGTTAGTACCAAAAAATGATATAAAATGATTATAAAACATCCAAGAATGATAATATAACAACATGGAACAATCAAAAATTATAGATACGTTGGAGATGTATCAACCTCTTTCACACCTTGTTTCAAGCATTGAACGATTGCATATCCGCTTGAAACTTCTTATTGCACCTTCTTGCTTTGACCTCGATGTATTTCTTGAATTTCAACTTGAGAGATACCTTGAGCCTCATTCCCTAAGATAATTACCGATTGCCAATCCTCACCGGCATCTGTCCATATGGTTTCCCACTTATTCAGGTGCCCGAAGAAAGGATGACGACGACATCATAATGACCTGAAGCAGAGAAAGGGAGGCATCAGTGCGAGGGGTCAACTTCTTCAATAAGAGCAAGAAAGACCAGTAAGATTTGTTAGAATTTCGTAACCAATTACTTCCCCTTAATTCTACCTCCTAAATCTTGGGACGAGATTTCTTGTAGTGGAGGAGAATTGTGACGACCGGATAATTAAGCTACAGTAATCCCCTGCTAATGATTTCATGTCACCATCATTATTGTTGCTAAATCCTACGTCGATTCAAACCAATTCAAAATTCAAATTTAAAATAAAGTCAAGCAATGAAAGTTTTAGATGTCAAAACTAAAATGTAAATGGTGGAAAATAATCGTTTGTTAATATTGGTGGTGAACCAACATTTTTGTAAAGTGTTTAACTTCCCTAAACTAAATAAAACAGTGGCTGAAGTAATGTTTTAATTGACTTTCTAATTTTCAAAAATGATAAACTATGTTATTTAAATGTAAACTTAATAAGGCAATGGCCTAAATTATACTAATATTTTAGGTGCAAGTTTTATAATTTATAAAACTATTTTGCTTTGGAATTTAAAATAAAAACAGAAAGGTTTTAAGGGAAAAACAAAAGCTAACAAAAAAGGAGCAGGAAACCCCCTGCCACCCTGGGCCTCGGCCACCCGAGCCGGCCCATCCAGCTCACTCCCCCTTCCCGGTAGCCTCCCCCTCCTGTACAATCGACCGGGCGCCCGCCCGAGCTGTCCCCGTCCGACCAGCTTGCCGGCGCCGCCCTGATGGGATAAGGGAAACACCTCGGGCACACCTCCCCCTCACTTCCCCCTACTCCCCTCTCCTCCTTGCTAGGCCTCTCTCCCCCTCCTCTAGATCTGCAGTGCCATGCCGGCCAAGGCGTAGCCATTGCCGCGGCCTCGCCGTGCGCATGGCCACCAGCGACCGCCCTTCGTCCGCCCGCGTCCAAGAGCCTCCCCACCCCCCGTCCTCGACCACGACGACCGCGACCACGCCACCGACCTTGGAGCCCCTCTGCCTCGCCGGATCGCCACCTTCATCTTCTTCGGTCGTCACCGTCACCGTCCACTCCGGCCACCCCCTGTCGCTACTAAGCTGTCACCGGCCTCCTTCTGCCACAAGGTATGCTACCCGTCGAGCCCCTCTACCCCTCTCCTTTGTTTGTACGCATAGGTCGCCGCCCCACCTCCCCTGCCCGGAGTTGCGCCCGTGTTGCCCGAGCAAGCGCTCACCGTGGCTCGGATCGCGCTCGCCGCGCGTTCCGCCTACCCTCTGGCCACTCCCTCGACCGCGCCCTACACGCCCCATGACCGCGCGCCTTAAGCTTCGCCATCAAGAAGGGGGTGCGGGAATGGGGATCGGGATTCATGGATTTGGAGGTTGCCGGCAAAGCTTAAGGAGGAAGACTTAAATAGACCCAGATATTTTTATCGCAAACGATTCTTACAAAACAACTGTGTGTGATGATGTAGATATTTTTTTATTAGCTGTGAAAGACAAATTTGGAGTGAAGTGGCAACGGATGGTGTTTTAAATGTACGAGAAAATTTGTAGTACTAATACAACTGTCATGTCAAATTTTGGAAAATTTCAGGGGTCATTTGACCTTTTAAGACATTTAAGTGATTTTCTAGCTATTTAATGACCGTAATTGAAATTTGAACTACATGTACATGCAACAGCTTACCATAACAGTTTGAAAAGTCATATTTTGTGTACTTGTGTGCGATTTAATTCCATGTGCAGTAAATTGAAAGGAATTTTCAAACATATTGGTCTAACGCTATGACACAATTAAGCATGGAGTGCCATGGCATTTAAATTTCAAAAAATTAAAAAAATATCAGAAACACATGAAACCTTGGTTGATGTAACGTCATGCCACCAAGATGATGTGGTAAAAAATTTGGCATGTGTGACGAAAGTTTGGACACACACCCCTCACAAACTGGAGCAACTCACTAGAAGGCTCATGGTTCCGAGAGGAAACAATGCATGTTTGATGACGAACGAGAGATAGCTTCCACTAACGGCCTTCAAATTTTTTCTACGTGCAACATGCACTAATACAACTGTCATGTCAAATTTGGAAAATTTCAGGGGTCATTTGACCTTTTGAAGACATTTAAGTGATTTTCTAACCATTTAATGACCGTAATTCAAATTTGAGCAACATCTACATGCAACGGCTAACCATAACGGTTTGAAAAATTATATTTGTGTACTTGTGTGCGAGTTAATTCCATGTGCAGTAAATTAGAAGGAATTTTCAAATATATTGCTCTCACGGCGTGGACACATGCATATGTAAGCATGGAGTGCCATGGCATTTTAATTCCAAAAAATGAAAAAAATCAGAAAAACATGAAACCTTGCTTGATGTAATGTCAAGCCACCAAGATGATGTGGTAAAACATTTGGCATGTGTGACGAAAGTTTGGACACACACCCCTCACAAACCAGAGCAACTCACTAGAAGGCTCGTGGTTCCAAGAGGGAACAATGCATGTTTGATGATGAACAGGAGATAGCTTCCTCTTATGGCCTTCAATTTTTTTCTACGTTTAACATGCACTACTACAACTGTCATGTGAAAATTTGGAAAATTCTAGGGATCATTTGACCTTTTAAAGACATTTAAGTGATTTTCTAGCCATTTAATGATCGTAATTCAAATTTGAACTACATCTACATGCAACGGCTAACCATAATGGTTTGAAAAACTATATTTTTGCGTACTTGTGTGCGAGTTAAAAAAATCATCAGACGATGTAAATATCTGGTGTTGAAAAAAGAGAATGTAAAGATCTGGCAAGACAACCACCCCCACACGATTGGCACTCTATCTCGCGGGTCAAGGTATGGTAGGTGAGTGGCGGGGGGTCAATCAGACACGGTTCTGTATTGGAAACCGTCAGCTATGATGTTCACACATAGATTTTGCAGCGGGAATCATGTGTAATTCAATCTACAGTACTCGTAAATTTCGGCGACCGGTGTGTGTATTGTTCCTGTCGATCTAGATTTCGACCGCCAATAAATACTACCTTGCTCATGTCGTCTCGCCTGCATTCTCATCTACATCCTCCCCTCGCTCGCCCTCTCTCTCTCTGTCTGAAATCTCTGCCATGGCACCGCTGCTACCTCTTGAGCACTGCGTTGATTTTCCCTTGAAGAGGAAAGGGTGGTGCAGTAAAGCAGCGTAAGTATTTCCCTCAGTTTTTGAGAACCAAGGTATCAATCCAGTAGGAGACCACACGCGAGTCACCTCGTACCTACACAAACAAATAAGAACCTCGCAACCAACGCGATAAAGGGGTTGTCAATCCCTTCACGGCCACTTGCAAGGGTGAGATCTGATAGAGATGATAATAATAAGATAAGTATTTTTGGTATTTTTATGATATAGATTGAAAGTAAAGATTGCAAAATAAAATAGATTGGAAACTTGTATGATGGAAAGTAGACCCGGGGGCCATAGGTTTCACTAGTGGCTTCTCTCAAGATAGCATAAGTATTATGGTGGGTGAACAAATTACTATTGAGCAATTGATAGAAAAGTGAATAATTATGAGAATATCTAGGTATGATCATGTATATAGGCATCACGTCGGTGACAAGTAGACCGACTCCTGCCTGCATCTACTACTATTACTCCACACATCGACCGCTATCCAGCATGCATCTAGAGTATTAAGTTCATAATAACAGAGTAACGCCTTAAGCAAGATGACATGATGTAGAGGGATAAACTCATGCGATATGATGTAAACCCCATCTTTTTATCCTCGATGGCAACAATACAATTCGTGTCGTTTCCCTTTCTGTCACTGGGATCGAGCACCGTAAGATTGAACCCAAAGCTAAGCACTTCTCCCATTGCACTACTAGGAAAAGGCCTACTAGTGGCGCACCTGTTTTGCCTACTAATGGTGCACTACAGGTGCGCCACTAGCACCACGCCATTAGAATTTTTTACTAATAGCGCACCATGCGGTGCGCCATTAGCATAGCCCACGGTGTGCCATTAGTATGCCTCGCAGGGGGCCATATTTACCCATGTGCTTTGGCATACTAATGGCGCACTAGTGCATGATGCGCCAGAGTCCTTTTTGCAGTGCACCATTAGTGTTCTGAGTGGTGCGCCACTAGTATGAATATTAGGGATTTTTTTATTTTCTGATATTTTCACAGGTTACAAAATATATTATTGGACAGAATATAGAGAGCACAACATATAAACAGCAGATTTATTGAATACAATAGAAGATTAGTCTCCGAATACAATTCATCATATTAGTCTCCGAATTTAAAATACCAAACAAAGTTAGAACATTACAAGTCTCGAAACCGCGAGTAGCGAGTTTGTCTTCACACTACAAGTCGATATCGATCATCTAAACTACCATCACATAGAAGAGAGCTGCGGTCATCACGATGAGCATCATCGCAATGAAACTGGTCTTCATCCGGTTCCTCCTCCGCTCCCTCCTCTCTCCCGCTAGATAGAGTGTGTATCTAACTTTTGCCTCCGCCCTAGTGGTGTACCCTTTGTAACTGTTACCGCTGAAACGGTGAACCTGTCTCCGACACTCCTCCCAGTCGTCGTAGACTCCAGGAACCTTACCCTTGTACACGACATACGACGGCATCTCTATGCACTAGCCAAACAAAACGTTAGTAGCAATTCACAGACAATACATAAGCAATATATAAGTATGCAACAAAAGGATCGGAAGAGAAAAGCAACACATTAATAGCATGATTCATGGTCCTACTAATAAATAGCATCGATTACATCTAAGTTGAACGACTGTCCAAACCAAAGAGACATACAAGTTCATTAAAGTTTAATTACAACATGAGCCAATCGATGTTTCAGAACTACACATAGCATCACTACTTTCGACTCGACTCAGGGACCGGAGCGTGGATGAAGCCGCCGTCTCTCATGATGGTCATGAAATCGCGGGCGTTGTCAGCCTGCATTTGTAGCGTTGTGTCTATCTCACTGTTGGACGGTTGATATCTAAGGTAGAACTGCCCCGAGGTACGAAGGACATCTTGATGGATGATTTCTGCAAACTCCGACTGGATGCGAAAGAATTCTTCTCTGATGTCCACGTCCTGGATTGCCGACAATCTTGCGGCCCAATCTTTGAGATTATTTGGTAGCAAAAGGTGATTATGGTCTCGTACGATCGCCCGCATGTGATGGAGGGCGTAGTAGGCATCCTTATGACCGCCAGGCAGCTGCTTGACGCAGGGGAACGTCGTAGTGTGGGCGAACACGTGCTTGCCGTACCTACGAACTGGCCTGTGAAGGTGCCTCCAGATCTGGCATAGCTGGGGAGAACATCATCAAGAACTTTCTTGAAATTTTTGTAGTCTTTCTTCGATTGACGGTCCGAGCCGAAATACGTGGCCATGGAATATTTCGGGCTTAAGAGGATGAGTGTGCAATGTGTGTCACTGCACAAAACACGGAATGTTAGAAAAAAAAGAATGATCGAAATCTAAGAAATCATATCTTACGGGGCGGTGAGGGGATGACTTACTCGGGAAAGTAAGGCACAAGGAAGTTATCCTTATCTGGGTTTGCCAGAATGACGCCTTCGAGGTAAGAACTCGCGACTTGCCGGTCCCCAGCGCTGCCCAAGATCTTGGCACACATGTGGAAGGGGTCGACTATCACGATGTCCGGGTCTTGTCTCTAATGATCCGCATCTCCATACTCAGCGAAAATAGCCGAACGAAGGTGTAGTGCAGTGGATGACGGTTAAACATAGCGAAGATGTCATCAAACCGCAGGACGATCGTACCCCCGATGGCGTTATCCACAAAGCCCTTGCCCTCTAGCACGACGGTGCGGCTGAAGGCCTTGAGCAGCCTGGCTGTGTCGTGGTGGTGGGCGTAGGAGCGGGGTAGGCCGTCGGCGGCGAGGACCTAGAGGGCGATTGAGGAGTGGAGGGAAGGAGCGGGGCAGGCCATCGGCGGCGAGGACCGAGACGGCGAGGCGGGGCGCGGGGGTCGTCGGAGCGTCGGAAGGAGGGGGCGTGAGGGTGTGGCGAGGGGGAGTGGATCTGGCGAGGGAGGGACGAAGGGATCGGACGACTAGCTATAGGGGGGAATATTACTAATGGCGCACCCCCTGGCGGTGCGCCATTAGAATGTTTTTTATAGCAATGGCGCACCCCCGGGACAGTGCACCATAAGTAATCTTTTTTTTAGATAGCAATGGCGCACCAGCCAGCGGTGCGCCATAAGTAATTTTTTTTATTATTTTTTTTGTTGCATCTAATAATTTTTAGAAAATGAATATGAATATGAAACAGTAACAATTTTTTATGAAAACAGTAATAATTTTTAAAAAAATATTATCAAATTTGTTATTTGAAAATATTTATGAATATAAAAAATATCATCAAATTTGTTATTTGAAAATATAATCAAATTTGTTTTTTTTTGGATTTTTAGTTGCATTCATTTGTGACGGTGGAGCGGGGCAGGGTGCGGCGGGTCGTCGGCGGCGGTGGAGCGGGGGAGGGTGCGGGAGTGCTCAGTGGCGAGGGGGATCTGGCGAGGGGGGATAGCGATCGAGACGGAGGGGGATCGAGATCGAGTGTCCTCATGAATATTCAATATTTTTTCATATTGAATGTGAAAAAATATCATCAAATTTGAAAAAATATTCATGAATTCAAAAAGTGCCCATGAAATTTAAAAATATTCATGAGTTCAAAAAGTGCCCATGAAATACAATCGAGAAATGAAGGCTATAATTTAAATACAATCGATCTTAGCTAGCTATCTGTTCACAATCTTCTTGCCCTTCTTTTTCGCAAATGGAGTTCTTCTGTGGAACGGACGTCCTTTAGGTAGGGTGGTCCTGCTTCTTCTTGTGGTGTATGCTGCTACTTCATCGTCGTCGTCATGTTCCATCTTCGGGTCGCCGTACTTGTCGAAGTCTTGCTCATTGGCGACTCCATCCATTCCGATGATCTTCCTTTTGCCTCTCCTCACGACAACACGACTGGGCTTTGACGGGTCGGTAATGAAGAAGCATTGGTCCACTTGGGAAGCCAGTACCCATGGCTCATTTTTCGCGGTGACTTTTGTGCCCGCGGTCTTGGATTCGGCTTCGGGTATAACCATGGTGGTGAAATACCGGTCTTCTTTTAGGACGCTCTTGGCCCATCTTACACGGAACATCGGGACCTTCTCTCCAGCGTAGCTCAGCTCCCAGATCTCCTCGATCCTTCTGTAGTATATGTCCTTGTCGTTACCGGTGTAGGATTCCATCGTTATCCCGGAGTTTTGATAACCATCGCTCTTCATGTCCTTGTCCTCGGTGTAGAATGTGTAGACGTTGATATCGTACGCCTCATAGGTCATCAGGTTGTGCTCGGCGCCCTATGACAAGGCGAATATGAGTTGTTCTGCCGCCGAAGAATCCTCATGTAAAGGGTACGACAGAAGCTTCTACTTGAACCAACGCGTGAAACATGAGTTGTGCTCTTTGATTATATCTCCGTCCGTCCTCTGTTGGCCTCGGTCATTGTACGTCTTCTCAATAAAGGTTTTGTGCTCTACCACCCAAGGATCGACCACGTCTATGTGTTGTAGCACGACTAGGTTTGCTCTTTCAAAGTCGGCGAGTCGACCCTTGAAGTCGACATGCATTTCGTGGCGACCCTCGCAGTGACCCCATCCAGCGAGCCTGCCGAGGTGCCTGTTGACGGGCAGACCAACGGGGTTCTCGATGCCTAGATAATTCGTGCAATAGGAGATGCACTCTTCAGTCAGAAAGCCCTTGGCTATGCTTCCCTCTAGACGTGACATGTTGGGAATGTATACTTTGATGAAACCATTCATCCTTTCGAACGGCATCATGCTGTGCAGGAACGTCGGCCCGAGTTGGATGATATCCTCCACGATATGGACCAGCATATGCACCATAACGTCGAAGAATGCGGGCGGGAAGTACATCTCAAGCTCGCATAGTATCACCATGATCTCTTCCTGTAGCCTTCTGAGTTGCCTCACGCCAACCGACTTCCGAGAGATGACGTCGAAAAAGTTGCATAGGCCAAATAGCATTTCACGGATGTGCGCGTCCATGATCCCACGGATTGCAACTAGAAGTATCTGTGTCATCAGCACGTGACAGTCATGAGACTTCATCCCACTGAACTTCTGCTTCGCTGGGTCTAGGTATCTGCTTATCTTCCCCGCGTAACCGTAAGGAAGTTTTACTCCTACGAGGCAGGTGAAAAACTGCTCGATCTCCTCCTGACTTAGAGTGAAGCATGCGGGAGGGTAGTCATTTCCGGTCTTCTTGGCCTTTTTGCCTTTGCGACGACTTTCCGTGTCCTGCTTCGCCTCATCATCATCATCATCATCATTAGCATGAAGCTCCTCCCTGATGCCCATTGATTTCAAGTCTGCCCTTTCTTTCGACCCATCTTTGGTCCTCTCTGGCATGTTGAGCAGGGTACCAAGCAGACTCTCGCACATGTTCTTCGTGATATGCATGACATCAAGGCTGTGAGGCACACGGTGGATGTTCCAGTACGGCAAGTCCCAGAAAACAGACCTCGTTTTCCATACCTTCAGCAGCTGCTCTGGTGCCTTTCGCTTCTTTCCCAGCTCTGGCGCCTTTTGCTTCTTTCCCGGCAGTGGGCAATCTTTCCAATTTTTCAACAGCTCATCTATTTCCTCGCCGCTCCTCGTACGCAGGCGTCTTCGGGGTTCGGTTTCACCATCGAACAGATCCTTGCGTTTTCTCCATGGGTCATCATCGTGAAGCCACCTTCGATGTCCCATGAACATGGTTTTCGAAGACCCGGGATCTCTATCTAGCTGGAGATATGTTGTGTCATCCATGCACCTGACGCATCCAGAAAATACGTGGACCACCTGCCCCGCGAGATATCCGTAACCGAGATAGTCGTGCACCATCGTGAGCAGTGCGGCTCTCATAGGGAAATATTCTTTCTCTGCGGCATCCCACGTATTGGCTGGTGTTTTCCACGGCGTGTCTAGCTCCTCTTTCAGCAGCCCCAGATACAGATTGATATCGTTCCCTGGTTGTTTCGGCCCTTCAATTAGCATACTCATGTGAATGTACTTCCTCTTCATGCACAACCAGGGGGAAGCTTGTACATCCACACAAACACAGGCCAGGTGCTATGTGTGCTTCTCTGGCTGCCAAATGGATTGACTCCATCAGTGCTCGCGCCAAGCACAATGTTCCTTGGATCGTCCCCAAATTCTGGGTGTTCGAAGTTCAACGCTTTCCACTGGCTCGCATCCTTAGGGTGACTCAGCATCTTGTCTTTTTTATTTATCTCCAGATCATTTCCGTCATCTTCTCGCTTCTTCTCCTCCCTATCCGCGTGCCAACGCAGGAGCTTTGCTAGCTTATGGTCCGCGAAATACCGCTGCAGACGAGTAGTGCTCGAAAAGTACCACACAACTTTTCGAGGAGCTTTCTTCCTCTTCTTGTATCGAGTGACGCCGCACACCTGACATATGGTAGACTCCGCGTGCTCGTCCCGATAAATGATGCAATTGTTCATGCACACATGGTATTTCACGTGCGGTAAATCTAGAGGACACACGATTTTCTTCGCCTCATCGAAACTGGTCGGGCACTTGTTGCCCTTGCGAAGACGTTCGTGCCAGAATGACATGTTCTTGTCGAAGCATGCGTCGGTCATTTTGTGTTTTACCTTCATCTCTAGAGCCATGAGCGTTACTTTCAGGCGGGTATCCTCGGGCCTGCATCCTTCATACAATGGAGTAACCGCGTCTATCTCCAGTTGATCCAGCTTGGCTTTCTCTCGGGCAGCAGCTCTTGTGTTATCCGTCTGCTTGAGAAGCAGCTCTTGAATATGAGGGTCCTGCACCCAGCCTCCATCGTCGTTTGCTCCGGCATCTTCATCTTCATGATCATGCCCTTCGTCTTGATCTTCCTCATCATCATGTCCGGCATCTTCTACATGATGATTGTGTATAGCATCACCGTCGTGATCGTGTCCTGGAGATTCTTCGTCTTCTCGCCCGCCATCGCCGCGGTGGTTGTCTTGCTGCCCTTCCTCATTTCTTGCCCGGCCCCCATGGACGACTTCATAGTCATCTTCATCACCTTGCCACCGATAGCCATCAATGAAACCACGCAAGAGCAGGTGGTCCCGCACCTACCCGAAATCCGGGTTCGCAATAAGGCTCTTCAGCTTGCATCTTCGACACGGACATCTTATCTCCGTCTCGTTCTTTTGAAGCATCTCGGCCTTCGCGGAGCTCAAAAACCTATTCACGATGCCGTCGGTCTTCGTGCGGACCATGGTCGCCTGCGGGGTAGAGCAAAACGATATTTTAGAACCAAGAAAAAAATTGGCATGACTTTCCCTAAAAATAGGACCAAAAAGAATGCATAGTGCCAAAATTCTCACCGAAACGGAAATGAATCAACATTCTGGCAAAATATTGGCAACTATCGCATTTTCAAATACCGGCACCTGCAGACACAAACATATATGCAACACCACAAACATACATAGATCTAGCTAGGCCATAAAAAGTGCATGTGCACGTTGTTGGAGGGAGAAAAAAGTAGATCTACAACATAAAGATAGCTTTCCCCTTACTTACCTATCAAAAAAAAGGTAATTTAACCACTTAATTTGGATGAATCTATGGTGCAAATGAGGTGAGGAGGAGGAGGCAGCCGACACAAGCTTGGAGGAGGAGGTGGAGAGAATGAAGTGGGGAAAGTGAGTGTGTAGGTGTGGCTGTCCAAAATATCTAGCTGGTCCCAGGTTACTAATGGCGCACCACCCACATATGCTCCATTAGTAACCCTGGTTACTAATGGCGCACCAGCTTGACGTGCGCCATTAGTAGTTTTGCAAAAAAAATATAGTAGTGGCGCACTGTGTGGCAGGTGCACCATTACTAGTTAAACTAGTAATGGCGCACTATGCCCTGGTGCGCCATTAGTATTTTTGGAAAAAAACAATTTGTTACTAGTGGCGCACCATATGTCTGGTGCGCCATTAGTGTCTATCACACTAATGGCGCACCAACTCATGGTGCGCCACTGATATATAGTAGTAGCGCACCACATGTCTGGTGCGCCATTAGTGGCCATATCATCTATAGCCCTTTTCCTAGTAGTGTTGCAAGAAAGATCAATCTAGTAGGCCAAACCAAACTGATAATTCGAAGACACTGGCAAAGATAAACCAATCATACATAAAAGAATTCAGAGAAGATTCAAATATTGTTCATAGATAAACTTGATCATAAACCCACAATTCATCGGATCTCGACAAACACACCGCAAAAGAAGATTACATCGAATAGATCTCCAAGAGAATCGAGGAGAACTTTGTATTGAGATCCAAAGAGAGAGAAGAAGCCATCTAGCTACTAGCTATGGACCCGATGGTCTGAGGTAAACTACTCACACATCATCGGAGGGGCCATGGAGTTGATGTAGAGGCCCTCCGTGATCGATGCCCCCTCCGGCGGAGCTCCGAAAAAGGCCCCAAGATGGGATCTATTGGGTACAAAAGGTTGTGGCGGTGGAAATAGGGTTTTGTGGTGCTCCTGGATGTTTGCGGGGTATATGAATATATATATAGGTCGAAGAAGTAGGTCGGCGGAGTAACAAGGGGCCCACGAGGGTGGAGGGTGTGCCCAGGGGGGTAGGCGCGCCCCCCTGCCTCGTGGCCTCCTCGTTGATTGCTTGATGTCCGCTCCAAGTCCTCTGGATCACGTTTGTTCCAAAAATCACGCTCCCGAAGGTTTCATTCCGTTTGGACTCCATTTAATATTCCTTTTCTGTGAAACACTGACATAGGCAAAAAAACAGCAATTTGGGCTGGGCCTCCGGTTAATAGGTTAGTCCCAAAAATAATACAAAAGTCTAAAATAAAGCCCGTTATAATCCAAAACAGATAATATAATAGCATGGAACAATCAAAAATTATAGATACGTTGGAGACGTATCAAGCATCCCCAAGCTTAATTCCTGCTCGTCCTCGAGTAGGTAAATGATAAAAACAGAATTTTTGATGTGGAATGCTTCCTAACATATTTCTCAATGTAATTTTCTTTATTGTGGCATGAATGTTCATATCCGAAAGATTCAAGATAAAAGTTTAATATTGACATAAAAATAATAATACTTCAAGCATACTAACTAAGCAATCATGTCTTCTCAAAATAACATGGCCAAAGAAAGTTCATCCCTACAAAATCATGTAGTTTGGTCATGCTCCATTTTCGTCACACAAGAATGCTCTCATCGTGCACAACCCCGATGACAAGCCAAGCAATTGTTTCATACTTTAGTAATCTCAAACTTTTTTCAACTCTCACGCAATACATGAGCGTGAGCCATGGATATAGCACTATGGGTGGAATAGAATATAATGAAGGGGTTATGTGGAGAAGACAAAAAAGGAGAAAGTCTCACATCGACACGACTAATCAATGGGCTAGGGAGATGCCCATCAATTGATACCAATGCAAGGAGTTGGGATTGCCATGCAACGGATGCACTAGAGCTATAAATGTATGAAAGCTCAACAAAAGAAACTAAGTGGGTGTGCATCCAACTTGCTTGCTCACGAAGACCTAGGGCACTTGAGGAGGCCCATTGTGGGAATATACAAGCCAAGTTCTATAATGAAAAATTCCCACTAGTATATGAAAATGACTAAACAAGAGACTCTCTATCATAAAGATCACGGTGCTACTTTGAAGCACAAGTGTGGAAAAAGGATAGTAGCATTGCCCCCTTTTTTGGGGACCTTTTTTTATTATTCTGCCTTTCTTTTTTTTATGGGACAATGCTCTATTACGGATGATCATCACACTTCTATTTATTTACAACTCAATGATTACAACTCGATACCAGAACAACATATGACTCTATATGAATGCCTCCGGCGGTGTACCAGGATGTGCAATGACTCATGAGTGACATGTATGAAAGAATTATGAATGGTGGCTTTTCCACAAATACGATGTCAACTACATGATCATGCAAGGCAATATGACAATGATGATGTGCGTCATAATAAACGGAACGGTGGAAAGTTGCATGGCAATATATCTCAGAATGGCTATGGAAATGCCATAATAGGTAGGTATGGTGGCTGTTTTGAGGAAGATATAAGGAGGTTTATGTGTGATAGAGCGTATCGTATCACGGGGTTTGGATGCACCGGCGAAGTTTGCACCAACTCTCAAGGTGAGAAAGGGCAATGCACAGTACCGAAGAGGCTAGCAATGATGGAAGGGTGAGAGTGCATATAATCCATGGACTCAACATTAGTCATAAAGAACTCACATACTTATTGCAAAAATCTACAAGTCATCAAAAATGAAGTGTTACGCGCATGCTCCTAGGGGGATAGATTGGTAGGAAAAGACCATCGCTCGTCCCCGATCGCCACTCATAAGGAAGACAATCAAATAACACCTCATGTTTCAAATTTGTTACACAATGTTTACCATACGTGCATGCTACGGGACTTGCAAACTTCAACACAAGTATTCCTAAAATTTACAACTACACAACTAGCACAACTTTGATATCACTATCTCCATATCTCAAAACAATCATCAGGTATCAAACTTCTCTTAGTATTCAATGCACTTATATGAAAGTTTTTATTATGCCTAAAAGCAAATTGCCGTGTTGTTCTAAAGGACTCTCAAAATAATATAAGTGAAGCATGAGAGATCACTTATTTATATAAAATAAAACCACCACCGTGCTCTAAAAGATATAAGTGAAGTACTAGGGCAAAAACTACATAGCTCAAAAGATATAAGTGAAGCACATAGAGTATTCTAATAAATTCCAATTCATGTGTGTCTCTCTCAAAAGGTGTGTATAGAAAGGATGATTGTGGTAAACTAAAAAGCAACGACTCAAATCACACAAGACGCTCCAAGCAAAACACATATCATGTGGCGAATAAAAATATAGCTCCAAGTAAAGTTACCGATGGACGAAGACGAAAGAGGGGATGCCTTCCGGGGCATCCCAAGCTTAGGATTTTTGGTGTCCTTGGATTTTACCTTGGGGTGCCTTGGGCATCCCCAATCTTAGGCTCTTGCCACTCCTTGTTCCATAATCCATCAAATCCTTACCCAAAACTTGACAACTTCACAACACAAAACTTTAAAGAAAATCTTCGTGAGCTCTGTTAGTAAAAGAAAACAAACCACCACTTCAAGGTACTGTAATAAACTCATTCTTTATTTATATTTATGTTAAACCTACTGTATTCCAACTTTTATATGGTTCATAAACTCTATTACTAGACATAGATTCATCAAAATAAGCAAACGACACACGAAAAACAGAATCTGTCAAAAACAGAACAGTCTGTAGTAATCTGTAGGTTTTGAATACTTCTGGAACCCCAAAAATTCTAAAATAAATTACTGGACGTGAGGAATTTATCAATTAATCATCTGAAAAAATAATTAACTAAATAGCACTCTTCAGTAAAAAAAATGGCAGCAATTCTCGCGAGCGCTAAAGTTTCTGTTTTTTACAGCAAGATCAAAAAGACTTTCCCACAATCTTCCCAATGGTTCTACTTGGCACAAACACTAATTAAACACAAAAACACAACCAAAACAGAGGCTAGATAAATTATTTATTACTAAACAGGAATAAAAAAATTGGGTTGCCTCCCAACAAGCGCTATCCTTTAACGCCCTTAGCTAGGCATAAAAGCAAGGATAGATCTAAGTATTGTCATCTTTGATATGCAATCCATAAGTGGATCTCATAATAGATTCATAAGGTAATTTAATTTTATTTCTAGTAAAGTGTTCCATTCCCTTCCTTCATATCAACAATTGCACCAATCGTTCCAAGGAAAGGTCTACCAAGAATAATAGGACATGAAGGATTGCAATCTATATCAAGAACAATGAAATCTACGGGTACATAGTTCCTATTTGCAACAATAAGAACATCATTAATTATTCCCATAGGTGTCTTAATAGTGGAATCTGCAAGGTGCAAGTTTAGAGAACAATCATCAAATTCACGGAAACCTAGCAAATCACAGAAAGTTTTTGGAATCGTGGAAACACTTGCACCCAAATCACACAAAGCATAGCATTCATGATCTTTAATTTTAATTTTTATTGTAGGTTCCCACTCATCATAAAGTTTTTTAGGGATAGAAACTTCCAGCTCAAGTTTTTCTTCATAAGATTGCATCAAAGCATCAACGATATATTTAGTAAAAGCTTTATTTTGACTATAAGCATGAGGAGAATTTAGCACAATTGCAACAAGGAAATACAATCTATCAAAGAGCAATTATCATAATTAAATTACTTGAAATCCAAGATAGTGGGTTCATTGCTATTTAAAGTTATGACCTATCTAATCCCACTTTTATCAACTTTTGCAGCAAGATCTAAAAACTCCGAATTTTTGGGACGCCTTCTAACTAAAGTTGACTCATCTCCAGTCCCATCATTATAAAAATTCATATTGCAAAACAAAGATTTAATAGGGGACACATCAATTACTTTTAGATCTTCATCTTTATTGTCATGAAAACTAGAAGAACACGCTTTCACAAAGCAATCTTTCTTAGCACGCATCCTAGCAGTTCTTTCTTTGCACTCATCAATGGAAATTCTCAGGCTTTGAGAGACTCATTGATAGCATGCTTAGGTGGAATAGATCTAAGTTTCAAAGAATCAACATCAAGAGAAATTCTATCCGCGTTCCTAGCCAACTCATCAATCTTAAGCAATTTTTCTTCAATCAAAGCATTGAAACTCATTTGCGAAGTAATAAATTCTTTAATACTAGATTCAAAATCAGAGGGAATCTTATTATAATTTCCATAAGAATAGTTGTAGGAATTACCATAATTATTAGAGGAATTACTAGGAAATGGCCTAGAATTAAAATTACCTCTGTACGCGTTATTACCAAAATTGTTCCTACCAACAAAATTCACATCCATAGATTCATTATTATTCTCAATCAAAGTAGACAAAGGCATATAATTAGGATCAGTAGGAGAACTCTTATTAGCAAACAATTTCATAAGTTCATCCATCTTTCCACTCAAAACATTAATCTCTTCAATTGCATGCACCTTTTTACTAGTAGATCTTTCAGTGTGCCATTGAGAATAATTAACCATAATATTATCTAGGAGTTTGGTAGCTTCTCCTCAAGTGATTTCCATAAAAGTGCATCCCGCGGCCGAATCTAAAAGATTTCTAGAAGCAAAATTCAATCCGGCATAAAAATTTTGTATAATCATCCAAAGATTCAAACCATGTGTAGGGCAATTATGTATCATTAATTTCATCCTCTCCCAAGATTGTGCAACATGTTCATGATCAAGTTGCTTAAAATTCATAATATCATTTCTAAGAGAGATGATCTTAGAGGGAGGAAAATACTTAGAGATAAAAGCATCTTTGCACTTATTCCATGAATCAATACTATTTTTAGGCAAAGACGAAAACCAAGCTTTAGCACGATCTCTAAGTGAAAACGGAAATAGCTTAAGTTTAACAATATCGTTGTCCACATCTTTCTTCTTTTGCATATCACACAAATCAACAAAGTTGTTTAGATGGGTAGGGGCATCTTCACTAGGATGGCCAGAAAACGGATCTTTCATGACAAGATTCAGGAAAGCAGTATTAATTTCACAAGATTCAATATCGGTAAGAGGAGCAATCAGAGTGCTAATAAAATCATTATTGTTGGTATTGGCAAAGTCACACAATTTAGTATTATCTTGAGACATTGTGACAAACAAGCAATCCAACACACAAGCAAACAAGAAGCAAGCGAAAAAGAGGCGAACGTAAAGAGAGGGCGAAAGGAAAAGAGGGCAAATAAAACGACAAGGGTGAAGCGGGTTAGAGGACAACGAGAGGCAAATGAAAAATAATGAAATGCGAAGGATGAGAGTTGTGATGGGTACTTGGTATGTCTTGACTTGGCGTAGATCTCCTGGGCAACGGCGCAAGAAATCCTTCTTGCAACCTCTTGAGCACTGCGTTGGTTTTCCCTTGAAGAGGAAAGGGTGGTGCAGTAAAGCAGCGTAAGTATTTCCCTTAGTTTTTGAGAACCAAGGTATCAATCCAGTAGGAGACCATGCGCGAGTCACCTCGTACCTACACAAACAAATAAGAACCTCGCAACCAACGCGATAAAGGGGTTGTCAATCCCTTCACGGTCACTTGCAAGAGTGAGATCTGATAGAGATGATAATAATAAGATAATTATTTTTGGTATTTTTATGATATAGATTGAAAGTAAAGATTGCAAAATAAAATAGATTGGAAACTTGTATGATGGAAAATAGACCCGGGGGCCATAGGTTTCACTATTGGCTTCTCTCAAGGTAGCATAAGTATTACGGTGGGTGAACAAATTACTATCGAGCAATTTATAGAAAAGTGAATAATTATGAGAATATCTAGGTATGATCATGTATATAGGCATCACGTCTGTGACAAGTAAACCAACTCCTTCCTGCATCTACTACTATTACTCCACACATC
Organism: Triticum urartu; assembly: GCF_003073215.2. Lineage (NCBI taxonomy): Eukaryota > Viridiplantae > Streptophyta > Magnoliopsida > Poales > Poaceae > Triticum > Triticum urartu. Next base: position 529,289,383 of record NC_053028.1, on the reverse strand, counting down.
GACTGCTATCCAGCATGCATCTAGAGTATTAAGTTCATAAGAACAGAGTACCGCCTTAAGCAAGATGACATGATGTAGAGGGATAAACTCATGCAATATGATGTCAACCCCATCTTTTTATCCTCGATGGCAACAATACAATACGTGTCGTTTCCCTTTCTGTCACTGGGATCGAGCACCGCAAGATTGAACCCAAAGCTAAGCACTTCTCCCATTGCAAGAAAGATCAATCTAATAGGCCAAACCAAACTAATAATTTGAAGAGACTTGCAAAGATAAACCAATCATACATAAAAGAATTCAGAGAAGATTCAAATATTGTTCATAGATAAACTTGATCATAAACCCACAATTCATCGGATCTCGACAAACACACCACAAAAGAAGATTACATCGAATAGATCTCCAAGAGAATCGAGGAGAACTTTGTATTGAGATCCAAATAGAGAGAAGAAGCCATCTAGCTACTAGCTATGGACCCGAAGGTCTAAGGTAAACTACTCACACAACATCGGAGGGGCCATGGAGTTGATGTAGAGGCCCTCCGTGATCGATGCCCCCTCCGGCGGAGCTCCGGAAAAGGCCCCAAGATGGGATTTCTTGGGTACATAAGGTTGTGGCGGTGGAAATAGGGTTTCGTGGTCCTCCTGGATGTTTGCGGGGTATATGAATATATATAGGAGGAAGAAGTAGGTTGGTGGAGCAACGAGGGGCCCACGAGGGTGGAGGGCGCGCCCCCTGCCTCGTGGCCTCCTCGTTGATTGCTTGATGTCCACTCCAAGTCCTCTGGATCACGTTTGTTCCAAAAATCACGCTCCCAAAGGTTTCATTCCATTTGGACTCCGTTTGATATTCCTTTTTTGTGAAACACTGAAATAGGCAAAAAACAGCAATTTGGGTTGGGCCTCCGTTTAATAGGTTAGTCCCAAAAATAATATAAAAGTGTAAAATAAAGCCCATTATCATCCAAAACAGATAATATAATGGCATGGAACAATCAAAAATTATAGATACGTTGGAGACATATCAGCCGCTGGTCTGCCCATGCGCCGACGAGGAGTCGCCCCCCCCCCCCCCCCCCCCCCCCCCCCCCCCCCCCCCCCCCCCCGGGGGGCGCCCCCCCCCCCCCCCCCCCGCCGAGAACGTTCACTCGAATAGCAGTGACGAGGACCCCTACACACCGCCAGACGAGGTTGTGCCGGACCCCCCAACTTTGGATTGGTTTTGGGGACAGTACAATCTTTGTCTGTGGAAGTCGCTGCTACCGGCTAAGAAAGCCAGGAAAGTGGCGTTCAAGAAGGAGATGGCGGAGGAGGAAGCCAGGTACCAGGCGGCATGTGAAGCTCGTGATGCCACCTGGAAAAAGGAGGCAGCGGAGCTTTGCGGGTGTCGTCGAATTGTCATGGCAAATGTCCTAGCGAAAGGACTTAGTCGTAGGGCCATCGCAACTAGGAAGCTTAAAGGGGTTAATCGGGACAAAGGACACGAGAGGTTTATACTGGTTCGGCCCCTTACGGTGAAGGTAAGGCCTAGTCCAGTTGATGTTGTATTGCTAGGTTTCAATGACCAAGGAGCGAATCTGCTAGCTTGGCTATCGATCTCTTGTTTTCTTGTCCTAAGCCGCCGCCGGGTCATCCCCTTATATACATGGGTTGACGCCTAGCGGCCTACAGAGTCCCGGCCGGCTTATAAAACGTGTCCGGCTCGGTGACTTCTTTTATATGCCTTTCTTTACAAGTCTTTCTTTTCATACGGCGGTTTACAATATTGGGCCTTAAGCCGTCTCTGGGCTTAGGACTTCTACAAGTCTTAATAGACTATCACCCTGAATATTACTGGGCTTCTTTTGTAACCCGCCATTGGGGTTGACCCGGCCCCTCCTGGGCGGGTCATACCTGGTAGCTATATCCCCAACATTAGGCCCTAGGTTGACTTGAACTTTGTTCTTTGTCAATCTTCAACACTTAGACGAAATCCATCTTCCTCTTGTCTGAAAAAACTCTGTTACCCTCCATGACGTCATCTTCTGAAAACATGAAAACCTGCTATGACGTCATCTTCAACGGATCTTTTATCTTTTAATGTCTTCCGAGAATCAAGGCGTCTGTTTAGCTGGATAATCATTATTTTGGTCTTCCTCAATTTTCATGCCTGTCTGTTCACTTATCCCCTTATAAATAGGCTTGGCCGGCCCTTCTTCTTTCTTCTTCTTCCTTCCATCTTCTCGCTGCCCCTCTGCTTCTCGAGCTCTGCCGCTGCCGTAGCACTCACGGTTGCCCTCAACGTCGGCCGCTACATCACCCTGAGCTCGTCCAGAGAACCACGGCGACTCTTCGCAGTAGATCTGCATTTCATAAGTTCCTTCTTTTTCACGCACTTAGATCTGTATTAGGGTTGCGAGTTCATCGGTGTTCTTCGCTGTTCATCACGGATCTTCTTGTAGTTCTTCCTCCGCAACCTCTTCTGATCCAGAAAGGAACACATAACTCGTGTGGTATTTGTTTTGCGTCCATTTTTTATACCAATAGATCCCTTTTTTATACAGATGCCTCATTATAACTCACGGACTCATCTGTACTAGATTTTTAGGTCTAGAATATATTTTTTTGGAACGGCCATTTGATCCAAAATAATAATGACAACTTGGTAAACTTGTTTGTGCCAACATTAGCCATTTTCTGTTTCTTGCATCCTTTGAATATCTTTAGTCATGGCGGCTTACGACTCCGGCTTTCCTTTATATGTCATTAGCCCTTATTTAAGCCGCCATGATTCATCTGTATCATGATCATGAACCTGTAACTTCATCAAATAAATTGAACCGGAAAATTACTTTTTTTTCAGCTTCCCCTTTTTCATCATGCCGTCAAAAGCACCGACAGTCTGCAACTGGGTCCCCTCCACAGTAACTGATGATAACTTGAAAGAGTTTGTCACCACTGGATTTTTGCCTGAGAAAAACGTTATGTCTTATCGTGCTCCTGACCCGGACGAGGAACGGCCTAATCCCAAAGACGGCGAAGTTATTGTCTTCACTGACCACATGAATCGGGGTTTTTCACCACCCGGCTCAAAGTTCTTCAGAGACGTTCTTCATTTTTTTTCAAACTTCACCCTCAAGACCTTGGACCCAATTCCATATCCAACATCTGCAATTTTCAAGTTCTTTGTGAGGTGTATCTTCAAGAAGAGCCAACTGTGGAACTCTTCAGAGAGTACTTTTATCCGAACCGCCAGAATGAGTGTACCAATGGCCCTAGCTTGGAACTCGGTGGAATCTCAATTCAGCACCGACAGGGCACCGTCTTTCCCTTAATAGTCTTACCGAGTCATCCCAAAGATTGGAATCAGACCTGGTTCTATTGCCAAGATACGTCTCCAGCCAATGAAAAACCACTGCCGGGTTATTGCACGGAGCATCTGGATTCCAAGTTTGTGCTCCCTGATAAACTTACTGCTGCTGAACGCAAGAAGCTTATTCCATCTATTAAAAGGATTAATGCCTTATTGGGGAATGGCTTAACCGGAGTTGACTTGATCCGTTGCTGGATCTCGTGGCAGGTCATCCCTCTAAGCCGTCGATCCAAATTGATGTATGAGTATGGCGGAGGCCCAAATGACTCCCTGCATCACAGCTCGGTACAACTAACTGAAGAAGACATTGTTGCAATGTCAACCATCCTTGTGAACGGAAAATATGAGGACTGCAGTAAGGTTGGGTTAAACCCCTTCTGCAAACTTAACCCGGCACCATAGGTGAAAAACCCCTGACCTCTTTCTCTTTTTGTGTTTTCCTTAGAAGTTTTGAATACTTGCATGACCTTTTATCCTGTTTATTTGTTTACAGGACAAATCCGACTTTTTGAAGGCCAAGTATGACCATGAAGCTGCCAAGAAGGCTAGAGCCGCCGCCATAGCCGCCCGGAAGACGACTCGGAGGTCCAAGAAGAAAAGGAGCACTGCTTTGGACGTGTTAAAGCTTGACGATGATACTGAGTCGGAGGTAGCCCTTGACTCCCTTGGTCAGTTTTTTAATAACCTTATTGACACTGACTATTGCCAGGACGACACGGGGGCCAGCCAGGTCGTAGAAGAAGAGGTAACTATTTCCTCTGACTCAGCCCATTTGCCAAGACAGAAACTTCAACTGGTAACCTGGAAAGTAAGGTTTTCGCACCCTTTGGCTTATTTGCACCCTCATTTTCTTTTGAAAAAGCAGCAACATGAGAGCCGTCGTCAGGCCCGGAATAATGACGACGATGAACCGCCTTCTGTTTTACAACAAACTCCTCGAAAATGCCTGAATGAGGTTTCTTTCATCTTCATCTTTTGCTTTCATTAATGAATCTATTCCTTTGCCTCACTGACTTTATTTTACCTTTTACAGGAGGTTTCTCGCTCTTCTGGTGACTCATCTCAGACTCAGTTTCCGGCTTTCAAAACTGCTCCTGGGTAAGGAAAAATCAGCTTTCCTCTGTATCTTTAAAAATTGCATTATTGCACTAACTATCTCATAAAACTTTTCTTAGCAGCCAAGCCAAATCCAAGAAGGCCAAGGTGATTAAGCCATCAGAAGACCCGAAGGTTCCTGCACCTGAGCCGGCCATGCCAACTCCTCCCTCTGAAACTGAAGCACCTGAAGACCCAGCTGTTCATACTCAATTGGATCCTCCTGAGTTGTCGGCCGATGAGATCACCCTTAATCCGACTACCACTGAACCATCTAGTTCATCTAACCCGCCAACAACTTCTGATACTGACGTGTTGATTACTGGTAGCCAATTTGTTGAACCGGGGACCCCCACTGTGTTAGCCCAGCACACTGCTAAGCAAGAAGCCTTGGAGAAGCAGAAAGTGCGTTTTGATATCTCTCACTACACTCATATGAATGCTAGTAACATACTGTCCGGCTATCTCAGTCATGTTCATTCCAGCCATGAGTCAGAAATTGAGATGGTCAAGCAATTGCAGCTAAAATATGAGGTATGTTCTCCGGTTCACTTATACTCTGCCAGCCCCCAAGTCTTCAGATGATGAACCTGAATGATTTGTAGTCCCCAAGGGGCGGCTCAATTTATCATAAATGAACCGGTACTTAACTTCATAAATGTCTTTTACTAGTCCCAATAAGTATTGTAATCCGGCTTAATCATGAGAAACTTTCTGAATATCATGCATTAGCCCCAAGTGCCAACTGCTGTTACTTTGTAAAACACTTGGGACTTGAAACATATAAGAGTCATAAAAAATTGCTTTGGCAGACATTAGCCCCCAAGTGTCAAGTGGTATTGCGGTGCATAGTACTTGAGACTTGAACCCTTATAACTTTTAGTTTAAGCCTTGACACACCTGTGTATGTTTTGTAGAACGCCCTATCTGAATTGGGCTCCCAATTAACTGATGCAAAGACCCGGCTGACGGATCAAGAGGCGGAAATCAAGACTACTGACTCTAAACTCCAATTGAGTCTTTCTAAGAGAGAAAAATTAAAGACCAGGTTGACTGTAAAGAAGAAATCCTAGGCCGAAGAAAAGACGCTGCTGATACAACATGCTGAAACAGCTGAAGCGGCTCTTGAGGAGGTTACCACGGAGCTCACCGGCTTAAAGAACCGGGTGTCTCAAATGGTCTCCGCCATCTTTGGTAAGTCATCTGTATTAATCACGTATACCTTCTTTTGACTCGGAATATAAGCCGCCTGCTGAGCCTTTGTTTAAAAACACTCGCAGGTCCACGAAGCAAAAACTGAGCCAAGACAGTGTGACCAAATTGAAGGCGGTTTATACCTCGGTGGAGCAATTGTATACTAGCGCTCAACGAGCACTTGCCACCATCTCCCCTGCCAACCAAGGACCCAATCGGTTGAGCGATGTCTTGAAGAAGTTATCATTCTTACCCGCTAGGTTTCAAGAGGTCAAATGATCATGTGCCAGAGCCAGAGCCCTGACTGCCCTGAGCCGCTCCAAAGCATGGGTGCAAGATCTAGACCCGACGGATGTAGCTAAGGGGTACCCTACCGTGAAGGAAGACGGGACTCTATTTGAGCAAGATGACTTCATTGCCTGTGTGAGGGGAGTTCAACCTCAAGCTACCATTCTTGGAGATGACACCAACATCGATAAATATCAGCCGGGTTTTGATATGGAGAATAAGAAGATGGTGACTCCCTCTTATAAGGTGACAGATCTTATCCCGCCAGTTCCTTAACACACTTTTGCTCCGGAAGTTGATCCGGCTGGCCTAATTGATGATGAAGCGGAGTTCATTGCTCTGAACGGCTTTGACTGATCCAATCTCAGCTTCCAATCAGTAGAAGGAGGTGAACCGGCGAGGGGAGAGTCATAACCATCTTGTGGGCTCTCAAAGCCTTGTAATAGATTTAGCTTGAAACTGTATGTGTTGCTTATGTCGTCGCACACAAAATGTTGCATGCTACTCTTCGCCAGTACATCTTTGATTACATCTGCAATGTTTGAACTTTGCTCCTGCAAAAAGTGAAAGAGCTGGCCTGGCGGTTTAACACCGGACAGGTCAAAAACACCCGGTATATGTCTTTATGAAATTGTCATATTGGAAAAGATAAACAAGGCTTAAAAACCTGTTCATGAACAACACTGTCATACCTGTGTTTTTGGAATGCCGGCTTTCATGATACAATCTTTTTGAGAAGTCAATCTTCCATATACCTGATGACTATCATGCTTTGGCAGCTTATTGTCAAATAGTCAAGGCGGGTTAAATAAAAACAATACGGATAGTTTAGATTTGAGACAATAAAAACCAGTAAGAAAAAATAGCAAATTTCAAACAACATAAATGTGGGGGTTTCTGATTCGAATACGATCAGTAAACCGTGCCAAAGGGGTTAAGCTAAGATTCGAATACGATCATATAGCCCCCAGTGGCTTTGGCGTTGCGCCGATCAAGAGGGTACCGACAGCTATGTTCTCTTTGGTTCGAATACGACCTATGTTTGAATAGGAAGCCCCCAAATGACCTTGAGAGGTTTTTAACGACCCTACTTCGAATATGATCCAAGTCGGACCCAAAAGGGGTTAAGCTATGATTCGGATACGATCAAGAAGCCCCCTAGTGAGTTTGGCTTTGAGCCGATCAAGAGGGTTACGACAGCTATGTTCTCTTTGGTTCGAATACGACCTATGTTTGAACAGGAAGCCCCCAAGTGATCATGAGGTTTACAGCTAGATTCGAATACGATCATAAGCCGGACCAGAAAGGTTAAGCTAGATTCAGATATGATCAGCTCCTTAATAGTCATTTAAATAATGAAAATAGTAAAGATATATGATCTTTGAAGAGGAAAAAGACAGAGGTCCTGCTTTATTACTTATCATAATATATACAACGTCGAAGTATGTACATGACGAGAGCCGGTAGCTTAGGTGTAGTATGGCCAAAGCTGAGCAATGTTCCACGGTCGGCAGGTCTCCTCCTCCGACTTATGTGAGTCTTTGTGCTCTCGAACGTCAATGAGGTAATATGACCCATTGTTTAAATTCTTGCTGACCACAAAGGGTCCTTCCCAAGGCGGGGATAGTTTGTGTGCATCCAACAGATCCTGGATGAGCCGAAGCACCAGGTCACCTTCTTGAAAGGTCCTGGACTTAACCCGGTGGCTGTGATAACGGCGCAAGTCCTGTTGATAAATTGTTGACCGAGCCGCCGCCAAGTCTCTCTCCTCATCTAACAAGTCAAGTGCATCATATCGGGCTTGTTCATTATCAGCTTCAACGTAAGCCGCCACGCGAGGCGAGTCATGACGGATGTCACTAGGCAGCACCGCTTCCGCTCCATAAACCATGAAGAAAGGTGTATAACCTGTAGACCTATTAGGAGTGGTGTTGATACTCCACAGCATCGAGGGTAATTCCTCTACCCAACAACCCGGCGTCCGTTGTAAGGGAACCATAAGCCGGGTCTTGAGACCTTTTAAGATTTCCTGATTTGCTCTCTCAGCCTGACCATTAGATTGAGGGTGAGCTACGGAAGAAACATCAAGCCGGATATGCTCACGTTGACAAAACTCCTCCATAGCACCTTGGGACAAATTAGTGCCATTGTCAGTGATAATGCTGTGTGGAAAACCAAAGCGTAAATCACCTTTTTCATGAACTGAACCACCGTGGCTGCATCACACTTACTCACTGGCTCTGCCTCAACCCATTTTGTGAATTTGTTAATTGCCACTAAAAGATGTGTCTTTTTATCCATGGACTTTTTGAAAGGTCCAACCATGTCAAGCCCCCAAACTGCAAACGGCCAAGTGAGTGGAATCATCCGCAGCTCTTAAGCCGGCACATGCGCTCGTCATGCAAATTTTTGACATCCATCACACCTACTGACCAGATCCTCTGCATCAGCGTGAGCCATTAACCAGTAAAAACCATGACGAAAGGCTTTGGCCACAAGAGACTTTGACCCGGCGTGATGACCACAATCCCCTTCATGGATCTCACAAAGTATTTCTTGACCTTCTTCAGGAGAAACACAACGCTGAAACACTCAAGTGACGCTGCGATGATACAACTCTCCGTCAGAAATCGTCATTGACTTGGACCGCCGGGTTATCTGTCGGGCCAGGGTCTCGTCCTCTGGCAACTCGCCCCGGGTCATGTAAGCTAGGAACGGTACTGTCCAATCTGGAATAACATGAATGGCCGCCACTAAATATGCCTCTGGGTCAGGAATGGCCAAATCTTCCTCTGTAGGAAACTTAACAGACGGGTTATGTAAAACATCCAAAAAGGTGTTAGGTGGTACCGGCTTACGCTAAGATCCCAACCGGCTTAAGGCATCGGCCGCTTCGTTCTTTCTGCGGGCAATGTGTTCCACTTGATAACCCTTAAAATGCCCCGCAACAGCATCGACCTCGCGACGATAAGCCGCCATGAGAGGATCCTTGGAATCCCACTTGCCTGACACCTGTTGAGCCACCAAATCTGAATCGCCAAGGCACCGGACCCGGCTCAGACTCATCGCTTTAGCCATTCAAAGACCATGGAGCAAGGCTTCATATTCTGCTGCGTTGTTAGTACAAGGAAACATCAATCGCAACACATAACAAAACGTGTCCCCTCGAGGAGAAGTTAAAACAACTCCAGGCCCCGAGCCTTCCAACTGTCTGGACCCATCAAAGTGAATCGTCCAGTATGTGTTATCTGGTTTCTCCTCTGGCATCTGCAACTCTGTCCAGTCATTAATGAAGTCAACCAGCGCTTGAGATTTGATCAAAGTATGTGGCATATACTTCAAACCATGAGACCCAAGTTTAATAGCCCACTTGGCGACTCGTCCTGTAGCTTATCTATTTTGAATGATGTCTCCTAGAGGAGAAGAGCTAACCACAGTGATTGGGTGACCCTGAAAGTAATGTTTGAGCTTCCGGCTTGCCATGAACACCCCATAAACGAGCTTCTGCCAATGTGGTATCTTTGTTTAGATTCAATGAGCACCTCACTGACGTAGTAAACCGGTCGTTGGACCGGATGTTCTTTGCCAGCCTCCTTACGCTCCACAAGAATGGCCACACTGACAGCACGTGAGTTAGCAGCTACATATAACAACAACGGCTCTTTCTCAACCGGAGCAGCAAAGGCCGGCGGCTCAGTGAACTATTTCTTCGGATCCTCAAAAGCAGAGTTAGCAACGTCACTCCAGACAAAGTCATCCGCCTTTTTCATCATTTGATACAAAGGCATCGCCTTCTCCCCTAACCGGCTTAAGGCAGCGACCCGACCTGCCAAACATTGAACGTCATTGATGCACACCGGTTTGGCCAGAGATGTAATTTCCTTAATTTTCTCTGGATTAGCCTCAATACCTCTGTTAGACACCAAAAAACCCAACAGTTTGCCAGCTGGGACTCCAAAAACACATTTGGCCGGGTTAAGCATCATCTTGTAGACCCGGAGGTTATCAAAGGTCTCCTTCATATCAGTTACCAAGGTTTCCTTCTCTCTGGACTTCACCACTATGTCATCCACATAAGCATTAACGTTACGCCCAATCTGACTATGAAGACAATTCTGTACACATAGTTGATAAGTCGCTTGGGCACTTTTCAGTCCAAAAGGCATAGACACATAGCAGAAGGCTCCAAACGGAGTGATGAAAGTCGTCTTCTCCTGATCTTTAACTGCCATCTTGATCTGATAATAACCTGAATATGCATCCAAAAAACTCAAACGCTCGCAACCCACCGTAGCATCAATGATCTGATCAATACGAGGGAGAGCAAAAGGATCGGCCAGACAAGCCTTGTTCAAATCGGTGTAATCCACACACATACGCCAGGTGCCATTCTTCTTGAGTACAAGCACCGGGTTAGCCAACCACTCTGGGTGAAAAACTTTAACAATGAACCCGACCGCCAAGAGCCGGGCCACCTCTTCTCCAATGGCCTTGCGCCTTTCCTCGTTAAACCATCGAAGAAACTGCCTGGCCAGCTTAAACTTTGGATCAATATTAAGAGTGTGCTCAGCGAATTCTCTCGGGACACCCGGCATGTCAGAAGGTTTCCATGAAAAGATGTCCCGATTCTCACGGATGAACTCGATGAGCGTGCTTTCCTATTTTGGATCCAAGTTGGCACTGATGATGAACTGTTTGGATGAGTCGCCAGGCACAAAATCAACCATCTTGGTGTCATCAGCTGACTTGAATTTCAACACCGGTTCATGCTCCAAAGTTGGCTTCTTCAAAGACGTCATGTCTGCCGGGTCAACATTATCTTTATAAAACTTTAACTCTTCTGTCGCACAAACAGACTCAGCATAAGCGGCATCACCTTCTTCACATTCTAGGGCTATTTTCCGGCTTCCATGTAATGTGATGGTGCCTTTATAACCCGGCATCTTGAGCTGTAGATACACATAACACGGACGAGCCATGAACTTGGCATAAGCCGGCCGTCCAAACAGAGCATGATATGGGCTTTTGATCTTAACCACCTCAAAAGTTTAACTTCTCAGCCCTGGAATCATATTCATCCCCAAAGGCTACTTCCAGTTCAATCTTACCAACTGGGTATGCCGACTTACCAGGCACAACACCATGAAAAACAGTGTTGGATTGTTTAAGACTCTTATCAGTCAACCCCATCTGACGAAACATCTCATAATAAAGGATGTTGATGCTACTGCCTCTGTCCATGAGCACCTTAGTGAACTTATATCCACCAACCTGAGGTGCCACCAACAAGGCCAAGTGACCCGGATTATCAACCCGGGGAGGGTGATCTTCCCTACTCCATACAATAGGCTGTTCTGACCACCTCAAATAATGTGGAATCGCCGGCTCAACAGCATTGACAGCCCTCTTATGAAGCTTCTGGTCCCTCTTGCATAAAGTAGTGGTAAATACATGGTACTGCCCACTATTCAACTATTTTGGATTACTCTGATACCCGGACTGTTGTTGTTGTTGCTGCTGATTACTTTGGCTGGGTTGCTGATTATAGCCACCCTGGTTACCCGGATGGCCCTGACCATGAAAAATGCCCCCGCCTGAACCGGCGCCCGGGCCATGAAAGCCGCCTCCGCCTGAACCGCCGCTAGGTCCGTGGCTACCATCAAACATGTTGGAATTTTAAATGCCTTCATGACCGTATAGTCCTTCCACAGATGGGTAGCTGGCTTCTCCCGGGTGTCGTGTCTTGGACAAGGTTCATTCAATAGTTGCTCGAGGGTGGGACCTGACCCGCCTGACCGAGGAGGTGGCCTACCCTTGCGCCGTTGGTTGTTGCCATGTGTATTGGTGTTAGCCACAAACTCGTCAGCCTTACGTTTATTACCTCCTTGATTCGCTGGGTTATGCTGGTGACCCTTGCTGTTGCCGTTCTTCTTTCCCTTTCTTGTTTTTTCTTCATCAAACACGGGATCCTTGGTACTATCAGAATCAGCATATTTGACCAGGGCCGCCATCAACTGTCCCATGTCATTACAATCACGCTTGAGCCGCCCCAGCTTCTGTTTTAGAGGTTCAAAACGGCAATTTTTCTCCAACATTAAGACCGCAGAGCCGGCCCATCTTATCAGATGAATGTATTATCTCCTTGACCCGACGCACCCAATGGGTCGTGGACTCACCTTCCTCTTGCTTACAATTAGTCAGGTCCACGATTGACATAGGTTGTTTACACGTGTCCTTGAAGTTCTGAATGAACCGGGCTTTTAACTCCGCCCATGAGCTGATGGAGTTGGGTGGCAACCCTTTACCAAGTGTGAGCCGTTCCATCCAACATCATAGTGAAATACTTAGCCATTGCTGCATCGCTGGCCTCCAACAGCTCCATCGCCATCTCATAACTTTCAATCCATGCCCCAGGCTGCAAGTCGACCGTGTAATTAGGCACCTTACGAGGCCCCTTAAAGTCTTTTGGCAAGCGCTCATTACGTATAGCCGGCACTAGGCAAGGGACACCTCCTGTTCTTGTGGCTACTCCTACCTTAACAGAGGTTGCCGGATAAATCGGAAAAGCCTGATGAGCCGCTTGCTCAGCTGCCAGTTGAACCGCCAGCTCAACCTCTTGATGGATTCTCTCTTGATCCGCCAAGTTAAGGGCTCCACCCTGCGCCGGCTCATGCCTGCTCGGTTGGTTACGGTGTTGAGTGTTGCTCGACATAGCGGCTGAGTCCATATGCCTGCTATAGCTCGGGCTCCGGCTTGGGCGAGGGGTTGAATGGATTCTGTCTTGACTGTAAGAGTACGCATCCTGCTGCGCTAGAGCCGTCTGAAGAAGTTCTCTCACCCTTCGTGTTTCAATTGTTGTCGGAGAGTTGCCTTCCATCGGGAGAGCCACCAAACGAGCCGACGCAGCAATGAGATTCTCCAAAGGGTTAGAAAAGTGACCTGGTGGTATTGGTGTGTAATGAGGCAGAGCAGTATTCCTATGGGGTGCCTCCATGGCCCGCGGTTGAACCGGTGCCCCACCCCCGGGTGTCGTGATCCGGTTTGCCTCCGCGGGTTATTTGGACCAGCCTCGGGTGTGTGGAAAGGTTCCTAGGATCGTAAGTCAGAGGCAGGCGTGACTGAATTTTCTGGTGTCTTCTTCTCGTGACCTCGTTTGATGCGTTCAGATCCACCGAGAGCCGGAAAGTCTCCGCTTGAAGCTGCTGAGCACGAGCATCCAAAACTGCTCGCTCCGTGGCCATCCTGACCTCTTCTGCTGCTAAATTTTCCTTGACCTGTGCCATCTCTTCGCGTAGCCGTGCCACCTCTGCGTCATGCTGAGCCTTATCCGCTGGCTCCACTACAGCACTCAACAGAGCCGTCAACTTATCCATGAGGGGCGTTAGCACCTGAGCCGGGGGCACGCGGGGTCTCTTGACCCGGCTGCTGACGACCCGGTGGTTATTGCTGCTGCAGTCGTAGAGTTCTGATAAGTCTCCGTCGTATCTACTTTTCCAAACACTTTTGCCCTTGTTTTGGACTCTAACTTGTATGATTTGAATGGAACTAACCCGGACTGGCGCTATTTTCAGCAGAACTGCCATAATGTTGTTTTATGTGCAGAAAACAAAAGTTCTCGGAATGACCTGAAACTCCACGGAATATCTTACAATAAATAATAAAAAATCATTGCCAAAGATGAAGACCAGGGGGCCCACACCCTATCCACGAGGGTGGGGGGCGCCCCCCCCCCCCCTAGGGCGCGCCCCCCTACCTTGTGGGCCCCCTGGAGACCTCCCGACTCCAACTCCAACTATATATATCTGCTTTTGGGGAGAAAAAAATAGGAGAGAAGATTCATCGCGTTTTACGATACGGAGCCGCCGCCAAGCCCTAAAACCTCTTGGGAGGGCTGATCTGGAGTCCGTTAGGGGCTCCGGAGAGGGGGATTCGTCGCCGTCGTCATCATCAACCATCCTCCATCACCAATTTCATGATGCTCACCGCCGTGCGTGAGTAATTCCATCGTAGGCTTTCTGGACGGTGATGGGTTGGATGAGATTTATCATGTAATCGAGTTAGTTTTGTTAGGGTTTGATCCCTAGTATCCACTATGTTCTGAGATTGATGTTGCTATGACTTTGCTATGCTTAATGCTTGTCACTAGGGCCCGAGTGCCATGATTTCAGATCTGAACCTATTATGTTTTCATCAATATATGAGAGTTTTTGATCCTATCTTGCAAGTCTATAGTCACCTATTATGTTTTATGATCCATTAACCCCGAAGTGACAATAATCGAGATACTTACCGGTGATGACCGTAGTTTGAGGAGATCATGTATTCACTATGTGTTAATGCGTTGTTCCGGTTCTCTATTAAAAGGAGGCCTTAATATCCCTTAGTTTCCGTAAGGACCCCGCTGCCACGGGAGGGTAGGGCAAAAGATGCCATGCAAGTTCTTTTCCATAAGCACGTATGACTATATTCGGAATACATGCCTACATTACATTGATGAATTGGAGCTAGTTCTGTGTCACCCTATGTTATGACTATTACATGATGAACTGCATCCGGCATAATTATCCATTACTGATCCGATGCCTATGAGCTTTCCATATACTGGTTTACGCTTATTTACTTTCCCGTTGCTATTGTTACAATCACTACAAAATACCAAAAACATTACTTTGCTTTCATTACTCTTTTGTTACCGTTACCATCACTATCATATTACTTTGCTACTAAACACTTTGCTGCAGATACTAAGTTTCCAGGTGTGGTTGAATTGACAACTCAGGTGCTAATACTTGAGAATATTCTTTGGCTCCCCTTGTGTCGAATCAATAAATTTGGGTTGAATACTCTACCCTCGAAAGCTGTTGCGATCCCCTATACTTGTGGGCTATCAAGACTAATTTCTGGCGCCGTTGCCGAGGAGCATAGCTCTATTCTTTGAGTCACTTGGGATTTATATCTGCTAGACACTATGAAGAACTTGAAAGACGCTAAGACAACAATTTATCCCTCAACTACGAGGGGAGGTAAGGAACTGCCATCTAGCTCTGCACTTGATTCACCTTCTGTTATGAGTAAGCTTGCGACACCTAAACCTGCTTCTGCTATTCGTTCTGCTATGTCGCATGTTATTGATGATGCTACTTCTGCTATACATGATACTTCTGATGAAACTACTTCTATGCTTGATACTACTGTGCCACTTGGTGATTTTCTCGAGGAACGACTTGCTAGGGCTATAGAGATTGAAAATATTGAATCTGATTATGATGATGAAAGTGATGATGAAGAATCACTTGTTATTCCTGAGGGTTATTTATTTGATCAAGAAGCTTATTTAGCTATTTTAGCTTGCAAAGATAGATATGAACTCAAAAGGTTATTAGCTAAATGGAATAAGCAATCTCTAAATGCTAGGATGAAACCTGACCCTGCTTTTGCTACTTCACCTATCTGTGTTACTAATAAGGATTATGAATTCTCTGTTGATCCTGATATAATTACTTTAGTTGAATCTGATCCTTTTCATGGCTATGAATCTAAAATTGTTGTGGCACATCTTACTAAATTGAATGACATAGCCATCCTATTCACTAATGATGAGAGATCTCGCTACTTTTATATCCATAAAATATTTTTGTTCTCATTAAAGGGTGATGCTAAGATATGGTTTAATTCTCTTGATCTTGGTTGTGTGCATAGTCCCCAAGATATGATTTACTACTTCTCTGCTAAATATTTCCCTGCTCATAAGAAACAAGCTGCTTTAAAGGAAATATACAACCTTGTGCAAATTAAAGAAGAGAGTCTCCCACAAGCTTGGGGGAGGCTTCTCAAGTTACTTAATGCTTTGCCTGATCATCCTCTTAAGAAAAATGAAATACTTGATATCTTTTATAATGGACTAACCGATGCTTCCAGAGATTACCTGGATAGTTGTGTTGGTTCTCTTTTCAGGGAAAGAACACCGGATGAAGCTGAAATCTTATTGAATAATATGTTGACAAATGAAAATAATTGGGCACCTCCTGAGACAGCTCCTGCTCGAATTAATGATCCTATTCCTAAACCAACTCCGAAGAAGAGAGGTGTTCTATTTCTCAGTCCCCAAGATATGCAAGAGGCAAAGAAATCTATGAAAGAAGAAGGTATTAAAGCTGAAGATGTTAAGAATTTACCTCCTATTGAAGAAATACATGGTCTTAATTTACCGTCTACTGAAGAAACATATGATCTTAATCCTTTATTTATTGAAGAACCTCCAGACCTCGATAACCCAACACAGGTAGTAAAGGTAAATTCTCTCTATAGATATGATAAAGTTGAAATCCCTCCTGCTAAAATTGCTAGTCAATGCTTGGATGAGTTTGATAATTTTATGTTTAAGCAAGAAGACTTCAATGCTTATTTTAGTAGACAATTAAAACAAGATGCTGATATGATTAAATATTTGGGTGATTATATGGCTAATATTAGAGGTGAACTTAAACTTGTTAGCAAACATGCTTCTATGGTTACCACTCAAGTATAACAAGTACTTAAAGCTCAAAAGGAATTGTTTAATGAGATCAATAGTAAGAAAAATGATTATGTTGTTAAAGTGGCTACTAGAACTGGTAGAATGACTCAGGAACCTTTGTATCCTGAAGGCCACCCTAAGAGAATTGAGCAAGATTCTCAGAGAAATAATATTGATGCACCTAGTTCTTCTAAAAACAAGAAAAAGGAAAATGGTAGAACTGTGCGAACTTCTAGTGAACCTATTGCTGAACCACCTGATAATCCAAATGGTATATCTATGTCTAATGCCGAAACACAATATGGCAATGACCATGAACCTAATGAAAATGTTAATGATGATGTTCATAATGATGCTCAACCTAGTAATGATAATGATGTAGAAATTGAACCTGCTGTTGATCTTGATAACCCACAATCAAAGAATCAACATTATGATAAGAAAGACTTTGTTGCTAGGAAACATGGTAAAGAAAGAGAGCCTTGGGTTCAGAAACCCATGCCTTTTCCTCCCAAACCATCCAAGAAAAAGGATGATGAGGCTTTTGAGCGCTTTGCTGAAATGATTAGACCTATCTTTTTGCGTATGCGATTGACTGATATGCTCAAAATGAATCCTTATGCTAAGTACATGAAAGATATTGTTACAAATAAAAGAAAGATACCAGAAGCTGAAATTTCCACCATGCTTGCTAATTATACTTTTAAGGGTGGAATACCAAAGAAACTTGGAGATCCAGGAGTACCTACTATACCATGCTCCATTAAAGGAAACTATGTTAAAACTGCTTTATGTGATCTTGGAGCCAGTGTTAGTGTTATGCCTCTCTCTTTATATCGTAGACTTGACTTGAATAAGTTGACACCTACTGAAATATCTTTGCAAATGGCTGATAAATCAACTGCTATACCTGTCGGTATTTGTGAGGATGTGCCTGTTGTGGTTGCAAACGTTACTATTTTAACGGACTTTGTTATTCTTGATATTCCCGAGGACGATAGTATGTCTATTATTCTTGGAAAACCTTTTCTTAATACTGCAGGGGCTATTATTGATTGCAACAAAGGCAATGTCACTTTTCATGTTAATGGTAATGAGCATACGGTACACTTTCCGATGAAACAACCTCAAGTTCATAGTATCAATTCTATCGGAAAAATTCCATCGATTATATTTGGAGGTTTTGAATTTCCTATTCCTACTGTCAAGAAGAAGTATGACATACTTATTATTGGGGATGTGCATATCCCCGTTGAGGTAACCTAGTGTTATTCAAAATTTCTCCAGTTTCATGTTAATCGGAATGAGTTTGTTAACAAGACCTGATCAACCTTGCTAGTAGATTCCTTTTGACGAGCATGAGATGGATGAAACTAGAAGCACAACCTTCTGTACCCTCTCTATACTTTCTGTTATTTAGTTGAAATAAAGTAAAAATAGTATTTTTCTGTCTGTTTCCTGATTTATCCGTGCAATATAAAAATGTCCCGAAAATAAAAGTCCTCAGAATGACATGCCAATTTAAGATGATTTTTTCGGGAATATTTGAGGATTTATGGTGCAAAAATTACCGCGGGGGGGAGCTGCCACCTGGTCACGAGGGTGGAGGGCGCGCCCCTGCCTCGTGGGCCCATGGTGGCACTCCTCCACTTATTCCTGCACCCATCCTCTTCTTCTTCCTCCCACAAACACGAAAAACCAACTCAAGCACGAGTTCCAGCCCTCTTTGCTGTAATTTTCGATCTCCTTGCTCAAAGCACCTCTCACAAAACTTCTTGGGGAGATTGTTCCTTGAAAATGATGAGGAGACATTTGAGGGGCTCATTGAGCCAAAGCTCGAAGGAGAAGGCACCAAAGCCTAAGTATAATTTGCCTCGCACCGCGGAGGTTCGGGCGTGTGAATGGCCTATCGAGGATTTCTTAAGAGCAGCCGGGATTTATGAAGATTTTCATGAGTTGGCTCAGACTGCAGGCCTTACCGCTTTCCTCCACGACCAATGCGATCAGTATCTCTTGCTCACAAATACCTTTGTGCAAAACTTTCATTTTCATTCTAAGAACTCACCACCTACGGTGGAATTTCATTTATATGATGAGCATAAGGAGATGTCACTTTATGATTTTTGTCGGATTTGTTTAGTCCCTTTTGGGGGCAAGACAGAAGAACCACATCGTGATGATGTGGATGGATTTATTGACACTATCACTGTAGGGGAAACAAGGAAGGTTTCCGATGCACGAATCACTAGCATACATTTTCCTGTTTTACGCTACTTTGCATTATTTGCTAGTCGTTGCTTAATTGGTCGGAGAAACTGTGGAAACCTGAGTATCCCTGATATTATTATTTTGCACCACGGCTTATACGGTGATAACTCTTTTAGTATGGGCGGCATTATTGCTAGACGGTTAAGTATGAACCGTACTAAGGGTCCCATCTTTGGAGGCATTTATGCTTCACGCCTCGCTGCACATTTTAACATACCTATTAGGCATTATGAGAAGGAAGAAAAGGTGTTGCCTCATGTTTATTTAGATTATAAAAGTATGGTAGCACATGATTTTATTGTTAAGAATAGGGAAGGAGAGCTTAAATATCAATTGTTCTTTAATAAACATCATCCTGAGACTATTACCTTGCCTGCTCCTTCTTTGTTTGATTTGACTGTAGGCACGTACCTTGTTCCGTTGGCGGCTATTCATGCCTACCGGAACCCTGCACCAGCCCCGGAACCGGAACCACAAGAGGAGCCTCCATGACAGTCTGTTTATTCTTGGGATCCGGAGATGGCTGTCAGCCAATGGCAGTCAGAGTATTCTTCATCACAGTACGACCCCAACAACTATTATTATGGATATCATCCAGGCCAGCCATGGTCATAGACGAACTTAGGCCAAAATCCTAAGCTTGGGGGAGTACGTATTTCTCACCGACATTACATTTATGTTCACACACACTCACTGCTAGATGTCGGTGTTCATACTTTTTCATTGTATCATCCATGCTAGTTTATTTCCTTTTATGCTTTCTTCTTGTGTGTTTGATAAACCTTAAAAAAACCAAAAAATTAGTAGTAGT
Source organism: Triticum urartu (assembly GCF_003073215.2). NCBI lineage: Eukaryota > Viridiplantae > Streptophyta > Magnoliopsida > Poales > Poaceae > Triticum > Triticum urartu. The sequence continues at coordinate 529,269,857 of NC_053028.1, read as the reverse complement.
TTACTTTTCTGGCTGTAGTAATAATTAAAAAGAAAACCCAAAAATATTTCACGTTCTTCTTTTGCTTGTTGGGAGCTTTCCCGTGTAAATAGTTTTATTTATTTTCTTTTCTTTGGGGGTCAATAGGAGAAGACCATGATTAAATTGTTGAAGTGGCTCTTATATGCTTTATTGTTGATTTAACCAAGAGCCCATATTGCTTTGTCTTCTCCTATTTATTGAATGCTCACAGATTCCAGCTTAGTCCAATGCACGTGCACTCTTATTATTATTCACATCGTTCGGTCGTGCAAGTGAAAGGCAATTATGATGATATATGATGGACTGACTGAGATGAGAAAAGCTGGTATGAACTCCACCTCTTTTGTTTTTGTAAATATGATGAGTTCATCGTTCTTGATTCAGCTTGTTATGAATAAACATGTTTGCAATGACAATTAGAGATCATAGTTGCTTGTGCCATGCTTGATTAGCTATGAGTTATAATGGTTTACCTTACATGCCAACATGCTATTGAGATGGTTATGATGTGGTATGATGGGGTGGTATCCTCCTTTGAATGATTTAAGTGACTTGACTTGGCACATGTTCACGCATGTAGTTGAAACAAATCAACATAGCCTTCACGATATTTATGGTCATGGTGGATTATATCCTACTCATGCTTGCATCCAATGTTTATTAATTTTAATGCATGTACATGGCTGTTGTCGCTCTCTAGTTGGTCGCTTCCCAGTCTTTTGCTAGCCTTCACCTGTACTAAGCAGGAATACTGCTTGTGCATCCAATCCCTTAAACCCCAAAGTTATTCCAGATGAGTCAACTATACTTTCCTATATGCGGTATCTACCTGTCGTTCCAAGTAAATTTGTATGTGCCAAACTCTAAACCTTCAAATAATCATCCTGTTTTGTATGCTCGAATAGCTCATGTATCAACTAGGGTTGTCTGTATCTTCCACGCTAGGCGGGTTATTCTCAAGAGGAGTGGACTCCGCTCCTCACTCACGAGAAAATGGCTGGTCACCAGGATGCCCAGTCCCATGCTTTATGCAAACTAAATCAAAATAATTGCAAAACAAAACTCCCCCTGGGACTGTTGTTAGTTGGAGGCACTCGTTGTTTCGAGCAAGCCATGGATTGATGTTTGTTGGTGGAGGGGGAGTATAAACTTTACCATTCTGTTTGGGAACCGCCTATAATGTGTGTAGCATGGAAGATATCGCCATCTCTTGGTTGTTATGTTGACAATGAAAGTATACCGCTCAAAATGTTAATTATCTCTATTTCAAAACCGAGCTCTGGCACCTCTACAAATCCCTACTTCCCTCTGCAAAGGGCCTATCCATTTACTTTTATGTTGAGTCATCACCCTCTTATTAAAAGCACTATCTAGAGAGCGCAGCTGTCATTTGCATTCATGACTGTTAACTTATATTGAGTGTGACTATGATTGGATCTCTTTTATCATGAATTACAATGTCTAGTCAGTCCTTGATCTTTAAAGGTGCTCTGCATTTATGTTTTGCGGTCTCAGAAAGGGCTAGCGAGATACCATCTTGTTATATCATATTATGATTGTTTTGAGAAAGTGTTGTCATCCGAGATTTATTATTATGGCTTGCTAGTTGATTATGCTATTGATATGGGTAATCATGAGACCTGAGAATTATTGCAAATATGGTTAGTTATAATATTTGCTGAAAACTTGAATGCTAGCTTGACATATTTACAACAACAACAGCAAACAGAGTTTGTAAAAGTTTTTCTTTATTTCTTTCAGTTTGTCAATTGAATTGCTTGAGGACAAGCAAGGGTTTAAGCTTGGGGGAGTCGATACGTCTCCGTCGTATCTACTTTTCCAAACACTTTTGCCCTTGTTTTGGACTCTAACTTGTATGATTTGAATGGAACTAACCCAGACTGACGCTATTTTCAGCAGAACTGCCATGATGTTGTTTTATGTGCAGAAAACAAAAGTTCTCGGAATAACCTGAAACTCCACAGAATATCTTACAATAAGTAATAAAAAATCCTCACCAAAGATGAAGACCAGGGGTCCCACACCCTGTCCACGAGGGTGGGGGGTGCCCCCCCCAGGGCACGCCCCCCTACCTCATGGGCCCCCTGGAGACCTCCCGACTCCAACTCCAACTATATATATCTGCTTTCGGGGAGAAAAAATAGGAGAGAAGAATTCATCGCGTTTTACGATACGGAGCTGCCGCCAAACCCTAAAACCTCTCGGGAGGGCTGATCTGGAGTCCGTTAGGGGCTCCGGAGAGGGGGATTCATCGCCGTCGTCATCATCAACCATCCTCCATCACCAATTTCATGATGCTCACCGCCGTGCATGAGTAATTCCATCGTAGGCTTGCTGGACGGTGATGGGTTGGATGAGATTTATCATGTAATCGAGTTAGTTTTGTTAGGGTTTGATCCCTAGTATCCACTATGTTCTAAGATTGATGTTGCTATGACTTTGCTATGCTTAATGCTTGTCACTAGGGCCCGAGTGCCATGATTTCAGATCTGAACCTATTATGTTTTCATCAATATATGAGAGTTCTTGATCCTATCTTGCAAGTCTATAGTCACCTATTATGTGTTATGATCCGTTAACCCCGAAGTGACAATAATCGGGATACTTACCGGTGATGACCGTAGTTTGAGGAGTTCATGTATTCACCATGTGTTAATGCTTTGTTCCAGTTCTCTATTAAAAGGAGGCCTTAATATCCCTTAGTTTTCGTAAGGACCCCGCTGCCACGGGAGGGTAGGACAAAAGATGTCATGCAAGTTCTTTTCGATAAGCATGTATGACTATATTCGGAATACATGCCTACATTACATTGATGAATTGGAGCTAGTTCTGTGTCGCCCTATGTTATGAATGTTACATGATGAACCGCATCCGGCATAATTATCCATTACTGATCCGATGCCTACGAGCTTTCCATATACTGATTTACGCTTATTTACTTTCCCGTTGCTATTGTTACAATCACTACAAAATACCAAAAACATTACTTTGCTTTCATTACTCTTTTGTTACCGTTACCATCACTATCATATTACTTTGCTACTAAACACTTTGCTGCAGATACTAAGTTTCCAGGTGTGGTTGAATTGACAACTCAGCTGCTAATACTTGAGAATATTCTTTGGCTCCCCTTGTGTCGAATCAATAAATTTGGGTTGAATACTCTACCCTCAAAAGCTGTTGCGATCCCCTATACTTGTGGGTTATCAAGTTCTGCCCGGGTTGAGTGCCAGCCATGAAAACTCTGGCTCGATTCGGCGGCTCAGAGAGGTCCGGAATACTGCTGCCATCGGAACAGCCCCCAAGCATGCCATCTTGTAGCTGATACAAATAATTTGTCTCGCCTGAGGACGACTCACCGTCGGAACAGATGGCCGTCTCACCGCCATCCACTGATCCTTCAGAGAATTCACCTCCATGGATGCAACCCACGAAGGCATGTCTCACGGCAGGTTGAGCCCGGGCGAATCTCGCGCGCTGAGCCGTCTCGATGAGGTTGGTGCAGACATCCGGCTCAGGGCCCGACTCATCGATCCGGCTGATGAAGACATGGATTCCACCAAAGGGGGCCCGGTACCCATACTCAATTGAGCCGGCTTCGGGGCCCCAGCCTTCGTCGTCCATGTAGAGCTTGCCGCGACGACTCTTGGTCATCTGGCCCACAGCGTATCCCTTGAGCCCTTCGAAGTTGCCCTTCAAGAACTCAAATCCACCGTGCGCTGGCCCCACGGTGGGCGCCAACTGTCGTAGAATTGTCACGACAGATGTCCTAGCGAAAGGACTTAGTCGTAGGGCCATCGCAACTAGGATGTTTAAAGGGGTTAATCGGGACAAAGGACACGAGAGGTTTATACTGGTTCGGGCCCTTACAGTGAAGGTATGGCCTAGTCTAGTTGATGTTGTATTGCTAGGTTTCGATGACCAAGGAGCGAATCTGCTAACTTGGCTATCGATCTCTTGTTTTCTTGTCCTAAGTCGTCGCCGGTTCGTCCCCTTATATACACGGGTTGACGCCTGGCGGCCTACAGAGTCCCGGCCGGCTCATAAAACGTGTCCGGCTCGGTGACTTCTTTTATATTCCTTTCTTTACAAGTCTTTCTTTACATACGGCGGTTTAGAATATTGGGCCTTAAGCCGTCTCTGGGCTTAGGCCTTCTACAAGTCTTAATAGACTATCACCCTGAATATTACTGGGCTTCTTTTGTAACCCGCCATTGGGGTTGACCCGGCCCCTCCTGGGCGGGTCATACCTGGTAGCTATATCCCCAACAGGGGGCGTGCGCGTCGTCGTGCGGAGGAGGTGTATGAAGACGAGTACTTCGTGAGGAAGGTCAAAGGCGCTGGGCGCCTCGCCGCTGTGTGGAGGTGGGCCGATAAGTTCCAGCGTGCCACCGACGAGGAGCGCCTGTGGGCGCCCAACGAAATGGCAAGATCGTTCGCGCTCGTCCGCCATCAAGAGGCAGATCGATACGTCGAGTGCTGCGAGGCGGAGGAGGCAGAGTACTGCCCTGCCTCCGCACTTGGAAGACGCCGCGCACGAGGGAGCTGCTGGCGAGGGGCTACCGGAATACTGGCCCTAGGAGGAATTATTAGTTTTAGTATTGTTCGTTTTCAATTTTATGCATTGTACCTAGTAGTTAAGTATCATCACGTATATGTGATGATATTATATATATATATTATGAATTCCATTTTCTATTTATTTTTGTATACTAATCCGAATCTAGCTGTTATCATCCACATATACATAATGGAAAACGTATATACACACAATGAAATAGAGCATATAAGAACGGAAAACAGAATACACACATTGAAACAGAGCAATAAACAAGGCAATACTATGATTGCTGTGAATACATAGCTATCCACGTCGAAACGACTCAACAAAATAAAACGCGTCCATGAGACCATGACCAGCAGCCCTTTCCTACGGTAGCTCTTGTCTCTGCCTGAACTCGTGCACGCGTTCGTCCAAGCGGTCGACACGCTCGCGGTACATCTGGAGCGCGATCTCGAGCTCCAAGTTGGCTATTTTATCAGAGATCACCAGCTCGAGGATGTGATGACCATGTTCCTCTACTGTGCCCAGGTGGACACCTAGGCCAAGGAGGCGGTCGAGCTTACCGACCAGTGCGTTGGCATCGAGCGGGCCGCAGACAAGGTGAACGGTGTGACCCATGCGAACGACACGGCGGGCGTCCGGTGCAAGTACGGCGCGGCCGGCCTCTAGTGCAAGTATGGCGCAGAGGGCCTCTGTCCATTCCTAGCGAGGAATGGGGGTACTGACAGGACGTGTACCCAGCTGCGATGCCCTGTCGACAGTAGGCAAGCGCCGATGGATCCGCTCTTGCTGTGCGGCCGCCGCGCCTCTCGCTCTGCGGCGCTCCAACGGTCTCGCCGTGCGGCGAGCCGCAGCCTCTCGATCATGTTGTGAGGCGAGCTACAGCCTGTCACCGCTGACATGCCTATCTTGATCCGCGGCGCTGAAGCGCCATGTGCGAAGGGTCTGCTCAACCCTGGCAATGACGCGCATAACGGCGTCGTCCATCGTGTTGCCGGGGAGCGCCTCGACCTCGACGGGCCGTGGTGCCTACTCGTTGGCGGCGCTTTGGTGGGTTGGCATGCTTGGAAAAGGTGGATGTGCTACAGGCTGCGCTTGTTGCCTCCGTGCGTCACGCGCCGCCTAGGTTTATGCGCAATATCGCTGAGTGGCGGGAAACGGTGGCGTGTTCATAAAATGCCATCAATTAATGGAAATTTAGCATAGAAGGAACATTGAGCTAGCACAAGAAGTAGATGATAATCAGATGATCGTTTATCCTAGTTAATTATGCATGTAATAGTTTATTTTGGTGTGTGGAATTGTCATGTGTGTGTTAGCCACCTATATAATTGAATGTTTGCCGCGTATTACACACATCTTGTTTATATGAAACGTTTCTGTTCTCTTGACTCAACACAAACAGTTTATCAGAATGAACTGTATACCCTACATTGCATACACCTTGATCTGGTTGAACCGTTTCTGTTGTGTTGCCTAATCCAAAATAGTTCATCCGAGTGAACCGTATGCCGTATATCGCAGACACCTTGATCTGGCTGACCGTTTCTTTTGTGTTGTCTAATCACAAATAGTTTATTCAAGTGAACCGTATGCTGTATATCCCACACACCTTCATCTGGCTGCCCGTTTCTTTTGTTCCTCCTCATCGCAAACAGTTAATTTAACTGAACCGTATGCCCTACATCACACATGCAACTAAAATCTGAACTGTGTTTGATGCATCGTCCATCGCAAACACTTTGCACTTTTTTAACGTTTTTTACACCACCGTGTGTGATTATTGCATCGCACACAGTTTCATTGAAGGGTCTCTGATCGTAGTGTCGCGTTAGCAGCATCCTGCAGTAGTGCAAGTAACTAATGAGGTATATATATAAATATATATATATATATATATATATATATATATATGCAAATGAAGTAACATAAGGCTGTCCGTAATGAGAATATTATAGGTAGTATCATGCATGACAGCTAGACAATTTTAATGAGGTAACATATAATTAAATGAAAAAGAGAGGGTTGAGTATCATACTAAATGGCCTGCTACTATGTGTCATGCATAACATCTATGATATCAGCATATGATACTATGCACTAGGATGTAGTATCATATGCATAATATTAGTATATGATACTCCTCAATACGACCGGCCTAATATATTACCATCACATAGCAGTTTTCAATGTAAAATGACTCTACAAAGTAATAAATGAAGATTTCTATGTTATCACACCTATGACACTACTCCCCATCATGACTTGTAACTAAAGTGCTAGTGTGCTACCAAGTATGCTAGTGTTCTATAGCTAGGCTACAACAACTTGGAGAAGAAGATGACCCCCAATCCACACAATGTGTGAGCTACGTAAAGGGAAAGAAATTAGTGACAGCAAAATAACGGGCAATTTACCGAAGTACGGGTGAATAATCTTTACTTAACTGTTACTCCCCCGATCCTTTTTACTCCGCATATAAGATTTGTTTATAGTCAAACTTCGTCAAGTTTAACCAACTTCATAGAAAAAATATTAACATTTCACAACATGAATTTATTTTTCGTATTGTGTAATTTTAGTATTGTAGATGTTGATATTTTTTCATACAAATATGATCAAACTTTAAAAAATGTGACTTCAGACCAATTTTATGTCCATAGTAAAAAGGAGGGATTGCATTTGCCGAACGGTAATCACGGGAGCCGAGCGTCAAGGTGAACAGTTGATCTGGCAAGTGTCAATCGTAGTCGCTCTCGAACTGTTTTGTTCCTCCCTTGTTTCTTCAGTCCGCACCCTAGCATGGATTTCTCCACATAGTTGTAGTTTCGTCAGGTTCGTAGTATCTCTCCCTAGGCCATTTTTTAGCATCGACGTTAAAAAAATGATCTAGTCACATCTTTAGAAACCCAATTTTCATTGGTTAGACCCGAAACTGATATCGGCAGAACCATGCCGAACCCGGCATGCCGGAGGCGTCCAGAGGCGTCGGGGGAATCATTTTTGGCACGAAAAAACGGCAGGCCCGCCAAGTCAGCGACTCCGCGCATCGTCGTCCTCATCACCTCGGTTTCTCACGGGGAATCAATGCCAATGCTGCCGCCGGTCAGCCTTCCATTGATTCCTCACGGGCGGCGCAGTGCGGCGACGCGCCCTCTCCCGCCACGCGTACACACGTTTTGTCGCCCCTCGGCTGCTATAAAAGCCACTCCCTCCCTCATCGGTGGACGCACTTGCCCCGCAGCCCCTCTGTCTCTCGCCGCCGACGCTCTCTCTTCCCCTCTCTCCCCGTCTAGCCACCGCGTGCACGCCCCAGCCGATGGGAGAGCAGTTCCCCGGCGATGGAGCAGCGGCCAACGGCTTCGGCCGCCGCCACCTGCACGAGTGGGAAGCCAACCTCCTCCACGAGGCGAACTACCCGGCGCCGCCCGCCATGTGTGTGCCGGGGCGGTGGAGGCTCAACGCCGGGAGCGTCCCGGTCCCCTCGCAGCCCGGCGTCGCCTACCCGCCTACTTCCACGCCGAAATAGAGCGCGTTTGGGCCTCTCTAACGGAGGAGGAGCGGGGCCTTCCGGAGTACGCCGAAGACGACCACGCGCACTGGGTGGCGTACTTCCAACGCCGGCAGGAGGAGTGGCTCGCCTCCACCAACAACATGGTGGTTAAGGGGCGCAACAACAGCGACGGCCGCCACCTGTGGTGGGGCGCCCCGGCCGCACGCTCCATGCCGTCCTTGAGTACCTCGAGGGTGGCAACGATTCGCCGCTCGAGTACCAGGCGCCCTCCCCCCGTCAGAGTGGCGACCCGTGGCTGCCGAGGCGCATGCTGGGCGGGTCCTCCTCCTCTTCCTGTTCCTCCTCCCACTCCCCTGGGTCGCCGACGCTCGTCGGCGTCAAGGCCGAGCCCATGGAAACGCCGCTCGGCCGGCGCACCCGCGGAGATACCCTCATCATCAACGAGGGCGATCGTGCCTCCTCGGCGCCTACATCCCGCCTTGTCAAGCCAAAGACGAAGCCGAGAATCGCCGCCGTGAAGAGCGAGCACGCGCGATGACATGCCCGCACTCGACGACGAGGCCGCCATGAAGTGAGCGCGGGAAGATTGGGCCCGGCTGGAGATGGAGCGCCAATGCCGCGCCCTAGAGGAGATCGCCGCTCGCCGCCGTGGTCGCGATGAGGGAGGCGTCATCATCCTCGAGGACAGTGACGACGACGTGCTGCCGCCGGCCAAACCGGTCCGCCAGTGCGACCCCGGGCAGAGATCCAGTAGGGACGACCATGGTGTGAAGAAGGAGAAGGAGGAGGACGACGACGACTACAACACCTTCAGCAAGCTCTTCGGCCTGTAGGCGGCGGCGACAACAATTTTTTTCTTTTAGTATATTTTTATGTTTTCAATATGCAAAAAGTTTATGAAACGCCTAAATATCGCCGAATCTATGTCGTGTTTGCCGAATTTTGTTCAAGTATATTTTAAAAAAAATTACAAAAGCGTCGACTGAGGACGATCTGGGGGTGGCGGCTAGGAACCCGATCACCCTCACGCCAAAATTATCGCCGGTTCGCGGTCTGAACAGCTGGAGATGCTCTTAGAGCGTCAGAGTCCTGACAGGCTGCCGGCGGTACGGCCCTGTCCTGACAGGCTCACCGGTCAGGTTCCCCCACTTTCCACTTTCCAGTCCTACGTCTCCGCCGCGAGTAAATAGTATAAAACTACTACTTTACAGGCTAGGGTTCTAAAAAACTATAGGTTTCTAATTTTTCGCTAATAACTACCAAGTCAGGGGTTGACTGTTTCAAAAAACCCTAAACACAGAATGCTTTAAAATTAATCATGATTATGACAGTTGGGACCCGCACGTAAGAGAACCGTTTGTTTGACCGTTTGTTTGACTGATACCTTACATGTAGGGCCCATATGTCAGTATTTTTGTAAGTTCTTTAAAAAAGCAATGAGGTCCCTGTAACTTTTTTAAAAAAGCAATCGGGTCCCTGGCTGTTTTCTAGAAAAAGCAACCGGGTCCCTGACTGCTCCCTGAGGAACGGCGCAGGCAGCTCGCCGGCGGCCTGGTCGCGGCCAAGCGAAAGAAGGCGGCGCGGCCGCCGCGTTCCTTGTCGCGAAGGCGGGGTTCTCTAGTCGTTCCTCGTCGCGAAGGCCGCCGCTAGGAACGAGTGTTCCTCGTTTCGCGACGGGCTAGGTGGAGGAGCTCCTTGCCAACAACTGCCGCTGCTCCTGGGCCATTGCGTGCGGCTGGAGGCGGCCAGAGCCTTTGTCCATGGTGCGGCTGGCGGGGGCCCTTGCTCCTCGCGCGTTCCTGGCCATGGCGTGCGGCTCGCGACGGCCCGAGCACCTGACCATGGCGCAGCTGGAGGCGGCCCTTGCTCCTCGGCGCGCTCCCGGCCATGGCGCGTGGCTCGCGACGGCCTGAGCCCCTGGCCAAGGTGCGGCCCGTGCTCCTGCGATGCGGCTGCTCCTCCGCGCGGCGTTCTTCCTTGCCGTCGATGGGTGGTGGCTGTAGGGGAGAGGAAGAAGAAAGAGACAGAAGGAGAGAAGAGAAGATAAGAGGAACAAGAGGCAACTTACATGTGGGACCCACATGTAAGTTAACGGTCAAACCAAACGGTCAAACAAACGGATTGTTTAGGAGTGGGCCCGATCTGTCATAAAACGGTTTAAAGTGTTTAGAGTTTTTTGAAACAGTCAATCCCTAACTTGGTAGTTATCAGCGAAAAATTAAAAACCGATAGTTTTTTGAAATCTAACATGTAAAGTAGTAGTTTTATCTTATTTACTCCTCCGCCGCAGATGGTGATCCAGCGCCTCCGCGCCATGCCCTCGTCCGGCAGGCTTAAGGTCCTGGTGGCGCCGCCGCGCGTCGACATGGCGTTCTGCGGTGCCTCGGTCACCAAGGGACGGGCCGAACGTCGCCGCCTCCGTTGCTAGTACCTCGCCCGCACCAACATCCCATCGCCGGCAGAGGTGACCCCCACTCCTTCCCCTCCCTCCCTCCCCGCCTGCAATCTTAGTACCAACTAATTAATCGCCCGGTTCGATTATCTCATGATCAATTGAACTTTGAAGCCAATTGGAGTTTAGGTTTCATATAAACATTTTCCTGATTGGATTCCAGACAAGTGGCGTGATGCAGGGTTAAATGAATCTGCTGAACAATAATATACTGTAGCTTATACCTTTGCCTGCAGCCGGCTCACTACTGAATTTTGGTCCTGGTTTGCATTTCGTAGGGGTTTTGACTGTTGAGAGGTAGCTGTTATTGTTTATCTGACATGTTCTAATTTTTGTGAGGTTGCCAATGCTTCATTATCTCTTCCTGCTGATTGCAGAAGACTGGTCGTGTTCGATTGCCGTTATTAGCTATGATGTAGATGCAGTTTATGAGCTCCTTCGTTTGCTTACTAGAGTTTGTTGTGTGGGAAATGAAACCTTAATAGAGCTTATTCAGAGACAGTAATGCGGGTAGGGTGAAGGTCTGCCAACAGAACAGACTGCTAGCTAGATTGTTCATCTTGTAAGGTAGCTTCAGCCTTCAGACCACTTTGCCTCCTTAAGCACTTGCTTTTACATGGTCTTCTCTTCAGCCACAGCAACAGCTTGGGCTACAATCAGCGGGTGGCACGTCACAAGCAGCGGCGGTCAGTATCAAGGGGCGGGGCAAACTAGGCTTCCGCGGCAACCAGGTACACGCTTGTGACATGCCTATCTGCTTGATATGGGGCGTTCTTCTCCGCAGATTGGGCGTAGGTTGGTTCTCAACCCCGTTAACTCTGGTTTGTTGAGGTGAATTTTGTGTTCAAGCCATGTTCAAAATCGAGGGTTAATCCTCTATCTGGTTCCAAGTCAGCTTCCCAAATATTTACTCTGACTGCGCAAATCAATCTAGCTCTGATCGTTCAGGCTGTGCTTGTATAAATACTACTCACTTGTACAACTAAGGGAAAATCCAAACGTGAAACGAAATGCTATGGCAAGAGAGAAGGGTACAGTCTGCAAGTTTCACTAACTTGAACTAACAAATGGAAAAGCCATATATAAGATATTATACCATCGTTCTTTTTGACATGAATTTCTGTCACTAGCTACCATCCTGCCAATCGTTGCTTCATCTGACATCCATGCGTGAGGCCAGATGCTTGATTCTAAGGATCTCGGCAGAAACTTGTCCCATGCCTGGCCGGTCTAACCATTAGAACAACACAGTTCTTCATCACTTCCGGTGCGTTGCTGTCATCTTGTAGCATTGTTGGATCAACAACCTCACAAATATTATCTGGAAATGCTCTACAAACAAATTCATGAAGGCTTGCACCTTCACTGAATTTTCCGTCGTTGGACTTCGCCCTGTTATCATTTGTAACAGAAGCACTCCAAAACTGTAGATATCACCCTTGGTTGATATCTCTTCACTCATGCCATACTCTGCATTTACATTTACAAACACAGTTAAAGAATCTGCAGCATTTGCAAGTTGCAACTCCGTAAAGAACAAACACACCCAACAATCTAACATTGCTGAGGATATGCTTAATCTGACCTGGTGGGATGTATCCGATCGACCCTTTATGAAATGATAAAAGTTTTTACTTCTTGCACTATCTTTTCGATATCCAATGTATCTAATAATCTCACCTGGGTCTTTACTTTTACATGGACAGTGGCCTATATTTTTTCCGATGGATAGCACTTCTTCTTTAATGTAGTCGTTATTCTTACAAATACTATATTTTGCTTTGCCTTTGCTTCCTCTAGTTTATATAGAACTAGATCAATTTTATTATTCAATCCAGAGTACTTTTCTACGAGTCTTTTGTATTTTCTAAATAAACTTTCAAATTTTTGGTCCAAGTTGTCTTTTCTTTTCCCCCAGGATATAAAAAAGCTATATATCAAATCAACAATTGTATTTAGTTGGCTATGAGTAGTATGCCAAATTCTTCAGAGGGATTTATTCTGCACCTTATATCAATATTTTCTTTAGCATTTATTACTTTACCTGTGCTAACTTCTAAATTTAGATACTTCAACCTTTCAATGATTAAACACTAGCTCAGATACCAACAATGCACAATATTCAAGATTAGAATATGTTAATATTCAGTTTATTATTGTTAATATTCGAGATTAATTATTGTAAAATCATTAATAAAAAATATTTAAAGATGTTAATATATGATTTGTACTGTTCAAATTTCCTAAAATCAGATACTATATTCATGTGAGTCTACTGTTCAAATTTCAGGAAATTTGAAGTTACATTTGAAAAAAAATAACTAGCCCAGCCGTGAGTTATTGCAATTCTGAGATTAGAGAAGAAATTTTTAAAAACTGAAATAGAGCAAAAGAGAAGATTACACTGTCAACAAGGGTCACTATCTGTCTAACTGAATTCAAAAGAAGGAAAAGCAATAAGATAGTGCATCATCATTATTCTTTACACAAAATTTTCTCGCTAGCAACCATCCTGCCTATGCTTTGCTTCATCTGACATACATGCGTGAGGCCACATGCTTGATTCTAAGGATCTCGGTAGAAACTTGGCCCATGTCCGGCCGCTCTTTGGGAGATGTCATGGAGCAAGAGAGGCCTATTCTAACAAGTGGAATGACACAGTTCTTTATTACTTCTTGTGCATTGCTGTCATCTTCTAGCATTGTTTGATCAATAACGTCACAAATATTATCTGGAAATGCTCTACAAACAAATTCATGAAGACTTGCACCATCACTGAAATTTTTGTCAGTTGGACTTTGCCCTGTTATCATCTGTAACAGAAGCACTCCAAAACTGTAGACATCACCCTTGGTTGATATCTCTGCGCTCATGCCATATTCTGCATTTCGTTTACAAACACAATTAGAGAAATCTGCAGTATATGTACAACTCTAAAGAAAAAACGAACCCAATAGTTCAACATTACTGAGGATATGCTTAGTCTCACCTGGAGGGATGTATCCGATGGATCCTTTTAGGCAGGCCAGACTTGTTGAATCACCTTCTTGTACATTTGATGTTGTGAATACAAACCTTGCCAGGCCAAAGTCGGTGACATAGGCAACCATGTCAAGATCCAAAAGAATATTGCTTGGCTTTAGGTCACAGTGTATTAGTGGAGATGCACACTGGTTATGAAGATAATCCAAAGCAAAGGCTACATCCAAGCCAATATTGATCCTTCGGCTTAAAGTCAGGATATGTCTCTCACCATGTTCAAGGTCTCCCGGATGCAGCCACATTTCTAGGTTCCCTTTCGGCATGTATTGGAACACTAGGGCCTTGAAATCTGCCCCATTAGAATCCACAGAAGAACATGATGTGATGATCTTTACAAGATTCCGGTGACGGACATTTCGCAGGGCTTCACACTCTGCAATAAAGCTCCTATTTGCTCCATAATTGTTTAGGCTGAAAATCTTGATGGCAACTTGATCTTCCTGAAGCCTTAAACTGCCCTTGTAAACCACTCCAAATGATCCTGATCCAATTAGGTTTGCTGGAGAAAACCTATCTGTTGCCCTTACAATGTCTTCATATGATATCTTCTTCATGTGCTCACTGAATTCTTTCAAATCTGGATTTTCCTGCATCCTCTTCCTCCAGTAAATTGTTGCAATACATGACAAAATTAATAGGACAGCAGAAACGGCTGGCATTACTATCCGTAGGACTAGAGCCGATGAATTTTGTTTCCCTTTTCTGTCAACTTGTGTTGAACAAAGAGGTATACCTCCTGTTGGAATGCTGGTACACAAATCATGATTTCCTTCAACTGACACTGCACCAGTATTGTTAAAAATACTGCCTCCTGGAACTGCTCCATCAAAATTGTTGAAGGATAAGTTGAGATTTTGCAGGGAACTTAAGGATGTGAGGAACTGTGGAATCTTTCCGAACAAATTGTTATGAGAAATATCCAAGTACTCCAGAACCACACACTGGCCAAGAGTGGATGGGATGTTGCCAGACAACCTGTTATCTGATATGCTAATTTTGTTCACATTAATGAGATTGCCAACTTCCACTGGCACTCCCCCAGATAGGTAATTATGTGACAAGTCCAATTCTTCAGAAAGCGAAGAAATTTTGAAGATTTCACTTGGTATATTCCCATCTAGTGAGTTGTGAGCAAGGTTGAGTATTTGGAGTTGATTACAATGTCCTATATCTGCAGGTATCCTTCCGCTAATGTTGTTCCCATCCAATTTCAAAGAATTTAGCTGAACCAGATTACCAATAGTATCTGGGATTTGCCCTGACAGTCTGTTTTGTGCAAAGGATAGATGGACCAAGCTGTGCAAATTACCAATTGTTGCTGGTATATTTCCAGTGATAAGATTGTAATCCATGTACAACCTGTGGAGGCTCTTAAGATTGCCAATCTCTGGTGGTATAGGCCCAGAAATTTGGTTTTCCCTTAGCCACAGCCACTCCAGACTATCAGAAAGATTGCCTATTGAACTTGGCATTTCGCCTTGAAGATTGTTCCCAACCAACATCAGCATAGTCAACCTGGTACAATTTGCGAGTGAAGAGACAAATTCCCAGTCTCCTGCTTCTAGTTTGTTGTATGACAAATCAAGTTCCTCCAAATTTGGCAATGACCCAAAGAAGGGTATAAACCCAGTTAGGCTGTTAGTATACAGGTAAAGCTGACGAAGGTTGTAAGCTTTGGGAAGAGAAGCTGGGATAGGGCCATCAAACTTGTTTGATGAGAGGATTAAATCCTGAATATTCGGGAGTGTGTAGCCAATATTGGAGGGTAACCTTCCAACAAGCGAGTTGTTTGCTAAGCCAAGAAATGTCAGAGATGACATATTGAATAGAGATGGTGGGACTGTCCCAGACAAGTTGTTGGCTGTCAAGGCCAGTACCTGCAGTGTTGGAATATGACCTAAGCTGTCTGGTATACTCCCTACTAAATTATTCTCTGTAAGAAGAAGATCGATGAGGGAGGAAAGGTTCCCTAGCGAGGAAGGTATTTTTCCTGAAATATGATTATAGCTTAAATCGAGGTATTGAATAGGTGGGGAGGTGGCAGTAACAACAGGTATAGAACCAACAAGGTTGTTCTTTTGGAGGGAAATGTCAAGAAGAGATGGACTATTTGCTAGGGACTCCGGGATGACCCCTGTCAGAGCATTCACCCCAAGATCGACATATGTAAGAGAATGGCTGCTGCCCAAAGACGGTGGTATGTTACCTTCCAAAGTGTTCATGCTGAGGTTGAGATCACGGAGCCGGCTTAGGAGGCCAAGCTCCGATGGTATGCCACCATTGAAGCTATTGTTTGACAGCTGAAGCCTTGCAAGAGAGGTCAGGTTGGCAACGCAAGGCGATATGGGGCCTGAGATGCCTTCTGACTTAAGGTCCAGCTCAATCACACGACAAGGGGACACCGTGCTGCAAGTGATCCCATGCCAGTCGCAAACGTCCAAGGACGTGTTCCTCCATGAAGCTAAAACTCCTGCTGGACCCGAGATCCTGGACTTGAAGCAGAGGAGAGCTTGCCTATCATTTTCAGTTTCATTGCAGGTGGATAGTGGTAGGCTGCAAAGGAAGCAGAAGAGGTATAGAAACCAAACAAAGCCTGGAAGCAAGACACCCGAAGATGCCATTTTTGTTGTTCACAGGCTACAGCTATGGAGTATGGTGATGAAAGCTTTCATTTGCAGACGGATGTTTAAGTACTCAGCTGTTGAGTGTGTCAGTAGCCAACCGCTCAAAATAGCACACATATTCGCGGCTCAGTGGTCAATATGATGGAAACGGGCATGATGCATCAGGGGTATGCTTTTGGATCAGATATGGTGTTCATTCAAACTATTTGCTGACTAAATTAGCTGTGACTTGGTAGTTGCTCAAATCCACACTTGTGGAATATTTGTATTGTGAACACGCATTTGGACGCTAAGAGATTACCCTTCACATCTCAGACTGGGACAGGGTGATGCCTCGAACCTCTGCTTACATACATTGCATTGACCCAGCCATCCTCCAACATCAGCAGGAGTGTGTGGTTGCCTGAGGTACAGTGTGGATGCACGCTTCATCCTGAAGAATAATGAACATGAATTTTGATATTACAAAAATGTGAAATATATAATACAGGAAGTGAATGCTAGGAATTTATGACATTCAAAATTTCACAAAAAAAGAGTGTTTGTGTCATGTGCAATCATAAGAAGAGTTAAATATACTCATCTTCTATCCTTTTTACAGAAGATAAAACAGTCATGTTTCTGGTTGAATGTTTGGAGGTTCCAATCTTGTGGATGATGCTTCGGTGTGTTAAGGCACCTACCTTTGTGTTCTAATTTTGTTCTAATTTTGTTCCAACAGGTGGCTGGCCCACATGTCAGTGACCCAAAAGCAGGTGCCTTTAAGGCACTGAAGCTGCGTCCCAATCTTGTAACATCCCCAACGTTCACATCGTTTTCAAATTTTCATCCAATTATAGGGTACAAACAACTCTATAATCAGGTTAAGGTTTAGAGTGTGGTTTGTATTTCAGAATGAAAAGAAGGTGTGGAGAATGTTTAAAGTAGGAACCAAAAAGGAAAATCATCAACCAATATGATAATCCATGTAGCATACGAAAAACACCAAAAGATAAAGGGATAAGTATATTTTCCGTCCCTCAACTCTTTTGAAAATATAGAAATCGTCCCTTAACTCCAAAACCGGTAAAGGTTAGTCCCTCAACTTCTCAAACCGGATAAGTTTAGTCTCTCATACCGCTTCGGATGGCTTCGTTGATGATGTGGCATGGTTTTGACCCTGGTATTCGGAGTTGACTGTCACCTCTTCTTCGTTCTATTTCCCACGCAATAGACATTTCATCGAATAGTTGATGTGCACACTCTGGCTCATGGGCTCCTGCCACCTATGGCCAACTTAGATCGGGAGATTGGAGAGCCATGGAGAGGCGGGAGGAGATCGTGGTGGCCGGTGGCTGCATGGCCCTGGTCGTAGCTTGAGCCTTGAGCAGGAGGGGGACGACACCGGCTCTTTTCCTCCTCCACGCCAATGCACGGCCCTCATCGTAGCTTGATCCAGCGGCAGCCTCTCGTACGTGGTGTTGCCGGACGTGGCTGCAATCACCATGACGGGGCTAGAGCCCGGACGCGGGTAGCTCTCCCATCACGGTACCCGCCCACAGGCGAGGTACGCTGCGAGCCCCGTTGTTCCAAGTGGCGCCGGCGCCGGACAGGGACAGTATCTCAAACCGGCCCGTAGGACGAAGGCGGCCGCCCCGGTCCGCGCGGGCTCCAATCGTGAATGCATCTGTTACTTGTGTACTTCTAGCCGGGAACGCGTCCTTTCGGGGAGGTGCACGGCTAGCTCGAGTTCTTTCCGAGCTAGCTACCGCAGTACACGCTACACGGAGAGAGATGCATACGTACACAAGCAACGTATGCTAGCTAATCGATTTACCCTGAAGGAATCAATCAACCTGGTAGTAGCTAGCTTCGACTGATAAGAGGAAGTAGGAAAAAAAAATGAGGATGCAAAATAAATTGGACCGTGGTGTTCAGCTCAATGCCAACGAGACGTGGTGCCAGCCAAGGACCTTATCGGCCTCGTCGCCTCGTCAAAGCTTGATGCGGCGAGTACGGTGACCAAGCTAGAGGTGGCGTGAACGCTGGCCAAGCTCCAGGCTGCTTCCCTCGCAGAAGCTGCCACGGCCACCAGGGTCAAAACCATGCCACGTGATCAACGAAACCATAAATGGTATGAGGGACTAAAGTTATCCGGTTTGAAAAATTGAGGGACTAAGATTTACTGGTTTTAAAGTTAAGGGACCATTTCTATACTATCGAGAGAGTTGAGGGACGAAAAATATACTTATCCCAAAGATAAATGAAGTTCTTTTATCATTTATGCACATGGCATAAATAACCATATTTTTTGATGATTTTTCACAGGTCATCATATCTTAACATTCTCTACTACCATGATCTTTTTCTCGTTTTTTTTCAAAGGTTCAGTACACAAAAGTACTTATCAGGACTGGCTAGGTTTTTGTCTAATGTTTATAGTAAGTTAAGTGGTTAATTTTAGGTTGCTTCTTAGTTTAGGTTTAAGTCGGACAACACAAATAGTTTGAGGGCTCAACAGTTTTTTTCCCTCGAAACGTAAAAGTGAAAGTGTTCTCGATCTCTAGCTATGGATTTGCTTAATGGATAATTACTTTGAATCAAATTCTCGTGAGGCCAAGAACACAAGAACAGCTACCAATGTTGCTAAAATTTGCACAAAACGTTGTGTTCAAAGGACAAGAATCAGATTAAAAAATTGTTGCAGCCCTCTCTGGATCGTAGGAATTTCATAGGATATTTGGAGGATCTTAGTGTGGCAAACTTGTGCCGGAAATGTTCTTTAGGTTGACTTCCTACGCCGTAATGTCGTAGAAATTTCAACATCTCCTGGAATCACACTTTCCTTGTGTTCTAATTTTGTTCTATTGAAACCCTGCATGTTTTTTCACACACAAAACGAAAACACTAGTTCTGCATGTTTTTTCCGCAAAAAAGACTATTTCTGTAAGTTTTATGTGTTTTCCAATAATTGTGCCGTACGCGTATACCTGTCAAATTCCTACATTTTCTTATATTTCTCCTGGTTACGATCCAGAGAGGCCCCGCCTGTCCATCTCATTAGTCTGAACCTCCTTTTGGCGCCGCACTTTCTTCAGCCTAAGATAGCGAGGCGACTCTATGGCTGTATGCACTGCATTGACCCAAGCCAGCGTCACCGCACTTCTTCTATGTCTTTGGTGCACCTTCCAGGGTGCATCCTGTCAATACGGCCTTTTCAAGCCAACTCCTTTCCCTCAGGAAAAAATATTTTCTGTACAGATGTTAATGAATAATAGTGAGGGCTACAGTTTGCCAAAAGAAAAAAGGTGCATCCTGTCAAAAAGGGCCACCGGCACTTGCCTGATGAACAGTGGCGCTCCATAATCTGGACGCGCTACCAAGACCAGACCAGCGGCAGAGAACTTTCCTGAAGAACGTTAATGGTACGGTAATATTGGCGCGGTATGAACGAGCGTCTCATCAGGTCATCATCATAGGATCCATCCATCAAGTCTCTCTCTCTCTACCTCAAAGAAAAAAAAAATCCATCCATCAAGCTCAGATTCAAATAAATATGATGCTTAAGGGCATCTTGACCCTCAAATGGTCCGCATACGTTCGGATCGTGAAATCCATCTAACGTGGGCATGTATCGGTCCGCCGAGCGGTCTGGACATGCTTTTTTCTGCAATCCAAAGACAAACGTCGGGGGGTTTTTTGGGCGTCTGGACAACACCCACTTCCGTGTCTGATTGCCCTGACCCACTAAAAACCCACCGCTCTCGCTCGTGCGCATTCCCTCCCAACGCCAACTGCCCGCATTCATGCCGTTGTAGAGCGGCCGCTCCACATTGATGTCGGCTCAGAGCGGACATGATCTCTCGTTGGTTCCGCCATTGAAGCGGTGCCGAGGGTGCCGCCCGCGACGCGTCCTCAGTATCCGTGCATGCGTTACTGGATGGGACGGTCGGATATCTACCACGCCCGTTCAACGCCGTGTCTGTCCGTATGCCGTTATTAAGCAGGCTCGCCGGCCGAGAAACCCACTCTGGCGCCACGCATTAATGCACCTGGATGCCTGGCCTCAGCGAGATCCGGCTAACTCCACAACTCAAGTCGCTCGCTCCACATCCTCCTCCCTTGTCCACACCACATTTGCCATGACTGCAGGCGGCAATGCAATGTGGGAGAGCCTATCAACGGATATGAAGCACGAGGTGGCCGCCCTTGCGACCGGCTAGCAAATCCATCGTGCCAGGCGGATCAAGGCCGGCATGCCAGCCAAATCGCCCGAGATATCCAACGACGAGGACAACCCCACGATGGAGACGGGCTCCGGCGATGCCACACCGGAGCCCGAGCACTTGCCTATGCATGCCGGACTCACCATGGAGCAGGCGTAGACGCACTTCAACGCCGCCATGGCGGAGGAGAAGCCTGTGACGGCGCCTATGTCGGCGTTCCAACAGGCACATGAGGAACAGGCACAGGAGGAACACCGGTACAACCTGTTCCTCCTTGAGTAGCACTGTCTGGTGGAGGGCCAAATCAATGGCGAGCGTGTGAGCGAGGAGGCCGTGGCGGACATGGCCGCGGTGAACCCCAACTTCATCATGGAGCAGCATGCGCTCTACAATGCCATCCGCGCTCAAGCCCTCGCTTGTCAGGAAGCAGCCGCCGCGGAGGCGCAGCTGCAGGTTATCATGGATGAGAACAACGCTAGTTGCGCCTCCTATGCCTCGCCGATGAACTATTGGGCGGGCCAGTTCGACGACGATGGTGCCAGCGCCACCATCTCCATCGTGGACCTCACGTCCACCAGCGATGGACAAGGCGCGGACCCTTTCGAGGATGAGTAGGGCATGAGAGACGACAGATGGAGGACGACAAGGGCTTGGACGTTGGACGCCCCTGTAGGGTTGGTTTAGGGTCGAATTGGTCTTTTTTTTAAATGTTGGGAATGTGATGAAAATCCGACGTGTATATATGAATGTCATACATTTTGTATGAAATCTGTCGTGTTTGTATGAATTTTGTCTGGTTAGTTCAATTAGTTGCTGAAATGTATGCGGACGGTGTTGGATGGCGGCCTCCAATATCAGTGTCCGCGGACTGGTCCTGTCCGCGGACGGATACCGGAGGGAATTTGCAGGTCGCCGTTAGAGATGCCCTAATCAAGCTTATTTTTCAGCAGGAAAATAGCGCACATTTTTACTTGCTGTAATGTTAATAGTTATTTAGTTCATTCGGTTGCTGCCGGCTTACTTTTTTAGAGAAGAGGCTGGTGCCCGGCTTTAAATTAATGAAGCTCTTACAACCAATATCACAACTCAACATAACACTGCAGAACAAAAGGAAAAGCTCCGGCAAGATACATGGGTGCCCAGGGGGAGCGACAAAGCTCAAAAATAATACAACAAGGCATAGGAGCCCTCAAACATGATTGGAAGACCAATAGTGCGAAGAAGGCCAACTCCGGAAGGAAACCAGCCGGCAAAAGAGGCTATGCCATTGCCATCGCCTGTGCGTCCGACAAAATAGCATCATCCTGCTCCATCGCCGATAGGAGCCCCCAGCTCCTCGCCCTGACTCAAAGGGCGCCGCACCGTTTGAACAATGGAGTGCTCAGCACCCTAGAGCGCAGATGGAAGCTGGTGCCAAGACAACAGAGGGAGGCTTTCAAGCACAACCACCTCACCGAACCTAGCTCCTCGGGAGTGCACCGACGTTGAAGCTTGGACCAACACACGATAAAAAGAAGCTGCCATCTATAGAACTCACCTCAGTGATTGGTAAGATGGGACCTTGCCCATGAGACGGAGCCTCCAAGGAGGAAACGACACCACAACGCCGCCATCGTCTGGTCTGGAACATGCCAGACACACAGACACATGGTTTTCACCTAGAGTGCATGGTGGATACAGGTCACCCACGATGACACCTCCAAGGAGAAAAACGACACAACCAGAGTGTCGCTATCACCGGCACCGACACTGTCGGACAGAGCTTTCGCTCGGGACACGACGCCAACCACCCAGGTCCATCAGCCAAGGCCAACCGAGGCAATATGCAGACAACGCCCCGACTAGGCCGGAGGCCGCGAAGAACACACCCGCAAGCCGGACGCCCCCAAGTAATCCACCTCGCCACCCAAGCGGCCGAGGCGACACATGAGCACCCGCACATCGACACCTGCTGAGATGGTGTCATCGTGCTCACCGTCCGGAGCCGCCGCTCCTGTGACCAAGGGGATCCACCTTCACCCACCACCCACATGGCGATGGGCCGCCAGCACGCATTCGGCCGCCCCGGCTGCCGGACTGACGCAAAACCACCACTCACTGCACACCAAAGCATGCACCTTGCACCCGCACGAAGCCAAACCCTAGATCTAGGATACCGGGTACCCAGAAGAAGTGGCCCAAGGACCACAGACGATGGACGGGCCAAGCCCAAGCATACCACCAGATCGGATCAGGAGCATGCTGGATCTGGCGTCAAGTCTTCAGCGGCGGCCGGGAACTCCCTCCATGACCGCCGGCCACCCAGGGCAGCCGCGTCACCAGGACCCGGAGGAAGCAGCCCGCCTCCCCCCGAGACCGCCGAGGGCCACGCCGACACCAAGTAGGCCACGGCCACCCAGGCAAGGCCATGGACAACGGGAAGGAAGGGGCTTTCCAGATCTGGCGAGGGCCATCGGTGCGAGTGAGCACGCGTGCTAGGGAGCAGGGGAGGGGAGAAGGAGGTGGAGGGGGCGCCCCGCTGCCGCCGGAGGCGGCGAGGGGAAGGAGCGCGCGAAAGGGGCTGGTTGGCGCGGCGGTGACGTTCGCCTATTAAAAGTGCAACTAATCCCTGGGTGGTTTTGGTAATTATTAACAACATATAGCTCATTGAACTAATATCCATTCAAGTTAATCTTTTCAGAAAGTTCAATGATTGGCATGGCATGGACTAGAGATGTGGACCCCTCAAAATGCTAAGGACACATATTGGCACAAGCTCAAGACTCTACATTTTCATTTTAGTGATCCAAGATCACATTGAGTCCATATTAAAAGCCAATACTATTAAAAGGGGATGATGTGTTGCTTAATGGCTTGCTTGCTCAAAATGCTTAGTGATATGCTCCAAAAGCCCTCAACCACTTTCTCATTTCCACATATGTCCCAAACCAAAAGTCAAACTCGGCCCCACCGATTTGATCTATCCGACGCCATCGAGTTCACTTGACATAGCCATAGCCAGAAACCCTAATCAGTTCAGTCTCACCGATAGGGATCTCGGTCTCACCGAGATGGGATTGTAAACTCTCCGTTTCCCTTCATAACATTTTGGTCTAACCGAAATGAGCGATCTGTCCCACCGAGTTCGCAATGCAAACTCTCTGTTTCCTTTTTGTAACGTTTTGGTCTCACCGAAATGAGCTATTGGTCCCACCGAGTTCGCCTGACCAACTCTCTGTTTGCCTATTACTGAAATAGGTATCACCGACTTCATGTGATCGGTATCACCGAGATTAAGTTATGCCCTAACCCTAACAAAATCGGTCCCAGCGAGTTGATCGTGTCGGTCCCTGTTCGTGTCAAAACCGACAGATCTCGGGTAGGGGGTCCCGAACTGTGCGTCTAAGGATCGAAGGTAACAGGAGATAGGGACACGATGTTTACCCAGGTTCGGGCCCTCTTGATGGAGGTAAAACCCTATGTCCTGCTTGATTGACTTTGATGAGTATAGGGGTTACAAGAGTTGATCTACCACGAGATCGTAATGGCTAAACCCTAGATGTCTATCCTGTATGATTAGGATTGCCTCTATGGACTAAACCCTTCGGTTTATATAGACACCGGAGGGGCTAGGGTGTATAAAGTCGGTTTATAGAGAAAGGAATCTTCATATCCGAACGCCAAACCTGCCATCCACGCAAAGGAGAGTCCCATCCAGACACGGGGGAAAGTCTTCTATCTTGTATCTTCGCGGCCCATTAGTCTGGCCCATGTTGCATAGCCCGGACGCCCGAGGACCCCGTAATCCAGGACTCCCTCAGTAGCTCCCGAACCAGTCTTCAATGACGACGTGTCCGGCGCGCAAATTGTCCTTGGCATTGCAAGGCGGGTTCCTCCTCCGCAGATTTCAAAGCATCTGAACCAAAGGACTGTATTTGGATTTACATCTTCGGTCTTGGTAAGGTGAGCTCTTCGAACAGTTCGGCTTTACATTAAATGTTATATCCTTCGGCTTCTGTGCCATCGCCGCTCCGGTTCCCATGTGTCAAGCGAATACGAAGGGTCCAAGCATTTTTACACATAACACTCGGGCCATGTAGGGAAGGCGTCTATTTAAAGAGATTGAATCTCAGATGCCATTCCACACCAGGAGGAAAATCCTTAGAGTTTGCCACAAGAAACCACGCAAGTATGGCCAGCACTCCCAGTTCTTCTTCCCACCCCCATGGTTCGCAAAAAGGCGATTGGGAGAGTTGTTCTGTATCCCATGCCCAGCTGACCAAGCTCCAGATGCAGGGATATCTCCCCCTACGGATCTAGTCCCCGTTCGGGCGGGATTAACCTCTTTTACTGGTGAGGCCTTGGCAGAAAATTTCCCAAATCCTTTAGAAGGAGAGCGAGTGTGTTTCGTTTCCTTTTTATTAAGAGGCATTGGATTTCCAATCCATCCTTTCCTCCGAGGTCTCCTGGAGTACTATGGCCTCCAACTACACAACCTCACGCTAGGCTCCATTCTGCACATCACGGGCTCCGTTGCTCTTTGCGAGCTGTTCCTAGCTGCGAGGCCCATTTTGAATTATGGAGAAAGCTTTTCTGCCTCGTCCCTTGCTCCCAAAAGGGATCCATATTTGAGGTGGGCAGCGCCGAAGTGTGGCGCATAGCCGGGACAGGATACCTATCCGGCACTCCAAAAAAGGCATCCGAAGAGTGGCCCTTGGAGTGGTTTTATATTGAAGATGTCGTTCTATCTGACCCAATCCGACGAGGCCTACCCGCGTTTTCCAATGCTCCGTTAAAGAAGTGCCACAGCTGGCGCCCCCGAAGCCTCGAGGAGGAAGACAGTGCGGAGGTTCAGAGGCCAATGGACAAGATAAAGACACTCTCCCAATCCGGACTGTCCATTATTGAGGTAATGGCAATTTCAATAACGCGGGGCGTTCAGCCACTCCAATCCAGAGGACTCCCCATGTGGCATTACAACGGAGAATACGACGCATCACGATGCAGGCGTAAGGGTCCGGACAACTTCGCTGCCTTGGCCGCCATGCTAGCTGATCTTTTTAAGGGGGGAGAGGAATTCACTCGCATTAAGTGCCGAGATGGCTTTTCCATGTACAACCCTCCCAGCTGGGTAAGCCTTCGCTCAGTAATTTTACTTAATACTCCTCCTGAGTCATACCCAGCTCAACTTAACCCCGCCATTTTTTAACAGGAATGGAGGAAAGTTGTCGCAGAGATCTATAGCCCCGCCCCGCAGCCGGAGGACCATAATCGGGACCTGGATCCTGGATTCGAAGAGGTTCCAGATATATCCGTAGAGCTCAAGGAGGGGGTTTTCTATCAAGCGAGTTATGATGGCTCGGAAGTGGCCATGATAGACGATTACCCCGGCCTTCTCCCTTCCTTCCATGTAAGTACCCTGAAGATGTCTCCTCAAAAAGAGTTTTCTCACTGCGCTTCACCCACTGCACTGTCTTGTGTTTTAAAGGGGTGGCGCTCATCTCGCCACTCCGCACTGGAGGCATCCCTTAAAAGGGAGGAGCCCGTGTGAGGTGGGTCTTCGAAGAGAAGGGCGGATGGCGACACTGCCCATCCTTCGTCGAAGAGGTATGGTTTTTGATATGCCCCATGGCAATCGTACCGAATTCTGACGTTCCTTACTGCACCATATTTCAGGATGAGCATTCGTCGGACTGTATCCGGAGACGTCGCCGGACATACGTCGACTAATCTGACCTCGGACCCTGCCTCCAGGGCCAGAGCTGATGCGGGTGCAATGCCGGATTGTCCTCTCTTCGAAGATTCGGATAATGTGTCCGTCACCAACTCCGAAGTGGAGAGTGCAATGAACCATCGGCGCCAGAGGGCCGCTATGCGCGACCCCAACTTTATTGAAGAGGCATTCAATGCCTTTAGCTCGGCGGATGCATACATCCGAGCTGCTCGAGATGGGCTTGCTGGAGCCACTTACCATCTTTCAAAGGACATGCGGGTAAGATCGTACTACGTAGATTTAATAATCATGTACCAGTAGCCCCCGAGACTTGAAACAGTTGAAGCAACTGATTTTAAGGATCGTTGTATAATCAGGTACTCTCAGAAGAGAACAACATGTTGTCTCAGGAGTTGGAAAATTGTCGGACCCAGTTAACTACTATTATCGCCGAACTGGAGAAGTCCAAGGAGGCACCGACTGGCAATGTCCCCTCCTGCCCGGAAAATATGATCATGTGCCTGTAATGTTTTTTTTTCAAATAAACACCATTGTATTTACGATGGCAGGATCGTTGGGTCAGCTGGAAGAGAAACTAAAAGCCGCGCGAGTGGCTAAACAACATGCCGAAAGGCAAGAGACCGCTGGTCAGCGTGTACTGACACGGACCAGGAATGAAAAGAACAAGCTGCAGCACGCCAACACCCAGCTAGGCGAAGAGCTGAAAGATGTGCGAGCCCAACTGGCGGATGCCTTGAAGGAGAACCGAAAGCTGAGAGGCAGCATATTTAGTATGCTTTTTAACTTACTTCCGCACAGCTCGCTAATGTGAATCCTAACAAGTTTATTGCTGCAGGTGTGCTGATTGGGCGGCCCGAAGAAGAGGTGTCCGGATTTCAAGGCGACCTACTACAAGAGCTATCGAAGGTGCATGAACGAGCTTGGAAAGCAATGATAAACATCGCTAAGGCTTTATGGCCAGCCGATTCTCCTCCAGGAAGTATGGAGGAACTCGTTAATTTGTTCAAGGGAGCTCGACGTCGTTTTGGGCTATGGAAGATATCAGCCTGCCGAGAAGGTGCGCGAGAAGCCTGGGCCATGGTGAAAACACGGTACACCGGACTTGATCCGAACCATATGGCACGAGTTGGACCTCGAGGATCCGATGGATAGGAAATTCCGGTCAGCCTGGTGTACGACCAAGTGAAGATGGCCGCCAAGTTTTCTCAGCAGGATTGTAAACTAGACAACCTATTAGTGGGTCTAGAGGAAGAAAAAGTTTTTGAGTCCCAGTAGCAATGTACTTTTATTGACAAACTTGTCTCCAGCCGAATTTGTAAAACGATTGTCATGGTAGACTTTCTGCTTCGACTTCCGAAAACCTTAGGTTTGGAGTGTTTCCGAATACTATACCGTAGGTAAACACCAAAGTATGTTCGGAAACCAGGCAGTCCAGTCATAGTTGCTTGAATAGACAAGTTGTATTCGGGGAGTTATGTTATATTACAGTTGATTGTAAGAAACATCTTCCAGAGAGAATAGTTTCGTTAAGGGTTCCTTTCCCTGGGCCAACATGTAGTTTTTTGTGCATACTGAAGCTGTGATGCTAAAATCACAGTACACGTTATAGTCTGGGGGCTTTGTATTGCAACGGGGGCAGTTTGTCTTTTGCTCGCCGACCAATTATTCCCTTAAGAACGCTTGCTTTCGGCTTCACCCGTCTGAGGTACACATCCGGATAACCCGGTTGTAAAAGCGTAGAGGTGCTCCCTTTATGCCCTAGCCGAACAAGCGGGAACGTAGGGCATAAGCACAGGAGACAGGAAACCCATCTTGGCAAAAAAACATAAGTCATAAAGGTGCATATAATGGTGAAGAAAAGACGTATGAGTAGAAAACACATATATACTGTGAGCTTGATACTCGAAAAATAATAAGCTTCTTGTGAAAAGAAGCCCCCAAGTATTGTGGGGTATATACATTTAAGGATGTATACCCCTCAGGTGTGCGGTTGATCCGAACACGAGCCAGAAGTCTTATAAAAATGAAAAGAAGAAAAAGAAAAGAAAAGAAAAGGTAATGAACTGTGAGTTTGGACTTAGGTGTAGAATCTTCGGAGTCTGGCAGCGTTCCATGGGTTCGGCTCTAAGCGATTGTCCGATGCATTACGAAGGCGATAGGCTCCTCCAGTGAGAACTTCATCTATAATGAAGGGACCCTCCCATTTGGTCTTGAGCTTGTCCTTTTTCTTCTCTGGTAGGCGTAGAACGAGTTCACCGACATTGTAAGTCTTGGCCCGCACTTCTCTGCTTTGGTATCTTCGAGCTTGTTGTTGGTAGAATGTCGAGCAAGCTTTTGCGACATCGCGCTCCTCCTCTAGGCCATCTAAGTCATCTTGCCGATCAAGCTCGGCTTCTTTCTCCTCGTACATGCGGACTCGAGGTGAGTCGTGGATTATATCGCAGGGCAAGACGGCCTCTGCGCTGTAAACCATGAAGAATGGTGTGTATCCGGTCGTGCGATTGGGCATGGTCCACAGCCCCCAGAGTACGGAGTCAAGCTCCTCAACCCAGTGTTTATCTGACTCCTGTAAGGATCGCACTAGTATGGGTTTAATGCCGCTCATTATCAGGCCATTAGCCCGTTTGACTTGACCGTTTGTTTGAGGGTGATAGACGGAGGCATAATCGAGCTTGATGCCCAGATTAGCGCACTAGGTTTTTACTTCGTCGGCTGTGAAGTTGGATCCGTTATCGCTGATTATGCTGTGTACGACACCTGATATGAAATCTATCACTGGTCCGGCTTCAGCCGTTTTAACTAGCTTGGCCTCTATCCACTTGGTGAATTATCCGCCATGACCAACAGATATTTTTTCTTATGGCTTCCCCCTTTCAAGGGTCCGACCATGTCAAGCCCCCAGACCGCAAAGGGCCAAGTAATGGGGATCGTTTGTAGGGCGGTAGGCGGCATATGGCTTTGATTGGTGAAAAGTTGATATCCTACACAACGCTGGACGAGGTCTTGCGCATTTGCTCGGGCCGTAGGCCAGAAAAATCTAGTTCTGAAGGCTTTACTTATAAGGGCCCAAGCTGCGGCATGATGACCGCCAAGACCAGCATGGATTTCGGCCAAGAGCTGCCTCCCCTCTTCTTCGGAGATACACCTTTGAAGGACTCCCGTAGTACTTTTCTAGTAGAGCTCTCCTTCATGAACCTTGTAGGCTTTCGAGCATTGGACGATGCATTGAGCCTCATTCTGGTCCTCGGAGAGCTCTCGCCTATTGAGGTAGGCCAGGAAGGGTTTGGTCCATGGGGCGATTACCGCCATGATTACATGAGCCGATGGCGTTGGTTCGGTGGCCGAGCCCCCGATGATATCGGGATTGTATTCAGAATCCGGAGGTGTGATCGGATCCGGAATGATGTTGCTGCTCTCGTCCTGCCATACCACAGATGGCTTGAAGAGCCTTTCCACGAATGTGTTAGGTGGGACGGGGTCACGCTTAGCCCCCATGCGAGCAAGGATGGCTGCTGCCTGATTGCTCTCTTGGGCCACGTGATGAAACTCAAGCCCCTCGAACCGAGCTGATATTTTGAGTACGGCGTTACGGTAAGCCGCCATCTTCGGATCTTTGGCATCAAAATCTCCATTTATTTGGGATATTGCGAGGTTTAAATCCCCGTGCACCTCGAGGCGTTGTATGCCTATAGAGACAACCATCCGAAGACCGTGCAATAAGGCCTCGTATTCGGCTGCGTTATTAGAGTCTGTATATAGTATTTGGAGCACATAACGGACTGTATCTCCTATGGGGGATGTCATGACGACGCCGGCCCCAAGTCTAGCTAGCATTTTAGAGCCATCAAAGTGCATCACCCAGTTGGAATATGTGTCGTACTCTTTAGGGAGTTCGGCCTCTGTCCATTCGGCGATGAAGTCAGCCAACACCTGAGATTTAATGGCTCGGCGTGGTTTGTACGTTATTTCAAATGGTAAGAGCTCAATGGCCCATTTGGCAATCCGGTTGTGGTGTCTCGATTGTTTATAATATCATTGAGTGGTACTTCCGAAGCCACCGTGATCGAGCACTCTTGAAAGTAGTGTCGTAGCTTGCGGGATGCCATAAAGACCGCATATGCTATCTTCTGATAATGCGGGTGTCGAGATTTGCATGGTGTAAGGACCGTCGATACGTAGTATACTGGTTTTTGGAGTGGGAATTTATGCCCCTCTTCTTCTCGTTCGACGACGAGCACCGCACTCACCACCTGGTGGGTTGATGATATGTAAAGCAACATCCGTTCGTCGACGTTTGGTGCGGCCAGGATTGGGTTGCTAGCTAGCAAAGTTTTTATTTCCTCCAGTCCGGCCGCTGCAGCGTCCGTCCACGCGAAGTGGTCAGTGCGTCGGAGCAGGAGATACAATGGCAATGCCTTTTCTCCTAATCTGGAGATAAAACAGCTCAAAGCCGCCACACACCCGGCTAGTTTTTGGACCTGCTTGAGGTCAGTTGGTGTTGCCAATTGTGACAGGGCTCGGATTTTGGCTTGGTTTGCTTCAATTCCTCTATTGGAGACAGTAAACCCGAGAAGTTTGTCGGCGGGAATGCCGAAAACGCATTTTTCGGATCGAGCCTGATGTCATATGTTCGGAGATTGTCGAATGTAAGGCATAAGTCATCCACCAATGATTCAACGTGTTTGGTTTTGATGACTACGTCATCTACATATGCCTCCACAGTCTTGCCGATTTGCTTTTCCAGGCACGTTTGAATCATGCGTTGGTAAGTGGCGCCGGCGTTCTTGAGCCCAAAAGGCATAGTGTTGAAGCAGAAAGGCCCATACGGGGTGATGAATGCCATTGCGGCCTGGTCGGATCCCTTCATCTTAATTTGATGGTATTCGGAGTATGTGTCAAGGAAACACAGTGAATCGTGTCCCGCGGTTGCATCGATAATCTGGTCGATGTGAGGTAATTGGAAGGGGTCCTTAGGGCATGCCTTATTAAGGTCTTTGAAATCGACACACAGGCGCCATGATTTATCCTTCTTTGGTACCATGACCAAGTTTGCTAGCCAGTCCGGATGTTTGATTTCTCTGATGAACCCGGCTTCAAGTAACTTGGCTAGCTCCTCCCCCATAGCCTCATTTGGGTTCGGAAAATCATCGCAGCGTTTGCTTGACTGGCTTGTATCCCTTCAGTATATTGAGACTATGTTCGGCCAGTCTGCCCGAGATTCCTGGCATATCAGAAGGGTGCCAGGCGAAGATGTCTCAGTTTTCGCGCAGGAATGCGCGTAATGCGGCGTCGACCGTCGGCTCTAGCTGTACCCCACTGGAAGCTGTCTTCTTGGGGTCCGTCGGGTGAACTTGAAATTTAACTATTTCGTCTGCTGGTTTGAAGGAAGTTGACTTAGGTCTCTTATCGAGTATTACGTCGTCCCTATCCACTGTGGAACGTAAGGTGGTTAATTCTTCAGCCGCGAGGGCCTCCGATAGTGCCTCGAGGGCTAGGGAGGCGGTTTTGTTTTCGGCGCGGAGTGCTATGTCCGGATAACTGGTAACGGTGATAACTCCGTTGGCCCCAGGCATTTTGAGCTTCATATACCCGTAATGGGGTATAGCTTGAAAGCGTGTGAATGCGTCTCGCCCTAGCAGGGCATGATATTTGATGTTGAAAGGTGCCACATGGAAGAGTAACTATTCGGACCTATTGTTGTCCAGTGTGCCGA
Organism: Triticum urartu; assembly: GCF_003073215.2. NCBI lineage: Eukaryota > Viridiplantae > Streptophyta > Magnoliopsida > Poales > Poaceae > Triticum > Triticum urartu. The sequence goes on along the minus strand of NC_053028.1, from coordinate 529,237,988 downwards.
ATACCACATCAGTTTGATTTTCCTGAGCATCTTGCTTCCCGACTGGGTATAATGCCTCGAAAAGTTGTATTACTCTGCTCAATGCGACTCCTGTCCATTTGCATTTTATTGAGCGTGTCCCCATAGATGAGGTTCAGTACGCTGCCACCGTCCATTAACACTTTAGTGAGCCGAAAGCCGTCCACGATAGGGTTTAGGACCAGAGTAGCTGGTGCCCGTACTGAGCAGGATCTTGGTCCGTCATTGGCATTGAAAGTAATCGTTGTATCGTTCCAAGGGTTTATTGCTGCTACTTGGCAGATTTTGGCAAGGTCGCGGGGCGCCCGTTTGCGCCGATTATTTGATGAGAAGGTCTTGAAGACTGTGAATACTTCAGGATCGTCGTCCTTCGAAGAGTACTTCTCTGGGGTAGTGTTGGTGAGGATACCTTCACCACTCTTGGCAACTTGCCGGAGTATCCAACATGCCCGTAGGCTGTGCGTTGGTTCAGTATTCGGCGTCATGTGTATTTGACATGGCCAATCGAGCCATCCCTCAAGGACAGTTCTATGCCCTGTAAAGGCCCGTGGTTCCCAGCGGGCTGTCTGAGTTTTCCAATCGCTTTCCATTGCGTAGTACTTCTGCACCATGTGTGCCAAATCTGCAAAGTGTAGTATGCGGCGGCGGTTGGAGGCATTAAGGATTCCCTCATCCATACAGTTGTTGCGAAATACTGAGATCGCGTTGTCGTCGCAGCAATCTTTAATCTTGTTTTTTAACAAGTAGGAATCTAGCCCAAAAGTGATGGACTGTTTCCTGAGGTTGCTGACGTATATACATTAAATAGCATATGTCCGGGGGACCGGAATTGCTTGGAGAGTATTGCTTGTGGTGGGCGGGTGGGATTAAATCTGACCCTTGGCCCATTGTGGAATCCGGGTTTTGAAGAATTTATCAGCTTAATGGCCCAGGATCCGGAGTGTCCTGAGAGTTTTTAGGTTCGAAGCCTGATTCTATGTTCGGAGGACGGATAGTTTCTTGAAGATGGGCGTCCGGCTCACGGAGCTCAGAGATCCGAACATAGTTTGTTTTTAGCGTAGGAGGGCGGTATCCTCACCTTGCTCTTCCACGACGGTCACCAAGTGGGTGACCGATGAGGATATGATTTCTCCCTGGTTAGGTTTAAGCCCGATCAAATCATAATCTGTTGAGACCCCAGGGCGGCGAGGCGATCTAGCAGTTCGTTTAAAGACGAAACATCTGTCGAACCCATCTTATCGACGCTTTCGGGGTCGATGCGGAGATGATTTTTGGCAATCCGGGGGGCTGCCTCAGGCTTTATGGCCGGGCGGGCGCCCATGGTGAAATTGCCGATCTGGAGGATCTGCCCAGGAAATAGGGCTTTTCCAGAGGTGGTTTTGTCATTGATGACGAGGCGAGCCATCGATCCTTCCATCGACAACACGAAGGAACTCTCAATGAAAGCACCAATGTTGGTGTCAAAACCGACAGATCTTGGGTAGGGGATCCTAAACTGTGCGTCTAAGGATCGAAGGTAACAGGAGATAGGGACACGATGTTTACCCAGGTTCGAGCCCTCTTGATGGAGGTAAAACCCTATGTCCTGCTTGATTGACTTTGATGAGTATAGGGGTTACAAGAGTTGATCTGCCATGAGATCGTAATGGCTAAACCCTAGATGTCTAGCCTGTATGATTATGATTGCCTCTATGGACTAAACCCTCCGGTTTATATAGACACCGGAGGGGCTAGGGTAGTACAAAGTCGGTTTACAGAGGAATGAATCTTCATATCCGAACGCCAAGCTTGCCATCCACACAAAGGAGAGTCCCATCCGGACACGGAGGAAAGTCTTCTATCTTGTATCTTGGCGGCCCATTAGTCCGACCCATGTTGCATAGCCCGGACGCCCGAGGACCCCGTAATCCAGGACTCCCCCAGTCCCACAGAAATGCCTAACGTTCACATTTTGAACTAAATTGGTCTGACCGAGTTTCACTATTCGGTCCCATCGAGTTTGATAAATTGTGTGTAATGGTTAGATTTTGTGTGGACACTATATATATATACCCCTCCGCCCTTCCTCCATTTGTGGAGAGAGCTACCAGAATGTGCCTACACTTCCACTACTCATTTTCTAAGAGAGAACCACCTACTCATGTGTTGAGACTAAGACATTCCAATCCAACCACAAGAATCTTGATACCTAGCCTTCCCTAGTTGCTTTTCACTCAAATCATCTTTCCACCATATCCAAATCTGTGAGAGAGTGTTGAGTGTTGGGGAGACTATCATTTGAAGCACAAGAGCAAGGAGTTCATCATCAACACACCTTCTATTACCTTTTGGAGAGTGGTGTCTCCTACATTGGTTAGGTGTCACTTGGGAGCCTCCGTCAAGATTGTGGAGTTGAACCAAGGAGTTTATAAGGGTAAGGAGATCGCGTACTTCGTGAAGATCTACCCAAGTGAGGCAAGTCCTTCGCGGGCGATGGCCATGGTGGGATAGACAAGGTTGCTTCTTCGTGGACCCTTCGTGGGTGGAGCCCTCCGTAGACTCGCGCAACTGTTACCCTTCATGGATTGAAGTCTCCATCAACGTGGATGTACGACAACACCACCTATCGGAACCATGCCAAAAATCTCCGTGTCTACATTGCGTTTGCTCCCCTAAACCTCCTCCCCTTTACCTTCATATGCAATGATTTACATTCCGCTGCTATACTCTTAGAATTGCATGTGTAGGTTGATTGCTTGACTTGTGATAAGTTGCTAATATCTTCCAAGACTTAAAACTGGGAAAAGGCTAGATTTTTATTCGGTCAAGTAGTCTAATCACCCCCCGCTAGACATACTTTCGATCCTACACCTAGCGACTCACGAGGCCCTCGAGGGGACGTCTCCTCTGATGTTGCCGTCAGTACCGGCTTATGTTGCTAAGTAATTTGAACTACAGAAAATGGTTATTTAGTTCATTCGATTGGAACCGACTTATGCCACTAAGGCTCAAATATATACTTTAAACTATAAGTCGAGTGTCACACTCGGTTTCTGGGGCTTGACTTACACCACGTTGGTAATGAGTATAAGCCGAGTGTACTTTTGTTGGGGAACGTAGTAATTTCAAAAAAATTCCTACGCACATGCAAGATCATCATGATGCATAACAACGAGAGGGAAGAGTATCGTCCATGTACCCTCGTAGACCGTAAGCGGAAGCGTTATGAGAACGCGGTTGATGTAGTTGAACGTCTTCGCGATCCGACCGATCCAAGTACCGAACGCATGGCACCTCTGAGTTCAGCACACGTTCAGCTCAATGACGTCCCACGAACTCCGATCCAGCAGAACTTCACGGGAGAGTTTCGTCAGCACGACGGCGTGATGACGGTGATGATGTTGCTACTGACGCAGGGCTTCGCCTAAGCACCGCTATGATATGATCGAGGTGGATTATGGTGGAGAGGGGCACCCCACGTGGCTTGGAATAATCAACTTGTGTGTTCTAGAGTGCCCCCTGCCCCCGTATATAAAGGAGCAAGGGGGAGGCCGGCCGGCCCCTGTAGGGCACGCCCGGAGGAGGTGTCCTACTCCTACTAGGAGGAGGAAAGGAAGGAGGAAAGGGAGAAGGAAGGAGAGGGAGGAAAGGAGGAAAGGGGGGCGGTCCCCTAGTCCAATTCATTTTGGGCTAGGGGGGCCGCGCGCCCTGCCTCCTCTCTTCCACCACTTGGCCTATGAGGCCCAATACTTCTTCCCCGTATTCCCGTAACTCCCCGGTACTCCGAAAAATACCCGAATCACTTGGAACCTTTAGGATGTCTAAATATAGTTGTACAATATATCGATCTTTACGTCTCGACCATTTTGAGACTCCTCGTCATGTCCCCGATCTCATACGGGACTCCGAACTACCTTCGGTACATCAAATCACATAAACTCATAATACTGATCGTCACCGAACGTTAAGCGTGTGGACCCTACGGGTTCGAGAACTATGTAGACATGACCGAGACACGTCTCCAGTCAATAACTAATAGCGGAACCTGGATGTTCATATTGGCTCCTACATATTCTACGAAGATCTTTATCGGTCAAACCGCATAACAACATATGTTGTTCCCTTTGTCATCGGTATGTTACTTGCCCGACATTCGATCGTCAGTATCTCAATACCTAGTTCAATCTCGTTACCGGCAAGTCTCTTTACTCGTTCCGTAATACATCATCCCGCAACTAACTCATTAGTTACAATGCTTGCAAAGCTTATAGTGATGTGCATTACTGAGAGGGCTCAGAGATACCTCTCCGACAATCAGAGTGACAAATCCTAATCTCGATCTATGCCAACTCAACAAGTACCATCGGAGACATCTGTAGAGAACCTTTATAATCTCCCAGTTACGTTGTGACGTTTGGTAGCACACAAAGTGTTCCTACGGTATTCGGGAGTTGCATAATCTCATAGTCATAGGAACATGTATAAGTCATGAAGAAAGCAATAGCAATATACTAAACGATTAAATGCTAAGCTAACGGAATGGGTCAAGTCAATCACATCATTTTCTAATGATGTGATCCCGTTAATCAAATGACAACTCATCTCTATGGCTAGGAAACTTAACCATCTTTGATTCAACGAGCTAGTCAAGTAGAGGCATACTAGTGACACTTTGTTTGTCTATGTATTCACACATGTACTAAGTTTCCGGTTAATACAATTCTAGCTTGAATAATAAACATTTATCATGATATAAGGAAATAAATAATAACTTTATTATTGCCTCTAGGGCATATTTCCTTCAGTCTCCCACTTGCACTAGAGTCAATAATCTAGTTCACATCTTTATGTGATTAGTTCACATCTCCCAAAGGGTTTACTAGAGTCAATAATCTAGTTCACATCGCTATGTGATTAACACCCAAAGAGTGATCATGCTTGTGAGAGAAGTTTAGTCTACGGGTCTGCAACATTCAGATCCATATGTATTTCGCAAATTTCTATGTCTACAATGCTTTGCACGGAGCTACTCTAGCTAATTGCTCCCACTTTCAATATGTATCCAGATCGAGACTTAGAGTCATCTAGATCGATGTAAAAAGCTTGCATCGACGTAACTCTTTACGACGAACTCTTTTATCACCTCCATAAACGAGAAATATTTCCTTAGTCCTCTAAGGATAATTTTCACCGTTGTCCAGTGATCTACTCCTAGATCACTATTGTACTCCCTTGCCAGAATGATGCTAAGGTATACAATAGGACTGGTAAACAACATAGCATACTTTATAGAACTTATGACTGAGGCATAGGGAATGACTTTTCATTCTCTTTCTATTTTCTGCTGTGGTCGGGTTTTGAGTCTTTTATTACTCAACTTCACACCTTGCAACACAGACAAGAACTCCTTTGACTGTCCATTTTCAACTACTTCAAAATCTTGTCAAGGTATGTACTCATTGAAAAACTTATCAAGCGTCTTGATCTATCTCTATAGATCTTGATGCTTAATGTGTAAGCAACTTCATCAAGGTCTTTCAATCAAAAACTCTTTTCAAACACTCCTTTATGCTTTCCAGAAAATTCTGCATTATTTCCAATCAACAATATGTCATTCACATATACTTATCAGAAATGCTGTAGTGCTCCCACTCACTTTCTTGTAAATACAGGCTTCACCGCAAGTCTGTATAAAAGCATATGCTTTGATCACTTTATCAAAGCATATATTCCAACTCCGACATGCTTGCACCAGTCCATAAATGGATTGCTGGAGCTTGCTCACTTTGTTAGCACCTTTTAGGATCGACAAAACCTTCTGGTTGCATCATATACAACTCTTATTTAAGAAATCCATGAAGGAGTACAATTTTGACATCCATTTGCCAGATTTCATAAAATGCGGCAACTGCTAACATGATTCGGACAGACTTTTAAGCATCGATACGAGTGAGAAAATCTCATCGTAGTCAATACCTTGAACTTGTCAAAAACATTTTGCGACAATTAAAGCTTTGTAGATAGTAACACTACTATCAGCGTCCGTCTTCCTCTTGAAGATCCATTTATTCTTAATGACTCACCGATCATCGGGCAAGTCAATCAAAGTCCATACTTTGTTCTCATACATGGATCCCATCTCAGATTTCATGGCCTCAAGCCATTTCGCGGAATCTGGGCTCATCATTGCTTCCTCATAGTTCGTAGGTTCGTCATGGTCAAGTAACATGACATCCAGAACAAGATTACCGTACCACTCTGGTGCGGATCTCACTCTGGTCAACCTACGAGGTTCGGTACTAACTTGATCTGAAGTTTCATGATCATCATCATTAGCTTCCTCACTAATTGGTGTAGGTGTCACAGGAATCGGTTTATGTGATGAACTACTCTCCAATAAGGGAGCAGGTACAGTTACCTCATCAAGTTCTACTTTCCTCCCACTCACTTCTTTCGAGAGAAACTCCTTCTCTAGAAAGGATCCATTCTTAGCAACGAATATCTTGCCTTCGGATCTTTGATAGAAGGTGTACCCAACTGTCTCCTTTCGGTATCCTATGAAGACACATTTCTCTGATTTGGGTTTGAGTTTATCAGGATGAAACTTTTTCACGTAAGCGTCGCAACCCCAAACTTTAAGAAACGACAACTTTGGTTTCTTGCCAAACCACATTTCATATGGCGTCGTCTCAATGGATTTAGATGGTGCCCTATTTAACGTGAATGCAGCTGTCTCTAATGCATAACCCCAAAATGATAGTGGTAAATCGGTAAGAGACATCATAGATTGCACCATATCTAATAAAGTACAGTTACGATGTTCGGACACACCATTACGCTGTGGTGTTCCGGGTGGCGTGAGTTGCGAAACTATTCCGCATTGTTTCAAATGAAGACTAAACTCGTAACTCAAATATCCACGATCAGATCGTAGAAACTTTATTTTCTTGATACGATGATTTTCCACTTCACTCTAAAATTATTTGAACTTTTCAAATGTTTCAGATTTATGTTTCATTAAGAAGATATACCCATGTCTTACTCAAATCATCTGTGAAGGTCAGAAAATAACGATACCTGCCGCGAGCCTCAACACTCATCGGACTCCATACATCAATATGTATTATTTCCAACAAGTCTGTTGCTCGCTCCATTGTTCTAGAGAATGGAGTCTTAGTCATCTTGCCCATGAGGCATGGTTCGCATGCATCAACTGATTCATAATCACGTGATTCCAAAAGCCCATCAACATGGATTTTCTTCATGCGCTTTACACCAATATGACCTAAACGGCAGTGCCACAAATAAGTTGCACTATCATTATTAACTTTGCATCTTTTGGCTTCAATATTATGAATATGTGTATCACTACGATCGAGATTCAATAAACCATTCACCTTGGGTGTAAGACCATTGAAGGTTTTATTCTTGTAAACAGAACAACAATTATTCTCTGACTTTAAATGAATAACCGTATTGCAATAAACATGATCAAATCATATTCATGCTTAATGCAAACACCAAATAACATTTATTTAGGTTCAACACTAATCCCGGAAGTATAGGGAGTGTGCGATGATGATCATATCAATCTTGGAACCACTTCCAACACACATCGTCACTTCACCCTTAACTAGTCTCTATTCATTCTGCAACTCCCATTTCGATTTACTAATCTCAGCAACTGAACTAGTATCAAATACTGAGGGGTTGCTATAAACACTAGTAAAGTACACATCAATAACATGTATATCAAATATACCTTTGTTCACTTTGCCATCCTTCTTATCCGCCAAATACTTGGTGCAGTTCTGCTTCCAGTGACCAGTCCCTTTGTAGTAGAAGCACTTAGTCTCAGACTTAGGTCTAGACTTGGGCTTCTTCACTTGAGAAGCAACTTGCTTGTCGTTCTTGTTGAAGTTCCCATTCTTCCCTTTGCCCTTTTCTTGAAACTAGTGGTCTTGGCAACCATCAACACTTGATGCTTTTCATGATTTCTACCTTCATCGATTTCAACATCACGAAGAGCTTGGGAATCGTTTCCATTATCCCTTGCATATTATAGTTTATCACGAAGTTCCAGTAACTTGGTGATAGTGACTAGAGAACTCTGTCAATCAATATCTTATCTAGAAGATTAACTCCCACTTGATTCAAGTGATTGTAGTACTCAGACATTCTGAGCACATGCTCACTAGCTGAGCTATTCTCCTCCATTTTGTAGGCAAAGTGCTTGTCAAAGGTCTCATACCTTTCGACATGGGCATGAGTCAGAAATACCAATTTCAACTCTTGGAACATCTCACATGCTCCGTGGCGTTCAAAACGTCTTTGAAGCCTCGGTTCTAAGCCGTAAAGCATGGTGCACTAAACTATCAAGTAGTCATCATATCGAGCTCACCAAACGTTCATAACATGTGCATTTGCTCCTGCAATCGGTCTGTCACCTAGCGGTGCATCAAGGACATAATTCTTCTGTGCAACAATGAGGATGATCCTCAGATCACGGACCTAGTCCGCATCATTGCTACTATCATCTTTCAACATAGTTTTTCTCTAGGAACATATCAAAAATAAACGGGGAGCTACATCGCGAGCTATTGATCTACAACATAGTTATGCAAATACTATCAGGACTAAGTTCATGATAAATTAAAGTTCAATTAATCATATTACTTCAGGACTCCCACTTAGATAGACATCCCTGTAGTCATCTAAATGATCACGTGATCCAAATCAACTAAACCATGTTCGATCATCACGTGAGATGGAGTAGTTTTCAATGGTGAACATCACTATGTTGATCATATCTACTATATGATTCACGCTCGACCTTTCGGTCTCTAGTGTTCTGAGGCCATATATGCATATGCTAGGCTCGTCAAGTTTAACCCGAGTATTTTGGCGTGTGCAAAACTGGCTTGCACCCGTTGTATATGAACTTAGAGCTTATCACACCCGATCATCACGTGGTGTCTCGGCACGACGAACTTTGGCAAAGGTGCATACTTAGGGAGAAACCTTGTACCTTGAAATTTAGTCAGAGATCATCTTATAATGCTACCGTCAATCAAGCAGAATAAGATGCATAAAGGATAAACATCACATGCAATCAATATAAGTGATATGATATCGCCATCATCATCTTGTGCCTGTGATCTCCATCTCCAAAAGCACCGTCATGATCACCATCGGCACCGGCTTGACACCTTGATCTCCATCAAAGCATCGTTGTCGTCACGCCGACTATTGCCTCCACGACTATCGCTATCGCTTAGTGATAAAGTAAAGCAATTACATGGCGATTGAATTTCATACAATAAAGCGACAACCATATGGCTCCTGCCAGTTGCCAATAACTGTGTTACAAAACATGATCATCTCATACAATAAAATTTAGCATCATGTCTTGACCGTATCACATCACAGCATGCCCTGCAAAAACAAGTTAGACGTCCTCTACTTTGTTGTTGCAAGTTTTACGTGGCTGCTACGGGCTGAGCAAGAACCGTTCTTACCTATGCATCAAAACCACAATGATATTTCGTCAAGTTAGTGTTGTTTTAACCTTCAACAAGGACCGGGCGTAGTCACACTCGGTTCAACTAAAGTTGGAGAAACTGACACCCGCCAGCCACCTGTGTGCGAAGCACATCGGTAGAACCAGTCTCATGTAAGCATACGCGTAATGTCGGTTCGGGCTGATTCATCCAACAATACCGCCGAACCAAAGTATGACATGCTGGTAAGCAGTATGACTTGTATCGCCCACAACCCACTTGTGTTCTACTCGTGCATATAACATCTGGGCATAAACCTGGCTTTGATACCACTGTTGGGGAACATAGTAATTTCAAAAAAAATCCTACGCACACGCAAGATCATGGTGATGCATAGCAACGAGAGGGAAGAGTATCGTCCACGTACCTGATACGTCTCCAACGTATCTATAATTTTCGATGGCTCCATGCTATGTTATCTACTATTTTGGGCAATATTGGGCTTTATTATCCACTTTTATATTATGTTTGGGACTAACCTATTAACTGGAGGCCCAGCCCAGAATTGTTGTTTTTTTGCCTATTTCAGTGTTTTGAAGAAAAGGAATATCAAACAGAGTCAAAACGGGACAAAATCAACTGGAGAAGTTATTTTGGAAGGAAAGCTACCGGATGGACTTGGACCCCACGTCAGGAGCCAAGGGAGTTGCTCATGAGGGTGGGGGGCACCCCCCTAGGGCGCGCCCCCTGCCTCGTGGGGCCCCCGAAGCTCCACCGACGTACTTCCTGCACCCATATATATTCACGTACCCTAAAACTTCCAGAACAGACAATAGATCGGGAGTTCCGCCGCCAGAAGCCTCCGTAGCCACCGAAAACCAATCTAGACCCATTCCGGCACCCTGCCGGAGGGGGCAACCCCTCTCCGGTGGCCATCTTCATCATCCCGGTGCTCTCCATGACGAGGAGCGAGTAGTTCTCCCTCGGGGCTGAGGGTATGTTCCAGTAGCTATGTGTTTGATCTCTCTCTCTCTCTTGTGTTCTTGAGGTGATACGATCTTGATGTATCGCGAGCTTTGCTATTATAGTTGGATCCTATGATGTTTTCTCCCCCCTCTACTCTCTTGTAATGGATTGAGTTTCCCCTTTGAAGTTATCTTATCAGATTGAGTCTTTAAAGATTTGAGAACACTTGATGTATGTCTTGCCGTGGATATCTGTGGTGACAATGGGATATCACGTGATTCACTTGATGTATGTTTTGGTGACCAACTTGCGGGTTGCGCCCATGAACCTATGCATAGGGGTTGGCACACGTTTTCGTCGTGATTCTCCGGTAGAAACTTTGGGGCACTCTTTGAGGTCCTATGTGTTGGTTGAATAGATGAATCTGAGATTGTGTGATGCATATCGTATAATCATACCTACGGATAATTGAGGTGACATTGGAGTATCTAGGTGACATTAGGGTTTTGGTTGATTTGTGTCTTAAGGTGTTATTCTAGTACGAACTCTAGAGCTGTTTGTGACACTTATAGGAATAGCCCAATGGATTGATTGGAGAGAATAACTTTGAGGTGGTTTCGTACCCTACCATAACCTCTTCGTTCGTTCTCCGCTATTAGTGACTTTGGAGTGACTCTTTGTTGCATGTTGAGGGATAGTTATGTGATCCAATTCAGAGGCGGAGCCAGGATTTCTGAAAGCCTAGGGCTAAAACTAAGTGAATAAAAATAACGTCAAATACTACACATACGAATGCATGTTAGATGTATGCCATAATTTCACATTAAAATGAAATATGAATTCATTATTACCACAAGAGGAAATTCAATAAAAACAAATAGTTTAACAAAGTGCATCATTGCAAGTATTGGTACCAATTTTATGAAGACTTGCTTAATTTAGGGCCATCATTTCTTCACCATCAATAGTAGAAGGACCTAGAGCTACAAACATAAAATCCAGTATTTAAATCATTTCACTGTACATAGACTAAGTCAAATGTTCATACAAAAAATTCAAAGGGGAAAAAATATCATTATCACAAACTGTACGAGGTAGTAGCTCCTTGCCTTTCCTCATTTTTTATAGCATTGCATAACCTTAATATCATTATGGCTTGCAAATACATCAAGCTCAATATAGCACACCAAACGGTGACTCGTACACTCATTATTCATCTTATTTCACAGCTCGTTTTTTACAATCCTCATTGGTGTTGGTGTTGTAGGATGTTGATTGAAAAAAAGGATTTAATTATACATGCCCTCTTCATCGTGGATTTCTAATTTCTTGGTGAGAATGAAATAAAATTGACTAATTAAGTAATACTTTCTCTGTCCGGAATTACTTGTCGTAGAAATGGATACATTCAAAGAGTATAATTAACATCACTAACTCAGTAAGATTCGTTCATATGAAGGAACTAGGTAAAACAAATTAATATGATACAAACTACATACCTATACGGCCGCCGGCTGGGTGTACGCGCACTGCAATTTAGCAGTAATCGGAGGAGAGGTGGATGGTAAGGACGCCGGACCGGGTGAGGCGTACGTTGATGAATACCTGTCGTACTTCTGAGAAATTACCGGCGGCGGCGCATGGCCTGAGCGAGGCGAGGGTTTCTCTGCTGTCGATCGTGCGATCCACTGGGCTGGGGCGCTGGGTGATTCATTTTTCGTCCTGATTGGAGAGTTGCACGTGGAGGTAGAGGGCTTATTGTTGGGCTAATGGGCTGATCTACTTGTAGCCTTGTACATTTATGGGCTGAAGCCTGGGGCTGGGCTTCTGTCTATCTCAAATTCTGAAATTTTTGCTACTATTGTATAGGTGCAAGTTGTGCCACGCCTGGGGCTACAGCCCGAGTTGCCCCAGGCCCAGTTTCGCCCCTGATTCAATTATGTTATTATTGTTGAGAGAACTTGCAGTAGTGAAAGTATAAACCCTAGGCCTTGTTTCCTAGCATTGCAATGCCGTTTACGCTCACTTTTATCATTAGTTACCTTGCTGTTTTTATAATTTCAGATTACAAATATCTTTATCTACCATCCATATACCACTTGTTTCACCATCTCTTCGCCGAACTAGTGCACCTATACAATTTACCATTATATTGGGTGTGTTGGGGACACAAGAGACTCTTTGTTATTTGGTTGCGGGGTTGCTTGAGAGAGACCATCTTCATCCTACGCCTCCCACGGATTGATAAACCTTAGGTCATCCACTTGAGGGAAATTTGCTACTGTCCTACAAACCTCTGCACTTGGAGGCCCAACAACGTCTACAAGAAGAAGGTTGTGTAGTAGACATCTGTACCCTCGTAGACCGTAAGCGGAAGCGTTATGAGAACGTGGTTGATGTAGTCGAACGTCTTCCCGATCCGACCGATCCAAGTACCGAATGCATGGCACCTCCGAGTTCAGCACACGTTCAGCTTGATGACATCCCACGAACTCCGATCTAGCAGAGCTTCACGGGAGAGTTTCATCAGCACGACGGCGTGATGACGGTGATGATGTTGCTACCGATGCAGGGCTTCGCCTATGCACCGCTACGATATGATCGAGGTGGATTATGGTGAAGGGGGGCACCGCACACGGCTTGGAACAATCAACTTGTGTGTTCTAGGGTGCCCCCTGCCCCCGTATATGAAGGAGCAAGGGGAGGCCGGCCGTCCCCTGTAGGGCGCGCCAGGAGGAGGAATCATCCTCCTAGTAGGAGTAGGACTCCCCTTTCCTACTCCTACTAGGAGGAAAGGAAGGAGGAAAGGGAGAAGGAAGGAGAGGGAGGAAAGGAAGAAAGGGGGGCCGACCCCTAGTCCAATTCGGTTTGGGCTAGGGGCGCCACGCGCCCTGCCTCCTCTCTTCCACCACTTGGCCCATGAGGCCCAATACTTCTTTCCCGTATTCCCATAACTCCCCGGTACTCCGAAAAATACCCGAATCACTCGGAACCTTTCCGATGTCCGAATATAGTCGTCCAATATATCAATCTTTACGTCTCGACCATTTCGAGACTCCTCGTCATGTCCCCGATCTCACCCGGGACTCCGAACTACCTTTGGTACATAAGATCACATAAACTCATAATACAGATCGTCACCGAACGTTAAGCGTGCGGACCCTACGGGTTCGAGAACTATGTAGATATGACCGAGACATGTCTCCGGTCATTAACCAATACCGGAACCTGGATGCTCATATTGGCTCCTACATATTCTACGAAGATCTTTATCGGTCAGACTGCATAACAACATATGTCGTTCCCTTTGTCATCGGTATGTTACTTGCCCGAGATTCGATCGTCGGTATCTCAATACCTAGTTCAATCTCGTTACCGGCAAGTCTCTTTACTCGTTCTGTAATACATCATCCCGCAACTAACTCATTAGTTGCAATGCTTGCAAGGCTTAAGTGATGTGCATTACCGAGAGGGCCCAGAGATACCTCTCCGACAATCGGAGTGACAAATCCTAATCTTGAAATACGCCAACCCAACATGTACCTTTGGAGACACCTGTAGAGCTCCTTTACAATCACCCAGTTACGTTGTGACGTTTGGTAGCACACAAAGTGTTCCTCTGGCAAACGGGAGTTGCATAATCTCATAGTCATAGGAACATGTATAAGTCATGAAGAAAGCAATAGCAACATACTAAACGATCGGGTGCTAAGCTAATGGAATGGGTCATGTCAATCAGATCATTCACCTAATGATGTGATCTCGTTAATCAAATAACAACTCCTTGTTCATGGTTAGGAAACATAATCATCTTTGATTAACGAGCTAGTCAAGTAGAGGCATACTAGTGACACTTTGTTTGTCTATGTATTCACACATGTATTATGTTTCCGGTTAATACAATTCTAGCATGAATAATAAACATTTATCATGACATAAGGAAATAAATAATAACTTTATTATTGCCTCTAGGGCATATTTCCTTCAGTGCCTACTACTACGTGCAGCCCGCTGATGACGACCAGGAGTAGTTCAGGAGGATCCCAGGCAGGAGGCCCGTGCCTCTTTCGATCTGTATCCCAGTTTGTGCTAGCCTTCTTAAGGCAAACTTGTTTAACGTATGTCTGTACTCATATATTATTGCTTTCGCTGACTCATCTATGACCGAGCTCTTGCATTCGAGTCCTCGAGGCCCCTGGCTTGTAATATGATGCTTGTATGACTTATTTTATTTGTAGAGTTGTGTTGTGATATCTTCCCGTGAGTCTCTGATCTTGATCGTACACGTTTGCGTGTATGATTAGTGTACGGTCAAATTGGGGGCGTCACACCATGGTGAGCAAGCCTATCTGTCATCCAGCATCTGTCCTGGAATGCAAGCCAAGTGAATACCTTGATGCGGAGAGGTGCCTAAGTTTTCCAAGTGGTGCCCAAATTAAGATCTGGGATTGATCCTGGGAAAAGGTCAAGGTAACAGGACTTGGTGGTGTAGTTGTCGGAATCTTAAAGATAGCCTAGCTGCATTGTTTGCTGAATTTAGACAATAGGTGGAATTAGTGAAAAGAATGATGATCTGAATAATGAAAGTTCTTCGATTTTAAATCAAATAATATACATTTCCAATCCATCAAATTCAAAGAGGCAAGTTGTTGGGGTTACAAATACGTGGTAGGCCCAAGTATACAAGTAGACCATCAATGGCCCACAACTCGCATAAGACATGGTCCATCAGGCTATGGGCCAAGAGGCTTCACTGGTGGCCCCATCAAAGACAAGGAGGGTGGCATAAGACCGCACTAAGTCCCAACAGCCGTATACCAGGCCACCCGACCATCAACCATCAGCGGCCAGAGACAAGGGGAACAATTTGCTAGACCATTGCTCGGTGGCTACCTAGGATGCCTCTTAGCCACGATGCCATAATGACAACAGTTACCAACGGCGGTATAATCTAGTTAAATATGACAGTTACCAGTAGTAAATGACATGAAATAGTCGGCCGCATCTGAGGCCATGAATAGCATTAATACATGCCCATTATGTACCCCTACCTGGCACACTCTATATAAGCCAGGAGGGAAGCCACAGGCAAGAGGTTGAACGGAGCAAATAGCACCACAAGAGTAGGGGTATTACCTCCACTGCAGAGGGCCCGAACCTGTATAATCCGTTGAGCGTATTCACAATCGCATCGTTCGCTAGATATGGTTGTCTCTACATTCATACCCCCTAGTATTATCAGGATTATATCCACAATAGTTGGCGCCCACCATGGGGCAAGCGTCTAACAATGGTATGGTATGTTTGGATTCATCATCGGTTTTGGCCGGCAGCATCCGATTCGGGGCTCTCAAGTTCCCCATCGAAGGGTCGGCGTGTCATCCTGATGCCTCGCTGGACAGTGCTGACCTTCCAGCCCGCACGAGCATACATTATCGAGCCACTGACTTGGGGATATTGGGCTTGCCGCTCCCATCATCATACCAGTCGGCACAGCTGGTGCTGCATCGTCATCGAAAGTGATTTGACAAACCTCGTCCTCAGTTTTGTTGTTCCACGAGCCGACTCTCGGGAATGATGGACTTTGAGTCCATTTATCCTCTCTTGGAGTCCGTCTCCGAGGGAGAAGAGAGATGCAGATCATAAACATCCATGGCAGAGGTCTTCATCGCTGGCACGCCGCCACCTGAGCTGAGTTGCAGGAAGGCTTCGATCGACCTAACCACGAAACTTGGTGGAGACGCAGCTGATGAGGACCCGACCACCTAAGAACAAAGTGAGGCAGCCGAGCAGGTCCTTCACACTCCCATTCTGGGTGACTCGCCGGCTAACAAGGCCCTTGAGGCCATGTGTGAAGAGACTCTGGCTGAGGGCGCCCAGCTGGCTCAAATTGAGCACAACCTAATCATCTGCGAGTAGGAGTTGATATACAACAGTCGACTGCGGTGCCCTGACTCCTCAGTCGTCTAGCGAGGGCGGGACTTGAACAACAATTTTCCAGTCAGAGGCACTAGCGACCTCTGGATCCTTTGCATCTCGAGTGACAATGTTCGGGCAGCAACCAGGCTAGCTGATGCTATCCACCATCCTGGAGATGGATTTGTCACAGACGATAAACATCAATTGTCCAACTTCCTAAAGGCGATGGTCGCATAGAATGAGCTCATCTCGTAGTCTCAGGACTAGTTGCCTTCTCACAGTAGGATTTCTGGAGGGACTGTTGTGGTTTTGTCACGACAGATGTCCTAGAGAAAGGACTTAGTCATGGAGCCATCGCGACGGGTTAGCTTGAAGGGGTTAAAGTGGACACAGGGACTCAAGAGAGTTTATACTAGTTCGGCCCCTTCGATGAAGGTAAAAGCCTACGTCTAGTTGTGATGGAATTGATGGGGTTTCGATGACTAGGGAGCAAACAAGCTTCGCCTATGTCTCGAGTTGTTGTCTGTTATCCTTGAGCCGCCGCCGGGTCGTCCCCTTATATACACGGGTGACGCCTGTCGGTTCACAAAGTCCCAACACCGGTCGATATTCGTATCCGGGTTAGTCTCTCCTTATTCCTAACTTACAATACAAGTTTATATACAAATACCGGTTTACAGCTACAAGTCTTAAACCAACTACGGGCCTTAGGCCCTCATCTGTCTTCTTGGGCTTTAGCACTCTTGAACTACTGATGAAGTTGACCCGGCCCAGATAGGTCGGTTTATGCCCAGCAGTAATATCCCCAACATTAGGCCCCAGATTGATTTGAACGGGTTCATGTCAATCCTTTAACAAAAACTTCATCTTCAACATCTTCTCATAAATTGGTAAACCGCCATGATGTCATCTTCTCTGATTGCTGTAAACCAGAGTGACGTCACCTGTCATAACGAAGCTATTCATTATGCTTCCTTGTTTAATAGATCTGCGGAAATCGAGGCGACAGCTCCGTTTCGTGGCCCCTTGATTGTCGCGCCTGACACATGTCCTTTTGCCTTATAAATAGGATCGAAGGGTCATTTCTTTTCTCCCCTTCGTGCCTTTCTTCTTCGTCTTCCTCGCGTCGCCAGCCTCGGAGCTCCGCCGCCGCCGTCAACTTCTGCACCAACCTTGGCCGCTGCATCAACCTGAACACACCAGAGCACCGCGGCAACCTTCTGCGTCTTCCTCAACTCTGGTAAGCCTTCTGCTCTTCTCAACATAGATCTGTTCTAGGGTTTCGTGTTCTTGCAGTGTTCATCACCTGTTCGTGTTCATATACTAGCTCTTGGATGCATCTGTGAACCCCTGCTCTGTGTAGCGGTAGCTTTTAGTATCCGCCTTTAGTTTCATGCCCAAAACCATAGATCTCACATATATTTCTGCCCATTGATTCAATACTGTTCTGCTTTGAGCTTTTGAATATTTTTCTTATTTTCTGAACTTGCTCCAGATCCAACGCTATAGAGAAATCTTGTGAAATCTGTTTCTGCATGCTTATCCATCTGCAATCTCAGCTGTTTCAATGCTTAGATCAGGCGGTTTAACCTTGTAGAAAAAATTGCCAAACCGGTATATACCATTAGTCCCCTTGTTGAACCGCCAGATGTTGTTGCTTCATAAAACTCCGGTTTAGATAGATCTGTCTCCGGTTTAACATTGCACATATCAATGTACCTTGATCAATGCATTTTTGAACCGGGATCTTCTACCTTGTAGATTTCCTCATGGCCAAGCAAGTATATGAGTGCAATAGGGTTCCTTCTTGCGTCACAGAGGCTCAACTGGACGATTTAGTCCTGATCGGCGCTTTAGGCAGCAAAGATACCATCCATTGGAGGGCTCCTGGCAAAGAATGCCCTCCCACACCTCAAGAAGGAGAGGTCATTGTTTTCATAGATCACTTAGCCCGGGGCTTTAAGCCGTCCGGTTCTAAATTTTACCGAGATGTTTTAGCCGATTTCTAACTCCATCCACAAGACACTGGCCCCAACTCTGTTACAAATATGTGTCACTTCCAAGTGCTCTGTGAGGCGTTCTTTCAAGAGGAGCCCACGGTGGAATTGTTCGGAGACCTTTTCCATCTAAACCGCCGTACTGAGTTTACTGACGGCTCCAATACGGAGTTGGGTGGCATGGCGATTCAAAAAAGGAAAGAGGTCACATACCCTCACGCCAAACTGCACAGCTACCCCAAAGAGTGGAATCAGACATGGTTCTATTGCAAAGACACCTCCCCTGTTGGTGAGAATCCCTTGTCTGGCTTTCGTCCGGAGCGGCTCAGCAATACACACCCCTTTCCGCAAAGGTTGACTGCCCAGGAGAGAAGCAAATATGCTCCTCAACTGTCGAAGCTCAGAGCCTTTATGGCCAACAGCTTAACAGGGATTGATCTCGCTCGCTGTTGGATATCATGGAGCATACTGCCTCTGAGTCAGCGCTCCGGTTTGATGTGCGAGTATACTGGCATTGTTGATGACCCACTGTGACATTCCAACATCCAGCTCACCGATGAAGAAATCACAAAGGCGGTGAACAAGATGCTGAATGAACCGGAACACATCTGTGCTAAAAACGGCCTGCTTCCCTTCTGTGCCACCAACAAACCGCCAGCTGTAAGACTTTGATTTTTCTTTTTGCTGAATCTGTTATTGATATATCTGGCCATTGTTTAATATCAGTGTCTGTGTAACCAGGGCAATGATCTGTTTTGGAGCAAGAAACTGCCGCAGGAGAAACCAGAAAAAAAACAGACAAACCGGAAAGAGCAACCCGGCAAAAGACTAAAGCTGTGAAGAAGACTGCCCACAGGAAAAGAACCACTGCATCCTCTAATCCGGCCCCTGATGATGATGTGGATAATCCGGACCTTGAGGTAGGGCTTGACTCACTTGGCTTATTTTTCATGCGTCTTATTGATGATGATATTTGTCAGGATGATGCCGAAGCCAGCCACGCTGATGCTGCAGAGGTAATTATTCTCTCTTCCGATTCAGAACCTTTGCCTTCACTAAAAATCCGCCAGGCAAACCGGAAAGTTAAATTTTCTCATCCTCTTGCTTATTTGGATCCCAAATTTCTTATGAAGACCCAGCAGCACGAAGCTCATCGCACCACTCGGCACAGCAGCCAGGTAGTTACCTCCGCCAGTTTACTGAACATTCCGGTTCAGAAACGTCGCTCAGAGGTCTCTAATTTGCTTGTCAGTGCTTGTCCTAAAGCGGGCTGCTTTCGTCAACCTCTTAATCCATCTGACTCCGATTACCAGGTTACTTCCCACTCATCCACTGGCGAGTCATCGCCTACTCAGCTGCCACCGCTCAAAACGGTGCTTGGGTAAGCTATACTTATCATAATATTTGCAGCACATCGCCTTGGAACATATGCTGTATTTGATTTTGTTATTCCTTTCAGGGCCAAACCTAGGCCAAGCAAGAAGGCTCGCCTGGACAAAGCGGCCGAAGAAGATGTCGTCCTTGAATCGGGCAAGACACCAGATCTTGAAGCGGCTATTCCTGAGGATATACCCAATGATCCATCGCAGCAAGAGGACGATCTTATTGCTGAAGAGAGACCTATTGATGCCTCAAGTCCTGTCAATCAGCCCACAAGCTCCATCCGGATTGAGAAATCCACCGGTCCAACAAAGCCTTCTGACAAGCCAACAGCCCCAGTGCAAACCGGCGATACCAAGGATGATGAGGTTGTCATTACTGGCATTGGCCATACAGAGCCAAGCAATCCTGTCGCTTTGTCCAAACATTCTGCCAAGGAAGAATTTGCTGCCTTTGGCAAAGGCAAGTGGAATGCTAATCTGGCGACTTACGCAGCTCTGAACGCCCAAGATATCTATTCCAGCTACCTGAACCGACTGTATACCAGTCGTGACTATGAAGCCGGTCTGGTTAACATGATGAAAGATAAATATGAGGTAACTTCCATATGCTCTTTCCTGCTTGTATGCTTCAATTCTTGCTGACTCTCCTAGCCCCCAAGGGCCAGTTTGTAACCTTCTTTCAAACCGGGACTTACTAATATAAATCTTAATGCTTTGAAATTCACTGATGTAGCCCCCAAGGGCCGGTTCAACTTAGCGTAGTTAAACCGGTACTTTAAGTAATTGAGATTGCCGCATCAGAATATATACGAGCAAATAGCCATTAGCCCCCAAGTGCCAAGTTGAATACTTGTATTGATCTTGGGACTTTGTAAGCAATTGAAAGATGAAGATCGAATATGCATTAGCCCCCAGGTGCCAAGTGCATAACTTGTTATGTGGTTGGTACTTCAATCCTTGTACCATTTTGCTGAATCATATAACTGTCTACATGCAGGCTGAGCTGAAGACGAAAGAAAGCCAAGTCGCCGATCTCCAAGATAATCTGAAATCCCAACAAGCTGAAACCTCCAAAGCAAAAGAGGAATTAACCAATGCTTTAAGCGCCATGGAACAGATTAAGGAGAACTTCAAGAAGAAGCGGGCGGATTGGGCCACTGAAAAATCCGCTTTAATCAAACGAGCAGAAGATGCCGAGGCTGCACTAAAACCGGTGGCGGATGAACTGACCAGCATAAAGCGGCACGTGCATGCCATGACCACTGCTATCTTTGGTAAGCCGGTTTGACTTCTAAACTGATTCTGCCGTCTTACAGAGCTGCTGGTTTGTTAACCCTGTATGATATTTCAGGGACACGCATTGGTCACTTGGGGTCAGATGTGCGGAAGAAATTGAAAGCCGCCTATACGTTGATCGAACAACTGTACACTGGTGCACAGCGTATCATCTGTACTGCATCCCACAACAAACCGGCGCCCACTTTGATTCAAGACACTCTGATGAAACTGTTGGTGCTTCCTGCCCGGGTTGAAGAACTGAAGAAATCTGCTGCTCGAACCGGCGCGATCAATGCCTTAATCCAGGCAAAAGCTTGGGTGCCGGATTTTGATCCTATTGAAGCGGCTCTGGGCTATCCCAGCTTGAAGGAAGATGGGTCAGAGTTTGGTGAAGCGGATCTGCGAGCAATAAACCGGGAGGTGCGTCTGCTAGCTTGTCAATTGGCTGAAGAAGCAGACTTGTCTCATTATCAAGCCCAATATGACAATCAGAACAAGCAAATAGCTGCACCAATTCATGAATCGGAAAATCTTATCCCTCCAATCCGTAAGCATACTTACACTCCCGATATTGACCCGTCATTGTTGATCCATGATGAAGCTGTTTTTCAAGCATTAATGGGAATCGACTGGACAACTGTTGATTTCCAGCCGCTGGGTAGAGAAACTAAAGCTGAAGCGGCGCAGGATGACCCACAACCATCAGGCCAGGCTGGTGACCAAGCTTGAACCGGAAGCCGGTTTAAAACTGCTTCTCCTTTGCAAAAAACAATGATCTTATTGTGGGCACCGTGTTGCCTTGTAATAGGCTAGCTGATACTTTTGATGTTGATATGCCTTCGTGCATAATTTGCTCTTCCTTTGGGTGATGAACTTTCCAAAGTACTTTCTACAATAAAAAATCTTCAAGTGCCACCGCGGTTGTACCGTCAGGCGGAATATGATGCCTGCATACATGAAATCAAAACATCCGAATTTTTTTAAGTATATGACCAAATTTTTGAGGTACATAATACCTGCCATCATTGAGCGTGAAGTTGGCTTGGCCAATCTTGAAACGGAGTTTTATAAACCCACACTGTTGGAGGAGATAGCAGCTCCCATATATATATGATGCCGGTTTACCATGTAAACCGTGTCGGGTTATAATAAACACCGTGTTACTCCATAAGAGGATGTTAACAAAAAAAGATCAAACCGGGCAAATAGTCTCCGGATTGAAATGAACCGTGTTCCGTCAATTGACAGTGTGAACCGGTTGAAAACTTTGTCGGTTTAAAAAACGCAATAAAAAGAAAGAAAAACCTTTCGAAGAAAAGTGTGAAGCAAATGCAATGACAAAACCGTTTGCAAAAAAAGGTTTATTTGAGCTGATCAGATGGCGTTACCATGGCCGAACACGACCAAGCTCCCGATAGGTGTAACTATGGTTCTAGTCAGCCAGGTCCCCAAATGAAACCGTGGCATTTATGCCGATCAAGTGGCATGGCAATGGTTCGGGTTCGACCAATCCCCCAAGTGATTCTGCGGCCTTAGGCCGATCAAGAGGCATGACTGGTTCAAACGTGACCAAGTCCCCAAGTGATCTGGTGGCTCTCGCCTATCAAGAGGTATTGTATTGGTTCAGACACGACTAAACCCCCAAGTGATATAACATGATGCTTTTAAAAAGCTAACTCAAGGGGTAAACCGGAGGCCGCTTTAGAACAACTCCGTGTAACCACACATGATGTAAAAGAACAGATACCCCGCTTTAGCTGAGGTTCCGGTTTATTATATTTAATCATAATATATACATCATCGTAATATGTACATAAGTAGAACCAATGGCTCAAGTATAGTAAGGCCGAAGATGAGCTATGTTCCATGGCCTGTTGGTCTCCTCCTCTGATGTACGTGAGTCCTTATGCTCTCGAATATCGATCAAATAGTATGACCCGTTATGCAGATTCTTGGTGTCCATGAAAGGCCCCTCCCAAGGTGGGGATAGCTTATGCATATCAGTCTGATCTTGGATGAGCTGAAGCACCAAATCTCCTTCCTAAAAGGTTCTGGTTCTGACTCGGTGACTGTGATAACAACGAAGATCCTGTTGGTAAATCACCGAGCAGGCAGCTGCTATGTCACGTTCTTCATCCAACAGGTCCAAAGCATCTTGCCGTGCTGTCTCATTGTTCGCTTCAACATAAGCCGCCACACGGGGTGAATCATGACGGATATCACTGGGGAGAACCGCCTCCGCTCCGTAAACCATGAAGAACGGTGTGTATCCTGTTGATCTGTTGGGTGTAGTGTTGATGCTCCATAACACAGATGGTAACTCTTCTACCCAACAACTCGGTGTTCTCTGCAAAGGAACCATAAGCCGGGGCTTGATGCCTCTCAAGATCTCTTGATTAGCCCTTTCTGCTTGACCATTGGACTGTGGATGTGCCACCGATGAAACGTCGAGCCGGATGTGCTCCTGTTCATAGAACTCCTTCATGGCACCTTTGGACAAATTGGTACCATTATCTGTGATGATACTGTGTGGAAAGCCAAACCGGAAAATCACTTTTTTGATGAACTGAACCGCCATGGCCGCATCACACTTGCTAACAGGTTCTGCCTCCACGCACTTTGTAAACTTATCAACCGCCACCAGGAGGTGGGTCTTCTTATCTTTAGACCTTTTGAAAGGCCCAACCATATCCAGCCCCCAAGTCGCAAACGGCCAAGTAATTGGAATCATTCTCAATTCTTGAGCCGGTACATGAGCACGTCTTGAAAACTTTTGGCAACCATCACATCGTCTGACCAGATCCTCCGCATCAGCATGAGCAGTTAACCAATAGAAGCCATGGCGAAACGCTTTAGCCACCAGAGATTTTGAACCGGCATGGTGACCACAATCTCCTTCGTGGATCTCACGCAAAATTTCACGGCCTTCTTCAGGAGACACACAGCGTTGAAATGCTCCTGACACACTGCAATGATGCAACTCGCCGTTGATAATAGTCATGGACTTGGATCGCCGGATTATCTGTCGAGCCAGAGTCTCATCCTCTGGTAACTCGCCCCGGTTCTTGTACGCCAGGTAAGGAAGCGTCCAATCCGGAATAACATGAAGAGCTACCACCAATTGAGCCTCCGGATCAGGAATAGCCAAATCCGCTTCACTAGGGATCTTGACCGACGGGTTGTGCAGCACATCCAGAAAAACATTGGGTGGGACTGGTTTGCGCTGAGAGCCCAGCCGGCTTAAAGCGTCCGCCACTTCATTTTTCCGCCAGTCCACGTGGTCCACCTGATAGCCTTTAAAATGACCTGCAACAATATCCACCTCACGACAATATGCTGCCATGAGTGGGTCCTTGGAGTCCCAA
Source organism: Triticum urartu (assembly GCF_003073215.2). NCBI lineage: Eukaryota > Viridiplantae > Streptophyta > Magnoliopsida > Poales > Poaceae > Triticum > Triticum urartu. The sequence goes on along the minus strand of NC_053028.1, from coordinate 529,213,584 downwards.
GTGCCAGACACTTGCTGAGCCACGAGGTCCGAGTCACCAAAACAATTAACTCGACTTAGATTCATCTCCTTAGCCATCCGAAGACCATGGAGCAAGGCTTCATACTCAGCTGCATTGTTAGTACAAGGGAACATTAAACGGAGAACGTAACAAAACTTATCACCTCGTGGGGAAGTTAATACGACTCCAGCCCCCGAGCCTTCCAATTGCCTGGATCCGTCAAAATGGATGGTCCAATATGTGTGATCCGGCTTTTCTTCAGGTGCTTGCATTTCCGTCCAATCATTGATGAAATCAACAAGTGCTTGAGACTTAACCGCCGTCCGAGGCACATACTTCAAACCGTGCGGCCCAAGCTCTATAGCCCACTTGGCAATCCGGCCAGTTGCTTCCCGGTTCTGGATGATATCCCCCAAAGGAGCAGAACTGACCACCGTAATTGGGTGCCCTTGGAAGTATTGTTTAAGCTTCCGGCTTGCCATAAAAACTCCATACACCAGCTTCTGCCAATGCAGATACCTTTGCTTGGACTCAATGAGTACCTCGCTGATATAATAGACTGGACGTTGAACCGGATGCTCCTTACCTGCGTCCTTTTGCTCCACCACAATAGCCACGCTGACCGCCCAAGCATTAGCAGCAACATATAGCAGTAACGGATCTTTGTCAATGGGAGCGGCGAGCACAGGCGGATTGGCCAATTGCCGCTTTAAGTCCTCAAATGCTTCATTAGCAGCAGAACTCCAGATAAACTGATCCGTCTTCTTCAACATCTAATACAAAGGGATTGCCTTCTCACCAAGACGACTGATAAACCGGCTTAACGCGGCAATCCGGCCTGCCAGGCGTTGAACATCATTGATACACTTCAGTTTAGCTAGGGAGGTGATGGCTGTGATCTTCTCCGGATTAGCCTCAATTCCCCTATTGGACACCAGAAAACCCAATAACTTGCCCGCCAGTACACCAAAGACGCACTTGTCCAGATTAAGCATCATCTTGTATGTCCTCAAGTTATCAAAGGTTTCCTTCAAATCATTAATCAGAGTCTCCTTCTCCCTGGATTTAACCACGATATCATCCACGTAAGCATGTACATTGCGGCCAATCTGTTTGTGAAGACAATTTTGCACACACCGTTGATAAGTTGCCTGGGCACTCTTGAGCCCAAAGAGCATAGACACATAGTAGAAGGCTCCAAAGGGAGTTATGAACGCCGTCTTCTCCTGGTCCTTAACTGCCATTTTGATCTGATGATAGCCAGAATACGCATCCAAAAAACTTAAACGCTCACAACCCGCCGTAGCATTAATAATTTGATCAATACGGGGGAGGGCAAAAGGATCTGCTGGACAAGCCTTATTAAGATCTGTGTAATCCACACACATGCGCCAGGTGCCATTTTTCTTAAGGACCAGCACCGGATTGGCAAGCCACTCAGGGTGAAAAACTTCAACAATAAAGCCAGCTGCTAAGAGCCTGGCTACCTCTTCTCCAATTGCCTTGTGTCTTTCTTCGTTAAACCGGCGGAGGAACTGTTTCACCGGTTTGTATTTAGGATCCACATTAAGGGTGTGCTCAGCGAGTTGCCTCGGTACACCTGGCATGTCAGAGGGCTTCCATGCAAAAATGTCCCGATTCTCACGGATGAACTCGATGAGCACGCCTTCCTATTTTGGATCCAAGTTGGCACTGATGCTGAACTGCTTGGACGAATCGCTAGGTACAAAGTCAAAAAGCTTAGTTTCTGCTGCCGATTTGAACTTCAGGGCCGGATCATGCTCCGCAGTTGGCTTCTTTAATGGAGTCATGTCCGTCGGATCAACATTGTCCTTATAATACTTCAGCTCCTCGGTGGCACAAACCGACTCTGCATAGGCCGCATCTCCTTCCTCGCACTCCAAAGCGATTTTGCGGCTTCCATGAACTGTTATTGTCCCCTTGTGACCCGGCATCTTGAGCTGCAAATACACATAACAGGGTCGTGCCATAAACTTGGCGTAGGCCGGTCGCCCAAACAGGGTGTGGTATGGACTTTGGATTTTCACCACTTCAAACGTCAATGTCTCCGAGCTGGAGTCATGATCATCCCCAAAGGCCACTTCCAGAGCTATCTTACCAACAGGATATGCTGATCTGCCAGGTACTACACCGTGGAACACCGTATTAGACGGTTTGAGATTTTTATCTGTTAGTCCCATACGACGGAAGGTCTCATAGTACAAGATATTAATGCTGCTCCCTCCATCCATGAGCACCTTGGTGAACTTGTCACCTCCCACCTGAGGCGCCACCACCAGAGCCAACTGACACGGATTATCAACCTGGGGAGGGTGATCCTCTCTGCTCCATATGATTGGCTGTTCAGACCAGCGTAGATAACGGGGTATGGCCGGTTCAACAGAGTTGACCGCCCGCCTCTGAACCTTCTGGTCTCGCTTGTCCAAGCTAGTGGTGAAGACATGGTACTGCCCACTACTCAACTGCTTTGGGTTGCTCTGGTAACCTGACTGTTGCTGCTGTTGGTTGTAACCACCCTGGTTGTTCTGACTATTTTGACCATTATGTCCGCCCGGATTACCATTAAATCCTGAACTGGAATTTCCTCCACCGTAACCCGGCCCGGACCCTGAGCCACCGCCGGAGCCGTGATCATACCGGAAAGCATTAGAATTCTTGAACTCCTGCATAATGAAGCAATCCTTCTAAAGGTGGTTTGCTGGTGCCTCCTTCGTCCCATGTCTTGGACAGGGCTGGCTTAGCAGATAGTTTAGGCGGTCCGGGTTAGGGTTGGGTGCCCCATTGCGATTTTTCGGTTTACCCTTGCGTCGCTGGCCATTGTCCTGCGTGTTGGTATTAGCCACAAAGTCCATGTTACCATCCGCTTTACGCTTGCCTCCACCACCATTGCCTGCCCAGTGATGCTGCTGACCTTTGGAGTTGCTGTTCCTCTTTCCCTTCCCTGCCTTGTCATCATCAGATTCGGGATCCTTGGTACTATCAGAATTAGCATACTTTATGAAAGCAGCCATGAGGGTTCCCATGTCAGTGCAATGACGCTTCATCCGTCCCAACTTCAGCTTTAGGGGCCCAAACTGGCAGTTGCCTTCTAGGGTTAATACTGCGGTGTCAGCGTTGATGCGGTCTGATGAGTGCAACACTTGTGAAACCCGGCGCACCCAATGAGTCGTTGATTCTCCTTCCTCCTGGATGCAGGCAGCTAAGTCCACTATCGACATAGGATGTTTACATGTATCCTTGAAATTGCTGATAAACCGGGCTCGTAATTGGGCCCATGAACTGATAGAATTAGCCGGCAAGCTTTTTAACCAAGTACGGGCCGTTCCTTCAAGCATCATGGTGAAGTATTTCGCACACGCCGCGTCATCCACATCAAGCATCTCCATGGCCATCTCATAGCTCTCCACCCATGTCTCTGGAGGTTGATCCGCCGTGTAATTTGGTACCTTGCATGGGCCTTTGAAATCCTTGGGCAGGCGCACATTGCGTAAAGCGGGGATAAGGCAAGGCACCCCCAAAGAACTAGAAGTAACACCAGGTTCGATCGAGATAGTTGGACGAACCGGCGTGAGCTGCCGAGCCTGATGCTGTGCGGCTAACTCGGCCTCCCTGCGCGCTCGGGCCTGGTCCACCATTTCCTGAGCGTTATCAGCACCACCCGCCGGGTTGTTGCCACGGGGTGCTCCACGTCGTTCATTACTCGACACTGCCGGTTCATCCATATGTCTGCTATAGCTCCGGCTTGGACGGGGGGTGGAGTGGATCCGGTCGCGGCTGTACGAATATGCTTCCTGTTGGACCAAAGCTGTCCTCAGAAGCTCCTTGACCCGTCGCGTCTCTACTGCCTGCGGCGAGTCACCTTCAATTGGAATGGCCTCCAGCCGTGCAGCAGCGGCAATGAGATTGTCCATCGGGTTGGAGTAGTGACCCGGAGGTGTTAAAACAGCCTGAGGTATAACGGTGTTTTGACGAGGCGGGTCCATCTGACGAGGCTGAACCGGTGCACCGGTCCCAGGAGCTTCCGCCCGGTTTCCCTCCAGCGGATTGCTGGTTCCTGCTCCTGGAGTGTTGAAAAGGTCTCTGGCCTCGAAAACCGGAGGCAAACGGGATCGGTGCTTCCTCCTCATGACTTCCTGCGACGCGCTCTGGTCCAACATGAGCCTGTAGGCTTGTGCGTCTAAAGCGGCCCGCTCTGTGGCCATCCTGGTGTCCTCAGCTGCCAGATCCGCCTTGGACTGGGTGATCTGTTCCTTTATCTTTGCAATCTCCGCATTGTGGACGTCCTGATCCGCCGGATTAGCTTCCGCCGTAAGCACAGCCAATGCATCAAATAGCTCTGATAGAACTTGAGCCGGCGGGCGCACAGGGCCTCCTGCCCCGGCAGCCGTCGCCGCTGCTGAACCGGAGGTTGTTTCCGCAGCGGTCGAAGAATGAAGCGCTGCTTGTGTGCCGGCCATGAATATTCCAACCCGGTTGGGCAGATCAGAGGGGTCCGGAATACTGTCGCCATCGGAACAGCCCCCAATCCGGCCGTCTTGTAGCTGATAAAGAGATTCGGTTTCTCCGGCCGATGACTCGTCATCGGAACAAACGACGATCTCGCCGCGAGATTCCGATCCATCCTCATAACTTCCTCCATGGATGACTCCCACGAAGGCATGCTTCATGGCCGGTTTAACCCGGGCGGATCGCGCACGCTGAGCCGTCTCAACGAGGTTGGTGCAGATGTCCGACTCAGGGCCCGGTTCACGGATCTTGCCAATGAAAACGTGAATGCCACCAAAGGGGACCCGGTACCCGTACTCAACTGAGCCGGCCTCGGGGCCCCAGCCTGCGTCGTCGATGTAGAGCTTGCCGCGACAACTCTTAGTCATCAGGCCTACAGCGTAGCCCTCGAGTCCTTCAAAGCGGCCCTCCAAGCACCTGAAACCATCGTGCGATAGCCCCACGGTGGGCGCCAACTATCGTGGTTTTGTCACGGCAGATGTCCTAGAGAAAGGACTTAGTCGTGGAGCCATCGCGACGGGTTAGCTTGAAGGGGTTAAAGCGGACACAGGGACGCAAGAGAGTTTATACTAGTTTGGCCCCTTCGATGAAGGTAAAATCCTACGTCTAGTTGTGATGGAATTGATGGGGTTTCGATGACTAGGGAGCAAACAAGCTTCGCCTATGTCTCGAGTTGTTGTCTGTTGTCCTTGAACCGCCGCCGGGTCGTCTCCTTATATACACGGGTGACGCCCATCGGTTCACAAAGTCCCAACACCGGTCGATATTCGTATCCGGGTTGGTCTCTCCTTACTCCTAACTTACAATACAAGTTTATATACAAATACCGGTTTACAGCTACAAGTCTTAAACCGACTACGGGCCTTAGGCCCTCATCTGTCTTCTTGGGCTTTAGCACTCTTGAACTACTGATGAAGTTGACCCTGCCCAGATAGGCCGGTTTACGGCCAGCAGTAATATCCCCAACAGGGACCGAGAGCCGAGTTCCCACAATGGCGTCGTCACACCCTCATAACCTAGATGTATAGAGGATTACCGCCCGGATGGATGGGCGGCGACAGGAGGACCGCCCGTGGCAACTGATAACCCAGAAGTATAGGGGATCAATTGTATCTTTTTTGATAAATAAGAGTGTCAAACCCAACGAGGAGCTAAAGGTAGGATTTATATTCCCTTCAAGTTCTATCGGCCATAGATATAACTCTACGCACACTTAACATTCGCTTTACGTAGAACAAGAATAAAACTAAAAGTACTCTGTAAGTGTGAAGGGATAGGTTTGCAAGAATAAGACTAGGATTACTTAGAGGAAATATAACTAGGAGTAATTTGCAAGATAGTGAAGTTAGTTGTTTAGTAGAAAGCTTTTTCTAACACAAGAAAGTTATTTGTCCCTAGGCAATCGATAACTAGACCGGTAATCATCATTGCAATTTTATATGAGGGAGAGGCATTAGCTAACACACTTTTCATACTTGGATCATATGCAGTTATGATTGGAACTCTAGCAAGCATCCACAACTACCAAAGATCATTAAGGTAAAACCCAACCATAGCATTAAGTAACAAGTCCTCTTTACTCCCATACGCAATAACCCCCTTACTCGGGTATAAGCTTCTGTCACTCTCCCCACCCACTATAAGAGAATCACAAACGTATTGAAACACCCTACAAAGGGAATCCCACACGCTTTGCGCGACACAGAGGGCACCATAGGACAGCATCAAAATAAAACATACAACTCAAACCAATCACGATCATCAACAAACCCATAGGACAAAACGAATCTACTCAAACATCACAGGATTGCCACATATCATTGGATAATAACATATAGCATTAAGCACCATGTTTAAGTATAGATTACAACGGGGAGAAGAGGTATTACAATGCTGCATAGAGGGGGAGAGAGTTGGTGATGATGGCAGCGAAGTTGTTGTTGTAGATCGCCGTCAAGATGATTGCCCCGATGGCGTTTCGGCACCACCGGAGAGAGGGGGAGAGAGCCCCCTCCTTCTTCTACCTTGGCATCCCCCTAGATGGGAGGAGAGTTCCCCCTCTGGTCCATGGTCTCCATCCTCGTGAGGCCGGCTCGCGGGGCCTCCTCATGAGGCCTACCCTGCGAGGGTAGGTCTCGGGGCCCCGGCCGTGAGGCCCGTGCCTGTCACATGGGTGACACCCTGTTGTCAGGATAGGGATGGCAGGGTATGGCGGAGACCGGTTTCCACTTTGGTGCTAAGGGCACAACGGAGCCAGCCTCCCTCCAAAGCAAGTCCCAAAGTTCTAACTTTGGTGAATGAAGACCAAGACAGCTCGGCGCCCAGGACAACCGTCATCGCCGAGCCCACTCTTACATCAGGATAGCGCCTTTAGCAGGCGAAGACCACCTTTGGCCAGGATAATCCTGTGCCCTTGTCCCCCTTCAAACTTGCTGCCCTGTGGACACCTTTCCCGCTCATATTTTCAGGGAAGAGGGCCAAGTCATGAGAAGAAGGAAGGACAACCATTGTAGAGGGGGGACCTTTTGACTCCTTCCTCACCTTGCCTTGTAGCTCCAAGCGCGTTGCCCACAAGCAATCCTAATCAAGCAGGAGTAGGGTTTTACACCACGACGGTGGCCTGAACTTGGGTATCTCGCGCGTCCCCTTCGGGTCTAGTGAGCCCGTGGGAGTTCAGCCGCAGTCATCATCGTGTCTTAGGTCGCAAAGCAAAGCCCTCTAGAGTTCAAACCCTAGTTCTTTGAGAAGTTCCTTTTACGTAGATCCTAAACTCCGACAGACTCAATAGAATACCCCATTGTCACCGCGGGTATCAACATGCAAGACATACATCAAGTGGTCTCAAATCTAGTATTCAATCCAATGCAACGAAACCTCAAAGAGCAAGACTCAATTCATCACAACAAGGTAGAGAGGGGAAAACACCATATGATCTGACTATCGTAACAAAGCCCATGGTTACATCAAGATCATGCCGGATCAAGAACATGTGAGAGAGAGAGAGATCAAACACATAGCTACTGGTACATACCCTCAACCCCGAGGGTGAACTACCCCCTCCTCGTCATGGAGACTTCCAGGATGATGAAGATGGCCTCCGTTGATCATCTTCCCCTCTGGCAGGGTGCCAGGAAAGGGCTCCAGATGAGATCGCTTTGAAACAGAGGCTTGCGATGGCATGTAAGTTATAGGTCAATTTTCAGAAGTTTCTCAATACATAAAAAAATTTGGCGTCGGTTTCACATCAGGGGGGCCCACGAGGGACCGACGAGCTCAGGGGGTGCTCCCAGGCTTGTGGCTCCCCTGGCCACCCTCTGGTCCACCCCCGGCACTTCATGGATCTCTTTTGGTCCATAAAAGTCACTGTAAAGTTTCATGGCATTTGGACTTCATTTGGTATGGATTTTCTAGAAAACCAAAAACACGAGGAGAACAACAACTGACACTAGGCACTAGGTTAATAGGTTAGTTCCATAAAAAATCATATAAAAGTACACCAAAACCATATAATATTGTTGTAAACATGGCATGAATACTTCATAAATTATACATACGTTGGACAAGTATCACGAGGTGACATGGTCGGCGGCGAGGAGTCCTTGGGTTCGACAGCTAGGCTAGCTAGAGCTCGTGTGCTAGTGTTAGAAAAGAGGGGAAGGAGCAGGAGCTCACATCGAACCTGCAAGGGTGGTCAGTGGGCTCGAGGGCCCAATGGAATGGTCGAATCGACGACATATATCTCGGTTGCTCGGGTAGAAGACAATGGCGCTAACGATGATGTGGTGCTTCCTCGCTCGAGTTCTTCGGCTTGGAGATGAGGAAGAGCTTTGGGGAGCATCTAGACACAATGATGCAACGAAAGGTGGGCGATGGTACGAGAACTACGACGACGTGCTCATGGCAGCTTTGGCCATGAGGGAGAGATGAGGAATGAGGGCGAGAGTGAGAGGGTTGGGCTCGGGGACATGCATGTCGTCCTTAGCCAGCTCTAGGCACTCGACGGCAAACAGGAGGTGGCGGTGCGCATGCTCGCGCGTGTCCTCTTGGCGAGAGGTGGACGATGACTGACCACTGGGCCAGTTGGGCCGGGCGGGTTGCACGGCTCTCTCTCTCTATTCTTGTTTTTGTTTTCTACTTTTGTAATTTGTTTTGATTTAGTTACTGGACTAAATTATTTTTTAAAATTCTAAAAATAATTGTGGGCATCAACTGAAATATTCGAGAGGCCCTCAAATAATTCTAGAATATTTGGAGTAACAAAACTATTTATAGAAATTATTTGCTCCAACTCAAAATAGTATGGATTAACCCCAAGCCCAAATATGTCCTGGAAAGTTCATTGAAAATTATTTTAAGCTAAACCTATTTGAATTAATTTGGTGCTAGGGTTGTGAGCATCCCCATTTCAAGTTTCAATTAAAGTAAACCATGATGCCACAAGCAATACTATCCTAGGTGCATTACCAAACTAGGGATGTGACATACTATTATCCCGCCCTGTTCTCCGCAATAGGGCGATTCCGTTTTGCATCCATTGACCAGGCGTGTGATCGTCCGGTTAGTCATCTGGCGCGCTATCTGACAGCCGGGTTCCTTCTGGTTAACATCCTATCTTAGGAGCTGACCCGCACTAGAGAGGAACTTATTCCTACAAGAGCGGCATACGTGCCTGCTCCTTTTGCTTTTGCACCCTTAGCTACCCCAACCATTCCACCCCCATCTATCCTCACTGCTCCTGCTAGCTCACTTGGGTAGCCGAACACTTTGTCTAGTACTCATCGTGAGTCCCGAGCTATGTGGTCATAGAAACCACACCGGCGACAGTGCCAATCCTTGTTAGGAAATGTAGCATGCAATTCAAAAAAAAAATTACGCTCACGCAAGATCTATCTAGGAGATGCATAGCAATGAGAGGGGGAGAGTGTGTCTACATACCCTCGTAGACCAAAAGCGGAAGCATTCGACAACACGGTTGATGTAGTCGAACTTCTTCTCGTTTCGACCAATCAAGCACCGAACGTACGGCACCTCTGAGTTCTACACACGTTCAACTCGATGACGTCCCTCGAACTCTTGATCCAGCAAAGTGTCGAGGAAGTAGATGAGTTCCGCCAGCACAATGGTGTGGTGACGGTGATGGTGATGTGATCTGCGCAGGGCTTCGCCTAAGCACTACGAGAATATGACCGAGGGTGTAATCTATGGAGGGAGGCGCCGCACACGGCTAACAGAAGTTGATGTGTGTCCTAGGCGCCTCCCTCCCCTCATATATATAGGTGGGAGGGAGAGAGAGCAGCCAAGGGGAGCGCCCCAAGTAGGCCGAGTCTTACTTGGAATCCCTCCCCTTCCTTCCCTCTTTCCCCCTTTCCTTTCTCCTCTGGTGCGGCCCATATGGGGCGGGGGGGGGGGCAGTAGCCCTTGATGGCTGCTATGTTCCCCCTCTTGGCCCATTAGGCCCATATCTTTGTCGGGGTTGCCCGGAACCCCTTTCCGGTGACCTGATATGTACCCGGTACCCCCAGAACACTTTCGGTGTCCAAATACTATCGTCCTATATATCAATCTTTATCTCTTGACCATTAGAGACTCCTCGTCATGTCCGTGATCTCATCCAGGACTCCGAACAACATTTGGTCACCAAAACACATAACTCATATAATACAAAATCGTCATCAAACGTTAAGCGTGCGGGCCCTACGGGTTCGAGAACTATGTAGACATGACCGAGACACCTCTCCGGTCAATAACCAATAGCGGAACCTGGATGCTCATATTGCCTCCTACATATTCTACGAAGATCTTTATCGGTCAAACTGTAATGACAACATATGTTATTCCCTTTGTTATCGGTATGTTACTTGCCCGAGATTCGATCGTCGGTATCTTCATACCTAGTTCAATCTCGTTACCGGCAAGTCTCTTTACTCGTTTCATAAATACATCATCCCGCAACTAATTTATTAGTCATATTGCTTGCAAGGCTTCTTATGATGTGTATTACCAAGAGGGCCCAGAGATACCTCTCCGATACTCGGAGTGACAAATCTTAATCTTGACCTATGCCAACCCAACAAACACCTTTGGAGATACCTGTAGAGCATCTTTATAACCACTCAGTTATGTTGTGACGTTTGATAGCACATAAGGCATTCCTCCGGTATCCGAGAGTTGCATAATCTCATAGTCAAAGAAATATGTATATGACATGATGAAAGCAATAGCAATAAAACTGAACGATCGATATGCTAAGCTAACGGATGGATCTTGTCCATCACATCATTCTCCTAATGTTGTGATCCCATTCATTAAATGACAACAAATGTCTATGGTTAGGAAACTTAACCATCTTTGATTAATGAGCTAGTCTAGTAGAGGTCTATTAGGGACACAGTGTTTTATCTATGTATCCACACATGTATCAAGTTTTCGGTTAATACAATTCTAGCATGAATAATAAACATTTATCATGATATAAGGAAATATAAAATAACAATTTTATTATTGCCTCTAGGGCATATTTCCTTCAATCCTAGCGGCACTCGGAACGAGGGTGGCCGGTGTAGAGGCACTTGTAGAAGACGCTGGCCTTGCGGGTCTTGCCAGAGGTTGCGTCGAGTGTGGTAGCAATGCGTGGTGGCTAGGGCGATGGCGACGCTGATGAGGGGAGCTCTAGTGTTGGCGAATGCGAACAGTCTCCCATGGGACTCGTCCCATCCTCTGGCTCCTCCACCGGCAACATGTTTTGGATCTCAGAGCGCGAGATTCGCCTAGGGGTGACCTCGATCGCCGGGAGGGTGGTAGGGGCACCGTTGTAGAGCACCACATGATACGAATGATGAGGGCTCACAGAGGAGGATGGGCTCTCCTCCAGCCAGTGTAGCTCGCGGGGGCGCCCCTGATCGAGGAAGTCGAGGAGGCCATGGGGCGGTGGCTCGGGGCTTAAACGGTGGATGCCGGGGCCGGAGTGACCACCCGTGGTGTCGTGGGGTGGGTTGGTGGCTAGGAGCGGGGGCCACACGTTCGGTTATTTTCTTTAACAAAGTATAGACGCGGGCGCTCATATATACGCGTATACAATCACCTCTGTGAATGCACACACGTATACCCTACCTCTATGAGTACCTCCGAAAAACTGAGCCTGCATATCATCTTGAGATTTTACAAAGTCACCTTAGTCGCCTCATAATTGACGGAAACATCTCCTCCCACTGAACGCGCATCATCACAAGTCCTATTTCAGAATAAATGCGAGCACTAGTAGAATTTAAACTTTGATGGGCTGGAATATCATTGTCCTTCTAATCATCCAACACAGGTTGATTTGCACAGGCTATCATTGGCAGCACGAGTCAACATGCCAAGATACCTCCAAACGTGTGAACGCAGACAACATCACATACATGGTATGAACGCATGCCTTCCTCATGACGAAGGTCAAGGTCAAGGTCGTCGCTGAGTGCGAACCTCCGTGAGTTATGACTGATTTGAAAGACTGAAACACACATATATGAACATATAATCCCGGGGCCCAGGAGGCATTCGTCACCAACCAACCTGTCCTCTGCCTAGAGAGGATGGCGCTTGCTGCCCGGTCGTCTGTGCGCTCCCTGGTGCTGCTCGTGTCGCACGGGAGGCCACAGCTGAGCTCATTCTTCTCCTCCTCCGCCGCCGCCCATCCCAGGAGCTGATACTCCTCCGGCCGCTGCAGCCGTCCAGACCCCAGGTAGCATGGTAACCAGCACAGATTAATGCTTCCTGCACGCACGCGTCTCCTTCGGTTCCATTGCTAACAGATACTCCATTACGTTTTGCAGCTCCGCCAGATCGTCCACGCACCAAGCAGGAAGAGACTGTTGTTCACCCACTCCCTGGGGTGCCACGCCCGCGCCCACGCCCACCCCCACGCCCACCTCAGGCCGTTAAAGATGTAGCCGGCAAGGTTTATCCGAACGCCCCAGAAGATCCTAGTAGTGCACACCCAACTCCTGATCAGGGTTCATCTAGCACACTTGAACCTGTATTTCACATCTTTGAAGATCCTCGACACCGGCTTGTTGATCCACCGGGTCGACCTCCACTTCCAGCCGTTAAAAGTGCAGCCGGCAAGGCTTATCTGGACGCCCCCGAAGATCCCACCACACACCCAGCTCCTAATACTGGTTCATGTAACGCATCTGAACCTGTATCTGCTGGCATCTTCGAAGATCCTCGACACCCAGTTCCTGATCCATCAGCTAGGGGGCGTAGCGCCATGACCGACGGCGACGAGCCTGCGCAGTGCACCGAGGAGCATCCTAAGTACCCAGTTCCCGACAGTTCAACTGACGAGGGCCCTGTTGAGGAACATCCTGCATACGCTACTCCTGGTTACGGTTCATGTAGCACACCTAAGCCTGTGCCTGAGAAACCTCCCTCCGGCACCTACGAAGATGTTAAGCAGCGGGATGTTGATCCACCACGCCCCGCGCGCGAAGGCGTTGGACACCAAGTTCCTGATCCGCCAGGTAGGGGGAGTAGCGCTTTGCCCGAGGCCAGAGCAGTGCACCCAGGGCCCTCCGAAATACCCAGCCCTGGACAGTTCCAAGTGACGACATCCTTCAGACTGAAGTCATAGGTACGAACTAGATCCTAGTATCCTACTGCTATTGTATAGCATCGGAGAAAAAACTGGGCAGCTTCCCTTTGGCTTCTCCCTGTACTGGGCTATATATACTGTAGACTCGTAATTTTATTTGGGATGAAGTGATCCAAATTCTATCGTGTTATACTAACATAGTACAAACGGTGTGGACGTTGCGTCGATGTGTACTTGTCCTCCAAAGATTGTTATGTATTGCCTCTCATATATATATACCTCATGTAGTCTCATCTAAAACCGGCATGTCGTCTCGTGCTTATAATACTCTTCTGTTGTACTGGATTGCGCCTTCGTGGGTTCATAGTTTTTTCTCGCAAAGTTTTCATGTTAAATCCATGTTTTTCGTGTCTCGTTTTATCTATTTTTTATGGTTACTGGCTAGTTAGTTAGGCTGTTCGTAATGGGAGTATCATAGTTAGTTATGCATGCCAACTAAGCAATTTTGATAAAGTGGTATAGAATTAAATGAAGAAAGAGAGGCTTGAGTATCATATCATGATACCGTATCATATTAAATGATGTGCTACTTTTGTGTCATGCATGACAATAAATATAGTCTTCTATGATACCAACATATGATACTATGCATTAGGGATGTAGTATCATAGACTAGTATTTTATGCATGATACTAATATATGATACTCCCCATTACAACCAGCCTTACTGCTGCGATTTTGTAATCTCGATACATGTTGTCAAGGAAAGGAATCGTGGTTGAAGATCATGAAAAGTGAGTACGGATAAGGCCTAGATGATGTATAAGATTCTAAAAACACGTAGGAGTAGAAAAACCACATATATCCTAATGAATAAGGGTGAATAAAAACTAAACCACACGAAAAATTGGCGGTAGAGTATAATTAAAATGTCATTACTCCAGTCAAATCACATGAAAAAGCTCAAAATTACTACACCACAAATGATTTTGTGTTGTTTTTTGTGCATTATAGTAATCTTTTTTTTCCTATTTAAAAAAATTGGAGTTAATGATGAGTTTACAAATGGGTCCAACATTCTTTCTAAATAAACAAACACACATATCTCTACACGTGAAACTAGCAACCTTCAAAGAGACATATATTTTATTGGATGCCCTCAAAGAGACTCTGAAGGACATATAAATAAATGTAATTTACTCACATAAGACATCTATCATGAATAAACAAATACACTACTTTTATATAAGACTAACTTTTTGTGAAAGACATAAATAACAAAGACAAAAAGGTGACTTCGACCCAAAATACATTTTGATTTTAGTTCTCTCCCCAACCTAATATGGTCATTAAATTCTCTGACGACATTGATAAAGGACACCAACATTATTTCACCACCTCTAAGCCAATGGTTCCGTGGCAACGCACGGGCATCATGCTAGGTATAAAAGAGGTTAGAGTGGATAGTGAACTCCAAACTTTTCCTTTGAAACCTTAACAAAGTCGACTGAAACCCTACGATTTCTACTAAGCCCTATGCAAACAAAATGTATGAACCCGGTTGAAATGCTCATGATTGAGTACCAAAACAAGCAAATGAACTGATTTTTAGGGGTTCTTACAGTACTACGGGAGGGCCCCGCCCTCCTACCGTCATATGCCCATCGCCCAATCTGAGTGGGGGCGATGACAATGCCGTCATTGACTGCGCTAGATCGATCAGCCACTAGTAGAAAAAGGGGCTTTCGTTCGGGCCTGGCCAGCCCATTAGTCTCGGTTCTGCCACGAACTGGGACCAATGGAGGCATTTTGTCCCGGTTCGTGAGCCCAGGGGGGCGGCCGGGGCCTCGTGGGCATTGGTCCTGGTTCGTCTGGGCCCATTTGTTTCGGTTCTTGGCACGAACCGTGACCAATGGGCCTCGCTTTTGGCCCACAACCATTGGTCCCGGTTCGTGGCAGGAACCGGGACAGAAGGATGGCCTTTAGTCCCGGTTCCAGCCACGAATCGGGACCAATGAGTTGCCTATATATACCCCATCGCTGGCGAGCAGAGCACTCCACAGTGCTCTGTTTTTTGCTGGCCGGCGAGGGGGATGGCATTGGGTGCTCTAGCTCACCTCCTATGCACATGAGGTGTTCGATGAAATGACCGAGCCACATTAGTTAAGCTTTCTCCTCTCGAAGCTCGAGCTCCGAGCTCCATTTTTCCCGAGATTTGTCTAGGTTTAGCGGTCCGTCACACCCCGTCCTCGTCTTCACTGCCGTCGATCGCCCGCGCCGATCTCGTCGCCGGCACCACCGTGGTGAGCCTCTTGTTCTTATCTTCTTTCTGAAAGAAAAAATCTTACTTTAGATACATACTTGTCTAATTTTCTTACTTTTGACACACATAATTATATATAATACACGCAGATGAACCGGCAATGGATGTACGGTGACAGACACACCTCTGAGTACATTAAGGGCCTGCATAATTTTCTCGAAGTGGCTGAGGCAAACAAGCAGAATGGTTTTATGTGTTTTCCATGCCCTAATTGTGGGAATACGAGGTCTTACTCTGACAAGAAAATCCTTCACACCCACCTGCTTTATAAGGGTTTCATGCCACACTATAATGTTTGGACGAAGCACGGAGAAATAGGGGTTATGATGGAAGACAGCGAAGAAGAGGAGGACGATGACAACCATGTGCCCCCTGAATACGGTGATGCTGCAACGAGGGAAGCTGAAGATCAAGAGGAAGCTGAAGATCCAGAGGAACAGACGATGTGCCCGATGATGATCTCCGTCGGGTCATTGTTGATGCAAGGAAAAAGTGCGAAAGTGAAAAGGAGAAACTGAAATTCGATCTCATGTTAGAGGATCACAAAAAACGGTTGTACCCCAATTGCGAAGATGGCAACACAAAGCTCGGTACCGTACTGGAATTGCTAGAGTGGAAGGCAGAGAATGTTGTGCCTGACAAAGGATTTGAGAAGCTACTGAAAATATTGAAGAAGAAGCTTCCAAAGGATAACGAATTGCCCGACAGTACGTACGCAGCAAAGAAGGTCGTATGCCCTCTAGGATTGGAGGTGGAGAAGACACATGCATGCTCTAATGACTGCATCCTCTACCGCGGTGCGTACAAGGATTTGAACGCATGCCCGGTATGCGGTGCATTGCGGTATAAGATCAGACGAGATGACCCTGGTGATGTTGAGGGCGAGCCCCGCAGGAAGAGGGTTCCTGCGAAGGTGATGTGGTATGCTCCTATAATACCACGGTTGAAACGACTGTTCAGAAACAAAGAGCATGCCAAGTTGATGTGATGGCACAGTGAGGACCGTAAGAAAGACAGGAAGTTGAGACCACCCGCTGACGGGTCGCAGTGGAGAAAAATCGAGAGAAAGTTCTGGGCTGAGTTTGCAAGTGACCCAAGGAACGTATGGTTTGCTTTAAGCGCGGATTGCATTAATCCTTTCGGGGAGCAGAGCAGCAATCACATCACCTGGCCCGTGACTCTATGTATGTATAACCTTCCTCATTGGATGTGCATGAAGCGGAAGTTCATTATGATGCCAATTCTCATCCAAGGCCCTAAGCAACCCGGCAACGACATTGATGTGTACCTAAGCCATTAGTTGAAGAACTCTTATAGCTGTGGAATGGAACATGTGTACGTGTGTGGGATGAGCACATGGGGGAAGAATTTGACCTAAAGGCGTTGCTATTCGTGACCATTAATGATTGGCCCGCTCTCAGTAACCTTTCAGGACAGACAAACAAGGGATACCACGCATACACGCACTGTTTAGGTGACACCGAAAGTATATACCTGAACAGATGCAGGAAGAATGTGTACCTGGGCCATCGTCGATTTCTCCCGACCAACCATCAATGTCGAAAGAAAGGCAAGCATTTCAAAGGTGAGGCAGATCACCGGAAGAAGCCCGCCATGCGTACCGGTGATCACGTACTTGCTATGGTCTCTCATTTACACATAATATTTGGAAAGGGTCCCGGCGGACTAGCTGTTCTGAATGACGTTGAGGGACGCGCACCCATGTGGAAGAAGAAATCTATATTTGGGGACCTACCCTACTGGAAAGAGCTAGAGGTACACTCTTCAATCGACGTGATGCACGTGACGAAGAATCTTTGCGTGAACCTGTTAGGCTTCTTAGGCGTGTATGGGAAGACAAAAGATACACCTGAGGCACGGGAGGACCTGCAACATTTGCACGAAAAAGACGGCATGCCTCTAGAGCAGTATGAAGGTCCTGCCAGCTACGCTCATACCAAAGAAGAGAAGGAAATCTTTTTTGAATGCCTGCTCAGTATGAAGGTCCCGACTGGCTTCTCGTCGAATATAAAGGGAATAATAAATATTCCAGAGAAAAAGTTCCGGAATCTAAAGTCTCATGACTGCCACGTGATTATGACGCAACTGCTTCCGGTTGCATTGAGGGGGCTTCTACCGGAAAACGGCTGATTAGTCATTGTGAAGCTATGTGCATTCCTCAATGCAATATCTCAGAAGGTGATCGATCCAGAAATCATACCAAGGCTAAGGAGTGATGTGGCGCAATCTCTTGTCAGTTCCGAGCTGGTGTTCCCACCATCCTTCTTCAATATCATGACACACGTCCTAGTTCATCTAGTCGACGAGATTGTCATTCTGGGCCCCGTATTTCTACACAATATGTTCCCCTTTGAGAGGTTCATGGGAGTCCTAAAGAAATATGTCCGTAACTGTGCTAGGCCAGAAGCAAGCATCTCCATGGGCCATCAAACAGAGGATGTCATTGGGTTTTGTGTTGACTTCATTCCTGGCCTTAAGAAGATAAGTCTCCCTAAATCGCGGTATGATGGGAGACTGACTGGAAAAGGCACGCTAGGAGCGGACTAAATAATATGCAGGGACGGGCATTCTTGGTCTCAAGCACACTACACAGTTCTACAGAACTCTACCTTGGTGACCCCGTATGTCGATGAACACAAGAACAGTCTGCGCTCCAAACACCCGAAGCAGTGTGACGACTGGATTACATATGAACACATCAGGAATTTCAGCAGTTGGTTGGAAACACGTCTCAGAGGTGACACCACTGTTCGTGATGAGTTGTACTCATTGTCCAGGGGACCATCTTCGACTGTATTGACTTACAAAGGATACGAGATAAATGAGAATACATTTTACACGATCGTCCAAGATCAAAAGAGCACCAACCAAAACAGCGGTGTCCGCTTTGATGCAACAACCGAGAGGGGAAAGGACACATATTATGGTTACATAATGGACATATGGGAACTTGACTATGGACATGATTTAAAGGTCCCTTTGTTTAAGTGCAAATGGGTCAATCTGTCAGGAGGCGGGGTACAGGTAGACCAATAGTACGGAATGACAACAGCGGATCTGAACAATCTTGGGTACACTGATGAACCGTTCATCCTAGCCAATGATGTGACACAGGTTATCTATGTGAAAGACATGTCTACCAGACCGAGAAAAAGAAAAGATAAGGAAGAGAATACATCATACGATGAGCCAAAGCGCCACATAGTTCTTTCAGGAAAAAGGGACATTGTGGGAGTGGAGGGCAAGACAGACATGTCTGAAGATTATGAAAAGTTTCATGAAATTCCTCCCTTCAAAGTCAAGGCTGACCCAAACATCCTGATAAACGATGAAGATTATCCATGGTTACAGCGGAATAAGCAAAGCACACAAGCGAAAAAAAAGTGAAGACTTTCTCTCCACAACTATTATGATGATACCATGCCAACTTTCAACCTTTTCGTAGTTTATTTGAAATGCTTGTTGTAACAGACGAGTTTCCGTATGAAATCCTGATACTTCGAAACAGATTGTCCATTTTGTACACGAAGTGCATCCAGTTTTTGCCGTAACCCTCTCTACTTTCTTGCACATGCTATGTGGGTGAAATGATGATACCATGCCAACTTTCAACCGTTTCAGAGTTCATTTTTACTGCTTTTCAACTTCAAGTTCTTATAGATCAAAATAATCAGTAAATGCATGGAAAATAACAAATATCATAAAAAATAAATAAGTAATTAGAAACAGAATAAAATAAGCTTTAATAAAATATATAAGTAGAAACAAAATAAAATAAACTTTAATAACATAAATAAAATTTATGAAACTAAAATTATCAACGTATTTTCTGTTCAAAATCATTAAAAGCAAAAATAATTTTCATAAAGAACTTTTTTTGTTAGGAACTTTAATAGCAAAAAGAATTATCATAAAATAAAATAAATAAGTAATTAGAAATAAAATAAAATAAATAAGTATTTTGTTGTAAGTAGAAACAACATAAAATAAATAAAGCAAAAAAGAAAAGAAATAAACTGGGAAAAAATAAAAAACGCCACCTACTAGGCCACCACGGCCTGAATACGACTAGAAACCCACCCATGGGCCAGGATTCAGGCCCGTAGAAGGCCCAGTAGGCCCACAGGCAGATACAATATGTTTAGGCCTGAAAGCCTGCATTTGAGAGGAGCTCGAGAGGGCAGCGGGAGTGGGGCTTATAAACCACTCTCGAGCTCCCTCAGCTAGCGAGGTGGGACTAAACTTTCGTGCCGCGATGTGGGCAGCAAAAGGCCTTTAGTCCCGGTTGGTGCCACCAACCGGTACTAAAGGCATACATTGGTACTGGTTCGTGGCACCAACCGATACCAATGCCCTCCCTTTAGTCTCAGTTTGTGCCACCAACCGGGACCAAAGGCCTCTGCTTCCCGCCCTTTGGACTGCTGAAAAGATTCCTTTGGTCCCGGTTGGTGGCACAAACCGGGACCAAAGGCTGGCTTTGGAACCGGTTCGTGCCACGAACCGGGACTAAAGCCTTTCCTATATAAGCCAGCCCTTAGCATTTTTTCAGATTTCATCGCCAGTTGCCGCCCGACGACGCCGACTTCCTCGACGCCGCCAGGCTACCCCGCCGTCGTCGCCGTCGCCTTTGCCCCCGAGCCCACGCCGACGCCGTCCGCCGCCCTCGAGCCCACGCCGTCGCTGGCCGCGCCCCTGCGCCACGCGCCGCCGCCGTCCCGCCCCGCCCCGACGCCGTTGCCGCCCCGCGCTGCCCTGCCCCGACGCTACCTCCTCATCGCCGTCGCCGCGCACCCTGTGAGCGTCGCCCCGACCCCCTCCTCCTCCTCCTCCTCCCTGTAATGACCGCCGTCGCTGCCGCCGTGCCCCCTAGCTATTATATATATATATATATATATTGTGTGTGTGTGTGTGTAGTTTAGATTTGCAATTTAGTTGTATTAATTTGGATGTGTAGTTAATTTAGTTGTTGTAATTTAGATGTGTAGTTTAGATTTTTTGGGTGATATTATTATTGAATATGCAAATGTTTGTATGTTCATATGCAAAGAATATGTCAATTTTTTCATAGAATTTTCATGATTTTTTTCTGTTGTAATTTTGTTCATAGAGTTTTTATGATTTTTTTTCATAAATTTTTTATGTATATGTTCATATTGTGTAGAAATCTGAAAATTGTGTATGATCAAAGTCATTTATGAATGTTCATATTTAGAAGAAAAAGAATGAGAGGAAAAAGGAAAATAAGAAGAGGAAGAAGGAGAAGAAGAAGAATAAGAAGAAGAGGAGGAGAGGAAGAAGAGGAGAAATAAATAAGAAAATGAAAAAGAATAAAAAAAAAGAGTCGAAGAAGAAGAAATAGAGGAGGAGGAGAAGAAGAAATAGAACTATTTCTTCTTCTCCTCCTCTATTCCTTCTTCTTCTCCTCTTTTTTCTTCTTTTTTTTCTTCGATCTCCTCCTCTATTTCTTTCTTCTTCTTCTTCTCTTTTTTCTTCTTCTTTCTCTTAATTTTTTATCGGGTATGTCATTGTCGATATACGTACCCCCTCCCCGATAACTTTTAGTAAGTACTACTTAGAAAGTGTTTAATAGAATTAGTTATAAAAATAATAGAACTAGTTAAACTAGCTAGTTTATTTTTAGTAAGTACTACTTGATTATATTTATAGTAAGGAAATTAATAGAACTAGTTTGTTTTTTAGTTAAAGCAATTATTCCCGCATCGACATCAACGATGCCTATCCCGCATCCTCGTCGTCGACTCGAAGGAGGAGGCCGGCTTGATCAGAGGGGCCATGTCCGGGACTGGGCTCCGCCAGGCTGGTTTTGGGAGGTGCTACCTTCCGGGGGGGCGTAGGTTGGTGAGGAGCCAGCCCGTCGTTGACCCGATCCTTGTTTGGTGGCGATCGCGTGGGCCAGTGGCGGTGCCGAGGCTTCCGGACACCGCGGAGGTGGTACGTCACCATGTCAGCGAGGAGGACCAGCACGTCCGTTGCTACATGGCTGCGTTGGAGGGTAGGTTCAACAATACCTGGCAGGTTCTTCAGGGATCTCACTAGAGGTATGATCCTGTGATGGTTCCTTCCCTTTGGGTGTCCACCGCCCGCGCCGATACCTGTTGGGCGCTACAGTTCTAGTTGTACTGGCGATGCTATATGTATGATAGTATTCGAGGTGTATTAGTGATAATATTCGATGATGTACGAACGCATGGAGATGATGTAGTTTTGCTTATAATTGAATGCATCCTAATTTGAATACTACTTTATTTTGCGATTTGATTTTGCTTATTGAATGCTCAAATTGGAAAACTACTCCTACATTGAATGCTATAATTGGAGAGCACTATGCAAGGCATATGCATATGATTAGTTGATAGCTTATAGGGTTTTTGTTTTCACAGAAATCTAGGAGCCCCCGGCCCCTCCATCATCCCCGCCGTCGTCCCCGTCACCGACCCCCTCCGACATCGAGGTGAGACCAGCCAAATCCTCTTTTAGAAAGATAATTAAACGATATTTCGGGTTGACTTTAAATCTGTCGAGTCTCCACCATATATGAGAGGACGAAGAATCCCGACTATTGTCGTGGGGGTCGCTTCTCCTTCGTTCCCGTGTGCTAGACATTTTGGTGTAATGCACTCCGAGGACAAATGGAGGAGCGACCATCACCAATGGTCGAATGTATACACCACGTGAGCTGAGAGTTTTCAAGAAAAGACTCGACAAACCGATAGTCAACCCGTGATGAATAATAATGATCTAATTTAGTTTTTGTAGTACATATATTTAATTGTACAAGTTTAATCTTTGAATTATGAACGTAGGAAATGTCATCATCGGACGACGAAAGTCTCCCGGGGGAGTGCGGGTGGTGCCACGACGATCGAGGTTTGTGCGACAGGCCTCACCTGGACGATGATCGGCGCTTCAGCATTAAGCTCGAGGAGACCTTCGATGTTGAAACGGTACGCAACGGTGATAAGTGTTTTTTCGTAATTAAGCATGACTTCAACTATTTTAATGTGTAATTTTCATCTTTTACAATTCGAGTATAGCTTATCCCATGCCATGCAAGACGCTATGTCTTGGAGAGGATGGATTTTGAAGACCATGAAAATTTTGAAACAAAGAAAATTCACCTAAGGACCCATCATGATGTGGATTTTGAAGTAAATCTGTATAATGCTGAGAGCGTAACCCATTTTGGTTGCAAAAATTGGGAAGCATTTTGCAAGATATATGGTTTTGATGAGGGTATGCTTGTCACCATGGATCTTGGTGATCCTGGACAATATGGACATTTGGGTCCTTGTTGATACGCCTTCAGTTCTACCGCTATGTGAGTTTCTCAAACATAGTTATTAGCTAATTTATATTGTTTATTTCAAAATAGTTGACAACTTATTTCCATTGACAGCTTATTTTGATTGTTCAAACAATGTGCGAAACATGGTAGACAAAACCCACTACACCGATGGCTCCGAATTAACTTATCAGGAGAAACTTCATCTGGTCGGATTTTGTACTGATATTGAAAATTACAATATCTACAATCAAACTCCTCAACATTATGGTCAATACGTGCCACTAGTGCACATGTTGAACTACGATAACTACCATGGAGATACCCTGGTAAGATATTTTACCATTACGACATCCGTGCATCTTTTGCATACTTCTAAAACTAGTACATCATTGCTAACTATGAAGTTATTACTATATTTTTCAACAGAGAATCCCAGAGGATTGTGTGCCTCATTTGATGTATCAGAATGGCAGCCTTCGTGTTTTGAACATATATCCAGGTCATCCTACGAATCTCAACTGTCCATACCGGATTTCTCAAAGAAGTGGAGACATGCTAATCAGTAAATGGAAAAAATGTATGGACATTCGTAAGGAGGTTCTTGGAAGCAAAAGGATGCGAAGCGCAAGAATTGGAGAGATGATGATCTCCATTCTCCATAATGGAGAGTCAGGGTCTATATTGTTTTATGTTATTTTACCTTAAAGAGGGTATCTAGGTCCTACCTAATACTGGTGATCATGTGCTAAGAACAAAGTAGGGTTGGTTCGATGACTATCAGGATGATGATCGTATGACTTGTTATTAATAACGAGTAGAAGTTGTATGATGATGATTAGTAAGACTTGTTATTATGATGATGCATGATGCGAGCATGAAGAGTTATTATATATCTGTGGATGAAATGAACATGGATTGGATTGAAGTGAAGGCAACATGCATGTGGTGCATGTCGAAAGTAGTACAATCCAAACTTGATCAAGTTAGGATTAGTATTACTTTCGACATGCACCACATGTTGCCTCACTTCAATCTAAGTCATGTTTAGGCATAGCAGTAGCAATAGCACGGAGATAAGAGAGGACACATCTCTCTATTAGCTACCTACACGAATCTAAATTAACCCTCAAAATCCCTAAACCACCTCCTTTAAAAAAACAGCCGCTGAAATGCTGACGCGTGGAAGCTTATTGGTCCCGGTTGGTGCTACCAACCGAGACCAAAGGCCCTCCTGGCTGGGCTCGCCGGAGCGGCCACGTGTAGGCCCATCTGTCCCGGTTTGTATAAAAACCGGGACTAAAGGCCTAGGGTATTAGTAACGACCCTTTAGTCCCGGTTCCCCAACCGGGACAGATGGGCTTTATGAATTGGGACAAATGGCCCTTTTTCTACTAGTGGCCATGAGAGAGCCTCTTTGGTCGTCACCACAACGATATCACATGGCACAACTGTTCGACGTCATCGATCGCGCTAGATCAACCACAAATAGAGCCTCTCTCTGGTCATCGCCACAATGATATCATGTGGCATAGCTGCTTGACGTCATCATCCACGAGGAAGACAAACATATATACATGCGTTTTTGGGTGGCAGGGACTCGAATGAATTAGGGATATGAACAGGGACCGTATCACAAAGGTACACCCACTCGGCTACCCGTCGGGCGCGATCGGATTACAGACAAATAGGGAGGCATGGCAGTACCGCAAAGCACGCGCGTATCCAAGACCGTATATTGGACCATATATGTTCTTTTTTATAACTACCATACATGTCATATTTGTGTATTCCAAATGTGCATTTGAGCATTTTGCAAGTTCCGGGATGATTGTGTTACTCTCTGGGGTGTCGAGGAGGCCACGTGGAGGTTCTCTATCGAGGGGTGGCGAAGGTGACGCTGTAGACGCAGAGGCGCACAACAGCATGGCGACGGCGCTCCCGCTTGATGTGGGGTGCCCAACAACTTGGTGGGGGGGTGCTCGGCCGCTCGGCGTGGAGGCGTGATGCCCGCCGTGATCTATTTTGATGGTCACTATGACGGCTGTTAGTAGAAGGAGCAAGCTCCGCGACTGGATGGGTGTCGGGTCGCCGTGGTCCCTTTCAACACCGGAGGGGTAGCAGCCAGGGTTGTCGAGGGAGATGGCAATGGGGCCAGCGAGGAGGTCGCAGTGGCTAGAGGCGAGGACAGGGGACACACGTCCAAACCGACGCTGCTGGTGTCGCTGTCCCCCCCCCCCCCCCCCCCCACCCCCCCCCCCCCCCCCCCCCCCCACCCCAAGCAGCCTCCCACCTCGCCTATGGGATCGGAGTGCTCAGGAGAGGCGAGAAGTAGCGCCACCGAGGTGCCAGGGGGAGGGCAGATTCCTCCTCCAGGAGGGCCATGATCATGGTAAGGTCATCCACCCCAAGGGCTACGGACAACGGTTTGACGCAAAGGGGTGGTGGTGCGGCAGCAGTGGTTGTACATCACATGTAGCTATTGGGGTCGTGAAAAAGGGACGACGACAACACATAAGTGACTTCGGTGGTAGTGCTACTCAAGCACCCGGTCTCGAGTTTTGGGGTGAAAGCCTAGGCCTGAGCCGAGTTGATTATACGAGGCAATGATGATGTTTTGACATTATTACTTTGTTGAAGACATTGCTCAGACTGTTTTTTTTTCAATGTGAAAATCTAGATTCTGGTCTTGCGTTGTTGAACCCGATGACAGCAACACTTGAGTGTCGCTATCTTGTTGAAGACGTTGCTATTGAAGAACCTTATCGTTTGTGTGTGTCATGAGATAGTTAGTGCGGATATAATCATTAATGTAGTTTGTCTCGATGCAGATCTTATCGCCCTTGTTGGAAAAGACGGAGGACCAAATATGTATTTTTCTTTCTTCCTCGTGACCCGTCCGTGACAACAATAGGGCGAAGGCCCGGTGCTGAAAGGACCGCGCTATACGCTGCCCGAGCTTCGACAGCGCAGGACGACGGCGGGGGAGCCTTCAGTCTTGCGAGGATAGGAATAGGATAGGGCCAATGTGTGGCGAGGCCCCAAGCAGCGGCGGCGCCTGCAGGCCCCAGCGGCAGTCGGCACGAAGCAGCGCCGCCGTTCTGCGGCGAACAGGTACACGCGTGTGCTATGTCTATCTGCTTCATCTTCTGCGGGGATTTGGCGAAATCCAATCTGTATCTACTCGGTTCGAGTTACTACTTTGTAGCGGATTTTATTTTTCGTTCGAATTCATGTGCATACTCGAGCTTTGATTCCCATTCGGAGCAAAAATCACTCTTGTAAAAACATTTAACTCAATCTGACTGGACATTAAGCATGCAAATCTGTTGAGCTTTATCCCTCCGATGGTGCTTACAGAGATACTACTACACAACAGACCTAGAGAAAAATTACATGAAATGCTACTGCAGCAAGAGAATATCAGTAATACGTTTGGAAATGCTAGTAACTGAATTCCAAAAGGAAACCACCAATAAGTTTTTTTTGCCTGGGCACCAGTAAGGTAGTTACATCACTTTACTTCTTTGGATGCACTTCTTTCACTGGCTGCCATCCTTCCAAATCTTTGCTTCATCTGGCACGCATGTGTGAGGCCGCGTGCTTGATTCGAAGGATCTCAGTAGAAACTTGTCCCATATCTGACCGGTCTTTTTTTTGGAAGATCCAGCAAATTGCTGGCTGATTGATGATTAGCAGGAAGCAACGGAAGATAAAATGGTGGGGCTCCTAAGATCAAGGGTGAAAAGGAAATGAACTGAAAATAAAGAAAAGTACAGCCCTATTGGCTGCCAGAGAATTAACAATCTCTCATGGAGGTTCCCCAAAAGGGGGCTCAATGCAGTTTGCTCTGGCTGGGCGCCATAGCTCCATTGCTCGTATGATTGCGGTGACAAACTCGTGTGCGGAGGCGATCTTGCCCCTGAAAGTGCACTTGTTCCTTTCCTGCCAAATCTCGCATAGGACCAGCATTTGCATTCATGTGCAGATTCGAGCTTTGATTCCCATTTCGGATCCCAAATCACCTTCTAAAAACATTTAAATCAATCTGATTGGACATTTGAGCCTTAATCCCTTGGATGGTGCTTACAGAGTTACTACTCAATAAAACTAAAAGAAAAATTACATTAAATGCTATTGCAGCAAGAGAATATTACTGTTTGGAAATGCCAGTAACTGAATCCTAAAAGGAAAACACTGTAAGGTAGTTACATCACTTTTCTTCTTTAGATGCGCTTCTGTTGCAAGTTGCCATCTTCCAAATGTTTGCTTCATCTGGCACGCATTTGTGAGGCCGCGTGCTTGATTCTAAGGATCTCAGTAGAAACTTGTCCCATATCTGGCCGGTCTTTTGGTGGTGTCGTGGAGCAAGAGAGGCCGATTGCAATCAGTGGGATAACACAATTCTTCATCAGGTCAGCTGCATTCATGTCATCTTGTAGCATTGTGGGATCAACAACCTCATGAATATTCTTTGTAAATGCTCTATCAACAAATTCATGAAGGCTTATACCATCACTGAATTTATCATCAGTTGGACTGCACCCTGTTATCAGTTGTAACAGAAGCACCCCAAAACTGTAGACATCACCCTTGGTTGATATCTGTTCACTCATGCCGTACTCTGCATTGACATTGCAAACACAATAAAATTAGAGGATAATCATTATTTGTACAACTCTATAAACAGAACTATTTTATTTTGAGAATAAGCTTATCAAACCTGGTGGAATGTATCCTATGGATCCTTTTAGGTGGCAGGCACTTATTGATCTGTCTTGATGTGCATTTGGTGCGCTGAACAAAAATTTTGCTAGGCCAAAGTCGATGACGTATGCAGCCATATCAAGACCCAAAAGAATATTGCTTGGCTTCAAGTCGCAGTGTATAATTGGAGATGCACACTGGTTGTGAAGATAATCCAAAGCAAATGCTACATCCAAGGCTACATTAATCCTTTGGCTTAATGACAGAGTATTTCTTTCACCATGTTCATGATCCGCCGGATGTAGCCACATTTCTAGGTTACCATTTGGCATGTATGGGAACACTAGGGCCTTGAAATCTGCCCCAGTATGATCCACTGAAGAGCATGAAGTAATGATTCTTACAAGATTTCGATGGCGCACATTACGAAGGGCTTCACACTCTGCTATGAAGCTCCTATGTGCTCCATAAATGTCAAGGTCAAAAATCTTGATGGCAACTTGATCTTGAAACTGGAGACTGCCCTTATAAACCCTTCCAAATGATCCAGAACCAATTAAGTTTGCAGAAGAGAATCGATCAGTTGCCCTTACAACGTCTTCATATGATACGTTCTTTATGTGCTCGTTGACATGTTGTAAATGGGGATTGGATTGCATTCTCTTCTTCCGATAAATTACCACAATACATGACAAAATAATTATAGTGACAACAACAATCGGCAACACAATCGCTAGGACCAGAACCAATGACTTGTGTTTTCTTTTCTTGTCAACCAGTGCAGAACAAAGGGACATGCCTCCTGTTGGAATGCTTGTACAGAGATGATAATTTCCTTCAACTGACACTGCACCAGCAATGTCGAAAACACCACCTCTTGGAACTTCACCATGAAAATGGTTGAAGGATAAATTGAGGTACTGGAGGGATTTCAAGGATTTGAGGGGCTCTGGTATTTGTCCGGATAAATTATTCTGAGAAATATCCATATTTTTTAAGCTGGATAATCTGGCAATAGACTGTGGAATGCTTCCTACAAAGAAATTGCTTTGCATGTCAAGATACTCCAGATCCACACACTGGCTGAGAGTTGACGGGACGTTGCCAGACAGCCTGTTATTTGACATGTTCATTTTCTTCAGATGAATGAGGCTACCAACTTCCTCTGGCATTCTTCCCGACAAATAATTGTATGACAAGTCTAACTCTTCAGAGAGTGTAGAGATTTTGAAGATCTTACTTGGTATTGGCCCATCCAGTGAGTTGTGAGCAAGATTGAGTATTTTGAGTCGAGTACATCTTGCTAGACTTGCGGGTATCCTTCCACTAAAGTTGTTGTGATCCAATTCCAGCATACTCAACTGGACGAGATTACCAGTAATATCTGGAATTAGGCCTGAAAGCATGTTCTGTGAAAGGGATAGATCAACCAAACTTTGTAAATTCCCAAGTGTTGCTGGTATATTGCCAGTGAGACTGTTGTTACTCATGTACAAGATGTTGAGGCTCTTAAGGTTACCAATCTCCGATGGTATAGGTCCAGAAATGTTGTTGCTACTTAGCAGCAACCACTGAAGACTATTGGAAAGATTACCGATTGAACTTGGCAGTTTCCCTTGGAGATTGTTGCTATCCAGCATCAGTTTAGTTAACCTAGTACAATGTGAGAGTGAAGAGACAAATCCCCAATCACCTGCCTCTAGGTTGTTGTGTGCCAAATCAAGTTGCTCTAAATTTGGCAATGAACCGAAGAATGGTATGGATCCAGTAAAGCTATTATGATTCAGGTAAAGCATGTATAGGTGGTAAGCTTTGAGGAGGGAGGCTGGGATTGGGCCATCAAAATTGTTCTTTGAGAGCAACAAGGCCTGAATATTCGGGAGCGTGTAGCCTATGTCAAATGGCAATCTTCCGATTAATGAGTTTTCCGATAAGGTAAGAATTCTCAGGGATGACATGTTGAGGAGAGACAGTGGAATTGGCCCAGATAAGTTGTTTACGCTCAAGCTCAGTTTCTGCAGTGTTGGAATGTAGCCTAAGCTCTCTGGGATGCTCCCAACTAACTGATTATCTGTGAGACGAAGATGAACTAGGGAGGAAAGGTTCCCTAATGAGAAAGGTATCCTTCCTGAAAGATGGTTGTTCCTTAAATCAAGATATTTAACAGGGGGGGATGTGGCAGTAACAGGAGGTACTGAACCAACAAAACTGTTCTGTTGGAGGCAAATGGCAATAAGCGACGAGGTGGTGAAGAGAGCCTTGGGGAGTTCTCCAGTAAAATTATTTCCCATGAGTCTAAGTACCTGAAGAGCTGAACTATTTGCCAAGGACTCTGGGATGACCCCTGTGAGAGCATTCCTCCCAAGATCGACGTACGTGAGGACATGGCTGCTGCCCAGAGATGGCGGCATGTTGCCGGTGAGCCCGTTACTAGCGAGAACTAGTATGCGCAGCTCAGGAAGATTTCCAAAAGCAGAAGGGATGCCCCCTTGGAGCTTGTTGTTGCTAAGGTTAATCTCTTGAAGATATTTGCATTGACTAAGGCTAGGTGGAATCTCTCCATGGAGGGAATTGTTCCCCAAACCCAGGACCTGGAGCTGGGAACATGCAGAGAGTTCAGACGGGATGTTACCTTGCAAAGCGTTCATGCTGAGGTTGAGGTCGGCGAGTTGGGTCAGGAGGCCGAGCTCGGACGGTATGCCGCCGTGGAAGCTGTTGTTTGATAGGTGGAGCCTCGCCAGCGAAGTGAGGTTGGCAATGCAAGGCGACATGGAGCCTGATATGCCTTGTGATTCAAGGTCCAGTGCAATGACACGCAATGGCGGCATTGCGCTGCACATGACCCCACGCCAGTCGCAGAATTCCCGGGAAGCGTCACTCCATGAAGCCAAAACTCCGGGTGGTCCGGAGAGCTGGGACTTGAAGCAGAGCAGGGCCTGTCTATCATTTTGGGATTCATCGCAGATGGCTAGTGGCAGGCTGCAAAAGAAGCTGAAGAGGCAAAGGAACCTAGCAAGGCCTGTGAACAAAGATGCCATTGCTGTGACTTGGAGCTACACTGCGTGAGACCAAACGTCGATCTCCTTTGGAAGAAGATGTCTACCCGTGGCGGTGGCGTCTAACTGTAGATTGCAGATTTAAGTAAGCAGTACGCATATGTGCAGTTCTTTCGGGGAAAGAAGAGCATATGCTGGGTGCAGTCAAATCAACATACGTTTCCATGGGAAATGGGACGTTGACATCCATCATCCATGAACGCATGCTCTGCTTTGGGATTGGTACGAGTTGATTTTGCTGGAGCCAGTCGTTGATCTGATCCACTTGTACGTACGAGTTGATTCCTTGCTAGGTACTATGGTATATGGAATCCTCGCAACTGAGACTGGCAGACCTGCGTACGGACTTTGTAGGATATTTGACACTTGAGGGTGTTGATCACGATCCTTTTGCGGCTCGGCTCTGACCTGGAGCACAATAGCTGCCTCAAGTCTTCGCATGGTGGTGGTGGTGGTATGAACGCACGCCTTGTCATTTTTTGTATGTTTTTTTTTCAATTCCATTTGATGGTCAGGCCTCGATGAATGCACATATATAGTAGTACTAGTAGTTAATTTTGTCGGTGGGGAAGGTACCAGGCAAGTGCCTCGCTGAGGCACGACATTTCTGATACTACTATAAATACCCATACAAGCCGCTAATTTAGAGGCACTCACCACAGATCGACTTGCTTCTGAGCTTTGACAGATCGAACTAACTGCCCTGTAGGTAGCCAGTGAGAAATGGCACTTACTCCGGGCTGGTTTCCGTCTCTGCGCTCCCTGGTGTGGCTCATGTCGCACAGAAATCCACATCTGAGCTCTTTCTCCTCTTCCGCCGCCGCCGCCGCCATACAGCCGGCGGCTCCAGGAACTGCCATTCCAGCTGTTCGTGCCGTTCAGCCTCCAGCCGCTCCAGGTACGTAGCTTGCTACTAACCCACTCAATTAGTTACTACTCCTTCCGTTCCTAAATATAAGTCTTTGTAGAGATTTCGCTATGAACTATATACGGATGTATATAGACGCATTTTAGAGTATAGATTCATTCACTTTGTTCCGTATATGGTCCATAGTGAAATCTCTTCAAAAACTTATATTTAGAAACACAGGGAGTAGTATGTAGTATGTACTTTCTGCACGCATGTGCGGGAATTTTTTTTATGTCATTGATACGTGGTAATTGTTACAACTACTCTCTATCAGATTCGAGTTGTAGCCGGTCCGTTGCCCTGGAGCAAAAGGTTCTTCACCCACTTCCATCCAGCACACCTAAAATTCCAATCCACAAGCCTTCTCGTCGTCCCACCAGCGAACACCCTAAGAACATGATTCATCCTAGTAGAGAACCTCAACTTGTAACCAACACGCCGCAGATGCGCAGCCTCGAAAGCCCCACGCACCTGATTCCTGGTGGTTCATGCAGCGCACTTCAGTCTCTGACCGACAAGCGTTTGCCGGCAAAACGTGGTGATTACAAAGATCCCAAAAGCCCCAGGTTTAGCTCTTCCAGCCACTTCCCTGACCAGCCGACTCCTGAACCTATCGGCGAGTCTTTGACGCCCACCCTGCAAGATCCTCCACACTCGGTCCCTGGTGAATCGTGCAGCACACTTCAACCTGTAACCTGCAAGCCTTCGCTGAAAGGAGATCCCGATCACGAAGCCGGCGGCGAAAATTCTGATGTTCAAGTTCCCAGAATTCCAAAGATTAGCCCTATCCCCAAGGATAGCACTTTCCATGATCCGCCGCACCCACCTGCTGACCCATAGTTCCCCAAGGACAAGGGCGAGGTGCGACAACCATGTAATCTCACTACTGTCATACTGTGAGTGATATTTGTAATGTTCATATCAACTTTATCAAATTACAAATAAAGGTGTGCGTTAGATTTTTGGGTTCAAAGGAATGCCAATTATCTTTGTTGTTTTACATTTTAGTTAGTTACCGAAAAAGGCTTTCGCCCCGTTTTATAAATAAAGCAACCACCGAGCACAAAGTCCACAAGGTATCAACCGAAACACACACACACACCCAACGCCACAACGCGAAGGTCCAACACAAACGCACGAAACACAACACACAACACAGGTTCAGCTGTGGGCACATCACAACAAGCCCAACATAGCAACAAGGACATCACAGACAACAAACGGCGGTGGCGCCGAAGACGAAGAGGAGCTAATCTGGCTCAGGCGGTGGTGGGGGAAGCGGCGGAGCCATCCGGAGAGCCATCGCGTGAAGCTGGGTGATGATGAGGTGATGGCCTTTCTCTCCCTGGGACGGCTAAGCGGCCGCCAAAGCTGCAAGTAACCAGACCATTTGAATGAAGCATCAATAGCACGACGAAGAGGGATACGCTGAATCACAAGTTTATTCCTAACAGTCCATAGCGTTCAGGCAAGGACCCCAATGGCCAGCCACCTAATGTGGCGCAACACGGGGGGGGGGGGGGATCGCCCGGAGTTCGGCAAAGAGAGCGGGGAAGTTGGTATGGTCCCAGCTTCCACCCACAATCTCGCGAAAACAGCTTCATAGGAACTGCGCAGACAAGCAGGTGAAGAAGATATGGTTTGAATCTTCTTCAGGCCCACAGAGCGGGCAACGCCCATCACCAGGGCCATTGCGCTTCAGAATCTCAACGCTAGAAGGGAGGCGGCCGCGAATCCATTGCCATAGGAAGATCCTAATCTTCAAGGGGAGGCGAATCTCCCAGATGGATGAAAGAGCCTCATGGCCGAGCGAGGGGGCGATGGCCAGATAGAGAGATTTGGCGGAGAATTGACCGGACGGCTCGAGGCGCCACCTGGCACGGTCATCGTCAGACGTGAGATCCAGCTCATGGAGAGCAATATAGTCGAGCAACTCCTGCCAGTCCGCATTTTCAGCAGGACCAAAAGGCATCCGGAATGCAAGCCGCCCTAAGTCAATAAGGGCGGTCGCCACGGAGATCTGAGGGACAACCGCGATGGAGAACAGGTTCGGAAAGTGGGCCGCCAGGGGCGAGTCACCAGTCCAGCGATCGAACCAGAACAGCGTGGCGGTGCCGGAACCAATCTCGATCGAGGTCCCGATCCGGAGGACAGGGAGGAGCTGAATGATGGATTGCCAGAACTGGGAGCCCCCAGATCGCTGACAGAAGGCAAGAGGCTGGCCTCGGAGGTATTTCTGCTGAATAATGCGTAGCCACAGGCCACCATCTCCGTTGCTAATCCGCCAGAGCCACCGAGTCAGAAGGGCAATATTCATGCGTTTGGAGGACATGATCCCAAGGCCGCCCTGGTCGCGAGGTTTGCAGATCTCCGACCACCCGACCATGTGATATTTTTGCTTATCACCCTCACCGGCCCAGAAGAAGCGCCCCTGAACGGTGGCAATCTCGTGATGAAGAGTCTCCGGAAGGTTGTAGAAGCTCATGGTGAATAATAGGAGGCTGGAGAGGGATGAGTTAATGAGCACCTTACGGGCCGCTTTCGAGAGCCACCGACCCTGCCAGGGCTCGATCCGGTGTTGGAGCTTTCCCACCGTGGGGCGCAGCTCGGCCACCGTAAGCCTGGCGTCACTAAAGGGTATCCCCAGATAAGTCGTGGGGAAGCACCCAAGCTGGCAGTTAAGCCGATTCGCTATGCTCTGTCGCTCGTCTTGGGCGTAGCCCATGACCATAACCTCACTCTTGTCGAAGTTGATCCTAAGGCCGGACATTCGCTGGAAGCACAATAAGAGGAACTTGAGGTTCGAGATATCACTCTCAAAGCCCTCCACCATGATAATGGTGTCATCTGCATATTGGAGGAGGGAGATCCCGTTGCCTCCAACAAGCTGCGAGACAATCCCCTTAATGTGTCCCGCCGCCTTGGCCTTATCGAGAATGGCCGCCGGCGCATCGACAACTATGTTGAACAAGAATGGGGAGAAGGGGTCGCCCTGGCGGACCCCACAGAACGTGGGGAAGAACGGGCCGATCTCCCCATTAATGTTCACCGCGCCCGAAGAGACCATCTGCATTATTCTGGTCACCCACCTATCGTCGAAGCCCTTTTGAAGCAAACATTCCTGAAGGAAGGTCCAGCTGACCGTGTCATAAGCCTTGTGGAAGTCCAGTTTCAGGAAGACTGAGGTGTTTGGAGTGCACCTCATGGAGAGCTTCGTGGAATACTAGGACTCCATCAAGGATATAGCGGCCCTGGATGAAGACCGACTGATCAGGGTGAGTGATCCGGTCAGCTATAGGGGCCACCCTAGTGGCGTACCCCTTGGCGAGGATGCGGAAGATGACGATAATCACCGTAATCGACCGAAATTGCCGGATGTCCGAGGCTCCCGTCACCTTAGGGATGAGAGTGATTACCCCATAATTCAGCCGACCGAGGTCAATGGTCCCAGCCATGAAATCGTCGAATAGGGCCATCACCTCAGGTTTGATCACCTCCTAGAAGGTTTGGAAGAACTTCACTGGGAGGCCATCTGGGCCTGGAGCCGAGGAGGGGTTCATGCCCTTAATAGCCGCCCAAACTTCCACCTCCGATAACGGGGCCGTGAGGGTCGCGTTATCCGCAGGCGAGACGCAGTAGTGGGCAGGCCAAATATCTTGCGCAAGGGCAAGACCTCCCCGAGGGGAGGCAGAGAATAGGTCTCTGTAGAAGCCATCCACATGTGCCCGGATGTCCTCCGGCCGCTGAAGGAGGGTCGGACCATCCCACAGGAGGGGGATGGAATTGCAGCGCCCACGACCATTAGCAATAGCCTGGAAGTAGGCGGTATTAGCGTCCCCCTTGAGGACCCAATTCTGCGTACCTCGCAAGCGCCAGTAGGCCTCCTCGTCAGTGTAGATGACCGTGAGCTGATCTTCCAAGTCGTATCTGAGCATCCATTCATCTGCCGAAAGACCATCAATGTCAGCCCGCAGGTCGAGGGCCTGGATGCCCTCAAGAAGAGCCTTCTTCCGCTCACGAATTTCCCGACCCACGTTTGCACCCCACCCTTTCATAAATTGCCGCGACCGCTTGGTGCAGAAATGCCAAGAATCGACGGCCGACAGGGTCCTATGGGGGGCGTCCCACGCCTCCCGCCACCTGGCGATCATCGCGGTGGTGAAGCCTGGTTGACGCAACCAGAAGGTCTCAAAACGAAAGCGTGGCGGCAGAGGGGGGCGCTCATTCTCCGAACAGAAGAGAAGGGGAACGTGGTCGGAACCAATCCGCGTAATCACCCGCAGCGATGCTAGGGGACATCGAATGTCCCACTCAGGGGAGGCGAAAACTCGATCGAGGACCGAGCGAGTCGGATCAACTTGGCGGTTAGTCCAAGTGAACCTGGCCCCGACACGATCAAGTTCCCGCAACCCCATATCAGCGATGCAATCATTGAATAATTGCATCCGAGGAAAGTTCACTAGATTATTGCTCTTGTCTTCTTCTGTTCGGATGAGGTTGAAATCGCCGCCCACTACAACCGGAAACTGGGCCGACGCAACCTTCCTCTGGAGCTCAGCGAGGAAAGTCTCTGACCTGCGGTGGTCGGCCAGACCATAAACCGCAATGATCACCCATTTAAAATTTAAGGACCTTTCAAAGACCTCCATGCTAACAAAGAACTCGCCCCGGTCCATGCCCCCAACCTGAAGGGTGGCATCCTTCACACCTAGAAGGATGCCACCCGAGTGACCCGTACTCCCACTAGAAGGGAGCCAGTGCCAGGCGAACAGGTCGGAGCTCAGATGCTCAAGTTCCGACAGGGAGAATTCAGCACGCATTGTTTCTTGAATGGCTACAATGTCGATTCGCTCGGTTCGCATGTACTCAATGAGTTGGCGGCGCCGACCATCTTGACCGAAACTGCGGATGTTCTAGAATAAGGCTTGCATCACGCAACCATCGGGGGGCTGCTTGACCCCAAGACACGTGAGGCGCTCTGGGCGGCGGTACGGGAGCGAGTGCGGCCCCGGATCTCAGCCGGGGCGACTGACACGCGGGGAGGGGCGCTCGGGGCGGTCCCGAGCGACGCTCCCGCGGCGGGAGGAGGGCATGCACGGGCCTCGGCGAGCCGACCATCAAGGATCTCCCGTGCACGGATGGCTTCTATCTGGACTAGCGGGGGGGGGGGGGCAACCTCCCCACGGAACACTATGGCCGAGTCCGCTGCCACCTTAGCGAGGTGGCCAAGCGGAGCCGACTCCAAAGCAGAAAAGGAGCATGTAGTAGAGGTTGTCGGGATGATCATGGTACCTGACTCGAGGTTCCGGGCAGTGGCCCGGAGGGCGGCCAGCTCGGAGATAGGAAGGACCGAGCCACCCGTCGGCCTGGCCGCCTCAATCCGAGCACTACGGCGTGAAGAGGACACCGGGGTCGAGGTCGAACAACCCCTCCTGTAGTAGGCCGCAGTCCGAGGGGGTGGGGGAGGACCAGCCACCGGAGTGGTCACCACCACCGCCAGGTCCACGGAAGCAGAGCTCGAAGGCGCCAGGAGAGGAGCAGGGGTCGTCACGCAGGGAACGCCAGGGGAGGGAGGTGGGTCCGCAGGAGCGTCATCCACCACGGGCGGATGGGCCGGCCGAGCCGGAGAGCCAGGCGTGATCTCCGGAGGCATCGGAAGCCAGGGCCGAGACCCCTAGCGGCGCCAACTGGAGATCGGGCACGGGGAGGGGGGTCGGGTCGAGCAGCGCTGGGTCGGCCCTGGCTGGAGAGAAGGCGAAGATGCCGAGGGAGATGTCGTCGGGGGAGCGGGGTGAAGAGGCCGGAAAGACATGGAGGCTAGCATCAGAGGCGTCGAGGCCGTCATCGGGGGCCGGGGGGCGCCGCGTGGGTACAACCCGCCCCACCCCCACCCCTGGCGGCCGGCACAGGCGGCTGGTCATGGTGGGGGCTGTCCTCGAAGTCGTCGTCGTCGTCCGAGCCAGAGGGGTGGCCGTGGCGAGGGTCGCGGTCGCTGCGATGGCCAACAGTGCCACCCCCATCTGGGTCGCCCCCAGGAAGCTATCGTCAATGCGAGGGCGGCCAATGTGGTTGGGGGCTCGGGGGAGATGCGGAGGTCGAAGCCCTGGTCGTTGAAGAACACTCGGATGGTGGCACGGAGCTTGGAGGAGTCGAGAGAGTTGACCTTAACCCGGACCTCCTCCTTGCGGAGGGAGAGCTCGTCGACCACCAACACCTTGCCGAGGATGCGAGACATGTTCCGGATGACCCGCTTGGAGCGGGCGATGTCCGGGAGGCCACCAATGAGGATCCAGGACGTGTCCAAGACCGCGACCGCCAAGGGATCCCGCACCGGCATGGAGATGTCCACCACTAACTTGTAGAGAGCTAGGGTGATGTCTCCGCTGCGGGTGTCGTACTCGTGGCTGACCGCGTCTGGGAAGACGACCGAGAACTGGCCTCCAGAGAGTAATGTGACTTGCCAATCCCAGGTGCAGAGATAGAGGTGGTTGAGCTCGGCCTCAATCATCTCCGGCGAGGCCACCCCATCCTTCACGGTAACAATGGCCAGGAGCGACGGTGAGGGGGCGGGGATGTCAGGCACCTCGATGTGGAAGTAGCCGAGGCCCTCAATCTCGTTCCCGTACATCATCAACTCCTCCGCCACCGGACGGTCAGGGCAAAGGAAGGCGGGGTGGTCCGGGTCCGAGCATAGGTAGCAGCACTGAGGGCGAGTACATGCCACCTGGGACTGGTCGGAGAGGCCGCAGTTGAAGCACTTGACGAGGTCGCAGGAGCGATCGTCGGGGAGGAGGGCGGTCGTAGTTGAGGCGGCGAGATCTCGGGCTGCGCCGTTGGCCAGGGCAGTGCCGTTTGCGCGCCCAAGACCATGCTTCTTCTTGCGCTTGCCATCGGGCCAGCCCCGTCCCACCCCATTGCCGGCCGGGGGAAGATTCGGCTCACCCCGAGGTGGCTGGTAGTGGAAAACCGCGGCGGCAGCGGGAGGGGGGGCCTGCTGCCCATGGGAGCGGCCAGGGGAGCGAGAGCGGCCGCCCTGGGCCAGGGAGCGGCTGGCATCCCGACGGCACGGAGAGGAAGGCGTCCAGCGTCGAGCATCACGCCGGTCTGCGGCTGGGGGAGGCGAGCGGGAGCGGGAGCGGCCACGGCGGTCCGCGCGAGGAGGAGATCAGCGAGAGGGAGAGCGGCGGTCGTCGTTGGCGGGGGACCGGCGATTGCCGCGGGAGGAGAGCTGACGGCGGAGCTTAGACTCATGGCGAACCGCGTTAGGGGATGGGCGGGAGGAGTCGCGCCGCTCCTCTGCACGGGAGGGTTCAGGGCGGCGGTCGTCGGCCCGTCGCTTGGGGCGCGTCCTAGCGTCGTGCCACTCGCGGGTCATGGGGGCCGGGCGACGGGGGAGGGAGCGGGGTGTTGGCGGTGGGGGTCGGGAGAATGAGGGTTAGAGCACGGGAGGAATGGGATGGGGGCGAGGGAAGCCTGCAGGCAGCCGAATAGGCCTGATGGCCGGGCAGGCCGGCCCACCAGGACCGCATCTAAAGCTGGGCCCGGAAGCGGAGCTGCTAGCACAGGCCCATGGCCTAAATCCAGACCCAACACTAGGGTGGCCCATGACAGGGCGTCCCAGCCAGCGAGACGGGGCAGCAGCGATTAGGGTTTCCCCTAGTGGTGCGGTCGCCGCCGGTGCAGGGGCTCCAGTGTCCATGGGGCGACGACAAGGGTGGCTGGGCGAAAAACGGAGCGAGGAGGTGCCAAAAGCCGCGATGAACGGCTAAAACGGCGAGTTGCGGGCGACCATCGGCGTAGATGACGCCGCCGGGAAGGAGGCAGGCCGGGAACCAGAGGAAGCTGCCGCCGAGCGCCATGAGGACCGGGCCTGACCCAGATCAGACCGCCCCGCGACGCCCCACGCTGGAGCGCGGCGGCGGCGAGCGGTACGCGA
Organism: Triticum urartu; assembly: GCF_003073215.2. Lineage (NCBI taxonomy): Eukaryota > Viridiplantae > Streptophyta > Magnoliopsida > Poales > Poaceae > Triticum > Triticum urartu. The sequence continues at coordinate 529,174,226 of NC_053028.1, read as the reverse complement.
CCCAAGGTCGGCCCTTTGGCCAGGCGTCGGGAGGAGGAGGAGCGAAACCGGCCGGCAAGCATGGGGGGACTCCCCGACACGGCGCGTCAACCAGCGTCGGGCACAGCACAGTCCGGCGAGCGGCATCGACTCCCCGGCGGGGGCGGCAGAAGACGGGGCGGGCGGCCCAGCGGCCAGCGTCCGCGAGACGTCGGGAGGCGGGGGGAGGGGGGCAGAGGTGCCCGGAGCAGCGCAGGGCGGCGGAGGCGATGGCGCCGACGAGCCAGCCGCGGTCGGCGCGGCATCGACGGGGTCGCTAGAGGAGAGCACCAGAGCCATCCATTGTTATTATTTTTTAAAAAAAGAATTAGTTAGTTTCCAGCCTTACATTGGTTTTCTTTTTGAGGAGTGGCAAAAGACAACTTTACATTGTAGGTTAGTTGTTTATTACATGTACTAGAGGATGGGGTGCCACCTGGTGGCGCCTCTTGAAGTAGGCCTATGCGCTTCGAGCTTGGTTATGCATATAGTTCGGCCATGGACGTTCGCCTCCTCCCGAGTCGCCCCCGTGTGGCGGCCGGGAGGCTCCCAGATCCCGTCGCCCGGCCTTCCCTTCTCCTCCTCCCTCTCCGCTGCCCGAGGGCGCGGCAGGGCGAAGCCTTGTTGTCGCCGGTGGCGGCGGGGACTCGGGGCCCTCCCGCTCGTGAGGGGTTGGCGCGGGCCGGCGCCCCAGGCCGGAGTGTGGCGTGCGGTCAGGCGTCACGGCGGGGGGTGACGGCGCTCCGGCGATCCCATACCTCCATGGCAGGCGCCTTCAAGCACTACAAAAAAAACACATCCATGAAATTTTGTGCCGAACGAAAAAAATTTATGTCATACATATGACACTTCTATGACGACAATTGTGACAAAACCCAGTATCATCATAGATGTGGTGAGCTCCTTCTTCTATGACAAAAAATCATGACAGAAAATGGGCTTTTCGTCCTGGGCGGGCCGGAGACGCAGCTGCATGACATTCTTTGGGTCGTCCATAACGGAAAAAACCGTGGTAGAAGGGAGGGCGAGGAAAATTTCGGGGAGTTCCCGGTTACGGTGGGAGGTCGGGGGCCGAGCGATGGACGTTTCTCTCGTACACGTACACACGTGTGTGCGAAGCGTTGGCTCTAACTGAACCCGAGCGAGGCGTTGGGCTCTAACTGAATCCGAGCGATTGCACTGCAGGCTACGCGTTACTGAACCTGAGCGATCGATCGATGGCTATTAACCGAACCCGATCAAGCGATTCTTTCGCTACTGCTGCTAACTGAAGCCGATCGATGGGATAAACAGTGAGCGTTGCGGGGGGGGGGGGCGTTGGATGAACAGTGAGCGGTGGCGTTGCCTCTGGATGAATAGGACCCCGTGGTGTGGTGGAGGGCTGGATGAACAGTAGACGGTGGAGGGTGGATGGACAGGACCCCGTGGTGTGGAGGGCTGGATGAACAGTAGACGGTGGAGGGGTGGTTGAACAGGACCCGTGGTGTGGAGGATTGGATGAACAGTAGACGGAGGAGGGGTGCACGTGGAGGGGTGGTTGAACAGGACCCCGTGGTGTGGAGGGCTAGATGAACAGTAGACGATGGAGGGGTGGTTGAACAGTAGCCGATGGATTAGCGCGCGGTGGAGGCTGGATGAACAGGAGCCCGTGGATGAACAGTCGCAGGTGGAGGCTGGAGGAGGTCGACGGTGGATGAACAGTACCCCCGTTTTGACCGTAGCGCTCCAACACAAGTCTATTTCCTTCGTTTTGCGGTACGCCACACCCCTCTCGATCAACAGGACCCCTGTTTCGACCGTAAGAGGTCCGTTTCCTCCGTTTTGCGGTACGCCAGACCCCTCCCGATGAACAGGATCCTGTTTCGAACGTGCCCGGTCGAACACAAGGCCGTTTCCTCCATTCTGCGGTACGCCAGGCCTCGTTTCCATCGCCTGTTCCGTCCAAGCCCTCCTGATGAACACAACGCATTCCGTTGCCTCCCCATAAACACGACACATTCCGTTGCCTCCCCATGAACACGACGACGACGTTGTTTCTCCGTTCCGACCCAGCCATGTACACGAGCCCTCGCCGTACGTATGCGCGAGTAGGCGTTCGAGACCCCGCCTGTATGTACACATACGTGGCCGTATTTTCTTTCTTGCACCCTGGCCGCTGTACGTACGTGTACATGCTACGTGCGCGCCTCTACTACGACACGTGCGCACCTCTACATCGACCAGTATGTACGTACACATTCGCGACCAGAATGACAACGCTACGTACGCTTCGACCAGGTGGGTCCCGACTGTCAGGCACTTCCTTACCTGCGAAGATGTAGCTGGTCGGTCCCAGCAGTCAGGGGGCGAATCGTTTTGTTTTTTTTTGCCCGGATGCACTTCCTTGCATGCGAAGATATAGCTGGTGGGTCCCAGCAGTCGGGGGCCTGGTGGGTCCCAGCAGTCAGGGGGGTGAATCGTTTTTTCGGACGCACTTCCTTGCGTGCGAAGATGTAGCTCGTGGGTCCTAGCAGTCAGGGGGCGAATCATTTTTTCGCGAAATACGATGGCCCGTCCGGTGGGTCCCCGCTGTCAGGTGAAGGAATAATTATTTTGCGCGTAATAAGGAGGCACTTCCTTGCGGCTGCCGTGGACCCAGCTGTCAGCCTCTCCACGTACATTACTCTTCCGATGGAAGTCGGTCGTTGACCACGTTGACCACACCACGCTGAGAGCACCAGGGCGGTGGTCTGGACGACGGTGAGGCCTAGGAAGGGGACGACGCGGAGGCGGGGAAGACGCAGCAGTGGAAGCCCGCGCGAAGAGGAGTACGAGGGTTCACTGGTTCGGCTGCGGTGTGAGGCTGCCATTGCGGCAGAATAACGGGGGGTGTGGGTGAGTAGAGGGATGGCCTGGCCAGCGGTGGGAGTAGTACGGGGCGGTGAGGCCTCCGCGGCATCACAGCCGGCCACGGGAGACAGGAGCACGCGACACGACCGGTGCTGCTTTGGGCGGCTGGAGCAAGAAGACCATAGGTTGAAGAAACACTACGGCCGTTGGATGGACATCGTACGATTACTGCAACTAGAATCGTTTATATTGACTAAGTTGACAAAGCCCTTGGTACGCATTAACTTAGTAGGCCCACAGCTCGGATTTGGCAGAGAACATATAGCCCATTTGTGATTTATAAGAATGTACAGCCCATTTTTTAATTCTAATGGAATTTACTAAAGCCTATTTATAGTTTGTTAAAAGTACAGCTCAACTTCTAGCGAGGACAACGATTAATAATTTCAAACAACCGCTCAAAACAGAATTAAAAAAATTCCCACAGTTTGATGGGATCCGAGATATTTGTATCTGAAATTTCTAGTCAGGTTAAATATAATTTCAAAATAAAGTTGTATTACGTTAAAATTCAACAAAATATTGCGCACGCAACAAGTAATGAAATTAAAATTTTCAAATTCCAAAAATAATATATTTTTCAAACTAATTACGTGTTTGGTGCATAGTAACTATCCAGTTATTATAATTACATCCCATTTATTATTTCTTAAATTTCATTTTCTTGTTAAGCCTAATGCATACCTCCTAGAAAAGTTTGCAGCCCAGCGGGGCGGAGAATAACAAGTTGACCCGGATATTGTGTACAACTGTCGGCCCAGTTGCATTGCTGATGTTGAAAAAAAACTATTTTTTATACACACATTAAAAAAAATTTGTATAGATAAGGAACATTTTTTATACACACATTTAATAATTTTTAAATACATGATTAACACTTTTTAAAACATATTTTTTAGTCAATAGTGGGCCCACAACGAGCGGAGGTCACAATACACATATTTTTTAAATACATGATTAACACTTTTGTAAAAACAATTAGCCCACAACGAGCCAATTAGCTCCAGTCGGCCCACAGTGGGCCGACAGGGGCCAGTCGGCCAACTGTAGCCCGACTGGAATCCAATCGGCCTGCTGTGGGCCGACTAGGCCCAGTCGGTCTGCAGCGGGCGAACGGTGTATTATTTTTGAAAAAAATTACCCAGCGTAATATTTATAAAAATTAATAAAAAAATGTATTATTTAAGAAAAAATAGCAAAAAATGCATGTGTAGTACAGTACAACCTAACATGGTTACTCAGCCCATATTTAGCGACGCCGGAAAGGCCCAAACAAGGCTTCTGTACAACTTTTTGAAGTCACTGAGCTCAATTAATAACTTAAGAAAAAAGTTAGATTAGAGTGGAACCTAATTAAAAGCTGTCACGAGAAAATAAATAATTCAACGGGTCCCACTTGTGCGTGCGCGCGTGTGTGTGTGAGAGAGAGAGAGATAGAGAGAGAGACCCATCGGCCGATGCTCGTAAATACATCTTTCAGCCATATGCATTGCTGATGCTTAGTAAAAACTTATATAGTTGACACAATCATATAGAACATCATAGCACACTGAATTTGCATACAAAAATTTCACGCACGCGACACAATCAGGATGGAAGCAGTGGATCGCTACGGGAAGGGCTATGTTGAAACCAATGAAGTCGTACATAACGGTTCATCGTCTTTATCAATGACGGGGAAATATCTTGAATGTTGTGCAAAGAAAACAGACAGACAACACAATAAGTTCTCCTAGCACATTAAGTTGACGTACAACCCTTTCTAAAAAAAGTTCAGGTACAAAATTATAACAGGTCACAATCAAATGTACTGGCATATCAGTGCTTTACACCCATAGCTCGGATTTAACTAGTATCTGACAAGATTCAGTTGTTACCTCAAATTAGAGCACATCCAGGAAGCCAACCCTGCCTCTTCTCCCAAAGAAGTAGTGGCCTCCGCCGCGCGATGGAGTAGGCCATGTGCCATCCATCGTTCCGAGCAACACGGGGAAAGTCTGACGTTGACTCCTGTAATGGACGTCGTCGACGGACCCTGGCGCCAGCGGCGGCGGTAGGACTTCGATTGATGGATTGACCACTTCTTCGACATGCACGAACACTCGATACAGGTACATCCCTAACATGGTCCGCGGCGGCCTTGGTGGCGACGAATAGTACAACTCCAGTTCCTACACCGGTATCTCAACACCAATCACCTTCGGTATGGTGGACGGCTTCTTCATCCATACCATAACCGTCAGAGCCTAGCTGTCTGGAGGAACAAACATACTTACGAGCTCACCTCCAAGGTCGTTGATAAGCTCATTCATGGACTCGCTGTTCCAAGCACGTCGAGGCATGTCGTGGAAGTAAGCTTTGTTAAAAACTCAAGCTCAGAGGGCACCAAGCCCCATCCTGGGTGCCACCGATCAAAGCTCACCAGCGCGCCATCGCAGAACAAACGCCGAGAAGATTCGAACACACGACTGCAGTCAAAAGTTGTCCGGAACCTGACGAAGAAATCAGCCGGTGGCGGACATACTTCGACGAGCAAGTCACTTATTTGGATGCCGTGCGCAATGCCAAGAGCTTTGACAAGGTCATCCGGCGAGACGGGAGGCCGGTCGCCATTGATGGTTACCATCAGCACTTTGCCGGCAAACTGGTCGTCAAGCGCCGCCATGCCACTGTTGAGTGACAACACGCAGGACCGAAGGCAGGACGGACCTCAGGATTTCCGGCTCGGAGATCCGCGTTGACCGGCGACATGATAGTGCGCTTGAGTACAAGGAGTACAAGAGGGGGATTTGGGGGAACTGGAGTAGGAATCGAGATTCCAGAGGTGGGGGAGGGGCGGGAGACTGCGGATGAAAAGGTAGCATGAATTTCGAGCACGCGCCAATATGCTCTCGGCGTGCAAGCGCACGAAAACACCGGTGGCGCCCACATGTCGGCCTAAGAGTCCTTATTCATTCTTTTTTGGAGAGCCCGTCCTTTTTTTCAGGATCTTTTGAGAGCCCGCCCCGAGAGTCATAATTGACCTGTTTGGCATTGCATTACTACTCGGCCCATATTCAACGACACCTCACTGGTCCAAACAAGTGTACATCATCGAAAAGACACTGAGCTCAAATTATATAACTTGAAAAAAGGAGATATACTCTGAACACTGGAGAATGGTGATGCCCTCATTTAGCCCACCAGTAGTTCGAGACAATAAAGAGTTCAAAACAACGATATATACAACATTCAAACACTGACTAGTGACTACTACTGACATAAACAGCAAGACATGATAGTTCATAAGAAGTCTTGCTACACCACCAAAATGCACCCATCTGCAACGCTCAGACTCTCGTGATCCAGACGAGAATGACATTCTAAACAGAAGCAACTATTACATAGTAAGAGTGACATAGACGAGGATGACCAAATGACAAGGAATATGCATAATAAAAGAAAGAACTACCCATCCAGAACCAGTAGCAAAGACAACAAAGTCATTCGAAGAGATGATCCAACACCATCATAATTTGCAGCCCCGCTTCAGCGACCAGTGATCCGGAGACACCAGTACTCCACCCTTTCGATGCAACAGCCCAATTACCTATCAACCTGAAGGCTCGAACCACATCACTGCTTGTCATAATTGAGACATCCAAGGATCAAAGTTAATCCGGATGCCTTTGTCATTCTCACCTTCTTTTGGCTGCAGGTTGTATCGTTGACAATCAGGGGAGTTTGCCCCCGAACTCCTAGGGCTCGCCGTGTAGACACAGTTTTCCATAGCAAACAGAGCCTCTTTGCCATCAAGGTCCTTGCCAACGATGATCTCCTGGTTAATCGGATAATTGAGTCCGAGAAACAGAGAGTGTGAACAAAGGCTGTTTACCTGCCTCCAACTAAAAAATTCTAAAGGCCCCAACAAGTTGGTATCCTGCTCATAGACGTAACAGCCACTGTTCGGATACTCACATATTACACGGTGCTTGTATACATTGGGTTTTTGCAATATAACTTTTCCGGCTCATGTGTCTGAATGATCATCAGTCTTTTGCCGTCGTCTGATCGAGCGAGGAACCAGTTGTGCTTCCCTGTTTTTGGCAATGGTGGTGTGATTACAAAGGGCAGTAACTGTAGGGACACTACATCATATCAAAAAGGACATGCATTGTTAATGTAAGATCAGCATTGTTCAGAGTATGACTAGGATAATGCAAGAAACATCATTGATATGTCCCTGTTGGAACTGGGAGGAAAATACAGGAAAATGTATACTGGGTTCGGAAATATAGAAGTGACATGCATGGTTATACTCATGTTATCTCGCAATCGATTCTTCACAGGAAACTACCATGTCCGCATGTTATGTAATCATGTTCTGTCCTCACAAACAAATTCTTCAAGGTAACTAACAGGCCATGCATTGTTATATACTCGTGTTCTATGTGCAAAAATTTTGTGAGGATATTATTCTAGCCATTGATTGCTGAAGGGTGAATATAGGTATGTACACATGGTAAGCATTGCAGGATTTCACTGCTTCCAAATATAGAGTTCTCCATATGCACATTTACTTCCCTAATGTATGGTTAGATGAAACCAACAGTGTGGTGCATGTTTCTACATCATGAAAATGAGGAAACTAACATGGCCATTGATACACACTCATATTTAGTAGTAGTATATAGATTACTGTAAAATAAGCATAATATCCATATATTCCTAACCGTTTGATTATTCAGGGTACAACTTGGCTGTAATGACATGGTCACAATCGCATGAATTAACTCATTCCAAATATAGCTGATTTACGGCGTCTCTAATACATGCCATAGTTCTACTCAAATTCTGCTCAAACAGAGATATGCCAATCATCACAAAAAGTTCAAACAGTGTCATGGCGTCATCATTAACATGAGAGGAAACAACTTACACGCGTCGTCCCAGCAATACGTGGTGCCATCTGCTTTCTCGATCGCGTAGATGATGCCATTGTGTTCAATAGCATCACAGAAGTGTGTATCAGCTTTGACGATGATCCACTGCGAGCCGAGTTGTCTCCAGCTAAAGAAGGCACCAACGTAAAGATAGGCGAGTCTGCGTAATTCGCATGTCGTGTGGGCACTTGGCAGATTACAATCTTCTGCAAAACAAGGTCCGTCCAACTGACGTAGTAATCTAGATGACTTGGACCGCGATGGTAATACTCTATATAATCCAACGGAGGAAGGATAATCTCATGGGAGGTCTGGAAGTTCATGAGCACCAACTTTTTACCGTCTTCTCTGAAGGAAGCCATCCAGTGGGAGTTCATGCCGACCCAGTAAATACCTGCCAAGAAGTTTCGGGCGATGGTGATCGGATCGATGTCGAGGGAAATGATGTACGGCGACCCACTACATACCTGCAAAGAAGTTTCGGCTAATGGAGATCGGATTGAAGTCGAGGGGCATCATGCAAGCCTCCATATCATGGTGAGCCAATCTCGCAAGACCAGATAGCAGCAAGCAGGGTGTCTTGAAAAGCTTAGGCCTCACTTCGACGATGGCCGTGTGCATGTCCCTCGAGCATGCAGCCAGCCGCAGGGCGCTCAACATATCCATACACGAACAATAGAGGTCGAGGATGTCACTGGGGAGATTGCTCCAATCGCGGCTCATATGGATGCTGCGCGGTTTGCGTTCGGCCATGGTGGAGTTTGGAAGGGGGCTTGATTTACGGGGGAGAAGGATGTCGGTGCTGGAGCGGCTAGCGAGGGAATAGTGGTACTGGGGGAGGCGAGTGAGGCGACGGTACACGGGGGCACGGTGAGATGGAGACGGAGAAGGAGATGGAGACGGAGTGGTGCTATGGGAGCGGAGAGGGAGACGAGGCGAGGCGCCAATGTGCTGTACAGCGGCGGTGACAGACTGCACTATGCACAGGGTGAGGCTGACTTTGGTAACCCGAACACGCCGCCTGGACTAGTGTCAGGCGCAGGGTGTTGTCACTTCACTGTGAGGACCGGATGAATAGTATTTTGACCATCAAGTGTACCATAGTTGTACTACTACTACTACTACCAGTAGGTACATGAGTACTCCAGTATTGTATAGCGTAAATAGGTCTCCCGTGCTAGCATGCATGTTCACTTCATCGTTCAGGTATCATCCATATTGCGAGCATAACCAAATTCTCGTGCATGCCCAATCAACGCTCTGCGGCGATGCATGCAGTGGTCGTTCTGGTGCATCAAGGACGGCATGCAGATCATTCCACACTTGAGAATAGGAAAAATGGAAAGGTAGAACGTGGCAGAAGAGGACGAGAACGCTGGCTAACGAGGCTAGGAGGGGATCAAGCAGGAAGTTAATGCTCCACGCCTAAAGGTTTTGGGAAAACCTAATTTTCATAAGGTGACTTATACTCACATAAACGGAGGGAGTATTCCTTAACCAGAGAATGTTGTGTCTCCCACTCACGCGCTCAAAAAGAAAAAACTACGACACATTTTTTTATCTGTTTGTATAGGTCCCAGGATGGGCACGTGCACGAACAGGTACGACTCATCAGTCTACCCGCATAGCCTTTTCGTTTAGTCTACCTAGCCGTCTAATCAACTGCCTGCACGCCACTTCTCCCATTTACTTCTCCATCGGGAACCGATTCTCCTCGGCTTCTTCACCTCCCCTTCGTCTTCATTTGCATCCAAACCCCACTGCGTTCACATTGTTTTAACCTCTTTAAATAATCATCTACTACTTCAGTTAGCCTAGCCATCTAATCCTAATTCTCCAAACCATAGCCCTCCGTTCCAGCGGTTCCAAATGGCGATAGAGATCGAGATGCAGGTTTTTAGCGTCCAACATGTCCTCGTGAAAGGCTCGATGCGCATAGTTGCCACCGTCACCGTCCACCCAAGGGTTGTTCGGCAGTGGATCAACAATGTATCCAACTCCCTCGAAAAGGTAGAGACGAGGGTCATCGGTCTCGACGCAGAGTACATGGAGCGTGCCCCTGGGAAGATCCAGCGCGCCGCCGTCCTTCAGCTGTGCTTCGAAGATGATGTTTTGGTGTACCACATCATACACTCGCCCTCCATACCAGGTGAGCTTCACGATTTCTTGTCTTGGGAGGACGTATACTTCTGTGGGGCAGCCATCGAAGGGGACAAACAGAAGCTGGAGCCGTACATGCTTGATTTGAATAGCATCGCTGACCTACAAACCAGAATCAAAATTCCTATAGAAGTTTGTGATAAACAGACACCATCCCTATTCGACGTAGCAAATTTTTTGCTCGGTACAAATCTTCAGAAGGGTGACGAGACGGTGGCATTAAGGTCGTCTGGATGGGAGAATTATCCCTTGACGTACGAGCGGAAAAAATATGCTGCCCTCGATGCCCGTGTGAGTTTCGAGATAGCTGCAAGGTCCAAAGAGCTTGTTGCGAAGCCGTCTCCCACTGGATGGATGAACTATTTCCTCTCTTGTAAAAAAAATTATTCCCTCTCGGTGTATATTGATATAGATGGACTATTTCGATGGTGTGCATGTCTTTGGAACAGAGTAGTAGCGTGGGTCCGCTTGACTATAAGGAACTATTTATCCGCATATATAGCTTTCTCTGCTACTCCTTCCAGTGATCGGTATGCAGTGCATGTGTCCGTAGACATGACAGCTTGTCCATGGAAGTTCAACTACGGCGACCATCACGTTTCATCTCGCGATTCCCACGACGCCTCTCCAACCAACGGCACCACGGCCCCCAACATGCGCCTCACCCCTCTCGGCCGCACCGCCTCTCTGCCTTTGTGTGCATGACATGTGGGCCACCTAAAATGCGGCGAGCATCAAGTTTCTACCACAGCCACCCGCGATTCCCACGACGCCGCTCGAACCCATGAAACCACACGTCCCCCGACCTGCGGCTCACCCCTCTTGGCCCCACTGCCCCTCTGCCTACGGGAGCATTACATGTGGACCAGTCACCTATCGGGTCCACATGTTATTGACTCAAAGGTAGGTGTAGTAAGGCGCTGAAGCTCAGTCCCGACGGCCCTGAGAGGGAAATGTAACTCCTGCGCCAGGGCTTGTGGTGCTCCTGCAGCACGAACTCATGCCAAACTCGAGATTTGTTTCTTTACTATACATGCACGCAACGATTTAATGGACATTGTAATCTCAACATGTGATGGGGAGCTCTAAATTTGAATTTGAAACTTATAAAACGAAAAGATTCAAAACAAATAAACTGGGAGAGAGGGTGTCGGTGTTAAAACCGGCGGATCTCGGGTAGGGGGTCCCGAACTGTGCGTCTAGGCCGGATGGTAACAGGAGGCAGGGAACACGATGTTTTACCCAGGTTCGGGCCCTCTCGATGGAGGTAAAACCCTACGTCCTGCTTGATTAATATTGATGATATGGGTAGTACAAGAGTAGATCTACCACGAGATCAAGGAGGCTAAACCCTAGAAGCTAGCCTATGGTATGATTGTTGTATATGGAGTTGATTGCCTACGGACTACAACCCTCCGGTTTATATAGACACCGGATAGGGTTAGGGTTACATAGAGTCGGTTACAATGGTAGGAGATCTTGAATATCCGCATCGCCAAGCTTGCCTTCCACGCCAAGGAAAGTCCTATCCGGACACGGGACGGAGTCTTCAATCTTGTATCTTCATAGTCCAGGAGTCCGGCTGAAGGTATAGTCCGGCTACCCGAACACCCCCTAATCCAGGACTCCCTAAGTAGCCCCTGAACCAGGCTTCAATGACGACGAGTCCGGCGCGCAAATTGTCTTCGGTATTGCAAGGCGGGTTCCTCCTCCAAGTCTTTCATAGAAGATTGTAAACTCCAAGAGTAGTGTCTGGCTCTGCAAAATAAGCTTCCACATATTGCCATAGAGAGAATAATATTAACACAAATCAAATCTGCTGACGTATTCCGCAGTGCGTCATCACACTATAGCCAAGTCCTTTACTCGAATCGTTTTCACTTTTCCACCTGAGCATGTTTTGCGAGGCGGTTTCCTTGGCACGTCTTGTCAAAGCAGAGATCGTGTGCCCCCCTTTTATGGGATTCTCATCAATACGGACGTGGGTAACCCAATCGTGCCCGTTAGCATGTTTTCTCGATTAAAGGCTCCTGGTATTCAACCTCTTATAAAGAGACCAGGGCCTTACTCCTTTTCTCCAATCCCAAAACAAGTTCGCCCATCGCCTTGAGTTCCAACACCCTAGGCTCCAGATTCCGGGCACCTCAGACCTTCGACAATGTTCGGTTCCGACCTTCAAGGCTGATGGATGCCCTCGTCCGTCACGGAGGAGGACGTGCTAAAGTTGAGAGAGGCTAAGTTCTTGACCGCCGAAATTTCGCACAGGTTGCCTGCTCAAAGGCAGGCTATCCCCAGTCCCCAGCCCGGTGAGAGCGTAGTGTTCGTGTCTCACTTCCTTCGGGGGTTAGGCTTCCCGATAGATCCCTTTGTGAGGGGGCTGCTGTTTTATTACGGGCTAGAATTCCATGACTTAGCTCCGGAGTCCATCCTCCATATCTCCTCGTTTATCGTTGTATGCGAAGCGTTCCTCCGTGTTACCCCTTACTTCGGATTATGGCTCAAGACTTTCAAAGTGGAGCCGAAGATGATCAAGGGACGGCACGCAGAGTGCGGAGGCGCTGTTATAAGCAAAAATGCTGATGCTCCATGGCCCGAGGGCCCTTTTCAAGAGGAGCTGGGCTTGTGGCAACGAGAGTGGTTTTATATCACCACTCCCCGGAGCGCCAAGTGGGTGGCGCTTCCTGCCTTTCGCTCGGGTCCCCCACCACGGCTAGCGTCATGGGTTAACAGAGGGTTAGATTGGGGTTTGCCCAAAGACGTGCCCTTGTTACAGGGCCGAATTAAGGATCTCTTGGAAGGAGACCTCAGCTTGGTCAAGGTGACGCAGGTCATGCTGATTCGCCGAATATGGTCCGGCAAACGTCGCCCCCTTCGCCTATGGGAGTTTAATCCAGAGGGACCGCGAGCTCTCCAGAACTTTATGGGCGCAACACCCACGGAGATGTATAGACTGTTCTTCGGATCACAAGAGATGTGTCCGGATTTAACCGAGGACGCAGGCCTAAGCTGCAATCGCCCGGATACTCAAGTAAGCAACCTTGTGCCCGGACCTTCTATCCGTATAATTGTCATAAACTTGCCCCTAAAAGAGCCGCCCTTTTAAACAGGAGTGGATAGCGAAGGCAAAGCTGATCAGGTGTCCGGCTCCCCTTCCTGAAACCAGGCCGGATCCCGTGCTGGTCAGGATGCTGGAGATAATGCCTTTGGAGGGGGAGGACAAGGAAGCTATGGCCTCCTCGAAGGAGGCTGCTCCGAAGGGAGGAAACGACAATTCCTCTCCTAAGGGGAAGAAGAGAGCCGCCTCTGACGACCCGGAAACCATGGCCTCGAAGCGGGGGAGAAAATCTGCATCAGAGGGTCCAACGCCGGGGAGTTCCTCGGCCGGACTACGCCCTCAAGGGGATCAGCCCTCCAGCAAGCCGTAAGTGGAGAAAGATTTTCCTTTTGGGGGATGAGGGAAATCCTTGATTTATATCTGAGAAGATTAACCAAACCTTTACCTTGTAGCTCGGACCTCAGCCCTTCTCAGCAGAGCTCGTCTTCGGGGGATCTCCTTCCGAAGATGATGGAGAGCGGGACGCCTCCCCCTGCCGTGCCGCCTAGCGAGGCGGGCGAACTTGAGGTGTCGTCGCAGAGGGTTTCTCCGAATCCAGCAGGGGCGGAAGGTAGCTATGCGGCCCCCCGAGGTTCTCCGTGTCCGGCCTTTGAAAGAGGTCATGGGACGAGCCCGGCACCGTCTGGTGCTCGGCCGGAGGAGCTAAAGATTCTGCTGGGGCGAGCTTCTATCTCAGAGGAGCACCGCGCATTGATGGGAACAGTGATTGAAAGGATTTCATCCGCAGAGAGCGGATTGTATGAGGCCGTCAAAAGTTTACTGACGGTTTTCGAGGTACATTAGATAATGTATACTTTTTTCAGTTGCGCATGAATAAGATGCGCCCTGTGTAGATAGTAGCCCCTGAGACTCTGTGCGTCGTCAAGAAATGACGGCACGCGGAGGATCATAATCCCAGGTCTAAGATGTCGCCTTTGAATGTAGGCAGCAAGGTGTCCGGAATCAAGCCGAACTGACGATTCTGTCGAACTAAAGCGGCAACTGAACATGGCAGATGCTGACATCACGCTTGTCAATAAGCGGCTTGATGAGGCTCAAGGTATGTAATTCCTCGGGCGGCATCAGGTAAGAACAGTTTTATGCCTGTGTCTTACGATGTGTGTGCTTGACGCAGATGGTGCGGCCGCCGTGGAGAGTCTTAGGGCAGAACTTACCCGAGCTAAAGAACAAGCCAGCGAAAGTGATGCGGCCACCAGGAAAGCCCTTGAAGAGCTGAGAGCCGAACAGGATGCTCATTGCCGAAGCAAGGAAGAGATGGCCGAGATGGCCGAAAAGTTAAAAAGCGCGACAGACCGTTGCAGACTTCTTGAAAAAGAAGACCAGGCGAAACAGACAGACTTAGAGAAGGCCATTGCCAATGCCAAGGACGCGCGCTCTGCGATGAGAGCTGCGAAGGAGGAGCTGCGTCAGGCCGAACAGATTGCGGCTGGAAAGCCCTTTATGCTGCGAAGGAAATTTTGTGATCCGAAGTTTGCTCCGTTGGACCGGATGTGGAGTGTGGAGGATACCTATCTGGACTTGGCAGCGAGTGCTGCTGATGCGACCGAACACTTTCGAGATTAGAAAGATCGCGAAGTGGAAAAGCTTTTCTGGTCGCAGTTTCACAATCCAGAGCGTCCACTGACAGTGATGATTGTTTGGCTCAATGGGCCGAACTAAATAGGTTGTCTGGACTCGCCATGAAGTACATCATGGGTCACCTGTGGCCGAGGAAATCGGAGCCAAAGAGTTATTTCAGCTTAGTGCAGCAATTCCTTGACGCGGTGCCGCGTATAAATGCAATGAAGAGGTTAGCATGCATAGAGGGCGCTAGGATGGCTCTTGCCCATGTTAAGACATACTGGGCAGAGATGGAGACCACCATTGTTGCGTCCCGAGATTCGGACAAAAGCCGAGTACCCTCCGAGCACTATTTTCAGGAAGTTCTTGAAGGCGCTCGTGTAATAGAGACGCAGTGCCCGAAAGATGCTATGTTATGATAGCATATGTAATTATAAAGTAATATTTTGATAAACCGTAGTGGCCTTTTTTATACTTGTGCCTCCAAGTATTGGGAACACCTACTGTGCGGCCGTTTTAAGATATATATATATATATATATATATATATATAATCTGAAAGATGGCAGTCGTTGGCTTCAGCCCCCACGCACATAGTGCGGGGGTTCTCGCAGAAGACGCATTTTCACACTTAACCCAACGTCTTGGTCCTACAAAGGAGGTGATAGCGCAGCGGGCCAGGCAACCGGACTATAATGCTTTAACACTTTCACTTAGCCATAGGAGTTTGACAGTGAGACTATTTAGGTAGCCCCTTGGTGGCAACTGCGCTCGTCCGAGTTCAGGGCGCGTATGTGCCTGACCGGGAAGCGGCCCTTCATTAAAGCGGAGGAATCCGATAGATTTCGATAGGTCATCGAGTGGCTGACCAGTCTCACGCTACATCATGACAGTCAGTTTTCGGCTTTCTCTACTGAGGTGCTCGCCCGGCCGAACCGGGGCACAATCGCAGTAGTTCTCCTGGTGCTACCTTAGCCGATAGAGCGGAACGTAAGATAGCCGAACTCAGGAGCCGGGCAACCCAACATTTGACCAAAGACATGATTCGGAGCTGATGCATATAATGCCAAAACTCGCGACGCCGAACACTCCCTAAGGTGTTCGGTCTTTATGAGTGCGGGCGAAACAACACTCTTTATTAAAAAAGAAAGCCCCTAGTGTCCAGGTACGTGCAAAAATTCTGACGTGGACACATGCCAAGACGCCAGCCTCCTCCTTGGTTATATCAGAAAAAATCAGGGGATGTCTAGCAACAAGAGACAGTAAAAAAGGTTTACGCAGGGTCTTAATCTAAAAAGAATCCTTTAGGATGGGTCCCTACTGCACGTCTGCGCCTGTGTCTTCGTTGTGCCGTATCCTGGACGGGCGCCGCACGACGTTCATCTGTAAAAGAGAGGAACTGAGTTGAAAACGGGTCATGCCGAAAAAGTTTAAAATAAACAAAGTATAAAGTGAAATATATAAGATTGAGCTTTATTGTCTCTTATGCGTGGAGCCCCTAGTGCGGGGGTATATGGCTTCTAGGCCTGCATCAATGATGATTTTGCACCGAACTCGTCTATCCGTGTTCGTGGTCTTGAATGACCTATTTCGAAGTTTTTTGGCCGGTGAGGCCATTTTGCTGTGGGGCTGTCAAAGCGGCCGCACAGTCCTCCGCTTGGGGAGGCACACTTTAGTGCTTCCCCTTCAAAGAGATGATGCCTCGTGGACCGGGCATCTTAAGCGTAAGAGATGCATAATGCAGTATTGCGTTAAAGCGAGCGAAAGCTTCGCGTCCCAGTAGTGCTTGATAGCGACTTGAGAACGGGACGATATGGAAGGTCAGCTTTTCGCGGCGGAAGTTATCGGCAGAGCCGAATATGACTTCGAGCCGGAGAAAACCCATACAATGGGTGTTCGGACCAGGTATTACCCCTTGAAAGGAGGTTTTGCTGCGGCGGATTTTTGCTGGGTTTATCCCCATGTGCTGGATTGTATCCTGATATATCAGGTTTAGTCCACTGCCGCCGTCCATAAGGACATTTGAAAACTGGAGCCCTCCAATTATTGGATCGAGTATCAAGGCAGTCCAGCCTACATTCTTGATATTTCTAGAATAATCTAGCTGATCGAAGATGATCGGTTTTGACAACCAGTGGCAGGACCCTTTGGGGATGGGCCGTGTGGTGCGTACCTTTACGGGCGCCGCACGTTTTGTTATGTGAAATGAGTTCACTGTTTTTACTTCTTGTGGGAAGTTCTTTTGTTTCCTGGTGCTCTGCTTTTGGGGTTCGTCCTCGTCTTCGCTTGGTGTGTCGAGCCCCTTGTGTTTGGCATTGAGTCTGCCGGATTGTTTGAAAACCCATCAGTCTCTGTGGGTATGGTTAGCAGGCTTCCCGGGAGTACTGTGTATCTGACATATCCTGTCCAGGATTTTATTTAGGTTGGATGGATCGTCCCTGTTATCCTGTGGGAGCGATTTTGCCTGATTTTGTCGTGAACCTTTGAATCCGGCATTGACTGCCTTGCTCTTCGGACTTTTGTCCTTAGTCCGGCGATGATCCTTGTTGCGTCGCGGTTTTCCGTTTCCATCCCTAGTTTCGGATGTACTTGGATCGCTGGGGCTGCACCTTGCCAACCAGCTGTCCTCCCCTGCACAAAAGCGGGTCATGAGGCTTGTTAGTGCGGCCATTGTTCTTGGCTTTTCTTGGCCGAGGTGTCTGGCGAGCCATTCGTCTCGGACGTTATGCCTGAAAGCTGCTAAGGCTTCGGCGTCCGGACAGTCGACTATCTGATTCTTTTTAGTGAGAAATTTATTCCAGAACTGCCGAGCTGATTCTTCGGGTTGTTGAGTTATGTGACTAAGATCGTCTGCATCCAAAGGGCGGACATAGGTCCCTTGAAAGTTTGCTCGGAAAACATCCTCGAGCTCTTCCCAGCTTCCAATTGTGTTTTCGGGAAGGCTTTTAAGCCAATGCCGGGCTGGCCCTTTAAGCTTAAGGGGTAAATATTTTATGGCATGGAGATCATCTCCTCTAGCCATGTGTATGTGGAGGATATAATCCTCGATCCAAACTCCAGGGTCTGTTGTTCCATCATATGCCTCTATGTTTACGGGTTTGAATCCCTCTGGAAATTCATAGTCCAGGACCTCATCGGTGAAACATAGGGGGTGTGCGGCGCCTCTGTATCTGGGTCTCATATGGGTCGAAAGACGTCATGGGCTATACATGGGCCAGAAGTGAAAACGGGCTGGAATCATATTGGACGGCCCAGATGACGCTACTGGGCCTAATTCGGATAGGGCGTAACGGGCCTTGGATTAGCGGGCTGTAAATGGGCTATATGCGAACAAGCCGTTAACAGGCTTTCCATGGGCCGGCCCGCCAGCTTTTGACCAAGTCAAATGGGCCGGCCTTTTCACAGGAATGGGCCACTGTTGGGCCGTGCCACGTGTTGACGTATCATAGGCGCCTTCTGTCCAGTGAGTGGATGACATCTGTCCCAACGATGAGTCGACACGTGTTTCCTCTAGCCAATGATGATTTTACACGTGGAAAATCCCCATTGGTCGGGGCTGTCAACGGGTTATCGGATCCAAAACCCGACCCGATAGCTTAACGGAGTTCCTTACGATGGATGCCACGTGTCGGTCACCCTTGACGAAAGCACTTCTGTGACACGCGATTTATCGTCATGGAAGTGGACACTTCCGTGATGATAATTTTGGTAATGTCATGGAACACTTCTACGACAGCACAGGTATGACTATCTTGATTCTGTCATAAATTTGTCATGGATGCACATGCATGGCAAAAAAGCGACCTACTGTGACAAACACGTATCATCACAAAAGTGTATTTTTTTGTAGTGAAGGTCTGGGGCGCCGCGGTTGATGTCTACTACACAACCTTTTTCTTGTAGATGTTGTTGGGCCTCCAAGTGCAGAGGTTTGTAAGACAGTAGCAATTTTTTCTCAAGTGGATGAGCTACGGTTTATCAATCTGTGGGAGGCATAGGATGAAGATGGTCTCTCTCAAACATCTCTGCAACCAGATAACAAAGAGTCTCTTGTGTCCCCAACACACCCAATACAATGGTAAATTGTATAGGTGCACTAGTTCGGCGAAGAGACGGTGATACAAATGCAATATGGATGGTAGATATAGGTTTTTATAATCTGAAATTATAAAAACAGCAAGGTAACTAATGATAAAAGTGAGCGAAAACAGTATTGCAATGCGTTGAAACAAGGCCTAGGGTTCATACTTTCACTAGCTAGTGCAAGTTCTCTCAACAATAATAACATAATTAGATCATATAACTATCCCTCAACATGCAACAAAGAGTCACTCCAAAGTCACTAATAGCAGAGAACAAACGAAGAGATTATTGTAGGGTACGAAACCACCTCAAAGTTATTCTTTTCGATCAATCCATTGGGCTATTCCTATAAGTGTCATAAACAACCCTAGAGTTCGTAGTAAAATAACACCTTAAGACACAAATCAACCAAAACCCTAATGTCATCTAGATACTCCAATGTCACCTCAAGTATCCATGGATATGATTATACGATATGCATCACACAATCTCAGATTCATCTATTCAACCAACACAAAGAACTTCAAAGAGTGCCCCAAAGTTTTTACCTGAGAGTCAAGACGAAAATGTGTGCCAACCCCTATGCATAGATTCCCAAGGTCACGGAACCCGCAAGTTGATCACCAAAACATACATCAAGTGAATCAATAGAATACCCCATTGTCACCACAAGTATCCCATGCAAGACATACATCAAGTGTTCTCAAATCCTTAAAGACTCAATACGATAAGATAACTTCAAAGGGAAAAATCAATCCATTACAAGAAGGTAGAGGGGGAGAAACATCATAAGATCCAACTATAGTTGCAAAGCTCGCGGTACATCAAGATCGTGCCAAATTAAGAACACTAGAGAGAGAGATCAAACACATAGCTACTGGTACATACCCTCAGCCCCGAGGGTGAACTACTCCCTCCTCGGCACGGAGAGCGGCGGGATGATGAAGATGGCCACCGGTGATGGATCCCCCCTCCGGCAGGGTGCCAGAACAGGGTCCCGATTGGTTTTTGGCGGCTACACAGGCTTGCGGCGGCAGAACTCCCAATCTAGGTTTCTTTTCGGGGGTTTCTGTATTTATAGGAATTTTGGGCGTCGATCTCACATTAGGGGGGTTTTCGAGTCATCCACGAGGCAGGGGGCGCACCCAGGGGGTAGGGCGCGCCCTCCACCCTCGTGGATGGCTTGGGACTCTCCTGGACCAACTATTTTACTTCGAGGGCTTCTTTTGGTCCATAAAAAATCATCAAAAATTGGCACGTCAATTGGACTCCGTTTGATATTCCTTTTCTGTAAAACTCAAAAATAAGGGAAAAAACAGAAACTGGCACTAGACTCTAGGTTAATAGGTTAGTCCCAAAAATCATATAAAATAGCATATAAATGCATATAAAACATCCAAGATGGATAATATAATAGCATGGAACAATAAAAAATTATAGATACGTTGGAGACGTATCAGCGGTCGTCAGGGACGACGGCGACGCGACCGGATCACCGACGACGCGGCCGGATCTGGGCCCAAGCATGGGCTTGGTCTCCAGGTCGAGGCGGCACGGTGGCGAGTGCGACACGTCGGCAACTGGGCGGATCTGAGGATTCCATCCTTGTTTGGTCCTTGACAGCGCGGGCAACTCCGGGGGAAACCCTAGATCTCCTTGGGATCGAGCGATGGCGGTGCTTTTGCGTCGTAGTCCCTCTTCAGGGCATCGTTTTGGAGTTTGCTCCAGTTGAAGGGACCAGCGATGTCGACGACGCACACCCGGTGGCGCAAGTGCCAATGAAAATCGCGCCGACTATGGTCTTGGCGGACGATGGCGACGTCTTTGATGTCGTTTCCTTGTCGACGCATCGTCGTTGCAGATTGCATCATCAGGCTCGGGATGCTCCGGGGGAAACCCTAGATCTGGGTCTCCCAGATCGAACGATAATGGCGTTCTCTATATAGCTGGGCATCATTTTGGACCAAGTGATGGCTATAGGTGGCAAGAGGAGGAGCTGTGTTACATCTACCGCAAGGCCGATGGCGGATCATGGCGGCATGGTGTTGCGGAGTTTCGGCGATGGGCGCGCGTGGATGGACACACGCAGGATGATGGCGTTGTCTGACGTCATCGTGGCGTTGAGGCAGGCCTGGCAATGTTGGTGCGTCAGGACCTGCTCTGGAGATGGATCAGTGGTTAGTGGTGGCGGCGGCCTTTGATAGTGCGCCAGACCGGTGTGTGACCCAATCCCGACATTGTGGCTTGGTTGGGGCATCCGACTTTAAATGTTAGGATTTCGTGTGATGTCTGTTTGGTATTAGGCCGGGACATTTGGCACCCCGGCGATGGCCGAACAGTTCCCCGGCGATGAGGCGGCGGCCAACGGCTTCGGCCGCCGCTCGCTCCGTGAACAGGAGTCGTGGCTCCTGTTCGAGGCCAACATCCTGGCGCCACCGGACATGCGCGCCGGGGGGGGGGGTGGAGGCTCAGCAATGGGGGAGTGCCCATTCCCCCGCTGCGTGACACCGTGGTGCGCCCCCCCTACTTCGTCGTCGAGGTAGAGCTCGTGCACGCCTCCCTCACCGACGAGGAGCTCACCCTCCCCCAGTATGCCACCGACAACCACGCGGCGTGGGCGGCGTACTTCGAGCGCCATCAGGAGCAGAGGTTGGCATGCACCAACGGGGTGCGGGTGGTGGGCGGCACGAAGAACACCGACGGGCGCCCCGCGTGGTGGAGCGTCCCTGGCCGCACGCTCGAGGGCGTGCTGATGCACCTTGAGGGAGGCAACAAACCGCCGCTGGCATACCCTCCCCCGACGGCCGCCCCCGCCCATCGCCGACGCGCCGGGCAATGGATGCCCAGGAGGTTCGGCTCCTTCTCGACATCCTCCTCGCACTCCTCATCACGCTCTTCTTCCCACTCCTCCGGCTCTCCGGCGCTGCTCAGCCTCAAGGCCAAGCACGCGGTGGAGACGCCGCTCGGCCGGCGCAGTTGCAGCGCCGGCATCGTCATCAACGAGGGCGGCCGGCGCGCCTCCTCGTCGGCTCCTTCGCGCTTCGTCAAGCCAAAGACGGAGCCGGGGCTCACGCCGATGAAAACCGAGCCGGGGCTCCCCGCCGTGAAGAAGGAGCACGACGACGTGGAGCTCGACGACGAGGCGGCCCTGAAATGGGCGCGCGAGGACTTCGTGAAGATGGAGAGGGAGCGCCAGTGCGCCGCCCTGCGGCGCTTAGAGCAGCGCCACCGGGGCCGCGACGAAGGAAGAGTCGTCGTCCTCGACGACAGCGACGACGACGATGCGCCAGCACCGCCGCCACTAGTCCGCCATGGCGACGCTGGGCAGGGGTCCAGCAAGGACGGCCGCGTCAAGGAGGAGAAGGCCGACGACGATGACAGCGGCGAGGATGGCGGCGACCACGGCGACTACTTGGCATTCAGCAATTTCTTTTTTAGTTTATATTTGTTATGTACCGCGTCGCGAACATGAACATGTCTAATATATGCCGAAGTTTGCCGAAATTTAGCCGTGTTTAACCGAACTTCACCGAATGTTTTTTTTTTGAAAATATTAGACGCGTCTAGGGGCGGCCTGGGGCCGACGACTGGGGACCAAATCGTCCCCAGGCCCTTTTTTGCCGGCTAGCCCCTAGACGGCGATTTTAGACGCCCCCTGGGGGGCCAATGGCTGGAGATGCTCTGAGGTCGCTCCGATTGGGCAAGAGATAAGAGCATGAATCGGATTGGTTGTTGGTGGTGCGGGTACGACTGGTCGGGTCGCTGCAGGTGGCCCTTTTGGTTTGTTGGCCCGCATGTCAATTGCCGGCTTCCTCTGCTTGTGAGTTGGGGAGAGATCGCTTACCAGCGAAGGCAACCGAGGTGAATACATCGAGCCCCACAGCCACGCATCGCACCGTGTGCAGCTTCCTCCTCCCTTCCCTCGTGCGCCTCCCCCTCGATCTTGCAGCCTAGACGACGCCGCCGCTCCTCTCGTCCTGGGCTGTGCGACCTCCCCATGGTCACCGGTGGATAAGAGGCCGCCGAAAGATGAGACACCATGTGGGAGGAAGAAGCCGTCATCGACCGACGAAGGGGCAGATGTTGAGGGGAAGGGCAGCGAACACGGGCAGAAGCCGATGCCCGCCAGCAATGGCAGGTTGGATCTGGACGGCGTGCTCGTGGCGCCAATCACCATCTGGGTGATCAGGGCCGATGGGTTCATCTTCTCTCACCTCCTGCGACTGTGAGAAGCTTATGTCCGAGACACCGTACTCCGTCCTCGCCATTGACGTTTAATGCTACAAGATCCTCGGCCTCGTCGATCCACCCCCGCACCACGTCGTCGGCCGCATCTCCTTCCACTACCTCAACTGTTGGAGATATGCCCTAGAGGCAATCATGTATGATGATATTTCCTATGTGTTTATGAATGAAGATAGTCCTTGGACATTATCAATGATGTCTATCAGCAAGTACGTGACTTGTTTGTGGGACTATGCATTGTATGATGACTGTCCTAAAAGGTCCCTAGTCGAAAGGGCTGTGTGGACGCGCAGCCAACTAGACTAGCATATGACACGGTTGATGGCTTGGTCTCACTAGCCATGGAGCATTGGATGCTAACCGGATAATATGGACTTGGAAGGATCTGGTCGGATTCGACATAGTCGGATCCGAGTCGAGATAAGGTCTGAGTCGGACAGACCCAACTATGAGACACAGCGCTATGTCATCTGTGAGTCTCTAGTACAACATATGTTCTATGTCCTAAGACCTGACCTGACGCATGTACTCGGGATGGTGACAGACTTGCTTTGGGCCGACCAAACGCTACTCCTTTACTGGGTAGTTACAAAGGTAGGTTTCAGGCTTGTCCAGACCCATGCTGCGAGACATGGTCGAGCAAGATGGGATTTGCCCCTCCGACCAGGAGAGATATACTCTGGGCCCCTCGTGTGATCCGACCAGGATAAGCATGGCCATGCAACAAGGATTATGAGATAATCCGGATAGTGGTCGGCATCACTGGAACGAGAAAGAGGTTGGGATAGCACAAGGATGACAGACTCGCCTTGAGCTTGACAACATATATCGTGTGGCAAAAGGAATGGAAGTATGATGTACAGGTTCGCTAACCAGCTTCATAGTCTGCTTGGTGTTCGGCATGCCTTGCTAGAGGCCGCTACCAACCGTGCAGTTCGGAGTTGATCCGAACTGCGACCAAGCCGACTTGAACCTAAGGGGTCGCGCGCTTAAGGGAAGGAACCTACGAGGTCGGATCCGAGGACACTGGTCGGATGTGATCCGAACTGTATTCGGATTGTGGCCGAGTAGACTTATGGGCTTTAGGGTCCGTGCGAGGCCCAAGTGTTGTGCTCGCGACGGACGCCTATATATATAGTGGAGATGCCACACACTCACGCGGTTGATGGCTTCGGCGCTGTCACTAGGGTTTGCATGTGTTGCGAATAGACACCTCCACTCGCCGCCGGTTGTGTGATCGGACCTAGCAGTCCGCCGCACGACGTTTCCTCCTGCACGCGCGGATGCCGTTAGAGGCGGTGCACTTGCGCCGCTCCGGCGAATCTGTACGAGGGAACCGACCACCGGTTGTACGAGGGAGATCGGACGATGAGGAGACGATCCACACGGACGCGCTGCCCCAACTCTTCTTCCGCTGCACGACACTGCACGTCTAGTGGTAAAGAACTGTGATCCATCTCCCGTAACATGTTCTTGGTTGTTCTACGCGTAGGAAATTTTAATTTGCAGTCGACGCACCCTACCGTAGATCCCCAACATCAACATCAAGAACTGACTCCTGCCTGGTGGGCCTCATCAAGGTGTCTGATCTGGTCCGGCCCTCCCCACCTCCTCTCCCTTCCCCGCTCACTCCTGTCCCCTAATGGCAAATTGATCTGCGAAATTTTGTTATTGTCTCTTTTAGTGTTCTTGAGCTTGTTTTAGTTATTTAGGTTTGGATGGTGGGAGAAAAACTGGGTGAAGGCATTGGTAGTACAAAGAAAGAAGCGCTGCATCAGGCTGCAGAAATATCTTTAAGAAATTTGCCAATTAAGTTTGTTTTATTGCATATTTGTACTAACCTCTCTGGTTTCGTTTTTAAGGATATAAGATAATATGTTACGTAATCAAGAGATTCATTTTAAATTTGGATTGTTCACATGCTTACTCAAAGGATATATGTTGTGCCATGTGGAGTTTTCTCATTTTAGCACCAGCTATCTTGGAATTAGATCGGATAGTGTGGGAATATAATGATGACTGTTTCTTGATGGGTACTTGCTGCATGATTTTTTCCAGTGCATGTCCATGTTTACATGTGAAAGTTTCTTGCTTGATTCCGTTCTACTGGTTCATTGGATGAATAAACTCACATCTTGCATGGCCAAACTCTCGGCTGATGTTTCTAATAATTCACTTTTTGTCATTGCAGGAGATTATGGAGTGTAATTCTTCAAATGTGCAAATGTCACGTTGTGCTAAGGGCTCCGAGACTACAATAGAGACCAAAATCAAGACTTTGGATTCTCAAATATACAATTTGTGTGTGAATAAATATGTAAGTTGACAATGCATGCTCATATCACAAACTATGGTCAGAAGTTGCTCTCTGGGAACTCATGATGTGTTTTTTGAATTGTTTGTGTATTTTTCTCTTGTGCTATGTAAAAACTTGGTTGTTTCCATGCAATTTTTATTCACAATCAATTTGATTCCTGCGACGTCCTCCTGTTTTTTCTCAGAAAAATTACTGTTGCATTCTGATTTGACAAGAAATTTACATATAACTGTATGGAAAATCTCTTCTAATTCCTGTAAGTAATTTTGAGAACACACCAGTACATCCATATTTCATAAGCAATGTGTTAGTTGGATGCCATTTAGTATTATGCCTTTATGCCAAATATTAGAAGTTACATGAGTAGGCGCATGATGTGCTGGATATTCATGTCATCATAAGTTCACGTGAATAATTTGCCTTTTAGATTTTTTATGAAAATCTCTTGATAGAGCTTTGTTTCATTTATTTTCTGAAGTTAAAGGCGGATATATATAGTGTTGTTGTGCTCATCGTCTAGGACACTGTTATGTTGAAAACATTTTGTACTGATTTGATGTTTCAAATTCACTTGCAGATAAGTACATGTCGTCTGATCCAAATAAGATGACTAATGTGAATGAAGATGGTTCCGATAGCAATCCAAACTTTGTTGGATACTCTGAGAACACCAGGAATGATATATTGCCAGCACTTAAGAGGAAAACAGGAGGTTCTGGTTCTATTGCTGCTCTTAAGGTACTACTGGTCGTTTGACTCTCTGCTCATTAAACTGGTAGTGTATAAGATGTGTGAAACATACTACAGTGCACTCTTGAGGGATATAACTTAGTTTTTTAAGCTGGGCCAAGTCCTCTAGATGGTTCAGGAGGCAAGGAGACTTATGCTCAGGTCAGTTAGCAGTTTCATTCTTCGAGTTGTTTGACTTGATATCTGTAGTGTTGACAGCATACACATTAAACCGAGAGAATGAAATGTTTCCGATCATATGAAGGTGATTTATCTTCTTAGCAGAAAAAAATAGTAAATCATAATATATTTATCCTACAACTGGTCTGGTGCCCTTCTCTGTTCTCATGTGTGTTCTTTGTTTGGCAGATCATGGTGAAGTGAGCAACCAAATCATCCTCACTTCTTGATTCTGTGCTCCATGCTGCTCTTCCTTCGATTGCGGCTCATCTTCGTTTGCTGCTCAGGTTCGTTTCCTATCGGAGTGGCCATGCATATAGCTCACTACCTGTTTGTCTTTATGTTCAGCAACTATATTTGTCTGTTCGTGTTTCGTTGCATCAGATTAAAATTATAATTTTTTCACCACAGTTTTTGGTGGTCGTTTTGTTGCTGCTGCTCGTTGGTGATTGGTTTTTGCAGCTGGGTCACATTTGTGCTTCATGTATGATTCTCTCTTCCTTTCACAAATATTTATTTCCATTCTTTGCCTTCATGCCGTATGGTGCTGCCATTGATGTTGTTACTGTTAGGTTGATCTCTCCACCGAGTGGGCTCAACAGCCCATCGGGCCCTAATCTATTCGCGTCCTGATCGGAGGCGCCCAATCCTCTTATGATTGGTGAGCCCCTGTGACCTGTGATATAGAGAGGTGAGGGCCGGGGCACACGGTACGAGATTTATCGCACCGCCAGACTCTCCACCGAAATCCCCTTCCGATCTAGGGCAATTGCAGTGCTCACGGGAAGCACCACTGCCACCTCTCCATCTCGATCTCTCTGCTATCATCGGCCCCTACTTCACCATGGCCGGCGCTGGATCGAGCTCATTTGGAGGTAGGTTTACCGGATGATCTAGCCTACCCCGATCCAAAGGATCTATCAATGGTATCATAGCTACTGGCTAGATGATTTCGGTACAAAGAAACAAAAACAGAAAAAGGGAAAGAGATCCCCTCCCCCAAGAACCCTAGACAGGGCAAAGTAAACCACCGAATTTTGGCCTTGGGCCTCACCGGCAAAGAGCGCCGCCGCACGGCCGCTCCTGTTCCTCTCGATCCCCACACGCATCGGCAAGCCGAGGTGCGGGGACGAAGAACCACCGGAGCTACCAAGCTCGCCGGAAAAGAAAGTCTAAATGTCAAAAGAAAGGGGTTGCAGCACCGCGGCCAAGTCCCTCGACAGCGGCGTGCCCACCGCAAGGGAGGACGCGCGACCGGCGAGGAGGATGGCAACGGCACGATCTGGCCGAGCTCCAGTTCCTCTCGCTGCACCTCTCTGTCTCTCTTGTGAAAACGGAAAAGGAAGAGGGGAAAAGAAGTCTCGCGTGGCGCGGCGGCTAGAAGCCGTCGCCGGCGGTCGGTGAGGCTTCTTCCCCACTAGCTGGCATGGCCATGAGAGCAGAGGAGGGTGCTCGCATCGTGGGCTCTCTCTGCAACAGAGAAGAGAAAGGAAAAGGAGGGGGAAGGAAGGGGAGGCACGCGCGGCGCGGTGGTAGACGTCGTCGCCGGCGGCCGGCGCTCTCGCGCGGTGGCGCTCGACGCCGTTGCCGGCGAAGTCCCGTGCGGGACAGAGGCGAGCGGCGCGTGAGAGGCGAAGAGGAGAAAGAGTGGCGCTAGGGTCCGATCGGGGCGACAGGTTGCTTGGTTTTGATCCAGCGAGATGCGCGCTGGACCGTCGGATTGTCATGGAGAGCGGCGCGCCGGGCCTCTAACCCGCAGCTGGGCCTCTAGGCCGAAAGTGGAGAGCGGCGCGCCGGGCCGAGGCCGTAGCCGCTAGCGCTGGGCCGAGGCCAATAGTCGCGCGCTGGGCCGGGGCTAGACTGCGCTGTCGTTTTTCCTTTTTCCTTTTCGTTTTAATAGTTTCTGTCCAGTTTTTGGGGCAGTTTTCTAATAGATTTTCTACGCAATTTTTTCCAACAAAAATTTTTGTGTAGAAAATAGAAAAGTAAACAGAAAAGTTCTGAAAATGAAAATAGATAATTTTTAGAAAAAGAAATGTTCATGAATTTTTATAAAGAAAATAATAAAGTTCATGAATTTTTTAAGGAAAAGTTTCTGTAAAGAATTAAAAGTTCATGAATATTTTTCCGCTGCGTAAATAATTAATGCTCTTTTACACAGAAAATAAAAGTTTATATAGTATTAAGTTTTTTAAGAGCATGTTAAAGTGATTATTAAAATGAATATGATTATGTTATTTTTTATGACCAACGTTGTTTAATAACATGATCATGTTTTATTATTGAAATTTAAAGGTGCATTTATTTCTAATATTTTGCCCAACGGTAATATAGATTTAATTGCATAGACAATTATATGTTTAATTTGACCAACGTTAGATTAATGCATATGATTGTTATATTGATGTCACTTAAATTGTGATTTCAGGAGGCTTTCACTTGATGAGTTGCCTAAAAGAAGTTCCGACACTCAGAGGTGACAACCACACTGGGTGGAGGAAGAAAGTTGAACTGGCATTTGTTTGTGCTGATCTGGACTGGGTTCTGGATGAACCACAGTCGGTCAGACCTACAGAGCCAGTAAGAGAGACCACTGATGATAATGCTGCATGGGCTAAAAAGAGGGGGGATTATGCTCCTTTGGAGATGTCCTACATCGTAGACAACCAAAAGTGGGTCAATGCAAATAAAAAATGCATGGCGTTTATAAAAGAATACAATTGAGAGCACCATTGTGGGCTCCATTACAGAGTGCACTTCCGCAGGGGAGTTGCTGACAGAGATAAAGAGCCAGTTCACTAGCTCTTCAAAGATATATGCCACCCAGGTGTTAAAACAACTTGTGACAGAACAATACACAGGTGGTGGAATAAGAGAGCACATCCTCAGGATGAGCAATATGGCAGCAAAGCTAAAGCCCATGGATGAGGATCTGGAGATCAAATCAAAGCTTCTGGTCCACCTGGTCATGGCTTCACTGCCAAAGGAGTTTGAAACTTTTATTGTGAACTATAATATGTCACCTGGAACATGGGACATTGAAAAGACAATTGCAATGTGTGTCCAAGAAGAGGACAGACTAAAAGCCTCACATGGTGGTACACTCAACTATGTGAAGGATCACAAGAAAAAGAACTACAATCAAAACAACAAAAGTTCTCCTTCAAAGCCACAAGGAAAAGCTCCCTATCAGCATCAGCGTGAGCAACAGTCTTTCCCAGTGGAAAAAGACACTTGTCTCCACTGTAAGCAGACCGGGCATTACAAGAAAGACTGCCCTGTTTGGCTGAAGTCCTTAATGGCAAAGCAAGGTAACAACATTGTTTCCTTAGTTAATGAATCCTTGTACACACAGTTTTCGAAATCTACTTGGTGGATTGACTCAGGGGCAACTGTTCATGTTGCAAATTGTTTACAGGGATTCCATTCGACCCGGACTATGCTAAGAAGAGAAGGAGGCATTGAAGTAGCCAATGGAATAAAAGCGGAAGTTGAAGCTGTCGGCGACATCTCCTTGGAGTTAGCTGATGGATTCAATCTTCTACTTAGAGATGTTCTTTATGTTCCTTCATGTAATAGAAACTTAATTAGCATTTCATGTTTGGACAAAAAAAATTATGAGTGTTATTTTGGACATGGCAAGTCTGCCATCTGGTATAATAATGCTTATGTGGGTAATGCTTTACTACATGATGAGCTTTATTTGTTATCACTTCGTGAAAAAGTGCATTCTGTATGCAATGTGAATGAACATATTTCCACGTCGAATAAAGAACAAAAGAAAAGAAAGAGAACATTCGACTCATCAAAATTATGGCATTGTCGCTTGGGCCATATTTCGAAGGGGAGAATAGAAAGATTAGTCAAAAGTGAAATTCTTCCACAGTTAGAATTCTCAGACTTAGAACAATGTGTAGATTGCATTAAAGGAAAGTATATAAAACAAATCAAAAAAGGTGCAATCCATAGCACAAGCACACTAGAAATCACCCACACTGACATTTGTGGACCATTTCCGGTGAAAAGTGTGGATGGATATGACTCGTTCATAACATTCACAGATGATTACTCTCGCTATGGTTATATTTATCCAATCAAAGAAAGATCTGAAGCGTTGGATAAATTTAAAATATTCAAAGCTGAAGTTGAAAACCAGCATGATAAAAGAATAAAGATAGTAAGGTCCGACCGTGGGGGAGAGTACTACGGTCGGCACACTCCATATGGCCAAGTCCCTGGACCTTTTGCAAAGTTCTTATAGGAGACTGGCATAGTCGCCCAGTATTCAATGCCGGGTGAACCTCAGCAAAATGGGGTAGCTGAAAGGCGCAACCGTACACTTATGGATATTGTGCGCGGTATGATGAGTTATTCCAACTTGCCATTGGGATTATGGATGGAGGCGCTTAAAATCGCCATTCACATTCTCAATGGAGTACCAAGCAAGTCGGTGCCCAAAACACCGTACGAGCTATGGACAGGAAGGATTCCCTTCCTACATCACTTCAGGGTGTGGGGGTGTCCTGCTGAGGCCAAAATGTTTAATCCAAACATTGCAAAGTTAGATCCCAAAACTGTAAGTTGCCACTTCATTGGCTATCCAGACAGATCAAAAGTTTTTCGTTTCTACTGCCAGACAGATATACAAAGTTTGTAGAAATGAGACATGCAGTCTTCTTTGAGGACGAAATGATGAGGGGGAGCTTGGTAGCTCGGAAAATTGATCTTGAGGAGAAGAGGGTGCATGCACCTAATCCGATGATTCAGGAGCCATTTTTCTCACTACAAGTTGAAACTCCACCCATGACAACTTTGGGGGTAGACCCGGAACCTGTCCGCTAGGAGCCGACTGAACCCGTTGTTGAGCATGAAAGGGAGGTGCTGTTGGGTTTCGTAGTAATTTCAAAAAAATTCCTACGCACACGCAAGATCATGGTGATGCATAGCAACGAGAGGGGAGAGTGTGATCTACGTACCCTTGTAGATCGACAACGGAAGCGTTTGGTTGATGTAGTCGTACGTCTCCACGGCCCGACCGATCAAGCACCGAAACTACGGCACCTCCGAGTTCTAGCACACGTTCAGCTCGATGACGATCCCCGGACTCCGATCCAGCAAAGTGTCGGGGAAGAGTTCCGTCAGCACGACGGCGTGGTGACGATCTTGATGCACTACCGTCGCAGGGCTTCGCCTAAGCACCGCTACAATATTATCGAGGACTATGGTGGAAGGGGGCACCGCACACGGCTAAGAATATGATCACGTGGATCAACTTGTGTCTAGAGGTTCCCCCTGCCCACGTATATAAAGGTGCAAGGGAGGAGGAGGCCGGCCCTAGGAGGGGGCGCGCCAAGTGTGGAGTCCTACTAGGACTCCCTAGTCCTAGTAGGATTCCACCTCCCATATGGAATAGGAAAAGAGGAAGGGAAAAGGAGAAGGAAGGAAGGGGGCGCCCCCCTTCCCTAGTCCAATTCGGACCAGACCAAGGGGAGGGGTGCGGCCACCCTTGAGGCCCTTTTTCTTCTTTCCCGTATGGCCCAATAAGGCCCAATACGTATTCCCGTAACTCTCCGGTACTCCGAAAAATACCCGAATCACTCGGAACCTTTCCGATGTCCGAATATAGTCGTCCAATATATCGATCTTTACATCTCGACCATTTTCGAGACTCCTTCGTCATGTCCCCGATCTCATCCGGGACTCCGAACTACCTTCGGTACATCAAAACTTATAAACTCATAATATAACTGTCATCGAAACCTTAAGCGTACGGACCCTACGGGTTCGAGAACAATGTAGACATGACCGAGACACGTCTCCAGTCAATAACCAATAGCGGAACCTGGATGCTCATATTGGCTCCCACATATTCTACGAAGATCTTTATCGGTCAGACCGCATAACACATACGTTGTTCCCTTTGTCATCGGTATGTTACTTGCCCGAGATTCGATCGTCGGTATCTAATACCTAGTTCAATCTCGTTACCGGCAAGTCTCTTTACTCGTTCCGTAATACATCATCTCACACTAACTCATTAGTTGCAATGCTTGCAAGGCTTATGTGATGTGCATTACCGAGAGGGCCCAGAGATACCTCTCCGACAATCGGAGTGACAAATCCTAATCTCGAAATACGCCAACCCAACATGTACCTTTGGAGACACCTGTAGAGCTCCTTTATAATCACCCAGTTACGTTGTGACGTTTGGTAGCACACAAAGTGTTCCTCCGGCAAACGGGAGTTGCATAATCTCATAGTCATAGGAACATGTATAAGTCATGAAGAAAGCAATAGCAACATACTAAACGATCGGGTGCTAAGCTAATGGAATGGGTCATGTCAATCACATCATTCTTCTAATGATGGTGATCCCGTTAATCAAATAACAACTCTTTTGTTCATGGTTAGGAAACATAACCATCTTCGATTAACGAGCTAGTCAAGTAGAGGCATACTAGTGACACTCTGTTTGTCTATGTATTCACACACGTATTATGTTTCCGGTTAATACAATTCTAGCATGAATAATAAACATTTATCATGATATAAGGAAATAAATAATAACTTTATTATTGCCTCTAGGGCATATTTCCTTCAGTCTCCCACTTGCACTAGAGTCAATAATCTAGTTCACATTGCCATGTGATTCAACACTAATAGTTCACATCACCATGTGATTAACACCCATAGTTCACATCGTCATGTGACCTATACCCAAAGGGTTTACTAGAGTCAATAATCTAGTTCACATCGTTTATGTGATTAACACCCAAAGAGTACTAAGGTGTGATCATGTTTTGCTTGTGAGATAATATTAGTCAACAGGTCTGTCACATACAGATCCGTAAGTATTTTGCGAATTCTATGTCTACAATGCTCTGCACGGAGCTACTCTAGCTAATTGCTCCCACTTTCAATATGTATCTAGATCGAGACTTAGAGTTATCCAGATCTGTGTCAAAACTTGCATCGACGTAACTTTTTATGACGAACCTTTTGTCACCTCCATAATTGAGAAATATTTCCTTATTCCACTAAGGATAATTTTGACCGCTGTCTAGTAATCTACTCTTAGATCACTATTGTACTCCCTTGCTTAACACAGTGTAGGGTATACAATAGATCTGGTACACAGCATGGCATACTTTATAGAACCTATGGCTGAGGCATAGGGAATGACTTTGATTCTCTTTCTATCTTCTGTCGTGGTCGGGCTTTGAGTCTTACTCAATTTCACACCTTGTAACACAGCCAAGAACTCTTTCTTTGACTGTTCCATTTTTGAACTACTTCAAAATATTGTCAAGGTATGTACTCATTGAAATAACTTATCAAGCGTCTTGATCTATCTCTATAGATCTTGATGCTTAATATGTAAGCAGCTTCACCGAGGTCTTTCTTTGAAAAACTTCTTTCAAAATACTCCTTTATGCTTTGCAGAATAATTCTACATTATTTCTGATCAACAATATGTCATTCACATATACTTATCAGAAATGTTGTAGTGCTCCCACTCACTTTCTTGTAAATACAGGCTTCACCGCAAGTCTGTATAAAACTATATGCTTTGATCATACTATCAAAGCATTTATTCCAACTCCGAGAGGCTTGCACCAGTCCATAAATGGATCGCTGGAGCTTGCACACTTTGTTAGCTCCTTTTGGATCGACAAAACCTTCTGGCTGCATCATATTCAACTCTTCTTCCAGAAATCCATTCAGGAATGCAGTTTTGACATCCATTTGCTGGATTTCATAAAATGCGGCAATTGCTAACATGATTCGGACAGACTTAAGCATAGATACGAGTGAGAAACTCTCATCGTAGTCAACACCTTGAACTTGTCGAAAACCTTTTTGCGACAATTCTAGCTTTGTAGATAGTAACACTACTATCAGCGTCCGTCTTCCTCTTGAAGATCCATTTAATCTCAATGGCTCGCCGATCATTGGGCAAGTCAATCAAAGTCCATACTTTGTTCTCATACATGGATCTCATCTCAGATTCATGGCCTCAAGCCATTTCGCGGAATCTGGGCTCATCGTCGCTTCCTCATAATTCGTAGGCTCGTCATGGTCAAGTAACATGACCTCCAGAACTGGATTACCGTACCACTCTGGTGCGGATCTCACTCTGGTTTACCTACGAGGTTCGGTAGTAACTTGATCTGAAGTTACATGATCATCATCATTAGCTTCCTCACTAATCGGTCTAGTAGTCACAGGAACAGATTTCTGTGATGAACTACTTTTGAATAAGGGAGCAGGTACAGTTACCTCATCAAGTTCTACTTTCCTCCCACTCACTTCTTTCGAGAGAAACTCCTTCTCTAGAAAGGATCCATTCTCAACAAAGAATATCTTGCCTTTGGATCTGTGATAGAAGGTGTACCCAACAATTTCTTTTGGGTATCCTATGAAGACGCACTTCTCCGATTTGGGTTTGAGCTTATCAGGTTGAAACATTTTCACATAAGCATTGCAACCTCAAACTTTAAGAAACGACAACTTCGGTTTCTTGCCAAACCACATTTCAGTTTGTGTCGTCTCAACGGACTTAGATGGTGACTTAGATGATGCCCTTTTAAACGTGAATGCAGCTGTCTTTAATGCATAACCCCAAAACGATATTGGTAGATCGGTAAGAGACGTCATAGATCGCACCATATCTAATAAAGTACGGTTATGACGTTCGGACACACCATTATGTTGTGGTGTTCCAGGTGGCGTGAGTAGTGAAACTATTTCACATTGTTTTTAACTAAAGGCCAAACTCGTAACTCAAATATTTTACTTCTGCGATCATATCATAGAAACTTTTATTTTTGTTACGATGATTCTCCACTTCACTCTGAAATTCTTTGAAATTTTCAAATGTTTCAGACTTGTGTTTCATCAAGTAGATATACTCATATCTGCTCAAATCATCTGTGAAGATCAGAAAATAATGATACCTGCCACGAGCCTCAATATTCATCGGACCACATACATCAGTATGTATGATTTCCAACAAATCTGTTGCTCGCTCCATTGTACTGGAGGATGGAGTCTTAGTCATCTTGCCCATGAGGCATGGTTCGCAAGCATCAAGTGATTCCAAAAGCCCATCAGTATGGATTTTCTGAATGCGCTTTACACCAATATGACCTAAACGGCAGTGCCACAAATAAATTGCACCATCATTATTGACTTTGCATCTTTTGGTTTCAATATTATGAATATGTGTATCACTATGATCGAGATCCAACGAACCATTTTCATTGGGTGTGTAACCATATAAGGTTTTATTCATGTAAACTGAACAACAATTTATTCTCTTACTTAAATGAATAACTGTATTGCAATAAACATGATCAAATCACATTCATGCTCAACGCAAACACCAAATAATACTTATTTAGGTTCAACACTAATCCCAAAAGTATAGGGAGTGTGCGATGATGATCATATCAATCTTGGAACCACTTCCAACACACATCGTCACTTCACCCTTAACTAGTCTCTGTTTATTCTGCAACTCCCGTTTCGAGTTACTAATCTTAGCAACTGAACTAGTATCAAATACTGAGGGGTTGCTATAAACACTAGTAAAGTACACATCAATAACATGTATATCAAATATACTTATGTTCACTTTGCCATCCTTCTTATCCGCCAATCACTTGGGGTAGTTCCGCTTCCAGTGACCAGTCCCTTTGCAGTAGAAGCACTTAGTCTCAGGCTTAGGACCAGACTTGGGCTTCTTCACTTGAGCAGCAACTTGCTTGCTGTTCTTCTTGAAGTTCCCCTTCTTCCCTCTGCCCTTTTCTTGAAACTAGTGGTCTTGTCTACCATCAACACTTGATGTTTTCTCGATTTCTACCTTCGCCAATTTCCGCATTACGAAGAGCTTGGGAATCGTTTCCGTTATCCCTTGCATATCATAGTTCATCACGAAGTTCTACTAACTTGGTGATGGTGACTAGAGAATTCTATCAATCACTATCTTATCTGGAAGATTAACTCCCACTTGATTCAAGCGATTGTAGTACTCAGACAATCTGAGCACATGCTCACTAGTTGAGCGATTCTCCTCCATCTTTTAGCTATAGAACTTGTTGGAGACTTCATATCTCTCAACTCGGGTATTTTCTTGAAATATTAACTTCGACTCCTGGAATATCTCATATGCTCCATGACGTTCAAAACGTCTTTGAAGTCCCGATTCTAAGCCATTAAGCATGGTGCACTAAACTATCAAGTAGTCATCATATTGAGCTAGCCAAACGTTCATAACGTCTGCATCTGCTCCTATAATAGGTCCGTCACCTAGCGGTGCATCAATGACATAATTCTTCTGTGCAGCAATGAGGATAAACCTTAGATCACGGATCCAATCCGCATCATTGCTACTAACATCTTTCAACACAATTTTCTCTAGGAACATATCAAAATAAACACAGGGAAGCAACAACGCGAGCTATTGATCTACAACATAATTTGCAAAATACTACCAGGACTAAGTTCATGATAAATTTAAGTTCAATTAATCATATTACTTAAGAACTCCCACTTAGATAGACATCCCTCTAATCCTCTAAGTGATCACGTGATCCAAATCAACTAAACCATGTCCGATCATCACGTGAGATGGAGTAGTTTCATTGGTGAACATCACTATGTTGATCATATCTACTATATGATTCACGCTTGACCTTTCGGTCTCCGTGTTCCGAGGCCATATCTGTATATGCTTGGCTCGTCAAGTATAACCTAAGTATTCTGCGTGTGCAACTGTTTTGCACCCGTTGTATTTGAACGTAGAGCCTGTCACACCCGATCATCACGTGGTGTCTCAGTACGAAGAACTTTCGCAACGGTGCATACTCAGGGAGAACACTTCTTGATAATTAGTGAGAGATCATCTTAAAATGCTACCATCAATCAAAGCAAGATAAGATGCATAAAAGATAAACATCACATGCAATCAATATAAGTGATATGATATGGCCATCATCATCTTGTGCTTGTGATCTCCATCTTCGAATCACCATTGTGATCACCATCGTCACTAGCGCGACACCTTGATCACCATCGTAGCATCGTTGTCGTCTCGCCAATCTTATGCTTCCACGACTATCGCTACCGCTTAGTGATAAAGTAAAGCATTACAGCGCGATTGCATTGCATACAATAAAGCGACAACCATATGGCTCCTGCCAGTTGCCGATAACTCGGTTACAAAACATGATCATCTCATACAATAAAATTTAGCATCATGTCTTGACCATATCACATCACAACATGCCCTGCAAAAACAAGTTAGACGTCCTCTACTTTGTTGTTGCAAGTTTTACGTGGCTGCTACGGGCTTAAGCAAGAACCAATCTTACCTACGCATCAAAACCACAATGATAGTTTGTCAAGTTGGTGTTGTTTTAACCTTCGCAAGGACCGGGCGTAGCCACACTCGGTTCAACTAAAGTTGGAGAAACTGTCACCCGCAAGCCACCTATGTGCAAAGCACGTCGGGAGAACCGGTCTCGCGTAAGCGTACGCGTAATGTCGGTCCGGGCCGCTTCATCCAACAATACCACCGAACCAAAGTATGACATGCTGGTAAGTAGTATGACTTATATCGCCCACAACTCACTTGTGTTCTACTCATGCATATAACATCAACATATAAAACCTAGGCTCGGATGCCACTGTTGGGTTTCGTAGTAATTTCAAAAAAATTCCTACGCACACGCAAGATCATGGTGATGCATAGCAACGAGAGGGGAGAGTGTGATCTACGTACCCTTGTAGATCGACAACGGAAGCGTTTGGTTGATGTAGTCGTACGTCTCCACGGCCCGACTGATCAAGCACCGAAACTACGACACCTCCGAGTTCTAGCACACGTTCAGCTCGATGACGATCCCCGGACTCCGATCCAGCAAAGTGTCGGGGAAGAGTTCCGTCAGCACGACGGCGTGGTGACGATCTTGATGCACTACCGTCGCAGGGCTTCGCCTAAGCACTGCTACAATATTATCGAGGACTATGGTGGAAGGGGGCACCGCACACGGCTAAGAATATGATCACGTGGATCAACTTGTGTCTAGAGGTGCCCCTGCACCCGTATATAAAGGAGCAAGGGAGGAGGAGGCCAGCCCTAGGAGGGGGCGCGCCAAGTGTGGAGTCCTACTAGGACTCCCTAGTCCTAGTAGGATTCCACCTCCCATTTGGAATAGGAAAAGAGGAAGGGAAAAGGAGAAGGAAGGAAGGGGGCGCCCCCCTTCCCTAGTCCAATTCGGACCAGACCAAGGGGAGGGGTGCGGCCACCCTTGAGGCCCTTTTTCTTCTTTCCCGTATGGCCCAATAAGGCCCAATACGTATTTCCCGTAACTCTCCGGTACTCCGAAAAATACCCGAATCACTCGGAACCTTTCCGATGTCCGAATATAGTCGTCCAATATATCGATCTTTACATCTTGACCATTTCGAGACTCCTCGTCATGTCCCCGATCTCATCCGGGACTCCGAACTCCTTCGGTACATCAAAACTCATAAACTCATAATATAACTGTCATCGAAACCTTAAGCGTGCGGACCCTACGGGTTCGAGAACAATGTAGACATGACCGAGACACGTCTCCAGTCAATAACCAATAGCGGAACCTGGATGCTCATATTGGCTCCCACATATTCTACGAAGATCTTTATCGGTCAGACCG
Source organism: Triticum urartu (assembly GCF_003073215.2). Taxonomy (NCBI): domain Eukaryota; kingdom Viridiplantae; phylum Streptophyta; class Magnoliopsida; order Poales; family Poaceae; genus Triticum; species Triticum urartu. Next base: position 529,135,305 of record NC_053028.1, on the reverse strand, counting down.
CATAACAACATACGTTGTTCCCTTTGTCATCGGTATGTTACTTGCCCGAGATTCGATCGTCGGTATCTTAATACCCAGTTCAATCTCGTTACCGGCAAGTCTCTTTACTCGTTCCGTAATACATCATCTCACAACTAACTCATTAGTTGCAATGCTTGCAAGGCTTATGTGATGTGCATTACCGAGAGGGCCCAGAGATACCTCTCCGACAATCGGAGTGACAAATCCTAATCTCGAAATACGCCAACCCAACATGTACCTTTGGAGACACCTGTAGAGCTCCTTTATAATCACCCAGTTACGTTGTGACGTTTGGTAGCACACAAAGTGTTCCTCCGGCAAACGGGAGTTGCATAATCTCATAGTCATAGGAACATGTATAAGTCATGAAGAAAGCAATAGCAACATACTAAACGATCGGGTGCTAAGCTAATGGAATGGGTCATGTCAATCACATCATTCTTCTAATGATGTGATCCCGTTAATCAAATAACAACTCTTTTGTTCATGGTTAGGAAACATAACCATCTTCGATTAACGAGCTAGTCAAGTAGAGGCATACTAGTGACACTCTGTTTGTCTATGTATTCACACACGTATTATGTTTCCGGTTAATACAATTCTAGCATGAATAATAAACATTTATCATGATATAAGGAAATAAATAATAACTTTATTATTGCCTCTAGGGCATATTTCCTTCAGGTGCAACAGCAAATTTTAGAAGAAGTGCCAGAAGTTGAGGCACAGGATGTGCCAGAAACTGAGGCCCTTAGAAGGTCTACAAGACCAAGAAAGTCAGCTATTTCTACTGACTTTAAAGTTTATAACACAGAAATGGTTCATATGGAAAAGGATCCCACCTCATATGAAGAAGCCATGAGAAGCCCTCATTCATCGAAGTGGATGAAGGCAATGGAAGACGAGATGAAATCAATGAGTTCCAAAGATGTTTGGGACTTAGAGGAAATTCCTAAAGGAGCCAAAACAGTAGGCTGTAAATGGGTCTACAAAATTAAGTATGACTGTAAAGGGAATATAGAAAAGTATAAAGCACGACTCGTGGCAAAAGGATTTACACAAATAGAAGGGATAGATTACAATGAGACATTTTCTCCAGTCTCATGTAAGGATTCCTTCAGAATCATAATGGCATTAGTTGCTCATTTTGATTTAGAGTTACATCAAATGGATGTTAAGACGACATTTCTGAATGGTGATTTAAAAGAAAATGTCTACATGAAACAGCCTAAGGGTTTCATTATGGAAGGCAAGGAAAATATGGGATGCCGCCTGAAGAAATCCATTTATGGATTAAGACAAGCCTCTCGGCAGTGGTATCTAAAGTTTAATCAAACGATTAAAAGTTTTGGATTTAAAGAAAATATTGAGGATAATTGCATTTATGCAAAGTTTAAAAATGGGAAATATATTTTCCTAATCTTGTATGTGGATGATATCCTGCTTGCTAGTAGTGATGTTAGTCTACTACAAGAAACAAAGAAATACTTATCCTCAAATTTTGACATAACAGATCTTGGTGAAGCATCATATGTTTTGGGCATAGAAATTCACCAAGATAGGAACAATGGAGTCTTAGGACTATCGCAGAAAGCATATTTAGAAAAGGTTCTTAAAAAGTATAATATGCATGCGAGTAAAGCCACGCCTGCTCCCATAGTCAAGGGCGATAGTTTTGGGAAATTCCAATGTCCCAAGAACCATTACGAGATCGATCAAATGAAAGCAGTACCATATGCTTCGGAAGTTGGCAGCTTACAGTATGCACAAGTGTGCACTCGCCCTGACTTCGCTTTTATCACCGGGGTACTCGGTAGATATCAAGAGAATCCAGGCATGGAGCACTGAAAGATGGTAAAGAAAGCATTGCGTTATGCGCAAGGCACGAAGGACTACATGCTAATATACAGGAGAACTGATTCCCTAGAGATAAAAGAGTATTCAGACACAGATTTTGCGGGGGACAGAGATGATAGAAAATCCACGTCACGATACGTCTTCACTCTCGCTGGGGGAGCTATTTCTTGGAAAAGCTCCAAACAGTCGATACTTGCATCATCCACGATGTATGCAGAATTCATAGCATGCTTCGAAGCCACGGGGCAGGCGATATGGCTATAGAAATTTGTACCCGACTTGAAAGTGGTAGATTGTATTCACAAACCACTAAAGATGTACTGCGACAACCAACCCGCAGTATTTTACACTCACAACAACAAGTCGAGTAATGCTGCCAAAACAATAGAGATAAGGTATTATGTTGTGAAAGATAAAATCCAGGATCAAACTATAAGTCTCGAGCATATAAGGACAAAGGATATGCTTGCGGATCTGCTAACGAAAGGCTTACCACCCAATGTGTTCAAGGAACACTTAGCCGACATGGGTTTAAGGAAAGCCTTATGATTTCTGGATAGCCCCAAAAGGAACAGAATTTGCTTCTGATCATAACGTATGTTGTAGCTGTATGATTCTAACGACAATTAAGCTGTGACGATGAAACATGCTCTATGTACCAATATGTGATGAAACAAATAAACTAGAAAGTATAAGGTTAAAAGTAAAAGTTGAGATCAAGGGGGAGAATGTTAGGTTGATCTCTCCACCGAGTGGGCTCAACGGCCCATCGGGCCCTAATCTATTCGCGCCCTGATAGGGGGCGCCCAACCCTCTTATGGTTCGTGGGCCCCTGTGACCTGCGATATATAGAGAGGTGGGGCCGGGGCACACGGTACGAGGTTCACCGCGCCACCAGACTCCCCACCGAAATCCCCTTCCGATATAGGGCAATCGCAGTGCTCACGGGAAGCACCACTGCCACCTCTCCATCTCGATCTCTCTGCTATCACCGGCCCCTACTTCACCATGGCCGGCGCTGGATCGAGCTCATCCGCACCCAAAGAAGGTAGGTTTACCGGATGATCTAGCCTACCCCGATCCAAAGGATCTATCAGTTACATAATAATGCCATGGTTTCCTTCATTAGTACCCAAACGGCGACGCAAATCAAGAACGGTGGCCGTAGGCCTAGAGGGCAACGCTTGGGCTCGTGACATACAAGGAGTGATAGGGATCCATGAGATTGGCCAATACCTCAGGCTTTGGCAAGCCGTGGAGCACATCAGCCTATCAAACAGGCCTGACTGAATGCTCTGGAGATGGACGGCTAGTGGCACCTATACGACATGGTCATGCTGCGCTGCAACCTTCCACGGTTCCAAGAAATGCCCCTCCTGGAAGCTTACCTGGAAGAGCCGGGCACCACGCCGCGTCCATTTCTTCCACTGGTTGGCCAGCCAGGACCGGTGTTGGATGGCGGATAGACTCGCCCGCGTGGCCTACAGCACCATCCACGATGCCTCCTTTGTGATCAGGCCCAGAGTCGATGTGGCACCTGCTCCTAGAATGCACGTTTACACGGCAAACCTGGCACGATGTGCTGGCTTGGGCGAGGATACCTTCACAACCGCCAAACAATGAGCCCACCCTCATGGACTGGTGGCAACGAACGAAAGGGCAGACCCCACATGCGCTATGGAAAGGCCTACAATCCATCGCCATGCTCGTCCCTTGGATGATCTGGAAGCAGCGCAATGAGTGTGTCTTCGAGAATGTGCGCCCCTCGGTTACCACACTCGTAGATAGGATTAAGGCTGAAGCCAAATGTTGGGCACAAGCTGGCGCATTGGGTCTCAGGGTAGTCCTTCCCACTAACTGGGATGTTCACTGGTAGGGTGCTAACCCATGTAACCATCACCTCCTAGGAGGATCGTATCTTCTCATCTTTTCAATAAAATGAAATGCAAAGAGTCCTTTGCGTTTTCTCAAAAAAGTATTATTTTTGGGTGCCCACGGTATGAGTTCCATCGATCCTACTGATGTTCGTGCTACTGCGCATGGTCGTTGTCTTACTCAGCGGCAGAACAGAACGTCAGCTCACAGTTTCAGAGTGCGGGCTTGTTTAATTTCCCCTGTCTCTCATGTGTTCTGCCCCATGCTCTCTGTTCTTTATAGAGTACCCTGAATTCTTAAAATGTATACACAAGATTCAAGCTAGGATATGCTATCATCTCTATTTCCCAATTAAATTGTTTCATTCTGAACATAGCTTTCACTCAAAACTCTGCGAACCTCTGATTATTTTTGTGGTCTTGCTCTTCTCCTGTTTTCATAAGTCCATGCCTGCATGCCTATTCTAACGACCTATATTACAGTGCTGGGTGGGTCGGAGTGAATGAGAGGCCATGTGGGACGGATGTAGAAGAGACGGAGTCGGGCAACTACGGTTGGGGCGGCTGTGTGAGGAAGATAGAGGTGAGAAAGGAAGTGTTGGACTAGCTAATGCTAAGGGAATGAATCAGAGAGATTAGAGGATATAAGTTGAGAGAGATTTAGGCGATCTTAGATATGTGAGCCCAACACATGTGATGCTCCAGCAGGTATGTGATGCTAATGCATATATAAAGAGAGACGTGTGATGTGTGATGTTGCTATTTTCGTTGATGTCCTGCTGCTGCTGGTATTTTTGCTAGCTATGTGAGCCCAGAATATGCATTGCTGATTGCTACACTATGCTCTAAGGTTCTTCAATACAACATGAAGGTGTTTAGATTGCTCAATATGAGGTGATGGGAGAAAGACCACAGAGAAAGAAGCACCCAGGTCCATGCCATTCTTGAATGTGTTATCATTACTCACTCTGTTTCCATGTACTCCCTGTAACGCCCTCGATGCGGCTATATCTCCCATGTGTCGAAGCACGACTTAGAGGCATAACCGCATTGAAATCAATGTCGCAAGTGAGGTAATCTTCACACAACCCATGTAATACATAAGGGAAAGAGATACATAGTTGGCTTACAATCGCCACTTCACACAATTACATGAATAAAGCATTACATCAAACAGATACAATCAAGGTCCAACTACGGAACCAAAATAAAAGAAGACTACCCCAAATGCTACACAGATCCCCGATCGTCCCGACTGGGCTCCACTACTGATCAACTAGAACGAAACAACACAAAGGACAAGATCTTCATCGAGCTCCTCCTTGAGCTTGGTTGCGTCATCTGCATGGACTCATCGGCGCCTGCAAGCTGGTTTTGGAGGTATCTGTGAGCCACGGGGACTCAGCAATCTCGCGCCCTCACGATCAAGACTATTTAAGCTTATGGGTAAGGTAAAGGTATGAGGTGGAGCTGCAGCAAGCGACTAGCATATATGGTGGCTAACATACGCAAATGAGAGCGAGAAGAGAAGGCAAAGCACGGTCGATAAAAGTATGATCAAGAAGTGATCCTAAAACAACCTACGTCAAGCATAACTCCAACACCGTGTTCACTTCCCGGACTCCGCCGAAAAGAGACCATCACGGTTACACACGCGGTTGATGCTTTTTAATTAAGGTCAACTTCAGGTTTTCTACAACCGGACATTAACAAATTCCCATCTGCCCATAACCGCGGGCACGGCTTTCGAAAGTTCAAAACCCTGCAGGGGTGTCCCAACTTAGCCCATGACAAGCTCTCACGGTCAACGAAGGATATTCATTCTAGCGGGAAGACCCGATCAGACTCGGAATCCCGGTTACAAGACATTTCGACAATGGTAAAACAAGTCTAGCAACACCGCCCGAATGTGCCGACAAATCCCGATAAGAGCTGCACATATCTCTTTCTCAGGGCACACTCAGATTGTCTTAGGTACGGGTAGGCCAGCCCAGAGTTGCCCCTGGTGGCCACCGGCAGCTGACAGGTGGACCAACACTCAGAGGAGCATTGGCCCGGGGGTTTAAAGTAGTGATGACCCTTGGGCGCGCGACCCCCAAGGGAAAAGAAAAGGCTAGGTGGCGAATGGTAAAACCAATGTTGGATATTGCTGGAAGAGTTTTATTCAGGGCGAACTGTCAAGGGGTTCCCATTATTACCCAACCGCGTAAGGAACGTAAAATCCGGAAACATAACACCGATATGACGGAAACTAGGGCGGCAAGAGTGGAACAAAACACCAAGCATAAGGCCGAGCCTTCCACCCTTTACCAAGTATATAGATGCATTACTTAAATAAGATATATTGTGATATCCCAACAAGTAAACATGTTCCAACAAGGAACAACATCTCCATGTTCCAACAAGGAACAAACTTCAATCTTCACCTGCAACTAACAACGCTATAAGAGGGGCTGAGCAAAGTGGTAACATAGCCAAACAATGGTTTGCTAGGACAAGGTGGGCTAGAGGCTTGGTTCAACAATATGGGAGGCATGATAAGCAAGTGGTAGGTATCGCAGCATAGGCATAGCAAAAGAGCGAGCAACTAGCAAAGCAAAGATAGAAGTGATTTCGAGGGTATGATCATCTTGCCTGAAATCCCGCAAGGAAGAAGAACGAGTCCATGAAGAAGACAACCGAACGTAGTCAAACGGATCCTCACAAACGCAACATTAACAGAATCAACCCGGAGAAGAAAACACCGGAAAGAAGCACACAACATAGTAAACAACCAACACATGAACATGGTATGATATGCGGGATGCGGTATGCGATGCATATGCATAATTTGACAAGGAATGAATGAACCTAGCCTCAACTTGGAAATCCAAGTGTGCCACTGGAAATATGAGGTGATTTCGGTTGAAATCGATATAAAGATCGCCAGAATTGGAGCCACGGTTTGGAAATGGCAAGCAAAACAAATATGGCACCGGTCTGCGATATACAGCAAGTAGCCATCTAAATGCATCAAGATAATTATGCTACAGCACTCAAACAAGCAACAAAATACATGGCAGGGATCCACTCATGAATCTTAACCAAAGATGAACACTGAGCTACGGCTAATTCATGCATTAACAGGTTCAAACAAGCATGGCAAAAGAGCAATTGGTAAACAGATTTCAGACTTAGTGAAATTAACACAAGTCTGGGATTTCAGATCAGGTAGCACACTTTGGAGCAAGAAAACTATATGCTATAGGAACTGAACATGGCAAAGCAAGGCATGGCATGGGGCTACTCAAAGAGCTTAACAAAAATCCCTTAGTGACCTTGAGCCAAAAGGGATCGGATAATACAATTGCAAGCATGTGAACATGGCAAAAACATAATCAGATCTCAGACTTAGTGAAAAACTGGAGTATGCAAATCAGATATCAAGTAGGCACGTTTACGAGCTCGATGCACTCACTACAGATCATGTCATGACAATCTAAGCATACACCCATCAAGAATACACATTATACAAGCTAGACATGGCAAGAACAATAACATAGCATGCACGGATCAACTACAACATCCTTGGCAAAATCGCTAACAAGTAGACAATCTGCCCAGATTCACGAAATAGCAAAAGTAGAGCTCAATTGACTCAAGCTAGGGTGCTCCATAATTGCAAACAAAGACATGGATGGATAGAGCACTAAAAGATTAACAAAACATCCTTATTGATCATCCTCAAAAGAGGCATGGATCACTAGGAAACAACATGAACATATGGCATAATGATAAAAACAGATCAAGGACTTAGTGGAATTGCTAAGTCCCTGAAATCAGCATTAACGAATGCACCACTTTGCAAGCTTGTGCTAGTCACCACACATATCACAAAATACATGGATGGCACCTCTGTAAAGATGGCAAAGCATATAGCAAAACACATGTAGAGCTCATGAGCATAACATGCACACAATAATCATGGCAAAAATGTCAAATAGCTATTTGGTGCAGCAGATCTGACAATTAACTCAAATAGCTCTCTTCCAACAGCATTTCGGGCATCGAGATGAGCTCAAATGAAAATGATGCAATGAGATGAAACGATGTACTCTCTGAGACCAACATTTTGATATGCTACACACACAAAATGGAGCTACGGATGCAAAGTTACGACATGATGAACATGGGCATTTGAAACAGGAAATCTCGGGGACTTAGTGGTTTTTACCCAGCGAAAATCGGGATAGGGAGTTCCAGCACGGGGGTTGACGAAGCTCCATGGCCTACGGCGGCGAGCCGGGGCTCCGGGAGGGCTCGGGAAGGCCAGGAATGGGTCGAGGGTGTCCGGATCTGGTGGATCCCGGCCGGATCGGGCGAGGGACGCGACGAGTGATGAGCACCAAGCTCCATGGTTTAATGGCAGCCATGGCAGAGCTCCTGCGGGAGAGAGCACGGGAGAGGTGAGAGGAGAAGGAGGCGGGCAGGGGAAGGAGGAGCAAGGAGCGAGGAGTCCGGCCTGCTGGTTGGCGGCGGCTCGTCGGCGCCGAGGAGCTCCGGCAGCGCAGGTGGCTCGGGGTCGAGGGGCTCCTCCCCTCGATCCAGTTCAGGGAGCGGCTCGGGAGCTCGAGCGCGGGCGGCGGCTCGGGTGCGGCCCGGGGGCGGGCCGAATCTGGGTCCGGTGGGCTGCGGCGGTGGGGGAGAGAGAGAGGGTGACGTGGCGGCGCGGGATTCGCCGGGGACGGCGGCGCGGACACGTCCGGTCCGGGACGGACACGTCCGGCGGTGGGAGGTGGAAGAAGACTAGGGTTTGCACCGCGAATTTCGGAGGGGATCACATATTTATAGGTAGAGGGAGCTAGGAGAGTCCAAATGAGGTGCGGTTTTCGGCCACGCGATCGTGATCGAACGACCGAGATGATGGAGAGGGTTTTGGTGGGTTTTGGGCCACTTTGGAGGGGTGTTGGGCTGCAACACACACGAGGCCTTTTCGGTCCCTCGGTTAACCATTGGAGCATCAAACGAAGTCCAAATGGTACGAAACTTGACAGGCGGTCTACCGGTAGTAAACCAAGGCCGCTTGGCAAGTCTCGGTTCAATCCGGAAACGTTTAACCCCCACACACGAGAAGAAGGTAGAAATGACCACCGGAGGAGAACGAAGCACCGGAATGCAAAACGGACAACGGGAAAAAAGCTCGGATGCATGAGATGAACATGTATGCAAATGAAATGCACATGATGACATGATATGCAAAGCATGACATGCAAGCAATGACAACACAACAACAGCGAATAACAAGAAGACACGTGGCACATCGGTCACGGGGCGTCACACTCCCCCCTTTCCTAAATATAAGCCTTTTTAGAGATTCCAATACAGACTACATACAGAGCAAAATGAGTGAATCTACACTCTAAAATGCGTCTATATACAACCGTATGTAGTCTATATTAAAATCTCTAAAAGATCTTATATTTAGAAATGAGGGAGTATTAGTTTCTTGCTACTATCTTTAACCTTTAGGATTTTCAAAGTTTATACACATCTGATGGAAGATTGACTTCTATAAGTTTTAGTATGTAGCATATCTTACCAACCACTTGAAGCCCGGAATAGAAAATATAGCATTTTGAAAGCTTGATTTAAGGAATAGTCAAAGAGAAAAACATTTTCATCTAATTTTCATGTGGTGTTGGATTTTGAACTTTCAGATCCGAATACCTTCTACTTAGAACTAATAGATCTTCTTTGTTGTTAAATGTAGTCAGTCAGAGTAGTTTTTGTTTAGAAATTAGGTCGTTTACAATAAAAGGAAAGCGGTACCACCTGGGATGCGCTTTGCTGTTGAAACCAGTCCCATCTTGCAATTCGAGGCTCATGCTATTGTGTTTTCATCTTGAAGTTGAACTTTTTCGACTGTTTATGGATCATAGATGAAATATGAATGACCAGTCTTGATGCAAATTACCTACCACGGGACCATTGCAATGATGCTTGGTGAAGTGAGCTACAACTTTGTCATAGCAGACAGTTACACTCTTAGGCACACAAAGGTACAAATTACACGTAAATAGTTAATCTCTTGGAATGGATTTTCCATATCTTAAGTCTCACCTGAAAACAAACTCTGAACCTCTCTGTCTTTTGGCCCGTCGATGTCAACAAATCAACATAGATGAGCAGGGGCATCTCACCCAACGACGTCGGCCGCGTACTGTGGTTGTAGTCCATCCACGATGCCATAAGAGAGCGGTTGGGCCATGGCAAGGACGTTGCCTTCGGCTTCTCCGCCATGTGGGATTATTCTTTGACCTTTCACCATTCCATCCAGTGCCCCTACCATCAAGCGCAGTTTTGATGTTCCGTGACCTTTTGCATTCTACTTTGATCAGTTATGTTAGGCCTATGATTGAGAGATGTTTTTCTTGTACTTTCAGTTATAACTTCTGTTCTATAATCTTCTCCCTGTTTCGATGTGCTTAGCACAATAGTAAATTTGTCGACTACTAATTGATACTTCTGTGTGCTGAGAAGCTCAATCTAAAATGCCAAGATCTGCAAGGAGTCCTCAGCCCGCAAGGTACTAGTTTGCGAGCTCGACATGTTTGGGGCATCCAAGGTTATCTTGGGCAATAGGCAACAACAAAGAAGCGTACAATTGCGGAAGTGCCCACAAATGCTGGATCTTGTTACTTCCACTATCATGTCTTTCACTTTTCGGAACCAATGAGTACAACCCATTATGTTGTAGGTATGATATCAGAATAGATACCCAGCTCCTGTGTGTATATCAGATATAGCTAATGCATCTCAAGGAATGAGCATTACATCTTTTCCATTGAATAAAATTTATATCTCCAAGATAAGAATGCTCCATTTTGTTGGTGTTCCTTTTTGTCTTGCATAGATGTATGTTAGCAAGGCTTACTCTTTTGAAGTTCATGTTTTCTGGTGTTATGATGGATATTTAGATATTTGTCCCTCCAACTGTACTGGAATAATTTAACAAGTTTACACCAATGAAATCTAGCTTTATAAAGCTGATCAGGATGTGCACATATGTATGTGTTTACTAAGCTATGCTTTATGACTAAAATATCTGTTGTTGCAATTCTGCTGCATGTATTTTTTAAAAAGGATATCAACTCCTTGGATTGTATTGTGTTTTGAGCAAATGGCGCTCATTAGGGTTGTACAAACACGTTAACAAGTCCAACAACAAGGCAAGTACGCACAGTCATGCCTCAAGAGGCGCACCCAGGGCGCGCCCCAACCACTAGTGAAAACACAAAAGCTGCACAGGTTACAGGGCGCTCAATGCTCAGTTGCTCACTCTCCATGGATCCAGAGCAGATGGCGAACATCTCCTTCTTGAACTCATAGTCGAATCCAGAGTGTGCAACAGGCACGACCTATCGCTCCCAGCGTGCTCCTGCATTTTCATCGTGGTCAAAACTACACACCAAGTATCAAGATATAAGAAAAACCCAACTATCTAATATGCAAATCAAAATCACATGCACATCATCGTAACAACTAAATGTCTTGATAGCTTGAATTTTGATTTTTAGCAGGGAATGGTAGTTTTGAATGCTTTATGTATTCTTAACCAGGAGGGTAACAAACTCTATTCATCCAACTGACATGAATCCAGGCCAGCTGGGAGTGCACAATACTCACATATCCTTGAGCTAAAGCTTGATTCTTGGTAGAACTGTATCTTCAGAATTCAGCAAAAAAAGTTGATGCAAACTTAGAATGCATACCTCATTTGTTTCTGACGTAGTAACAATATACCTATTAGAAATAGAAAGTCCAACAAAATTCTGGTAAACAAGAATACTGAATTAGCCCCGGGGTACCTCCTCGGTGTGATTGTGTGCACTAAACTTGTTGCAGTATATGTTAACGTCTTTCAATGACAGGTTGGTTGGCTTATCGAGCAGATGCGCAAGAGTGCCATTTTAGTGATAAAAAAAGAACACATAGTAATAGACCTACTATAGAGCAATGTTCATTCATAAAGCAAGAAAGCTTAGTACTTTCATATGAAGTAGATCGAGCATAGTAGTTTCATAGATGTTAAAAGGTTCATATTAACAGAGAAGGGTTGACATCAAGGTGAATGACCTATCACCGAGACACGACCAACGGTTGAGATCAAGGTTTAGCAGTCTCCAAAAGGTGGACATTCTCCAAAAGCAGAGGCAGAGATCGTCTAATAGTTTTTTATGGTGTGTGGACAAGAGGTTCAAAGAACAGAATTCAAATATCCAGGAGCATGGGTCCGAGAGGAGAAGCTTGGGCCAGCCATCTAAATCTTGATGTACTGACAATTCAAAACTACACACTAATTCCAGTTGAATGAGTTTCCTTTCTGCAGAGACCGAAGGAAATAAAGAAGACATACATTAGGGAATGTAAGAGAGAACAAATTTGCAAACTAAGAACAACTCAAACTCCAGAACTTAGCTGAGTAGTAAGGTATAACATCATAGATTGCTTATCCCCCGATTATATATGCCCTTACTAAATGTTTGTTACAGGACAATGCTTACCGACAGAAGATAAATCAAATCAATGTTCTATAACCTAATTACTCACAAGTGTAACTTCCATATGTCAAAGAACAAATATAGAAATCTAAAACCTTGCACAATAAGCATTCATGACGAATTACAGAAATCTAAGTATGATGTGCATAATATGGGTCTGGCCTTTGCCTCTCATTTTCCCTATGTACCAAGGTTGTCCATTATCACATTTATTAGCAGAAGGAGAAATAAGGCAACTATTTGAGTACCTGCAAGATAAGAAGAAAAAGAGTCAAGAGCACAACAAATGTGATATCACAGGAAAGGTTTTGCCTACGAGTAACCTAGATCTCGAAATAGGCTTTCGCCCCGCTTTATAGATAAAGCATATGTCCATACAACCACATCTCAAGCACTGTCATAAACAAGAAATGTTGGGGCCACAACACAAGGACGCCCAAATGAAAGAAGAAGAAACACAAAGCCACTAGGGGCAAGCTACGAAGCCGGAGAGCCGACGCGCGATAGACACCAGGGCATCCAGGAAAAGCTGAAGACGATCACAATCCCTCGGCCTAGCGAGCAGATGCCAGTGCTGCAGGAAGGCAAGAAATTTGAAGAACGAGTCAGAAGCACATCGCGGGAACACCCGCTCAATCACCATCTTGTTGCGAGTAGTCCAGGGAGTCCACATCATAGCTGCGAAGATGAGCCAGAATAGTCGGCGCTTACGGCCAACCTGAGTAGCCCTAACCCGCAAAAACCCTGCAAGGTCATGGGCCTCCCACTCTGGCCCTAAAGCCTCATGTACGAAGCACCAAAGTGCCAGCGCTGCTACGCAAGAAAACAAAATGTGCGCTCCCGTTTCTGGGACATGGCACAAATGGCAAAGTCCATTGCCCGGACCATGGCGTTTCAGGACCTCGGTCCCCGAAGGTAGACGGTCTCAGAGAAGCTGCCAAACAAAAATCTTAATCTTCAAGGGTAAAGGTGCCTTCCACAGTGGGGCTAACCACTGTAGAACCGGCATCCGACATAACGCCTGATAGGCCGAACTAACGGAGAATTCTCCCGAAGGGGAAAGGCTCCAAGAAACAGTGTCAGGATCCAGGGTCAGAAGCAGAGGGACTACTTCCCTCAGGTCGTCACATTCCCGTACCTCATCAGGTCCGAAGGAGTGGCGGAACGCAATGTTCCATCCTTCCTCCAAAGCAGCCGCAAATACAAGAATGGTCGGGTCCTCACAAATCACAAAGAGCCGCGAGAACCGCAAGCGGAGAGGCTTGCCCTCAAGCCATGGGTCCAACCAAAATTGGGTTCCAGACCCATTACCAACCAAGAAATGAAAACCCAGCCTAATATCTTCCTTGATGGTCTGAATAGATTTCCAGAACTGGGACCCAGCCGACTGTGAGCAAGACAAGAGGGGTTGGCCCTGCAAGTACTTGGACTCAACCAGCTGCAACCACAGCCCCCCATCTCCCCGCAAGATCCGCCAAACCCAACGCAACATAAGTGTAACGTTCATCCGGTGAGATGCAGGGATGCCCAACCCACCTCGGTCCTTCGGCAAGCAAATGTCAGCCCACTTCACCATATGGTACTTGGGCCGACCATCTCCTGCCTGCCAGAAAGACCTAACGAGGACAGTTTTGCTACCCTTAGAGGTGAACCTACCACACCAGGGCTCTGCACGGGATGCTACTCGTCCCACAAGCGGATCATACCCACTCACCAAGATCCTGGACTCAGCCAGGGGCATCCCCAAGTAAGATATGGGGAATGTCGCCAGCCTACAATTGAGGTTATCAGCAATCCGAAGCTGGACAGCCTTAGAATAGCCAAAGACCACCACCTCCCTTTTATCAAAGTTAATCTTAAGTCCAGACATTTCCTCAAAGCAGAGCAGCAGGAACTTAAGATTAACAATGTCCGAGTCCGAGCCTTCCACCATAATCTTGGTATCATCCGCATACTACAAGTGAGTAACCCCCCCTCCAGGATGAGGTGACTAACTACACCCTTAAGGGCATCAACTGCAAGGTTGAAAAGCAAGGGGGAGATAGGGTCCCGTTGCTTTACCCCTCTGGAAGCCTGGAAAAAAGGTCCCACTTCGCCATTGATGTTGATAGGCGTGTTCCTAGATCTAACCAGTTGCATGATCCAGGAACACCACCTCTCATCAAAGCCGCGCCGTTCCATTACCAACCTCAAAAAGGACCAATCCAGCTGGTCATACGCCTTCTGAAAGTCCAATTTGAGGAAGACCCCCTTAAGCCCCTTCGACACCACCTCATGGACGATCTTGTGAAGGGCTAGGATACCGTCATGGATCCGCCGGCCCTTCAGGAACGCGGACTGGAGGGGGTGGGCAATCCTTTCCGCCACCGGGGATAAGCGAGTTGCGTAAACCTTCGCAAAGATTCGCTCCAACACGTTGATCACCGTGATGGGGCGGAAGTGCCGAATATCCGTCGCCCCAACTACTTTGGGGATCACGGATGTGACACCATAGTTAATCCTAGCCATGTCCAAGGTTCCTATATAGAACTCATGAAACATGGGCATAATGACCGGGCGTAAGATCTCCCAGAATTTCTGGAAAAAGACTACCGGGAGCCCATCCGGTCCCAGGGCCGAGCAAGCCTTCATAGAGGTAACCGCTCGACCAACCTCCTCAGGGGAGAACGGGAGAGTAAGATCCACATTCTCCGCATCGGAGACCTGGTCAGCAAGTGGCCAGAAGTCAGCGCAGAGAGAGACGCCTCCACGTGGCTCAGCCGAGAACAGCTCCTTATAGAAGGAGTAAATATGGGTGGAGATGTCCTCTAGGCTTTCCAGAAGAACATCCCCGTCCCAGAGGAAAGGGATGGCACACTTCTGCCTGCGACCATTAGCAATCGTCCGGAAGTAGGCAGTGTTCGCATCCCCCTTAAGGAGTCAGTTCTAGCCCCCTCGACGCTGCCAGAAGAGCTCCTCGCTCTTGTAGATGTCCATGAGCGAGGACTCGAGGGCGTATATCCTAAGCCAGTCATCAGGACACAAGCCCTGCCCATTAGCAAGGTCATCCAAAACCTTAATCCGATCCAGCAAGGCCCCTTTACGGGCCCGAGATCAGCACCAAGATTCGCCCCCAGTCCTTCATGGCCTGACAGGACAGTTTCACACAGTGATGCCAGACATCCACAACACAAAACACACGGGGCGGGGACGCGACCGCCTCTAGCCAGCGGTCGCGAACCATCTCAAAGAAACCCGATTGCTCCAGCCAAAATGTCTCGAAGCAGAAGCGACGAGTCCTAGGGGGCCTCATCCCCTGACGAGAACAACAGAGGGGTATGATCGGATCCAATCCGAGTGACCGCCTTGAGAGAACACAGTGGGAACATCACCTCCCACTGAGCCGACACAAAAACCCGATCCAAGACACTCCAGATGGGGTCCGCCTGCTTATTTGTCCACGTGAACCTAGCCCCTACGCGAGCTATCTCATGGAGCGCAAGGTCCGCAATGCAGTCGTTAAATAGATGCATGCGGACCCGATCAACATTAGGTGAGCTTTTATCAAAAGCCCACCTAATGAGGTTGAAGTCACCGGCCACCACCACCGGGGTGGTGCACCTCTCCACCTTATTTTTAAACTCGGCAAAGAAGCCAGCAGAGCGAGCATGATCCACAAGACCATAGACGAAAATCACCTCCCAGCTGAAGTGGACTCGTCGGTCAGTAACGGACATGCTCAG